>NC_133510.1:32585000-33210000 GCF_049354715.1 Callithrix jacchus | reverse complement strand
ACAGGCTTGAGCCACGGCACCCAGCCTAGAGCTATTTTAGAAAACACCATTCTGCAGTATTGAGGAGGAGGAGCTGCTGAGGGCAAGTAGAATGGGGACTTCCAACTCCCAAAGCCACAGCACAGCCAAGGACTCAGTCTCTGGTTGCTGCACCAGACCTCATGTTGGAGTTTGAAAAGAGCCATTGACGTAGAATGAACCAGGTAATTTAACTCTCCTATTTAGGAACCAACATTCATTAAACATAGTACCTTTTCAGCTTTGCTTACAACATGTTCAGAGATTCAAGACTAAGATTGCTGCTCATAGCAGCACTCTGAGAAGTAGGGGAAAAAAATCAACTTTTCCTCTGGGAGGAGAAATAACGTGGAGTAAAATATCTTGCCCTCCACATACTCTGTAATTGTCTCCCAACTGTCTACTTAATGGCAATAAAGCCAACTTGAAGCATACGCACTGATAGGGAAATAACAATCCCCAAGATTCTTTTTTTTTTTTTTTTTTGAGACAGAGTCTTAGTCTGTCGCCTAGCCTGGAGTGCAGCGGTGTGATCCCACCTCACTGCAACCTCCACCTCTCGGGTTCAAGTAGTTCTCCTGGCTGAGCCTCCCACGTTGCTAGGATTACATGCACATGCCACCAAATACTAAAAGTTTTTGTATTTTTAGTAGAGATGGGTTTTCATCATGTTGGCCAGGCTGATCTTGAACTCCTGACCTCAAATGATCCACCCACCTCTGCCTCCCAAAGTGCTTGGATTATAGGCATGAGCCACCGTACCCAGCCTTCTTTTTCTTTAGTTTAATCTCTTGCCTACCCCAAGACCCAAACATTAATATATATTTTTAAAAGGTCCTCTTTAAAGTTCCCAACCCATAATCCACTGTCTTTGGGGGTGGGGGTAGGGTTCCATCTTTTCAGGAATCCTTTCCAGACAAACATGTTGGTAAGTGAAAGGGAAAAGAGAGAGGACACTTTATGCTGAGTGGAAAGTCTCCTGCTGACCTAATAAATTCAGTCCAGTCACCACAGAATACTGAGGCTGGAAGGAAGCCTTTGAGCTGGTCTAGCACTCTCATTTTACAGAGTGGAAATGGTCAGAGCTCTTAACCTGTGTGAGCTGAGAGAGGTGGGTCTCCTAAACCACATCTGAATCCTGGAGTTCATGTGCTTCACACCACCTACTCTGCAAGATCAGCTTTGTGATGGATTTCTGTCAGACTAGGAATCGGCTTTCCCAATGGCAGTTGCTTGGTTCAGTTATTGAAAAATGCTAAAACAGTTATTAACATTTAAGATTCATACTTTTGGCTGGGTGCAGTGGCTCACACCTGTAATCCCGGCTCTTTGGGAAGCTGAGGCGGGTGGATCACCTGAGGTCAGGAGTTTGAGAGCAGCCTGGCCAACCTGGTGAAAACCTCTCTCTACTAAAAATAGAAAAATTAGGTGTGGTGGTAGGTGCCTGTAATTCTAGCTACTTGAGAGGCTGAGGCAGGCAAATAACTTGAACCTGGGAGGCGGAGGTCGCAGTGACTTGAGATGACGCCATCACGCTCCAGCCTGGGCAAGAAGAGTGACACTCCATCTCAAAAAAAATTAGATTCATACTTTTTTTTTAAAAACAGATAGGGTCTTACTGTCACCCAGGCTGGAGCATAGTGGTATGATTATAGCTCACTGCAAACTCCTGGCCACAAGCCATCCACTTGCCTCAGCCTCCCAAAGTGCTGGGATTACAGGCATGAGCAACCATGCCTGGTTTAGGGTTCGTATTCCTAATGGTATTATTACCATTGTCAGGAATCTGATGATTTGAGAGTAGGTTGCAAGTTGTTCTGAAAGTTGGCATAACAGTACCTTGTGCATATAGCTATAGAGATGTGAAATTTCTTTTGTAAAAAGAAAAGTTGAGGCTGAAGTTGATTCCTAAAATGGGAATGCTTGACCAGCTTACCCACGTCTGTTCAAACAGAATGAATTGGCTCTACTCCTGTGGCCAAGTCTATTTATACACCCAATGTCTTACTTTTCCTCCATATTCTCTACCCAAAGCATTTTGAAACCCACCCTTAGCCAGGCATGGTGGCATACCTCTGTAGTCACGGCTACTTGGGAGGCTGAGGTGGGAGGATCACGAGCTCAGGAATTTGAGGCTGCAGTGATCCCACCACTGCACTCCAGCCTAGTTGGCAGGGTGAGACTTCATCTTAAAAAAAGAAAAAGCTAGCATTAAAACATTCCCCCAGTAAAGTTTATGATTCTATAACCTTGGCCAAATGTGAGCTCAGAGATGCAAATTTCAGTTATTTCTTCACATTTCTCCTTGGCCCAGTTTACCTGGAAGCTTTTCTAATGGTTTGGGAGTTTACAGAAAACCCACGTGACTATACAGGAGCATGCCTTCTGTTTTTAGACTGTTTCAGTGAATGTGGAGAATCTAACTAGGCAATTAGCAGTTTTCTCATTTGACTAATTAAAATGGATTTTATCATAATTGCATTACTAGGATTGAATTGATAATGAGGCTTTTAGTGGAATTTTCTGGATCCCAATAGATTTTTCTTCTTTGTGTGTCCAAAAATGTCACATGTATTTTATCTATCTATCGATGTATCTAGTATCTATCTATAGCTATCTATTTGTGCCAGAGTCTCATTCTGTTGCCCAGGCTGGAATGCAGTGGCGCAATCTTGGCCCACTGCAACCTCTGCCTCCCAGGTTCAAGCAATTCTCCTGCCTTAGCCTCCTGAGTAGCTCGGACTATAGGCACAAGCCACCATGGCTGGCTAATTTTTGTATTTTTAGTAGAGATGGACAAGGGTTCACCCTGTTGGCCAGGCTGGTCTCGAACTTCTGACCTCACATGATCCACCCACCTCAGCCATTCAAAGTGCTGGGACTATAGGCCTGAGCCACTGCACCCGGCTAAAGGTCACATGTATTTTCTATAAACAGGAATTAGTTGTGCCTTCCCTCGACAGCTGTTAAGAGATAAGGGAATCAGCTTCAGAGTACTGAATTTATAACTCAGGGGTTGGAGACTGGCTAATGACAGGCTCATTTTGCTCAACAGTGTTTCAGAAATATTTAAATTTGGTGCTAGTGTTTAAAAGCTGGGAGATTCCTACAAAAATTCAGATTCTTGGCGTCTGTTGAAAAATCTGATGGTCTGGCAACATTGTTCTTTCTATGGCAGTAGTCAAGTCTATTAGAAAACAGCAGTCCAAGAAACCAAAGTGTGCCCACACTGTTAAAAATTGTTCTGATGCCTGGCGCAGTGGCTGACACCTGTAATCCCAGCACTTTGGGAGGCTGAGGCAAGTCTGTCACCTGAAGTCAGGAGTTTGAGATCAGCCTGGCGAACATGGCAAAACCCCCTATTTACTAAAAATACAAAAATTAGCTGGGGTCATGGTGTGCGCCTGTAATCCCAGCTACTCAGGAAGCTGAGGCAGGAGAATCACTTGAACCTGGGAGGCAGAGGTTGCAGTGAGCCGAGATTGTACCACTGCCTGCCAGCCTGGGCAACAGAGAGAGACTCTGTCTCAAAAACAAACAAACAAAAAGTTCTGAAATCAGCTGCTCTGAGTGCAGTGTATTACAACTACTTGATCACAACCAGTTACAGATTTCTTTGTTCCTTCTCCACTCCCACTGCTTCACTTGAGTAGCCTTTTTTTTTTTTTTTTGAGATGGAGTCTTGCTCTGTTGCCCAGGTTGGAGTGCAATGGCATGATCTTGGCTCACTGCAGCGTCTGCCTCAGCCTCTGTAGCTGGGATTACAGTCACCTGCCACCACACCCAGCTAATTTTGTACTTTTAGTGGAGATGGGGTTTCGCCATGTTGGCCAGGCTGGTCTCGAACTCCTAGCCTCAAGCAGTCTGTCAGCCTCGGCTTCCCAAAGTGCTGGGATTACAGGCATAAGCCACCGTGCCTGGCCTTGACTAGCCTTAAAAAAAAGTAA
This sequence comes from Callithrix jacchus, assembly GCF_049354715.1. Classification (NCBI taxonomy): domain Eukaryota; kingdom Metazoa; phylum Chordata; class Mammalia; order Primates; family Cebidae; genus Callithrix; species Callithrix jacchus. The sequence continues at coordinate 33,206,035 of NC_133510.1, read as the reverse complement.
TAAATTGTCCTAAAATCCTCTTGGCACTGCTGAAATATGTCCACCCAATACCAGCGCAATTTAAAGCCTTGGGTCCCATCACCCAAACTGAAAGGAACCCATGCCATACATGGAGATCTAGCAGTCTCGAGTACCCATTCCAATCTCACTACCCTTTGCATAAGCCACATGATTTGTGTCTGAAGTGAGAGGGTTAGACAGCAAATGACATCTCCTTTCTCTTCTGGTACTTTTAACTCAGGAACTATTTAATACAGAGTATCACACACAAAATGAATCTTTTTTTTTTTAAATTGTTTTAACCAAAGCTGAAAGGAGTTCCCAGTGACTTTAGCCAGTATTCTTCCATAGGCCTTCAGCAAAATGTTCTCCAGTGACTGCCAAGAAGTGAGGAAAATTCAGCTGTTAAGGTTCTGCTTCACCTATAGATTAGGTGCAGCGTTTTAACATCTGGTATTTATCTCAAGACCCAGTTTTGTTTAGTGACTGACCAGATACTTGGAATTCTTGTTAACCCAGATCTAGTAACAACTTGTAGCCACTGGGATGGGCCAAGGGCAGAATATGGTTTGGTTCTGTGTCCCTATCCAAATCTCATCTTGAATTGTCATCCCTATCTGTGGAGGGAGGGAAATGATTCGATTATGAGTCCAGTTTCCCCCATGCTGTTCTTGTGATGGTGAATGAATTTTCATGAGACCTGAAGGTTTTGTAACGGGGCTCTTCCCCCTTCGCTTCCTTCACACGGTCTCTCTGCCTGCTGCCATGTAAGACGTGTTTGCTTCCCCTTCTGCCATGATTGTGTTTCCTGAGGCCTCCCCAGGCATGCCGCCCGGGGTCAATTAAACCTCTTTCCTTTATAAATTAACCAGTCTTGGCAGTTCTTTGTAGTAATGTGAGAATGGACTAAGCAACTGTAGGGTTTCTTGCTAATTCTTTACAGAACTATAAGGCAGTTGCTTCTTTCTTCCTTTGTAAATAGTCTTCTGTTATTGCTACTAACCAGGATTAATTTTATTTCTTTTAAAAAATTAATTTTCCTGCTGCCTGGATATAAATAGGATTAATTTTTAAGCTTGAAAGTTACATTACTGGCCAGACACAGTGGCTCACACCTGTAATCCCAGCACTTTGGGAGGCTGAGGCAGGTGGAGCACCTGAAGGTCAGGAGTTCAAGACCAGCCTGGCCAACTTGGTGAAACCCTATGTCTACTAAAAATATAAAAAAAACTAGCTGCGCATGGTGGCAGGCACCTGTCATCCCAGCTACTCAGGAGGCTGAGGCAGGAGAATCTCTTGAACCTGGAAAGCAGAGGTTGCAGTGAGCCAAGATTGTGCCATTGCACTCCAGCCTAGGCAACAAGAGTGAAACTCCATCTCAAAAAAAAAAATAGAAAAAAAGGTTACATTGTTATTGTGAATAAATCTCTTCATTTCCTTAAGCCTTTGGCAGTCTATGTAATCCTTATTTTTTGAGAATGTACTTGAAAACTGAGGGCTTATACTCAGGAAAAATGAGTACCTTCAGCTTATACCTGCATTTCTCCAGGCTAAATAGTATCACCTGTTTACTATTTATTATCCATCCTTTTTATAGGCAACATATTTCAACAGTCTTGTCTTTTTTGTTGTTGTTTGAGACAGTGTCTTACTCTGTTGCCAGGTGCCAGGCTGGAGGGCAGTGGCACAATCTCTGCTCACTGCAACCTCCACCTCCCGGGTTCAAGCAAATCTCCTGCCTTAGCCTCCTGAGTAGCTGGGACTACAGGCACACACCACCATGCTCAGCGTGGTACTCTATTTTTAGTAGAGACGGGGTACACCATGTTGGCCAGGATGGTCTCCATCTCTTGACCTCGTGATGTGCCTGCCTCAGCCTCCCAGAGCACTGGGATTACAGGCATGAGCCACAACACCCGGCCTGCAACAGTCTTTTCTAAAAGGATGCCCACCTGTGGCAGCACAGGTTCTGAAAATTTCTTCAAAATCAAGAAATGCGCTAATACATTGAGAGGTCATGATGGAACACTCATTCTCATACATTAATGTAAGTCAGGAGAATTTCTTTTGGAGAAAATTGGCAATATCCATCAGTCTTAAATACATAACCTTTGTCCTAGTAACTATGATGCTCCCAATTTATGTGCACATGTGCCATAATTATGTGCCAGTGCAACATAATATATGTAGAAAGTCAACTCCATCATTAAGAGACTGGTTAAATAAGGCTATCTCCAGAAGTAGGCCAGTAAGCAGTCACTGAAAGAATGGGCAGACCTATATGCAGTAATGTGAAATAGAGGTCACTACCACTTGTAAAAAGAGACATTTATATGAATGTGCTTTGAATATCTGAAGGAGACACTGGAGCTGGGTAAGAGTGGTTACTTCTGGGGAGAACAGGAGGACTGGGATGAGGAGTGGAAGGAGATGCTATCTCTGACTTTTGCCCTGTTTGAATTTCTGTGTCCTGTGTTTGCACTTCCTTTTCATTGCTGATGGTTTTTTAAAGACACCAGACCAGGGAATGATGTGAGTTACCAAGTAAGAATTCTCTCACCATTGGTACTTTTCTGAAGGGAATCTGGGTAGCCCAGATACAAACCCTTGCATGGGAGGGCTATCCACCTACTACTCACTGGCTTACCCACTGGACTTGTGTCTGTCTTCCCCAAGGCCAAATTTTCCCCACTCCAGTATATGTGGAAAAATATGTCTCTGTGTCTGAAGCCCTGTTTCCTGCCTACAAGTGGGGTGTATGGACATACGAGACAAATGGAGGTCTGTTAATGGTAAAGCGACTGCAAAATAAATCATGCCTGAACACAGGCACAAAATGGAAGTTACCTGGATACATTTGCAAAGATTTATATTAAGAAAGGGAATTTTGTTATTCATTAAGCGTTTATTAAATACCTCCCTAAAGGTTCCAGATGCCACTAGAACCTTTAGTTGGTACTGAGATGTATATGCAAGAATGGCACATATCAAAATATCTGCTCATTAGTTCAGATACAACATAATTTTTTCCTTGAACCAGAACCTCATATTAACTTAAAGTACTCAATGGCATAGCATCCTCTAATTTAAAGATTTTAAAACAAAAACATAACCAGAAGACCCAGTTTTCAAAATTGCTGTTAAAGGCCAACATATTAGTGGAAGGGAAGGAATAAAAAGGAATAACCTCTCTTAAAATAACAATCTACAAAGTCCTCTGCCACAAAAGCAGATCCTTGTCATTTCCCATGAGATAATCACCTTGCTGAGAATGAGAATGGCACCCCCCACAGGCAGGGGGGATAAAATCCATTTACTGAAACAGCTTCTACTTGTTTTTATCATATATTCCAGGAGTTATGTGTGTGAGGGGTTTTTACATTTATACAGTTTACATTGCTTGGCCCATAAATAACACATGTAAGATTAATAGGGCCATAGTTTTTTAAAGAGTATTTACATAGCCCCACCATGCATACAGAGCCTTTTTTAATATTGGGGGGAAAAAAATCAAAGTTGAATTTTCCGTCACTAGGCAATATAAAGTTGACCATCTAAATTTATAAACCCTGACTAAAATACAAGCAATCAGTTCATCCATAAATGCTGTTTCTGGTTCCTTAGTAAATCTAGCACTGCAGTGTAACAAACGGCTTACAATTCAGGGATATAAAAATATCAGCTTTAAAATCTGAACTGTACAGTATATACATTAATATTTGCACCATTAAATTAGGAATACACTTAAGTCTATGAAATACTACGTTATAAATAGCAATGTTTTTTGTTTGTTTCCAATCTGTAGCTGGCGCTGAGACAATACAATGTTCACCTGGCCAAAGAGGTTGGAGGGGACAAGTTGGCCTCACACTAGGATGCACAGTGTTAGCTAGGTCATCGTGACGGGCATGCCTCACACCAAGAAGGACTATCAAGACCTGGGCTGACCTGACTTACATAAATGACAAACACTATTGCTTTACAAAGGTGGCTGGAGTTCTCCATCTTCTAAAATCAACACCCCATCCAATCCCTTTGAGACAGCATCTTGAGTTATTCCCTTGACTGGAAACCAAAGCAGCTATATCAGTCTGTAACGCACGGGCACCCGATAGGCACAAGATGCCATCCAAGGAGGGTAAAGTGGAGAAATCACACCTTTCAAATGTTAATCTGACACTGTAAACAGCTGTTGAGTTCTCATTTACATGGCCAAAGAAAGCACTTTAAACTATTTTCACAACTTTCCTATGGAAGAAAAAGATTCAGATGGTTAATGGCTAAGTTTTAAGCAAATGCTCTCCATCACTACTTGGTTAAGAAATAATACAATTTTTGCCCTTGTGTCCCTTTTTCTTCTTGGATTTAGTTGTCCTCTGACCAAACTGAGGGGTGGGAAGTGCAGACGGTGGACTAGAAAGGTCATCTGTATAGTAGGCAAATCTCTGTGGCCGAGGTTGAGGGATTGGCTGTCCAAGAAAATAGCCTTCTTCTTCTGAGTCGGAAGAGGAGGAGGAGGAAGAACACCAGGAATCATCATCCTCACCATACAGTCCCAGAAACCGATTCATTCCTGGGTTCTGCAGGCCATAATCGGAAATGGCATGGGCGTACTGTCCATAGAGATCAGCGTTCTGGATGTATGCTTGGATCTCCCGGGCACTTTTATTCTGTATAAATTTCTCATAGTTATCAGGGGTGTACAGCCGCAGTCTCTCCTTGGGAGAGTATTTTCTTTCTGTAACAAGATTCAGGGCATTGTCAGAGCGGGACTTTCTACTTCTCCTGCGGCGGTGGTGATGAGACCTGGATCCCCTCTCTTCAAAATGGTAGACGCGTCTCCGAGTCCTTTCACTCATGGGAGGCTGCCGGATTTCGACGTCATAGTTCCCGTTGTCAATGACATCATCGGAAAACTTGACCTGCTGTGGTCTGGATTGAGACTTGGACCTTCTGAGCACTGGCAGATGTACTGGTTTCTCTTCAGGCAGGATTTTTTCTGGACACAACTCTGAACTTAGACTCTTTAAGGACTCTGCACTCCTGTGCAGCATGGAAGAGTTCAAAGTTCCCATATTGCTCATTTTCTCACAATCTTCTGTTTCCATCTCCTCAAAATTTTGCAGAGAATATAACGATGGCCTTGGCTTGCTTTCTCCATCCACCGAAGCCCCTAGAAGAGAGGCCAAAACAAGATGAGCTTCTCAGTCAACCTAATATTTGACAGTTATTAAAAGCAAGCTACTGAAAGGAAATATTTCACAGAAAATTTCATTTCAGTATTTGATTAAAACCCATAGGGAAAGCCAACATATATATACCAATTGAGAAGTGGTATAAATGTTATTGTTACAAGGGTCACAGCCTTTTTTTTTTTTTTTTTTTTTAATAAAGGTGGGGTTTCACCATGTTGGCCAGGCTGGTCTTGAACTCCTGACCTCATGTGATCCACCCCCAAAGTGCTAGGATTACAGGTGTGAGCCACCGCACCCAGCCTTTTTTTTTTTTTTTTTTTTTTGAGATGGAGTTTTGCTTTTGTTGCCCAGGCTGGAGTGCAATGGCGTGATCTCGGCTCACTGCAACCTCTGCCTCCTGGGTTCAAGTGATTTTCCTGCCTTAGCCTCCCAAGTAGCTGGGATTACAGGCATGCGCCACCACACCTGGCTAATTTTGTATTTTTAGTAGAGATAGGGTTTCTACATGTTGGTCAGGCTGGTCTTCAAACTCCCGACCTCAGGTGATCCACTTGCTTTGGCCTCCCAAAGTGCTGGATTTACAGGTGTGTGCCACCAGGCACAGCCTGTCTTACAAACCTGGAGTCAAAGATTAGTTACAGCATGTGGCATGAGCAACAAAAATTTAAGAGCTCTTCATAGCAGCCTCCTCATTCATTAACATATAATGTAGAAGCTTCTGCCCCTCAAATCCATTAAAGCCACATTGCTTCATTTGAACATCTTTTAAATCAATCCCTTCCTTGGCCTCCATTATGAGCTAGTCTTCCTCATCTTATACTGAGATTAGTGGTCAGCCAACTACAGCTCAACAGCCTGTTTTATTGTGTATCAAGTTTTATTTGAACAGCGACATCTATTTGTTTACATATTGTTTATGGTTACTTTCTACAGTGGCAGAGCTGAATAGCTGTAGTTGCACCAGAGACCGTAGGCCTAAAAAGTGCTATCAAGCAGATTACGGAAAAGGTTCAACTCCTGACCTAGATCTTCATCCAGTCTTTTCTGCCTTCTAGCTGTAAAATATTCCACTTCAAGATTAACCTTCTATTGAAACATTTCTCAAAAGAGATAGTGATCTCTTTTGACATAATAGGGCCAGGCATGTTAAGATAAATACATATAGCCTAACAGACTGTAAATGACAAAGGGAGTGGTGTGAATGTTTGTCAACTGGAGACTATATAACTTCCTACTTTTTAAGGGGAGCCTATTTTTCAGCTCATTATTGTCAAGGAATGTCAGGGCCAAATTATGTTTCTTTTCTTATTTGAGACAGAGTCTTGCTCCGTCGCCTAGGCTGAAATGCAATGGTGTGATCTTGGGTCACTGCGACCCCTGCCTCCCAGGTTCAAGTGATTCTCCTGCCTCAGCCTCCAGAGTAGCTGAAATTATAGGCAGGTGCCACCATGCCTAGCTATTTTTTGTATTTTTAGTAGAGACTGGGTTTTACCATGTTGGCCAGGCTGGTCTCAAACTCCTGACCTTAGGTGATCCACCCACTTTGGCTTCCCAAAGTGCTGGGACTGCAGGTGTGAGCCACTGCACCTGGCCAAATTATGTCTATTTCTAATATTAAATTTAAAACTCTTGGCACTAGGCCTGGCAGAGAGTCTCACCCATCATTCTTCCTCAACTCCCCTTTATTGTAGTCCTTATCTTTGACAAGTCCGCAGAAGCCAGGGGCGGGGGCAGGTAGCAGCTTTATCTTACCCCTCCTTGTCACTGCAGTGTCTGCACAAGTCACTCCTGGCAGGAGGCAGCTACTAAGCCTTTCCTGTCTACATTAAAGAAAAATTACCTTCATGAAAGGGCTGGACATCAGTAGTTTGACTATAAAACCAGCCATGCAACAGAAACATTTCTATAATCCAAAGACTTGCTGGGAATAAGTTTCATAATCTCCTGGGTTCTAGGTCCAATCTTGCCTTTAGAACCTATGTAAGGTTGGGCATTTAGCCTTTTGGTAATTCAAGTTTCCTCATTTGTAAAATGCAGTTGTATCATCCACTCTATACAGCTCAGGGTCATTTTAAAGATAAAATGTGGATGATTGATATGACTGTATTTTGAAAACATTAAAGTAGGCCAGGGGCAGTGGCTCACACCTGTAATCCTAGCACTTTGGGAGGCTGAGGCAGGTGGATCACCTGAGGTGAGTAGTTAGAGACCAGCCTGTCTCACGAAAATTAGCTGGGTATGGTGGCAGGCGCCTGTAATCCCAGCTACTCATAAGGCTGAGGCAGGAGAATCACTTGAACCCAGAACCTGGGAGGCCGAGGTTACAGTGAGCTGAGATCACACCACTGCACTCCTGCCTGGGCGACAAGAGTGAAACTCTGTCTCGAAAAAAAAAAAGTAATTATTTTATAATCTAAATAAAAAGTATTCAGCTATTTTGAGCTGCTGTCACAGGACAATACAGGAAGATGTTAAAATATGAGCTTGTAAAGTGTTACGGCCAATTTTGGTATCTTGAAATCCATACAGCATAATCCAAGTATACAATATCTTTCAGACACAATCCAGTTGTAGACGCCTTCATCCAATCAATTTCCTTCTCTTCAAAACAGGGATAATAAAACCTGTCCCTAAAGACCGTACTGTAAATATATTTTATGCATATGCACTCACCTGTACACGTTTGTTTTGCTAGTGTTTGGTATTTAAGTGAAATTCCTTCCTTCCCTTGATCCATGGTTTTCAATAACATACAATTCCTACTCATGCTGAATTGCAATTTTTTTTTTTTTGAGATGGAATCTCACTCGTCACCCAGGCTGGACTGCAGTGGAGCAATCTCTGCTCACTACAATCTCTGCACCTGGGTTCAAATGATTCTCCTGCCTCAGCTTCCCGAGTAGCTGGGATTACAGGCACCCGCCACCACGCCCAGCTAATTTTTGTATTTTTAGTAGAGATAGGGTTTCACCATGTCGGCTAGGCTGGTCTCAAACTCCTGACCCCAGGTGATCTGCCCACCTCAGCCTCCCAAAGTGCTGAGACTACAGGTGTGAGCCACCATATCCAGCTGGAATTGCAATTTTTTGAACACACTTTGTAGCAGCTCCTTTTTTCAAATACTCCATAATCCCCAGATTACATACCTGTGATATTGGACAATGCCAAAGAATCCATCGAATCCCGAACACTTTGCTCTGGTTTCAGGTCTGACAGACACTCCAGGGAATCTTCATACCACTGTGTTTCATTGTGATTATACCCTGAAGCCCCATGGTCCAGATCCAGTTCCTGGAGCCTTCTACTGCTTGCAGGGCCCGGGTGGCTGCCATAAGCAGAATCACCCAGTCCATCTTGTGATTGTGCCCAGTACATATCAGACTGGTATTTTTTACTTGCAAGGCTCTGGTTATTTTGCTTTAACTCAGTCTTATTTTTAACCACGTTATCAGATATCCAATGCTCATTGGCTCGAATATCCATCTCATTGGGCTGTGGCTGAAAGAGGCTTTTATCACCAAACTTGAGGAGGAGCTGTGTCATATAATCTTCATGGTCAGCCCATTCTTCAGGGTCTTCTGGAGTTTCATGTTCTACTCTGCCTTTCCAAAATTCTTCACTGGCAAAACTTGTTCCTTGCCTGGAGAGACTCAGATCATCCAATTTTCGAGAAAGGGTGTCATCAGCATTGCCTGAGAGGCCAGGAAACTTGTAGTTCAGAGCAGGGGATAAGAGAAGAGACTGTCTACACTGATCTGCTGACCGACTGCTCTTGCCCATTCGGACACTTCTTCGGGAATCTCTTGATCGAGCTGACTGAAATGCAGAGTCGGAAGAATCAGAGGCATGGACGTCTTCACCGAGACTGCATGTTTTTGAACAGTAAATCTGACCCTGTTTGGGAAGGAAGGGACATCCCAACAAAGAAGCTTTACACTGGGCACAGGAAAAGCATGCTTCCGTGGCATGCCAGTGCTGCCCGTCATAGGTCATCTGTGCGTGGTCCACACCTGTTTTGAAAAGGATAGAATAAGTAACAGGTTATAGTTTATTGCCTGAAACAAGAAATAAGGAGGAAATGAAAAAAAATAAAGATTATGGGCATGGGGGAGCTCTCAAGGGTAATGGAAATGTCTGTATCTTGAGAGGGGTGTGGGTGACACATAAAATTAATCCGAATTCTTTGTGGATTCTGTATTTGTGAATTTGCCTACTTATTAAAATTTATTCATAACCCCAAAACTGATATTTGCAACACTTTCATGGTCATTTGCAGATGTGCAGAGTGGTAAAAACATGAATTGAACCAACACGCATCAATCCAAGAGATGCTCTGCCTTTTGTTTCGGCTCTCATATTGTAGACAAGTATCCTATTCCTGGTCTATTTACTGCCGTGTTTTCTGCATTTTTGTGCTTTTTGTTGGTGAGTTTCCTGCTTAAAATGACCCCCAAGTATAATGCTGAAATGCCGTCGTATTCCAAAGTACAAGAAGGCTGTGATGTGCCTTATGGAGGAAAGACATCTAATTAGATAAGCTCCTAATCTTGAGTACACTACTACTGGCTATGAGTTCAGTCTTAATGCATCAACAATGTGTATTCAATAAGGAGGTAGCTTTAAGGAAAAACACACGTGACGCAAGGTTATGTACTGATGAGTTGATGAAACTGTGACCAGAGGCTCACAGGAACCTAACCCTATATTCCCCCACGATTCAGTGTTCACTAATCCAGTGTTTGCAGGAACTTTACAGAACACAACTATGGTGAATCCACTCTACGGTGAACAAGGATCCACTCTATGTTCATTTGTCAAAGCTCATCAGCGGGAACACATATGATCTGGACATTTCACTGTATGTAAATTATACCTCAACTTTAAAAAACAGAAAAAAAGACTGTGGATAATCCTAGACAGACTAATGGCTAGGTAACAGGGCAGATGGGGAGGCTGTGGCCTTACCAATATGATCCCCACAGGTTTCACAGTACTCCGCATAGAGAGACTCAAAACAGCCACAGCAGAAGGGGCGGCCATCCTTCATGATATACCTCTGTCCTCCCAGGACCGTTTCACACTCAAGGCAGCAGAAATGTTTCATGTGCCAATGGCGACCCTCAGCTTCTGTGCACTCATCAGCAAAAATTATCTTCAAAAAGAAATGTGAAACCAGAGAATGAAAGGATATCATTAGGAACTATTTTAAAGGCCAAGTAACTATGTTTTCTGGGCAATGGACAGACACTGGCTCTTTAAAAAATCAGATAGCCTTGTTTCTTAGAGATACAAGCTTAAAACTAACCTCATTTAGCTACAAACTAGAGCATAAACTGACAGTGTTGAAAAAAGAAATAATAATTCTACATTGGAAATAATTCACTGGGTTGTATTTTTGCTCCTCGGTAACATTTCCTTGGCATAATCAGGCAAAGAACACATTAACACAGAAATAATTTAGTGAAACAATTTGGTGTTTTAGTAGAAAGAAAACTCATAAAAATGTCTGTGGACTCAATGCAGTTACAGCTGTACATGCTGGAACTGAACGAACAGCACTTGTGTTGATGATGCTTTATTTGCCCTGGTGGCCATCTCCAGATGAAGGATTCTTTTTATTTATCTTTTTGAGATAGGGTCTCACTTGTAGCCCAGGCTGGAGCACACTGGCACAATCATAGCTCTTTGTAGCCTCAAACTCCTGGGCTTGAGCCATCCTCCCACCTCCACCTCCTGAGTAACTGGGACCATAAGGGCACAACCACAAGGCCCAGGTAATTAGAAAACAATTTTGGGCAGAGATGGGGGTCTCACCATGGGGTCCAGTCTGGTTCTTTTATTTTTTTATATTTTTGGTTTTCAAAATATGTTCAAGTAACACACTGTTGAAAAAAACGTGTAAAATAAATAAACGTATAAAAGTAAAAATAAAGTTTATTGTCATAGATTGAAGGAGACTAAGAAGATACAACGAGTAAATGCAGTGAGGCACTCTGGATTGATCTTGGGTAAGAAAAGGAACATCCATTTAAAAATGGGAAAATCTCAACAAAGACTATGGTTTAGTTAATGGTATTACACTGATGTTAATGTCTTAGTTTTGATACATATAGTATGGTTATGTAAGATGTTACCATCAGGGGAAGCTGGGAGAAGGGCACGCAGGATCTCTCTGTAATAGTTTTGCAACTCTTCTGTAAATCTAAAATTATTTTAAAATAAAAAGCTAAAGGGAGAATTTTTTTCCTTTCAAGCCATCATCCAGTCCCACCTTCGCCCAGGGTAACTACTATTAACTTGCTATTTGTCTTTCCATACTTTTTCTGAGTATAAACAAATACATATATCATGTTGGTTTTTTAATCCTTAACAAAAATAAGACCATCTTCTACGTGCTCTTCTGCAACTTATATTTTCTCACAACCCACTGAAGACATAATACTTACCAAAGTACAAAGACATTTGCTTTCCTTTCTATATTATTAGGTAGGTGCAAAAGTAATTGCAGTTTTAATCACTATGGCAAATCTGCAATTACTTTGCATCAACCAAATATAGATTATTCCATTGTGTGAATGTACAAGATTATCTTAAAAATATACACACAGAGCAAAATCCAGGAAAATTTAATATTTTACTTAGATGTAAACAGTGGAATATTGGCTTAATCTAACCTTATTTTTCCCAGTGTGAAAGGATGAACCTTTTTTTTTTTTACCTCATCACATGCTGAGCACCGTGGTTTGAGCAGTTCTGCATGGTGCCTGCCACAGTGAATTTTTCCATCCTGATAAAAATAGATGAGGTCGACCAGCAGCTCATTGCACGTGAAGCAGACAAAACAGGATGGGTGCCAGCACACACCAGGGCCCGCGCGGGAAGCGAACACTGCAACTTCACCTCCGTTTATCTTCAACCCACACTACAAACAAACAGGTTTGAATGTAAAAGGATCATTCTTAAAGACGGGATTCTCAGGATTTCCTACATTAGGATACATCTCAAATTTGTGAGGAATGCATTAATTTGCCCTCCTCTGTTAGTGATTAAGTAGCTCTTTAATGCTGGATTGCTAATGATTCTCCACTGTAAGGCACGTGCCTCAGACATACTACGACTGTTTTTAAGGACAGTGTAATCTGATTCACACAAATAGTGGTTTTCCTGTGCCAGCCTCCTGCTGGATACATTTCCTACTCAGAACTGCCAGCAAAGATCTAAATGTCTTCATTATGTTTCTGCATCTTTTGAGTATGAGGTGTATCCTAGCACCTACCTTCATGCCAGGATCCTACCAAAGGCAGGATTTCACCCAATGTTTGCATAAGGGCGACTGACTCCTGCTGTCACACACAACAGTGTAGCCAGCTACAAATATGAAACATGAATTTCTATTTAACAAAAAGCTAGGCTGTCTTTCTCTTATTTTTTTGGAGGCTTTCAGGGCTCACACCTCTGCTAGCCTAGTCACCTACCCCCAACTGTCCACTCCATCCTCATCACTGCCACAAGCTATGCATTGGAGAAGGGGCTGCCCACCTGCTCACACACAGCATGCATGACTGCTCTGGACAGAAGCTTAATTGTTCCTCTTCCCAGTGCTTCTTTCTTCCGCTGAGCACTGAAAACCTGCAATTCTTTTTTCTCCTCTTCACTCAAAGACTGGCAATACCGCACCTTCACAGAAAGCAAATCAGAAACACCACACTGAGTACACAGTACTTCTCACCAGTTCTCGACTTCCAGAGTTAGAGTTTCAGGAAATAAAACAGTAAGTTTAGCTCGCCTGTGTCATGCCTCCACAATTTTAAAATGACACCATATCTGAATCTTACAGCCTCTCTAGAAAGGGAAATGCAATGTGAAGAAATAGTCTCTTTAAAATAATAAATGTTTAATTGAAACCCTTATTAGTACAGACATTAAAAAAAAATACTAACCTTTCCACGAAAGGTTTAAACCTGTTAATTGCCACTTTTATTGTCCATTCTACATGCACTCCACTCAATTGCTGGCCTGAATGACTACAAAGCATTCACTTTGGATTGAGGGGCAGGGAAATCTCAGGAATTTGTAGGTTCCTAATCACTGGTGGGTGGCTGCAAACACTATAAAAACCAACTTGTGTTAAGTTTATTACACTGATAGTCTTTTTCCTCTCTTCTTTTTAAGAATAAAAACTGTATTCTCTGGCCAAATTTTAACTAAAGAAAGGCAAAAGAGAGCCCTAGCCAGTGAGGAGTTGGGGTTTATAAGCAGCATCTCAACGCTTATCATGCATTTTTCTTTTTTCTAATTAGCCTTCTTCCCGTTATTTTACCTCATTATCATGTGGTGGTAACTGGTACAAAAGCTGTTTAATCCGATGTTTCTCTCCAGGGCTGTTAACATAAGGAACCTTCTCCTCTGGTAAGCAAGCAAAATAGAGCTGGATCTGCATAATAGATAGTTCGAATGGCATCAGCATACAGAACTGAGCATCTCAGCTCACTTTATCTTTAAAAGTTACCTTTCCCTAGGTACAGGGTTTGACCTCTTGTAGCTAATGAGAAGACCAGCTCTGAGCCAACTCAGCAGAACTGCAAACCTTTGGATAACTAGCACCCAGCTGCTAAATTGCTCTTCAGGAATGTAATTTGTAGTGACAATTAGGCACATCATAAATTATGCACCATAAAATATGCACATTTAAGACTACTATTCCTGGTGGTGTGACTCACACCTGTCATCCCAGCACTCTGGGAGGCCAAGGCTGGTGGATCACATGAGGTCACGAGTTCAAGACCAGCCTGGCCAACATAGTAAAAACCCTATTTCTACTAAAAATACAAAAATTAGCTGGGTTTGGTGGTGCACACCTGTAATCCTAGCTACTCAGGAGGCTGAGGCAGGAGAATTGCTTGAACCCGTAAGGCGGAGGTTGCAGTGAGCTGAGATCACATCACTGCACTCCAGCCTGGGCAACAGAGTGAGACTCCATTTAAAAAAAAAAAATACCCTTCCCCTGCCAGTCTTCCAAGGGTCAGCCAAGAGATCAGCAAGAGTGAGTATCCTGGGTGAATTCTGCAAATTACCATACAGACTGCGTGACAGAGTCCAAAATCCAGCCACTACACAAATACATTTAATTTGCTCTCTGAATTTTACACATCACAAAGACAAAAGCTGTTTTGCTAAATGTTGTAAGCTCTTCTTTATCAGGTCCTCTCAAACATCAGCTTTCTCTGCTTCCATGCAGGGGGTGCTATTTTCTGAATACCTGGAGTCAGCCTTCCCAGGGAAACTGGAGAGGAGCCATATTGAGCTGTACTTTGCTCACTCTGAAAGGAAAACTTAATTTCTGCTTGTTTTTCTGTTGTTTTTAAAGGATGTTCCTTTAAAAACAAGGAACTATACTTGTTCCTTTAAAAACCTTTAAAAACAAGTACTGCAAAGGATACTGCAGTGCTGAGAAGGAATGAGAGAAAAAAAAGATAGGAATTTAGGACTGGTCAACTTCAATATCTTGGTATTGCACAAAACCCACCCAGCCTAAGATGTAAGAATGGTATCTCTAAGTAGTTTGTCAAAATATTGCTTTCCGAACTGCTTCACCAGCACTCCGCCCTCTCCCCATTCTATCAGCTCTAGAAGCTTTTTACAGTTATAAACACTTACTGAATATGTGTGCCAGGTACTGTGCTATGCCATGGATAAATAAGGATACCCTATTCTCAAAAAATGTCCTACCCTAAAGGAAACAGAACCCTAATTCAGAAGCAAAGCAACCACACACCTCACTGTTAACTTGATTTTTAAATGATGCCTTTGCTCTTTTAATAATATCACCAGGGATTTTCAAGAAGTTAATCACTGTAAAGATATTGGGAAAATTAAAATAGGCAGAGAGAATGTTCTCATATTCCTAAATAACAATACAAACAAAGCATAAAATTAACTCTTTAATTTTTTTTTCTAATCCCCGTGGTACAAGTGACAGGCTCTTTCATATGTGAAGTTATCAAAGGTCAAACGTCTAAGCAGTAACACTTCAGAGGGTTTCTCATCGCTCGCCATTTCTCTTCTAAAGCAAAAGCATTGCTGAGAACTGGCATGGAAGCTTTTCTCTTTTCTTTTATTGCCTTTTTGTTGTCACGGAAGTTTTTTAAAGTAAATTCCTCTCACTCTCAAGGGGAGGGACTCATCAGAAATACACATAACCAATGCCTATGTGGTACAGTGGATTTCATTCATTAGAGCAAAAATGGGATCCTTATGAGGTTTCTGGAACCATGAGTACAAAGAGACTGGAAACTTCCACTGAGAAACTAAATATGACCTTCATAAGTAAAACTTCAAAGCCATACAAAGAATAAGGACTAAGGAGGGTGATGTTCTCTATCCATTTACAAAACACTGTTCAGAAGTCTTAACTCACACTGAAAAACAAAGGTTAAACACAGGATGATGAAGTTCCTACCTGCTCTGGCCTCAGGCCCGGAGGGACCCAGGCGTACTCCTCCAATGCACAGCCAGAGTCATCATCTGATGTGGAACTTCTCTGACAGCCAAAGGCCAGTTTGCTCATCTTGGGCTCCATCTCCAAAGGCATAAAGTTTAAAGCCTGGTTTCTCAGTCACAGAACATTAACCAATGGCTGCTGTGGACAATATAAGAAAAAACAAAGACATCTAAAACCTGAATGCATTTCTCTTACCCTCCCAGAGCTTTTATTGAATGCTGTTAACACACAGCTGGGCCCAGAAAAAGTAACAGAATTACTACTGTCACCACCCCCCAGCCCCCAGGCCCCCTGAAACTTAAAATTCAGAGCTATATAATTCGCAAGTAGTCCCTTTGCCAGCTCTGAATTTCAGAGCATGCCACCAAAGCTAGTTTATTTCCAGGAGCCTTAAAAGGTGCCTCTCTACAGTCAATTCATTAGGAAAGTTCTCAAGAAAGTTGCTGTGTCGACTTCTGCACACAAATCCCTGTGACATCCTATGAGTTGTAGAAAGAAGTGTCAGGGATTGGGTCACCTGCCTTGCCCACTACTATGTCACATGAAAAATGGCTCAAGACCCCACTCGGCCCCCCAGTATTTCCCAAGCAATTTTTCCAACTGAGGTAGTGCTGCCTCCTGAGAGTGGGTCTACTCAGCCAAACTGCTCAGGTTTCAGATTTCTAATTATGGTTTGTAAGACACTAAACTTGAGTTTACACATTAAATAGAAATAGTGCAATTAAAGCCTTATACTGCACATTAAATCCTCAAGCCTTTACTAAGGGCTAAAGTCAGCCAGACATTCATCAATGAGTTCCTTCAGCAAACAGTCACTAAATACAGCACTACGTGAAAATAAAATCCAGCTTTGTGGCTGTTAATGTTTAATTGCATCATAAGCAGGCATTCACTAAAAAGTTTTGCAGTCATGTGAAATGCCATCAGCCTGCGATGGGCAAAGTAAGACGTAAACCCTTCTCTGAATAGAAAGAAAGCCTCCGCGGATGAAGGGCCACAAAGGCATCAAGACAACATTCTCTGCCCTACAACCCAGGTACTGTGCTGTCACCATTTATGTTCTTTGTATCTTCTGGTTCTTAAAAATCATCCCTCATCCCAGGGCACAAAGAAAATAATAATAATAACACAACTTTCAGAATGAGATGGAGAGATGGAGCTTTTTTATCCCAGCCCCTTTTACCCACAAATAATGATGTAAAGAAAGAAAATTATAGGTAATTATAGCCACCTGATCAAGCTTCAGGGAAGCCAAGAGACTTGTCCAGGGTCATACAGCTAAAAGCCAGAGTCTAGTCACACATACACACTGACACGTCGGACTTCCAAAAATCCTTCTGCCTTAATAAATGTTCTTCCATCTCAGGAAGGATGTCAAAAAAAAGGTTCTCATTTGCTTAAACAAGTGGGAAAGGCAGCGAAAACCCATACACTTTCAGCTGAGACTAAGTCATTTTTCAGCAACGATCTCAATTTAACTCTAAATATTAACAGTGTTGGAAAATACTACCTATTAAAAACCAAAGATCATTGGCCAGGCCCGGTGGCTCATGCCTGTAATCCCAGCACTAAGGGAGATGGATCACAACGTCAGGAGTTCAAGCCCAGTCTGGCCAACATGGTGAAACCCCGTCTCTACTAAAAATACAAAAATAAGTCAAGCATGGTGGTGGATGCCTGTAATCTCAGCTACTTGGCAGGCTGAGGCAGAAGAATTGCTTGAACCTGGAAGCGGAGGTTGCAGTGAGCTGAGATGGCACCAGTGCACTCCAGCCTGAGCGGCAGAGCAAGACTCCATCTCGAAAAACGTAAAATAAAATAAAACCGGCCGGGCGCAGTGGCTCATGCCTATGATCCCAGCACTTTGGGAGGCCGAGGCGGATGGATCACGAGGTCAAGAGATTGAGACCATCCTGGTCAACGAGGTGAAACCCTGTCTCTATTAAAAATACAAAAATTAGCTGGGCATGGTGGTACATGCCTGTAGTCCCAGCTACTCAGGAGGCTGAGGCAGGAGAATTGCCTGAACCCAGGAGGCAGAGGTTGCAGTGAGCCGAGATCGCGCCATTGCACTCCAGTCTGGGTAACAAGAGCGAAACTCCATCTCAAAAAATAAATAAATAAATAAATAAATAAATAAATAAATAAAACCTATGGTTAAAACTTAGGTTTTTCTTTTATAAATGATAGGACATTGAGAAAATTAATGTCGTAGCGGTTCACAAATGAAGGCCAAGCACTTCATAGCTACAATCTTTATTAGCAGTAGGAGCAATGTCACACATATATTATTCCAACTAATAGATTTAACTTCATTCACCGTGAAGAGAAAGTGAAGATGACCTCATTTCCTACACTACCATGGGGAGGTCATGACCTTTTAAACAAGGCGTCATTTCACACAGGTGCAGCTCACTCATGTCTTGACTAAGGAAAGGCTTTCTAAACAGAGGCGGATTCCTCTGACTCCTCAATAAAAAAGGATGCGTTAATGAGTCAAAAAATGTATTGAATATTTTGAAAAAAAAAAAAAAAACAAACACTCCCACATGTCAAAGGAAGAGAACCAGAGGGGTTAAGAATTTAATTAGTAACCCCAAAACTCCTACCAGGAGAATGAGTGCCTTCAATGCAATTTAACCCAAATCATGAAATATGAACATCTGTCCCCTGCCAAATCAGGCTAAGCGGGGAGACAATAAGGTATTTGCTCTGCAGACTTACAAAGAACATAAATATTAAACAGAACGTAGAAATTAAATGTCACTGGATTATAAAACAAGAGAAAACAGCACAAATTAAGACAAGCCAGGGATTTTCCGAGCTGGCACAAAGATACAGATTGCCGAAGACTTGAATTACTTTTACAGCTGTACTCCCTGATTAGGCTTTTGTGAAAAATGTACAGAAAATTACTATCCTAATCAAGGTAAATCAACGTTAGCACTACATGGCACCATCCCACATCCCCTCTTGCCAATCACCTGGAAGTCCTGGCCGCATCTCAAACTTAAAATCCCCACAAGTTCATTCCAGCCTTTCAACAAATTACATAGAGGATTGACTGTCACTCGTGCACAAATTAAAAGTCCAACTGAAGGAACATGAGTGACAATATCCTTTTCATTACAGGCCTGGCTTTCTGTTTCATTTGTTAGCAGATGGCTAACTTACTTCTCCATGCCTGGCTGGTACCACCAGTGTTATGGCATTTAATCGCCATATCAAGCAACCCAGTATGAGTGGAGTCTCACGTAACAGATGGGGAGAGTGAGCCTCAGAGAAGGGTCAACTGTCCAAGCTCAGTAAGTGGCCTTAGGACCAGGCTTGGCTGTGATCATAAACCACTGCAACCCCACACTGCCTCCTTGGGGGAGTGCTGATTGAGCCAATTCCCTTTTCTTTGGGGAATCAGCCAAGCTACTGCACTGCAGACACACAAAGTGACACTACTGAAGGGTAGTCCATTTTGCCCACAGAAGGCATTTTAAGGATACACAGTCAAAAAGAACTGAAAAAAATCCAACGGCCTTATGAGCAGTTGGTTCAAAGTTTATTCACTGAGGAAAGTTTTTCTTTTTCCTTTATATCAGCAAATACTCAAAATGACAAAACACTGCATTTATTGGTAAGTTCTCAGAGCTCATTAAAACACAAACATTAAAAAATGTTGCCTGGGTGTGGTGGTGCACACCTGTAATCCCAGCATTTTGGGAGGCTGAGGTGGGTGGACGACCTGAGGTCAGGAGTTTGAGACCGACCAGCCTGGCCAACGTAGTGAAACTTGTTAGTGAAACTCTACTGAAAATACACAGAAATTAGCTGGGTGTGGTGGTTGGCACCTGTAATCCCAACTACTCAGGAGGCTGAGGCAGGAGAATAGCTTGAACGGAAGTTGCAGTGAGCTGAGATTGCACCACTGCACTCCAGTTTGGGTGTCAGACAGCGAAACTCTGTCTGACAAAAAAAATAAAAATAAAAAGTTATATGGCATGGCATCCACTGGGACCAAGCTGTGCTAGGAGTTTCTACATCATCACTAGCAACTTCTTTACCTGATAACATGAAACTTCAATTTCGATTTTTCTTTTTCCTATTTATCTGAGATGAGGTCTTGCTCTGTCACCCAGGCTAGAATGCAGTGGTACAATCAGGGCTCATTGCAGTCTCTACCTCCCGGGTCCAAGCAATCCTCCTGCCTCAGCCTCCCAAGTAGCTGGGACCACAGGCATGTGCTGCCACACCTGACTAGGTTTTTTGTTTCTATTTTTTGTAGAGATGGTCTCCCTATGTTGCCCAGGCTGGTCTCAAACTCCTGGGCTTAATATATCGTCCTGCTTTGGCCTCCCAAAGTGCTAGGATTACAGATGTGAGTCATGGCACCTGATTTTTTTATTTTTTAAGATTGCTTGTACTTGCCAAGAGACACTGACAGTGTATTCTTAAGTTTATCAGTCGGGTAAAAGCAGTGGCAGCTAAACATAGTTCTTATGCTTGTAAAAAGTTACAATAATAACTATAAAACTGTGACCTCACAAATACCCCTTCCTCAGGCATTTTTCACCACTGTATGGTATCGGGAGCCTGGCTATTCCTTCTGCTCTGGGCCATGGCTGAGGCTCTTCCTGAGGATCACCTCACCTTGGCTGCACGTGGTCTGCCAAAACACCATGTTTTAAGCCAAGCATATGAGACCACAGGTGGATCAGACCTAACAGAAAAATTCTATTAACTTCATTTTCAGGTATTATCTCTTAAGATTGATCACATGAAATGGGCAGAATCAGCTTTAAAAGTAGGCTGAATTATAATAGAAATAGAACTATTCAAAGTCGGGGTTATGGCAGAGTAAAACTTTGCTTTATGATGCTTCTTTTTTCTTTTGTAGAACCATGCTTAGGTGAACTAACAGTGGCCCTGTCCTGTACCCTATACTTTTTTTTGGGAGGGGGCAAAATTTTATTTTGGTATAACTTTAAACTTCCAAAAAGATGCAAGAGTAAAAGGAACTCTGACACATCCCTCACCCAGACTCATCAGCGGCTTCCATCTTGCTCCACGTGCTTTTTCATCCTACTCCTCCCTCCCCCCCCTCACATCTATACACACTTTTGCGGGATCCGTTTGAGAGTGTATTTTTGACATTCTTTTATCTAAGACATCAGCATTCTTGTCAATTCTAAGGCAGGTTTATTGTCTTGGTCTTAAGATGCTGCAGTAAACTTAATCATAAATGTATGTCAACTACGCATTAACCAATCCTGTGCTACGCTTGGAAATAAATCAGGGGTCCGATTTCTCCAGTGTCTCTCTATAATTTTGAATTACAAATAAATAAACCTCATAATGCAGGAGAAAAAAAAGCAAACAGTTTTCGGAGACGGGTTTGTTCAGGTTCCAAATAGTCTGACCATTAAGGAGACGTGTGGAGGACACAAAACCTTTTAACAGCTACACCACCATCAGAGATGGCATTGGGAGGGGCGGGTCAAGCACACAGAACAGCTGTCAGAACTTAGTTCTAATAGGGTCACGAGTTCTTTGCAGACACTGTTTTGAAGACTAAAAGCCTACTATCAGAGTCAAGTAGAGAAATAAATGTCAAGCAGAAAAGAAGGGCTTGGTCACAAGGGAGGTGAGAAAGAAGCCCAAGGTTTGGTAGAGAGAGCTGGAATACTTTTCTCTTAGAAAGGCAAGAATTATCATGGGGCTGTTCCATGCAAGTCATGCAATATGAAATGGAACAGCTCCATTTCCCTCCTTTGTCCTTTCTCTCTCCTCTTCCTTGAAGATAGTTAAATAGCTACTTCTTACCATTTAAAAAGATTCAAAGACAATCAGCTAGCAGATGTATGACTTCTCAACCATCAATTGTCAAGAGAACATCTGACCCAAAGGATAAGAGCTACACTTAGGGAATGGAATCTGATGCTCTCAGCATTCAGTAAACTTGGTCTGATGTCTTCAAAACTTTGACAAGTCAACAAACATCTTAGGACCTGATTTTTTTTTTCATAGCCACTATTGCCTGGGCACGGTGGCTCACGCCTGCAGCACTTTGGGAGGCCAAGGCGGGTGAATAACGAGGTTAGGAGTTCAAAACCAGACTGGCTAATGTGGTACAACCCCGTCTCTACTAAAAAGTACAAAAATTAGCTGGGCATGGTGGCTTGTGCCTGTAATCCCAGCTACTTGGGAGGCTGAGGTAGGAGAATTGCTTGAACCAGGACCTGGGAGGTGCAGGTTGCAGTGAGCCTAGATCGCACAACTGCACTCCAGCCTAGGCTACAGAGCAAGACTCCATCTCAAAAAAAAAAAAAAAAAGCTGCTATTTGCCCTCCAAGATGCAAAAGAGTTTTAAAACAGAAACAAATTTCATGAACATAAAGAATTAAAACTAATATTGCAACCTAGCAATTGGCATTGTTACATCCACTGGGAAGAGCTTTCTTAAAGCTAACCAGTAACAAATGGAATTGGAACAATATGTTAATAACAAAACCTGAGTTTCATCTTCTTTTTGAGCTTGGGAGGGCTCTGGCCTTCTGAATGGCACACAATTTTGCCAAGTTATTGGCCAACATTTCCAGCGGCTGTGGAAGCAGCTTCTAACCAGTCCTCACATAAAACCTCCAACACCGTACACATTGTGTGTGTGCATGCACACATACACACACAGCATGTGTAGTGGTCTATGCATGGGACATGGCAGTTTTTCCAGTTGCCTTAGATAAAGCAACAATTGTGAACATCTAGTATAGGCTTGACTGTGAGGGGGCACTTGTTCCCCAAATTTGAGTATGGCCTCATTCATATAACATAGTGACATAATGAGGGGTTCCTTTGTGAAATTTACTTTCTAGATTCATTCACTGCATTCATTCTTTCATCCTTATATTTAAGGTTGTTGTTGAATGGTTCTAGGGGATGTCAAAAAGGAGCCAACTGACATTTATTCCATTAAAAGCCAGAACATAAGAAGAAATGTAGCTGCCAGGTGCGATGGCTCACGCCCATAATCCCAGCACTTTGAGAGGCCGAGGCTGGATCACTTGAGGCTGGGAGTTCAAGACCAGCCGGACACCAATATGGTGAAACCCCATCTCTACTAAAAACACAAAATTAGCTGGGCATGGTGGTGCATGCCTGCAATCCCAGTTACTTGGGAGGCTGAGGAAGGAGAATTGCTTGAACCCAGAAGACGGAGGTTGCAGTGAGCCAAGATGCACTCCAGCCTGGGCAACAAGACCAAAATTCTGTCACACACTCACACACACACACACACACACACACACACACACACAAATCCATTATTCATCTCCTTGCTTTCTTTAATGATGGCACGTGTAAAAATTATATGTGATTTAGCCTTTGGCTGATCATTTGTTTTCATTTTGAGCAAAGTAGAAAACACTGGCTTCAGGATTCAAGAAACAAAATGGCCCCGACCCATAACTTCATGATAACTAGCAAACTTTTGTAGTTTTTTTTTCTGCCTACTCTCATGTTTTGATCCTTGCTACTTGTCTCTTATGAACTTGCCTTTCCCTTTTGCCCACAACCAACAACCTCCAAACCTTTTAGTTGCTTCCAGTATTCTGTAAATTTAACTACTCTTTGAAAAGTACCTAGAAGCTGGGCACATGCCTATACACTCAGCTACTTGGGGGCTAAAGTGGGAGGACTGCTTGAGCCCAGGAGTTTGAGACCAGTTTGGGCAACACGGCAAGACCCTGTCTCAAAAAGAAGTATATACAGTAAGAAAGGCATGGATGAAGGCTTAAACACTTCTCCTATAAGCACGGTAATCACTGGCGAAATAAGATAGCATATAGTATGTGAAAGTGTTAGTCAAGCTAAAGAGAAGGTTTAATCATTTTATTATGCTATTTTGGCCATTTGGGGATCATTTCATTTTCTACTGGTCTGAATGCTGCTTCCAGGAGAGAGCCAAGGATCGTTATTTTGATTGCCCTTGATATATACATAAATGAGCCAATACTATTTTCCTGTAAAGAGCTTAATAAGTCAGCACAGTATATGAAGGTCCAGAGGCAATGAAGAGTGAACAGTTTCACTAGAAGACAGATTCTTCCAAAGAAGCAACAACAGATGGCAATGGTGCCTGAATCCTATTTTCAAGAATTATAATTTCAGGCAGAATACTGTGGGCTTATCACTACAGGCAACGGGAAGCTGCAAAAGACATGAATGGAGACTGCGACAAGATACTTCTGGTTCTCAAAGAAAATTAAGATGGGGTAGTGATGGCCAGGAAAAAGATAAAGAACCTGAGAGGAGCCAATTAATATACTGTCCCTAAGAAAGCCTACACATGGTGACTTGGGGAGGGAAAGTAAAAGGAACTAATAGGAAGGAAGAAATTGGGTCAAAGATAGTTTGGAGTATCAGGTGATTGACGTACCAATACATAAGTACCTTAGGGCAACTCAGAAGGGAGTGAGGATTTGAGGGATTTCAGGAGAATGAGTTTAATCAGATACATATTGAGGTTGTAACTGTATATCAGGTCTGGTATGATTCCTATTATTCAAACTTTTCTTGGATCAAGTCACCAAATCAAAATCATGCAAGTAAAAAACAGTAATTGTCAGGGCCTGCCATTGAAAAGGAAGTCTAAGGTCATATACCTAATTACAATACTTTTTCCAATGCGATCCCACTCTAGTCCCTATATGAAGACTACTATGGCACTATAGGATCCTATGAAAAAGTATTTCTTGTGTGAACATGTCCAGGGAGTTAGAAACCCTTTGATCACCAAAAGCCAGAACAGGTATGATTTTGTGAACTCAGGCCAACATTCCCTAGGTGTCCCACCCCCCCCACCCCCCCACTGCCCCCCCAGCTCCCCCGCTGTTAAGTGCCACCCAGTGGGCTACAAACTGTCTAACAGCTTCTTTGTTAAACTGCTTGTTAATAAGGCCTTAGTGCATGGAAGATGAGGATCACAGGTTCTCCATTCAAAAGCGACTCTAATTCTCCCAAGCTAAATATGCAGGTGAATTAAATTTAACTACAGACTAATTGAGCAGTACAGAAACATGTCACACATCCATTCTTTTCAAAATGCAAAATATACCACCCTTATGGATATACATATATTTCCTTAACTTCAACTGAGATGTGAATTTATAGTAGAGACATACGAAACTGCCATTTCTTTAGAGGTTTCACACACCCAAAGAGCGTTCAGTGCTTACTGTCTACTAAAGACAAAAGTCATGGCCAGCAGAGCCCAATTCAATCACTTACTTGAAAAATAACATAAGTTATCAGAAGATACTGCTTATGAAACATTCCTTTACTAAAAGTTCTCCATACGAGCCATTAGTGGCATGACGCCATATGCCCCTTGGTATTGTCTGTATTTTCCAAGTAAAGCTCCATCCAGCTTGTACATTTCCTAACAGCTGAGTGGGCTGTCATGCATCACCCAATGGCCAAGAAACTATCCATTTTTCCAAGAGGAAATGTGGAACTCTTTCAAAGCATTCTAATTTCATGCAAAAGTACATTCCATGACAGTAAGAAAGGCTGCTTAACAAAAGGAGGAAACATGACGACAAAGCTTGGTCCTTTGCCAGCGCGGCGCTTGTGGGGTCAGGTTATCCGTAAACGGGTATGTAAAGACAAAATCCCAAATGCATGCCGCGGAATGAGGGGCACCAAACAAGGCGCTGCTCTAATGAGCCCAGTCTTTTCCATAATGGGGGATGCAGATATTTTCCCAAAATCGTGTTCCCCTCAGTCTCCTATTGATTTTTTGGATTTCTATTTTCAACGGTGGCCCGAGGAAACGGCAGCCAGACTTGACTCCAATGTACACACAGACTCAGGTTTCGCCCCGTCACCTGTTGGCTCCTGAACAACACTCCTCTTTGTGAAACTTACAGCACTCATTTGAAACAAGTTTCCAGAGAAAACACTTCAGGAAAGTGTTTGAGAAGTCACAAGACTCGAGTTGTAAAAACAAATTCCACACATAGCCTGGCTTATACCGACACAGACTAATCGGAAAGCCCGAGCTTTTAAAAATGGGGCCGGAGGAGGCGGGAGGGAAAGGATGTCACTGTACTTCGGGAAAACTCGGCCAGCCACTTCTCGAGGTGGCTTCCAGCGATGGCTGCGAGGGGTCCCCTGGGTCGTCCCCATCCCCGCCGCCGCAGCTGGAGAGACACCTCAGAGCGGGCGTCGGCCCTCCCCGGGCCCAGCAAACCCTGCTCTCCGCGCGGCGGCGACTACTTGGGCCGCGAGGGGGCGCCCCGGGCCGTGGGTCGACCGGCTCCCGCCCCTCTCTGCGTCCCCGGCCAGCCTAAAGCGGAGCTCAAGACCCAGAGGCAGCGAGCAAACGCTTCCTCGGCCCCGACGCGAAGCCCGGAGAGAACAGTCCCCCTTGTCCCTCAGCATAGAAGAGTCCCCTTCGAATTCCCCGTTACCCTCCTCCAGCAGAAAGCCCAGCGCCCCTCGTGGCGCTGTGTCACCTCCACGGACAGGCACTCGCCCTACTGCTGGACGGTGGGGCCGAGCACCCACGGGTCCCCACGTCTGTCCCTCAGCTTCCGACGAGAAGGCCCCGCCGGCGCGCACCCTGCAGCCCTCCCGCGTTCAGCCCCCGCCGCCGGCTGCCATCCAACCCCGGGACCCAAACAGCGGCTCCCACCTGCGACCGGGGCAGCGCGGAGGTGCGCGGCCTGCAGCCCCTCGCGGCGTCGGCCCCGGAGCCCTCGGCGCGCACTCGCCGCCCACCCGCTCTGCGCCTGGCGGAGGCTGGAGGCCTGGAGCGGGCGCAGAGGGCTCCCGAAGGAAAAGAGGGCTGGGTGGCCCCCGGGTCACCCGCGTCCACCCATTTCCCGGGGAGACCCCAGCAGGGCGGGGCAGCGAGCACCGGGTCCCCACTACCTCGCAGCGGGCCGCGCCCCCGGGTCGCGTCCCGGCGCCGGCTCCGCCTGGTGGGCGAGGGGTCGCCTCCGCCCCCCAGTGACGCACTTTCCCCCCCGGCCGGTCGCCGCCGAGCTTCCCGGCGGCGCAGCTCGGTGATCCTCACCCGCTGCAGCCCCTCAGCAGCCGTGAGGATCCCACAAAACGTCCTCCAGTTCCGCAGAAACCCTCGGTCCCTGCCGGCGTGGCGGACTGTGCTCCCCCGGGTTGGAGTCGCCTGGTCCAGGCCACTGCATCCCCCACGCCCCAGTTCTGCGTCCTTCCAGTATCCTCCTCTGCGGGGAGAAAAACTCGTCTCCGCTCAGCGCCGGGAGACTGCTTGGGGCCGGCGATCTTCAAAAGTAATCAGAGCCCGCAGTCAAAAAAAAAAAAAAAGTAACCATTTCGCTTCCTGCGGATCCCGCCCTCCGCCCACC
Source organism: Callithrix jacchus (assembly GCF_049354715.1). Taxonomy (NCBI): domain Eukaryota; kingdom Metazoa; phylum Chordata; class Mammalia; order Primates; family Cebidae; genus Callithrix; species Callithrix jacchus. Next base: position 33,178,961 of record NC_133510.1, on the reverse strand, counting down.
GCCCGGCTCGGGATCCCAGCCGGGCCCGCTCCCCGCTCCCCGCTCCCGCCCGCGGGCGGCGCCTGCCCAGCCTGCTGCCGCCGCCGCCCTCTTTCCAGGAACTGTCACTGCTGACCGTGCCCCTGGCAGGTCTCCACGAGGTCCCGCGCGCACGATTCCTCGAAAAGTTCCCCACCCACTTGGCCAGCCTCGCGGCGCGAGCACCTACCGCCGCCCGCCAGCTCCATTCTCCGGAGCCCAGTGAGTGAAGCCGCTAAGATGCAAATACCCTAGGACGCTTATGTAAACTTCCCCCTCCCGCAGGTGCACGCGCGGGCCACGAAATGCTGGGAGACTATGAAAGGCCGCCTCTTAAAGAAATCATCTCCACTCTGCCCATAACAATGATGTCAGCAAATGGCACATTTAAGCAAGTTCTCACTTGGAAGGGTCATTAGCATATGAATTCTCTTAGGACTTTCCCTGCATTTCGGAGTGATTCCTACCGCTTAGCGCAGGAGATTAATTTTTATCAGTAAATAACAGCTAAGAAAAGGAGCCAAGGTCACGCGATGTACTAACTCAAGTACACTATTGAGAGTTTTTACAAATAGGTTAAGTGAATATCATTATTCAAACACAAGGAAGTGTCCTACACTGAAGCTAATCAGCTATTTGTAGTACACTTAGGGTAAGTGGAGTTTATTTTGTAGGTGCACCGAGAGTGGAGCTTGGCTTCAGTTGTCTATAGAAAGGATCAAGAGAAGCAAAACATACCCTCAAAGCAGCCCAGAAAGAAAACGATAGATTAGTGATCATCAGTAGAGGTCTGAATCTCTTCTGAACTACAAATTTTAGTAGCCTCCTTATCACAAGGTGATAGAAATACCAAGAGAATGAAGGGGGAAAATGCAATATTTAAGAGCTTCCTCAGTTTGTAAAATGTCAGTTAATAAAAGCAGTTTAAAGTGGTCACCAGCTCCTTTGGTATCCTTTTTTTTTTTTTTTTTCCTAAGCTAAAAAATAATCCTGTATTATCAGGATTGCTTGGGAGTAATTTGCAACCTATATGGTTCTTTGGTATATAAATGAACAACAACTCATTGTAACTGTGATTTAAAAATACATAAACAAGTTGCTGTAAATAGATCAGTCAAGTAAATTACTCTGTGACCAAATTCTGTTAACTCAGCTACAAAGTAAGGCAGCTGAGAAGAATTTTTTTTCTTTTGCGTGGGGTGGGGGTGGGGTTACTCTTTTAAAGTGTCAGGAACAGAAAAGTTGTGGCTCTGCTGGTAGATAGTTTGGAAACACTGATTCAGACAACAAGATTTATAATTCAAATAGACTCTTTATTAGCTAAATGAATTCTGGTTTTGAAGATGATTCCCAAAAAGTTCTAATATAGAACTCTTCTGGCCTTAGAGTTTAGGGATTTGTGGGAAGACTTCAAAGGTTACCACTTTCCTCTGTGGATCTGTAAAATTCACCATGAATACCTAGGTCAGATTTCCTTTTTCCTATCTCACTCTGTTTGGGCTTCCTCAGGGAAGAGTTCAACAACCTACCTATGGGAGAAATGTGCAGTCAATTACTCATTTAAATCAACCTCTGAAATATCCTATCATTCTGATAAAGGGAGTATCAGCAGGTGAACGCATTAAGCCAGGCAGACCCTTTCTGGAATAGCTTTTAAAGGACAGCTACACATTAGTCAGGCCACAAAATACTTCCAACTACAAACTATAGCAACACTTATCAGTATTAAATGTTAGCCACTGGAAACGTGCTTCCTCTAACACAGTTACTTGTAAATACGTTTGTCATCTTTTCAACAGGTACCGTCAGTTTATTACCTATTGTAAGCGTTTTTAGAGGTGATGCAGTGTGGAGACAGTTGCAAGCTTCCTACGAAGGTTCAATCTGAATGAAACAGACTTTAGTCTGATCTGAAAGGGGATGTTATTGTCAAGGGTGAACTTATGCAGAATGGAGAGCAAGGCCCCCAACCAGCATCCTTTTGTTTCCGCCAGGCGGAATATTCATGCTTGCAGATCACACTTTAGGGGCCAGTTGAGAAAGGAAGCCCAAAAATTCATAGGGCTCAGTTCCCTCGCTCCATCCTGGTCTCTGCTCTAAGGTCATCTCTACAAAGAGGCCTTCAACTCCCTAACTAAAATATCACCCTCCCTCCATTCGCAGTATTTGTCTGCAAAGCACTTAGCATTGCAGGTATTTACATGTCTATTTGTTTATCAGTTGTCTTTCTCCTTCCCTAGAAGTTGGGAACTCCGGGGACTCACTTCTGTATTCCCAGCACCTAGAATGATGCCTGACACATAGGAGATGAATTTAATAAACATGAGTTAAGTGAATGAATGATTTTCAGCCAATATGCTTCTCAGGCCTTCATAAGTATACTGTACCTGTACAAGAAGCCAAGCTGAACCACAGTGTCTTAATGGAGGAGAGGATAATAGAAAATCAGAAATATGCCAAGGGCAGAGAAATAAAGAGGCAGCATTTTGTCAAATGTCAGCCAGCTGTATTGGGTCTGGTAGAAAGAGATAAAGTACACAGTATAAAGCCAACTTCGGCGCTAATCCTTGGTTCTTCCATGTTTTGTATACAGTGACCTTGAGGTCTTTTCTGCTCCTTGCCTTCATTTTTTCCCTTGTAAACAGACCTCCTTTTTAGTTTTAAGGGTAAGAGTTGCTCTTGGTCTCAGACATTTGAAAGGATTTCTAACTACCATAAATGCCAGCAATATAGGAAGAATATATTTAAATGATTAGATGTCTTTCAGGTTTCTAATAGAAAAGAGAGATCAAGGACTCTGATAATCACAAATGACATCTAACCTAAATTTGAGGGGCAGTTGGCAGATGTAGTATTAAATAGGGTGCTAGTTCTAGTTTTCAGAGACGGCATATTTCAGGATAGCAGTTTGGTTGTTCTGATCATGGATTGTTCTGACTATGTAGGGATAGGTACCTAAAAGAATCACAAGATCAATCACATGAATGTTGAGTTCACAAAACCCTTGGGATCCCACATCTTATTCAAAAGAAGAAACTGATATCCAAAGGAATGAATCACTGTAATGGTTGTTTCTTTCCAAATTTGTTACTACTGACAGTTTATGCCAAATGTCTTACTTTCTTGTCAATTTTAAACATTTCTGTTGTATCCCTGATTGGTCATTATACCCTGGTGTGTCACTGAACATATGCAAATTCTAGTTACCATTACTGGATCTGTGGCATCCCTAGGGAAGGGCCCCAAGACAGATACGAAGCTCTTTCTAGGGCTAACAGGCATTATAAAGTTTTATAATAGGTTGCAATTTCCCAAGGTCTCCAATTACTCTTTCCCCTTTGATTATATTTAAAGCAATGTGATTAGAGAGCACTGGTTCTTTAACGTTTTCTACACCCAATCCCTCTTTAGATTTACTACTTCAATCATCCTAGCTATGCATGCCCTCCTCGACCCTCCCTCCTTTGTGAGGGAGGCAAACCCTCCCTTCACAGTACCCTGATGCACTGGGTTTGAAGTGAGGAGACTTAGATGTCTGTTATCTGTCAATTACTAGCTCCGTGACTCTGAGAGGAATCACTTCTCTAAGGTGTTTTTTTCATCTATAAAAATGCTGTAGTTTGGGGTTAGGTCAATGTTTAGAACTTTTGAGTTAAGAACACAATCCATTTTCCAGCTGAAATAAAAATCTCAGCCAGTGGGCCACATCTATAAATAATCCCAGCACTTTGGGAGGCTGAGGCAGGAGGATCACTTGAGGTCAGGAATTTGAGACCAGCCTGGCCAACATAGTGAAACTCCATCTCTACTAAAAATACAAAAATTGGCTGGGCATGGTGGCACATGCCTGTAGTCCCAGCTACTGAGGATGCTGAGGCTTGAGAATTGCTTGAACCCACGAGGCAGAGGTTGCAGTGAGATCATGCCACTGCACTTCAGCCTGGGTGAAAGAGTGAGACTTTGTCTCCAGAAAATAAATAAATAAAATAAACATCTCAATATAGAAATAGATGGAAGCATCACTGCTCTGTTGAAGCTCTGGACTGGCTTCCTCCTGACACCCTCCCACAACTCTCCCCACCCCTGTTCTTCCACGGCAGTCCCCAGGCACCTCCATCTCTAAGCTTCTCGCTCCCAGAAGCTCTACCAGGTCTAGTATTTTCTGGGTCTCTAAAGACTCAATAACTGGTTATGACACTAACACCAGATAGGTGTTTACAGCTGTGCTGTCTCAAGCCCAAGTTATGTGGGAGAATATAGGACCAAGTCCATTCATTGACCTTGCTCAGGGTTGTTATCTACTAGTGAAGACACACAGCCATCTTTACTCACCCTACCCCTTACTCCCAACTTTTCTGAAATACTCCTTCCCCCACCCCAGGAAATGTTTGTTACTTTTCATGAACAGATAATTAAACTAGCATTCAGTTTAACTGAATAAATAACTTTAGATTCTGACCTTAGGCTCTGCAACCCTCTCAACTCTTGTCCACTCTTAAATTTCACTCCTGAAAAACTACCAAAATGTTGAGAAACTAAGACAAAATCTTCCAATAAATATTGAAAGAGCTGTACCATGGCAACAGATCCAACATTCATTAAATTGCAAACCCCAGTATATAGTATGATCATATTGTTATAAGTAATATTTGATAAGCTGATATATACCTTGCAAAATTATTTAGATACTATAAAAACCAAGCCAGTAGTATGGTTTCCAGGGGAAGGCAGATTATAGGAAATTATCATTTAAAAATCATATTGATAAAATAAATGAATTTTTATATTTTCACATTATATGTAGATAGGCTCTGGCCGTGTCAGCAGACTCTATAAGTATTTATTTTAGAGAGGGTCTGGCTCTGTCACCCACGCTGGAGTACAAGGGCACAATCTCGGCTCACTGCAACCTCAACCTCCCGGGTAGCTGGGATTTCAGGTGCACACCACCACACCAGGCTGTTTTTTATTTTTGTTTTTGTAGAGACGGAGTTTCATCATGTTGCCCAGACTGTCTTGAACTCCTAAGCTCAAGCAATCCACCTGCCTCAGCCTCTCAAAGTGCTGAGATTACAGGCATGAGCCACCACGCCCAGCCTCCTTTTATAATGCTCATGTAAAATTTTGTAAATGGTTGAAAACATAAAGAAAATATGCTACAGTATTAATATATGGAAGAAAAGTTTGAAAGCAGAAATTAACATTCCAAATTTAAGTATTAGTAGGCACGAGAAGGTACGTGAACGTGTACTTCCTCTCCACGCCTTCTTCCTCCCAGTCATGAGCCTCAAGAGTGCACTCTTTGCTGCATTTACTTACAAAACTGTGAGAAGGAGGGTGTCACCAGTCCCACATTTACATAGAGCCAGACATACTGGGGCAGGGGCAGTCTGATCCCTCATGCGTCCATCCATGGACTCACTGATGGATTCTTTGATTCTCTGAGTTGCAGGGTATTATTGCAACTCAGTAATAGAACTTTGTTGAAGGCAGCAATGTTGCACCTAGACCTTTCCCTTGACTTACAGACTTCATATTCTAAATTCATATTCTATATCTTGATTTATTCCAAAAAGAAGACAGGGAAAAATACACAAAATGAGTGAGGAAAATAAATGACTGGTCTAGTTTTCTGAAGTACAGAACAAACCATGATACATGGTGATTATAGGAATATTTGAGGTGCGGTTAAATTCTAATATGGGAATAAAAGGAAATACTGATATATCAATTCTGGTAGGAAGTGAAGATTCAGGAACTGTGAAGGTGGGTGACATTTAAGCTGCAGTTTTAAGGACTAAAAGTAGTTGATCAGAATGGGGTTGCGATAGGGAAGAGGGCCTAGTCCAGGCTGAGCCAGTCAAAGTTGGAGGGCCAAAAGAGCTGGAACACAGGAGGCAGAGGCTGGAGGCTGCCCAAAGGCAGCCAGGCCCAGGCTGTGAACGGCTGCATAAGCCATCAGAAAGACTCCAAGTTATTTTAGCGGTAGTGGAGAGCCACAGAAGCTTAAGCAGAGAAGAGTGACATGATCATATTTACACCCTAATTAGAGGGAGGGTAGAGAAAACCCTGCAAAGAAACCAGATGGAAAGAGTCTCAAAGCTGCCCCAGTAGTCAAGGGGAGAGAAGACAGTCAGTGTGTCCAAGGGCGTGATTTCTCGGGGTGAATAAAGTGGACTTGTGGCTCACCAGTGTGTACAGCATGGGTAGGGGCAGTGGAAAGGGTAGCAGGAAGGACCCGAACTTTCCTGAGTCGGTATTTCCATGGTTTACTTGAAGGACAACCAACAGCTTAGCCCTGATGTAAGCTCTCACTTGAATTGCCATTTTTTTCACGGCCCATGGGAGACAAAGTAATGTGAAGGACTTACATTTCTAAGCTCAAACTTTTTTTCTTTTTTTGAGACAGAGTCTCACTCTGTTACTCAGGCTGGAGTGCAATGGTGTGATCTCAGGTCACTACAACCTCCACCTCCCAGTTTCAGGGAATCCTCCTGTCTCAGCCTCCCAAGTAGCTGGGTTCACAGGTATGTGCCACCATGTCCAGCTAATTTTTGTATCTTTAGGAGAGATGGGGTTCCACCATGTTGGCCATGGTGGCCATGGTGTTCTCAACTCCTGACCTCAGGTAATCCACCTGCCTCTGCCTCCCAAAGTGCTGGGATTTTAGGCATGAGCCACCGTGCTGGGCTTCTAAGCTCAAACTTTATCTTTCTGTTAATATTCACCTTTAAAATAGAGTATTTACAAATATTACGCTATTTACATGTAGTATTAATGAGCTCAGTGGCCGAGCGTGGTGGCTCACGCCTATAATCCCAGCACTTTTGGAGGCTGAGGTGGGTGGATCAGCTGAGGTCAGGAGTTCAAGACCAGCCTGGCCAACATGGTGAAACCCTGTCTCTACTGAAAATACAAAAATTAGCCAGGCATGGGGGCAGGTGCCTGTAATCCAGCAACTCAGGAAGCTGAGCCAGGAGAACTGCTTGAACTGGGAGGCAGAGATTGCAGTGAGCTGAGATTGCACCATTGCACTCCAGCCTGGGTGACAAGAGAGAAACTCTGTCTCAAATAAATAAAAAACACAACAAAACAAAAAAGAGCCCAGGGCCCATCACTATGAAAGAGGTAGGCACATGATTTTTAGGTCGAAATGTAATCCATGTGGGAAAACTACCCAACTAACTCCTGTTGCAGAGATCGAAATGTCATTGGAAAGCTAGTATGTTAAGTGGAGGTGTGCAATCTAGTAGTGAGTGTTTTATACAAAACCTTGAAATAGGCCGGGTGCGGTGGCTCACGCCTATAATCCCAGCACTTTGGGAGGCCGAGGCGGGTGGATCACAAGGTCAAGAGATTGAGACCATCCTGGTTAACATAATGAAACCCCGTCTCTACTAAAAATACAAAAATTAGCTGGGCATGGTGGCGCGTGCCTATAGTCCCAGCTACTCGAGAGGCTGAGGCAGGAGAATTGCCTGAACCCAGGAGGCGGAGGTTGCGGTGAGCTGAGATCGCGCCATTGCACTCCAGCCTGGGTAACAAGAGCGAAACTCTGTCTCAAAAAAAAAAAAAAAAAAAAAAAAAACAACTTTGAAATAATAGCTATTGCTCCATCTTAAATTAAAAAAAATTCTTTAGAGACAGGCTCTTGCTCTGTCACCCAGGCTGGAGTGCAGTGGTGCAATCAGTACACTGTAGCCTCTGCCTCCCAGGCTCAAGTGATCCTCCCATCTCAGCCTCTCAAGTAGCTGTGATTACAGGCATGAGCCAGTACAGCCAGCTAAATTTTTAAATTATAGAATGTTTGCTGCTTTGTTTCATGAACTACATGCTCAAAACAATTTTGCTAACCAGGTATTTTCTTTTGATATTTAAAGTCTCCACCAACTAGGATGGCTGGTTCTCCGCAGGGGAAGTGTGGGCATGCCAGCTTTTAACACTGTTACCATGTGCTATTACTAACCAAGGTGCTCTTACAGAGGTGTCAGTAAAGAATTATTTCAAGCAGCCAGCGCCTCCTGGAAGAAGAAAACAGCCAGCAAAGCCTTTCATAACATTTCTTTATCTTATCTGAGATCCCAAGACCCTTTCTGCAACTGTAGGCATTTTAAAGGAGGTGATGTGGTAGTGACGACTGGTTTATAAGCTTTAATTAGACTGTCCCAAGGCCAAGATTTGGAATTCAAATTGTTCTGCTGAACTTGACTCACACACAGCTCTAGTAAGTAAGTCTTTTGATCCAAGTTACTTTTCATATTTCTTTTCTCCTTTATGTTTGGAGCTTTAATCTCTTGAACATTGAGTTTGTGCTGGATTATAGAGGGACTAGGGAAGGGATCTTGTCTGTTTCGTTTAATGATATGTCCAAAGTGCTGAGCTACTCTGGCCTGGTACATTAGACAGAGCAGATGCCTGGTATCTAGAGGGTTTTCAATAAATATCTGTGGAGTGGTGAAGGACTGTCTTGTTCATATTTTATCCTCCACAGAATCTGACTCAGAATCTGGTGCATTCTAAGTCTTAATTATCAGTCCATTGATTCTGTTTTTTTATTTTTATTTTTATTTGGATTTTCAAAAGTGAGTCAACTCATTGGAGTTTCAATGTTCCAGTTTTAATAAAGAAAGAATGAATGAGACCTATTATTTGATAGCACAACAGGGTAACTATAGTCAATAGTAATAGTACATTTTAAAATAACTGAAAGAGTATGACTGGATTGTTTGTAACACAAAGGATAAATCCTTGAGGGGATGGATACCCCAGTCTCCGTGATATGATTACTACACACTGCAAACCTGTATCAAAATATCTCATGTACCCCATGAATATATACACCTTCTATGTACCCATAAAAAGTAAAAATAAAAAAATAAAATTTATTGTTTAGGTCATTTGCTCTTTTTGGCTTATAAGATTTGATATGAAAACAGTTAACCAGAAAAAGCAGATCTGATACAAATTCAAACTAATTGACTAACTTGAAATCTCTTTAGAAAGCCTGAATTTCTAATTCACATTCCACCTACCTCCAAACAAATATCCTCCTTCCTCTTCTATTCCCAGTTTGTTTATGAGACCACTAATACTCTGAGTAACTAGAAACCCAGTCATCACAGACGCCTCCTTTACTCAGGGTACCCTCCTTCTTGCCTATCCTCATTCGGTTACGTATTAGATTTTTTCTATCTTCTAAATTTTCTCCACTAGGCACTGAGGCATGCACATATAGTCCCAGCTAAGCAGGAGGCTGAGGTGGGAGGATCACCTGAGCCCAGGAGTTGGAGGCTGCTGTGAGCTCTGATCGCACCACTGTACTCCAGCCTGGGCAACAGAGTGAGACACTGTCTAAAAAAAGAATAATAACAAAAACTAAAAAATTTAAAAAAAAATCTATTGACTCCGTACAGACACTTCAGAGATATTGTGAGTTCAATTCCAGGCCACTGCAGTAAAGCAAATATTTTAATTTCCCAGTGCATATAAAAGTTATGTTTATGCTACAGTATAGTCTACTGAGTGTGCAATAGCGCAATGTCTACGAAGCAATGTACATACCTTAATTAAAAATACTTTATTGCTAAAAATGCTAACGATCACCTGAGCCTTCAATAAGCTGTAATCATTTTGCTGGTGGAGGGTCTTATCTCAGTGTTGGTGGCTGGTGAGTGATCAGGGTGGTAGTTGGTAAAGGTTGGCATGGCTGTGACAATTTCTTATAATAAGAAATCAATGAAGTTTGCTGCATCAATTGACTCTTCCCTTCACGAAAGAGTTCTCTGTAGCATGTGATGCTGTTTCATAGCATTTTACTCACAGGAAAATTTCTTTCCATATTGGAGTCAGTCCTCTCAAACTCTGTTGTTGCTTTATCAACTAAGTTTATGTAACATTATAAATCCTTTGTTGTCATTTCAACAATGTTCACAGCATCTTCACCAGGAGTAGAATCCATCAAGAAACCACCTTCTTTGCTCATTTTGCAATTCCTCAGGCCAGGCTGGTGGCTGATGTCTATAATCACAGCACTTTGGGAGGCCGAGACGGGTGGATCATTTGAAGGCAGGAGTTTGAGACTAGCCTGCCCAACACTGTGAAACCCCGTCTCTACTAAAAATACAAAAATTAGCTGGGCGTGGTGGTAGGCACCTGTAGTCCCAGATACTCAGGAGGCTGAGGCAGGAGAATCGCTTGAACCCAGGAGTAGGTTGCAGTGCGCCGAGATTGTGCCACTGCACTCCAGCCTGGGTAACAGAGTGAGACTCTGTCTCTTAAAAAAAAAAAAAAGCAATTCCTCATCTGTTAAAATTTGATTATGAGATTGCAGCTATTCAGTCACATCTTCAGGTTCTACTTTTTCTTTTTTAAATTTAAGACAGGATTTTGCTCTGTCACTATGGCTAGAGTGCAGTAGCACCACCATAACTCACTGCAACCTTGAACTCCTGGGTTCAAGCAATCCTCGTGTGTCAGCCTCCAAAGTAGCTATGACCATAGGCATGTGCCCCATGCCTGGCTACTTAAAAAAATTTTTTTTAAGAGATGGGGCCTTGGTGCAGTCGCTCACACCTGTAATCCCAGCTCTTTGGGAAGTTAGGATGGGTAGATTACTTGAGTGCAAAAGTTCGAGACGAGACTGCGCAACATGGCAAAACCCATCTCTACAAAGCAACACAAAACTAAACAAAAATTAGCCAGGTGTGGTAGTACACACCTATAGTCCCAGCTACTTGGAAGGCTGCAGCAGGAGGGTCACTTGAGCCTGGGAGATGGAGGTCACTGAGATTGTGCCATGATACATTCTAGCCTGGGTGACAGAGCCAGACCTTGTCTCACAAGAAAAAAAAAAAAAAAAAAAAAAAAAAAAAAAAAAAAAAAAAAAAGAAAGGGAAGAAAGAAAGGAATAGAAAGAAAGAAAAAAGAAAAAGAGAGAGAGAGAGAGATGTCACCTCACTGTGTTTCCCAGGCTGGTCTCAAACTCCTGGCCTGAGCCTCTCGCCTGAGCCTCCCATGTAGCTGAAATGACAGGTGTAAGCCACCTTACGTGGCTTCCACTTCTAATTCCAGTTCTATTGATATTTCTGCAGTTACATCCTCCACTGAAGTCTTAAACTGCCCAAAGTCTTCCATGAGAATTGAAATCAGCTTCTTCAAAATGTTGATATTTTAACATCCTCCTATGAATCATGAATGCGCTTAATGACATCTGGAATGGTAAATCCTTTTACAGCAAGTCTTCAGTTTACTTTGCCCAGATTCACAAGAGGAATCTCTATCTATGGCAGTTATAGCCTTAAGAAATGTATTTTTAAAATACGACTTGAAAGATGAAACTACTCCATGGTTCATGGGCTGCAGAATGGATGTTGTATTCACAAGCATGAAAATAATATTAATCTTGTCCATCTCCATCAGAGCTCCTGGGTGACCAGGTGCCTCGTCAATGAGCAGTACTATTTTTAAAGAAATCTTTTTTTTCTAATAGTATTTCTCAACAGTGGTCTTAAAATAGTAACCCATGCTATAAACAGATGTGCTGTCATCCAGAAGCCATCTGGATGTTGTTCCATTTATAGAGCACAGACAGAGTAGGTTTAGCGTGATTCTTAAGGGCCCTGGAATTTTTTGAATGGTCAGTGAGCAATGGCTTTCACTTAAAGTCATCAGCTGCATCAGCTCCTAACTAGAGAGCAGCCTGTCTTTCGAAGCTTGAAAGCGAGGCATTGACTTCTCTCAAGCTACAAAAAACCTAGATGGCATCTTCTTCCAATATAGGAACTCAAGTGCATTGAAAATCTGTTGCTTAGTGTAGACCCCTTCATCAGTGATCTCAGCTGGATCTTCCAGATACCTTGCTGCAGCTTCTCCATCAGCACTTGCTGCTTCACCTTGCACTTTTATGTTAGAAAGATGGCTTCTTTCCTGAAACCTCATGAACCAACCTCTGCCAGCTTCAAACTTTTCTTCTGTAGCTTCCTCACCTCTCTCAGCCTTTGTAGAATGGAAGAGAGTTGCACCTTGCTCTGGATTTGGCTTTGGCTTAAGGGAATGTTGTGGCTAGTCTGATCTTCTACCTAGACCATTAAAACTTTCTATCAACAATAAGTCTGTTTTGCTTTCTTATCATTCATGTTCACTGAATTAGCATTTTTAATTACTTTCAAGAAGTATTCCTTTGCAGACACAACTTGGCTAGCTGGTTTGGAACAAGAGACACAGCTTTGGGCCTCTCTCAGCTTTTGACATGCCTTCCTCACGAAGCTTAATCATTTCTAGCTTTTGATTGAAAGTGAAAGATGTGTGCCTCTTCCTTTCACTTGAACACACAGGCCATTGTAGGGATATTAACTGTCCTAACTGCAATACTGCTATGTCTCAGGGGATGTGGAAAGCCAAGGAGGAGGAGAAAGATAACAAGGCCATCTCGGAGAGAAGTCAGAACACACAAAACATTTATTGATTAAATTTGCTGTCTTATATGGGCACAGTTCATGGGGTCCCAAAACAATTAAAATAGTAACATCAAAGATCACTGATCACAGATTATCATAGATATAAAAATAATGAAACAGCTTGAAATACTAACAGCTAGAATTACCAGATGTGACAAAGAGACACAAAATGAGCACATGCTATCAGAAAAAATGGCTCTGGTAGACTTGCTCGACACAGGATTGCCACAACGCAGCATCTGTGAGGCATAACACAGCGACGTGCAGTAAACAAAGCATGCTGGTCTCTTTCTTCCCTGCCCCTACAGCTACTGCCTGCCCATCTCCCCAGCTGAGACACAGCTGCAGCCTAACTCACTCCCTCAGGTCTGCCCATACCCATGTTCATTCTTCACTGGACACCACAAATCTGATGATATCATTCTCTCTATAAAAAATATTATTTATTTATTTCTAATAGAGAGGGGTCTCGCTATGTTTTTCAGGCTGGTCTTGAACTCCTGGCCTCAAATGATCCTCTCATGTCAGCCTCCCAAAGTGTTGGGATTACAGGTGTGAGCCTCCATGCCTGGTCTCATTTATTTTCCTTCCTTCCTTCCTTCCTTCCTTCCTTCCTTCCTTCCTTCCTTCTTTTTCTTCCTTTTCTTTCTTCTTCCTTCTTCTTTCCTTTCATTTCTTTCTTCTCTCTTTCTCTTTTTATTTTTATTTTTTTTGAGACAGGATCTTGCTCTGTCATCCAGGCTAGAGTGTGGTGGTACAATCATGGCACACTGTAGCCTCGACCTCCCTGGCTCAAGTGATCCTTCCATCTCAGCCCTGCTGAGTAGCTGGGACTACAGGTGTATGTCACCACCGTGGCTAATTTTTTGTATTTTTAGTAGAGATAGAGTTTCACCACGTTGCCTAACCTGATATTGAACTCCTGGCCTCAAGCCATCCTCCCATCCTGGCCTCCCAAAGTGTTGGGATTACAGGTGTGAGCCACCATGCCTGGTCTCATTTTCTTTTAAAATCCCTTTTGTGGGCTGGGCATGGTGGCTTACGCCTGTTAATTCCAGCACTTTTGGAGGCCGAGGTGGGAAGACTGTTGAACCCAGGAGTTCAAGACCAGCCTGGGGAATATGATGAGATCTTGTCTCTATTTAAATTAAAAAAAAAAAAATCCCTTCTTCAGTTTTTCCAAAACCTTCATGAGATAAAATTAAAGTTCTTTGCAAAGAAGCCCCTCCATTTCTTGTCACTATGGATCCTCCCGCTCTGTCTCCATCACTGGTCAAACCTCACTTTCGGGCTGTAGAACTGGTAGTTTCCAACCATATGTTTCATTCTGCTCTTTCTTCTACTTGGAGCCCTGTAGCCACTCGCTTTTGTTAACCTAACTCTTTCTTCAGAACTTAGTTCAGGATGGGTCCAGGAAATGTCCCCAGAAGCCCCATTAGACCAAAGGCTTCTACGGAGCTCCCAATGCTCCAGAACTCTTCATTAGTCCCAAAACTAACAGAAGGAGGACTCAAGTATGTATTAGATTCGGAGTCATTTTTGACACACAGTATGATGCCACTACTTTATCTTTGGTGATAGATCAAGTGAGAACACAACAGCGCCAAATGAACCTCTCTCATTATTATACCACCTATAACTTATGGAGTACTAGTATGCTAGGCATTGTACTAAATCCTGTACATATTTTTTTAAAAAATTCTTATAACAACATAAGGTAGATCTTATTTTCCCCATTTTACAAAGGAGAAAAGTAAGATAAATTGTTCAAAGTTATCAAGTAATTTTGGGAAGGAACCAGTATTCAAACTCTGGTCTGACACCAAAGCCTATGCTCTTGAACTACTATTTGTTTTTAAAGCAGAACTTCTTATAAATAGCAAAATAATATGCTTTGCTTTCCCTAGATTATCTCTTGGCAGCATCACCAGAATGTAAGTAGAATAAGTCTAGAATTTTTTTTTTTTTTTTTTTACGGAGTCTTGCTCTGTTGCCCAGGCTGGAGTACACTGGTATAATCTTGGCTCACTGCAGTCTCCACCTCCTGGGTTCAAGCCATTCTCCTGCCTCAGCCTCCCTAGTAGCTGGGACTACAAGCACAGGCCAGCACACTTGGCTAATTTTTGTATTTTTAGTAGAGACGAGGTTTCACCATGTTGGCCAGGCTGGTCTTGAACTCCTGACCTTAAGTGATCCACCTGCCTCGGCCTCCCGAAGTGCTGGGATTACAGGCATGAGCCACTGTGCCCAGCTATGGCCTAGAAAAATTTAATTTAATAATACCAAATTTTTTCAGCCAGAAATGAAACAATGACTGTCAGTCTCTTAGGGGAGCTCAATGATAATATTTGGGCTTTGCTGGACTTTAGGATCAAAGAGTTATACAGCATAAAGGCCAAAACATATATCAACCCTGGAGATAACCAGACAAATGACACCCCGAGCTCTCTGAAGCAGTTCATTGTACCATTTTAATTTCTATAGATACAAAATCATTTTATTGTCCAAATACAACAAAACTAGCCTGTATCTGAAGATCTTTACATAATAGTTCTCTGTTGCCTATTAGGCATTACCAGTATCAGTTCGTACTAAGCACTTACTCAAAGACAGCATTCTTGGATGGGTTCAGCAACCCAACCATCACCTCTTCTCCTGAAATGCAGATTATACGGAACAAAAGGGAGGCAGTGAGAATGGTTCAGTTTATAGTTTGTGTGTAATGCATTCTACTGCATGTATCTCACACGATATCCTGCAGGCAATGAAGTAATGCAGCCATTAATAAACCTTTCAGACAAAATTGATTATAGCTCAACTCACAGGACTAGAATACATTTTTCATTAATTTTCTTTTTTAAACTAAAATCTTTCAGTTTCAACACATGAAAAAAGCAATATAATTAATAATCTGGCAGCATATCTGGGCAATTATTATTATTATTATTTTTTGAGATGGAGTTTCACTCTTGTCGCCCAAGCTGGAGTACAGTGGCACAATCTCAGTTCACTGCAACCTCTGCCTCCTGGGTTCAAGCAGTTCTCCTGCCTCAGCCTCTAGAGTATCTGGGATTACAGGCACCTGCCACCACACCCGGCTAATTTTTTGTATTTTTAGTAGAGAACAGGTTTCGCCATGTTGGGCAGGCTGGTCTCAAACTTTTGACTTCAGGTGATCCACCCACCTTGGCCTCCCAAAGTGCTGGGATTACAGGTGTGAGCCACCACGCCCAGCCATATCTGGGCAATTCTAACAATATGTCCCCCACAAAAATTTACTGCAGATGAGCTTAAATAATAGAAGACTATTGGAACTCAAATCACAGGGTCTTGTAAAGACAACCTACTTCCTGCTGAAGACCAAACATTTTTACTTACCACAAACTCTAGTTCCAATTTAAGACTGCTGAGCACATTGTTACTTTTATAATACCCTAGATCACATTTCCACGGTCAACCATTTCTGAACTTTTCAGCTTCTCTTTCAAGAAATTCTAACAAGATTCCAGGAATCTCTGAAATGTTTCTACCTATTGGAAAAGTATGTTTGATGGGAGCAATTTAGTGAAGACAAATTTAGGAAATCATTTTATGACATCACATTTTTAGGATCTGAACAGTCTAAAGATTTTTTGGAACCATCTAATGATGTGGCTAGACAACTGTTTTAAATGAATAAAAGAGGAGAGCAAACTCCTATACAAGCAACATTTGTGATCATCTTCTTGACTTTCCCTAAAAGGCAACTGATTCCTATGAATACTTTTCATGAAGTGTTTTTCCCCCCCATACAGTCAAGCAAATTAAAATCTACAGAAAAATGCTTGTCATTCTGTTTCTCATACCTAATTAAGAGAGTTCTTAGGGAGAATAAATATGATGATCACACACATAAATATCTGGCATCCTTGAAAGCCTGTAACAGAAACATCCAGGCATTATGATGCTGAGGCTATATAGTAACAAATTGAATAATAGTGGAATTTTAAGGGGAAAAATAATTAAAGACAACTGCTAGTGCATTATCCATACCGCAAATTTTCTGAGTCTGTGAGGAAAATACTCACTGTTGTCATCAACATTGCTAGGAGCAATTAGAAGAAAGTGGGCTGGGACTGTTGCCATGCTACCACTCCTAGAAGCCTGCCAACAGGTGTGACAGTTAATTTACAGAATGGCCTGGAATGAATGGACATTTATAGCTTTCTGTTTGTGTTTTTTTCGCAGATGGCTTTATGTTTTAGATAGTTCTTAAAGGGGAAATAGAAGGTCTACTTAACTGGAGTACTTTATAGGTATATATAGACATATATTTCTTTTTTTTCTTTTTTTTGAGACAGGGCCTAATTCTGTTGTCCAAGCTGTAGTGCACTGGCACAATCAAAACTCACTGCAGCTACAAACTCCTGGGCTCAAGCAATCTTTCCGCTTCAGCCTCCCAAGTGGCTGGGACCACAGGCACACACCATGCCCGGCTAATTTTTGAATTTTTTGGTAGAGACAGGGGTCTCACTGTCTTGCCCAGGCTGATCTTGAACTTGTGAGCTCAAGCAATCTTCCTGCCTTGGCCTCCCAAAGTGTTGGGATTACAAGCATGAACTACCATGTCCGGCTGGTGTGTGTGTGTGTGTGTGTGTGTGTGTGTGTGTGTTTTAAATATTTATTCTCTTCTTTCTACTTTCAACTACCAAGGATGCACATTTTACACTGGAATGTATTTTCAGGGCAGATGCAGGAAAAGGGCTGAGTCTCAGATGCCTTTTTTTCTCTATTTCTTTCCTTCCCTGTAAGGTTTTTCTTTATGGACCTTTCAGTTTTAGGTTTCCATAACCTCCTAATGCAAGACAGGCTAAGAAGAGCAATGAATGTAACAAACCACATGTTGCTTTGCTTCTCTGTTTTTGAGGAGGAAAAATCCAGCTTACAAGAAGAGTATGCAAACTTAGCAGTTAAGCTGAAATTAAAGATGCTTTAAAGGTTTCTTAACCCTGATCTTGGCCATCTTGTATTATTTTAAAATGTAAACAGAAACATATGATTACGATAAACTCTGATTCTACTTAAGCGCAAACAGAGCATGTTAAGTCTATAGGTAATAGTTTACTAAATTAATTTTGACGTGTGGGGCAATCTGAATATTTTCACCTAGGCCAAAGATAAGAGACACAATACAAAAATTAACTTTTAAGCATTTCACTGTGAAAGCAACACTAGCGCATTCTGAACCTTGGATTAACAATCTATATCTGAACTCCCGCAGACTTGCATAAATTATTTAAAAATTTTATGGCTCAATTCAGCTGTCAAAGAGAAGAGCCTTTTGACAACACTTCACACCTGTTACTTATCTAGTAAAGTCCTGGGCTTAGTTACTCCCACCTGGGATGAGCATGTCCAGACTTCCCTCACACTCATTTTACACAAGGGGATAGATTCTTTGTAGTGCTGGGTAGTAAAGAAATTAAGACACACTAAAATCCTCAGAATTTTCCCAAAATAGACTATCATAATACAAATCTTAACTAAAGTAACTACTGAGAAAAGAACACAGATCTTACAGAATAATCAGGAGAGATGCTCTATTTGAGCTCTGAAGTGTAATGTACACAAAACAAACAATGAAGAGCCACTGACTTCAATACTTTTTCTAAGGAAAGCGCTAAAGTAACAAACATTAAGAAAGCTGATTTCTCTTCTGAGTCTTGTAGAAGGGTGAATGAACAAAAATAGTTCTCATACAAATAGCCCTAGCCATTGGGGTAATTCTCAGCTATGGGAATCTGATTTACCTCTTCACCGTCTTTATACCTTTTCAACTCACTTAATAAAGGGATGAATGCTAGGTCACACCTGAGGTTCCTACAACCCCTAGAAATTCCTCTTAGGGTGTTCCCATCATGAATCTGCCTATAATTCAAAACGTGGGTTCTGGTTAATTAGGTAACAAAGAGAATTCTTAGGAAAAAGAGGTTTGAGACCAACTTTGGCTTAAATTCTAGGTCTGAGACGAAAAAACAGAATAAAAACCCCACTTCCTCACAAAAATCGTATGTGGATTTCAGACGTTCTAAACAATAAATAATACATGGCACCAGAATATCAACTCTGTGGATGGTTTTTAAAAAGGAGGGAAATGAGATATGAAGAAAAGCAACGTCAGAGGAATAGTCTGTATCATAAACTGTGAGGACCTGTAACAAGCAGGGGATGTTAGCAGCTGAATGCAGATTTCTGAAAATACAGGCCAGAAAAGGCTCAGAAGCATCACTCCGGATGTTTGAGTCCTGGGCACGATGCCAAGAAAGGAAACTTCTTATTCAGGAAAATTTGGTGAGCAGAGTACAGGGAAACTGCTTAGTTATCATTCAAGTGACTTTAAGGAAAATACTCCGACGGGGGAATCAAAGAATACCTGCCTCCAAGAACTAGTGTTGCTCTGGAACTGACTCTACAGGTGTATTGCTTCTCTCTTTTTGCAGCACCCAAGCTTAGTAGGTGCATGAGGGAGCTACTGTTGATGTAAAATGAGCTTTGTTGAAACTGCTGAATGAGATTTGTATTAGTTAGGGTTTTGTGGTTGTAAGTAACAGAAACCAAAGTAACTTAAGGGGGAAAAGGGTGAGGGGTAATAATTCACTGGAAGGATACAGAGGTGTCTCAGGCTGACACAAGGGCGGGAATGCAGCTGAGCTTCAGAAAATGGCTATAACTCAGAAATGGAAAGCCCCAGACATTTAGACAGCCTTCTTTCTCCACTTCTGTCTCCGCTAATTTCTGGTTAACACTTTATTTTTCTCTCTTTGCAGACAGACAGAACTTTATGGCTCATTCGTCTGCAAGGTTAAAACATGGCCACTTCACAGTTCTGGGGTTAGGATCCATTATGACTGCAAAGAGTCCACTCCTTGGCCATGTATCTATGTGGGTAGATGGATCTGGATTTGTGTGTGTGTTGTGGGTTGGAGGCCAGTAATTCAGCAAAGGTGAAACAGTTTTGTCCTGCACAAGTATTCTAAAAATGTCATTTAGATGGACTAAAACATTCTATTTGTAGAGGAGGCAAAGGTACTTCTATTAGATATGAAGCATGGGAATTAGGTTGCTTTTGTTTTTTTTTTTTTTTTTTTTTTTTTTTTTTTTGAGATAGAGTCTCACTCTGTCGCTCAGGCTGGAGTGCAGTGGTGCAGTCTCCGCTCACTGAAACCTCCGCCTCCCAGGTTCAAGCGATTCTCCTGTCTCAGCCTCCCGAGTAGGTGGGACTACAGGCACATGCACCATGCCTGGCTAATTTTTGTATTTTGAGTAGAGACAGGATTTCACTATATTGGTCAGACTTGTCTCAAACTCCTGATCTCAGGTGATCCACCTGCCTCAGCCTCCCAAAGTGCTAGGATTACAGGTATGAGCCACTGCGCCCGGCCCAGGTTGCCTTTGTTAGTGTGTTCCAACAGCAGTTGATGCTGAGTGGGCTGGCAATGTAAGAATCCCGTGGAAAGCCTCTTAAAATACTCATAAAAAAGCGGTAAATTTGTGGAATAAGAACAAAAGTTATTTTACGTTTTCATTCCTTAGTTGGTTAATGTGAAATTCTACCTCGACATTGCAAAGTCTTCAATACTGCGTATGAATCAGCCATGTTGCCAAGTGACTTTCTCAGAATTCTTTTTTGAAAAGTTCTGAGGAAATGTGATGTTAGGGATTTGACCCATCTGAGTTAAGATGTCTTTCTCGAATGAAAGTTAACTTCGTTAATTATATGAGTAAAAAATGTTTTTTCTTTTTGTTCTTGTTTTTGAGATGGAGTCTCACTCTGTCACCCAGGCTGGAGTGCAATGGCATGATCTAGGCTCACTGCGACTTCTGCCTCCCAGGTTCAAGTGATTCTCCTGCCTCAGCCTCCTGAGTACCTGGGATTACAGGCTCATGCCACCACACCCGGCTAATTTTTGCAGTCTTAGTAGAGATGGAGTTTCACTCTGTCGGCCAGGCTGGTCTTGAACTCCTGACCCCAGGTGATCCACCCGCCTGGACCTCCCAAAGTTTTGGTATTACAGGCATGAGTCATCACACCCAGCCCAATAGTGTTCTTTTGGCATAGCTTGTGGTATGAGTTTTGAGGCACAAAATCTTTGAATACTATGGTTTCTCTAAGTTGTTTGTAGGAGGGGTTAGAAAAACACAAAATGATAAATTTAGAAATCAAGGTCATTTCATCATCTAATATAGAAATCCATTATTTGGGGGATATGCGAGGCTTAATTTTAATTATGCACAGTTTCTGCAATTTCAATACATTTCTTATGCAAAAGCTGTATTTTCATGAAGCTTTTGAGGTGAGTGCTGCTCCCCTGGATGTAAATTAACTGCTGTCCTGCTGGGAAGAGCTGTTGAAACTTGAAGGCTGCTGGGCAGCTGCTGTCTCTCTGCGTTCTGAGTGTTCATTAATGTTCCAGCACACAGACCGACACATAACAGGCAGATCACGTGTCATTTGGGGAATAGGGGATGTTTACTGAAAATACAAAACAGATCAAGTTGTGTAGACAAAGCAGAAGAACAACTAAAATACATGACTCTTGCAGACAAAAGCTGGGAAGGGTTTTGAACCCTTTTGAACTAAACATACCCTAACTCACTAGGATACCACAACTTGTTATTTGCCCCAAAGTGACCACTGACAAATGATTCAATCTGTTCACAATTGTATCTCTTGCTCTTCTCTGTTATAACATTACTCCTTTCTCCTCCAGCAGTTCTGTAACTTTTCACTTGCTCAGTCTTCTGATTTGTTTCAATATATGGAAGAATTGTTTTGAGCTGTTATGATCATATTATTGTAAGGAAGAATCCTCGTGGAGGAACTAACCTCCAATCCCCATCGTACCATCAGTGAAGGTTGCATTGCACTGAGCAGGCGGCAGAGCCCAAATGATGTTGACTGACATTTATAAAGCCAAAGCATCTGTGTTAATTTAATGCAGAGAAATAGAAGATGACTATAGCCAGTCATGTGATAGACTAGACATAAGCTTATCTCCGGCTTCAGTCGCAGTATTGGCAGTTATTAATTTTTCCTCCTCATTAGCCACAGAATAAGGTAAATATATATACTGGAGGATACACAGTATGATAAGATTACAACTCTTGTTCCTGTGTGATTTTATCAGGATATAAAATGCGATGATGTCAATCTCATTTGGATTAATCCATCAATTTGTCCTTTTTGGGTTTTATAAAAGTTAACTATACAAACAAACAACAATGAAAATGTATTTAATGGTGATTGAGATACCATCTTATTTTTAAAAACTCATGAAAAGATAATAATTCTTTTATAAGGGTTCCAATGGGAAATGAAAAGTAAAGAGAATGTGGCTTTGAGAAGTAGTGGGGAACAGGAAAAGGGAAAGGGGGTGAAATGTTGGCCTTAGACTAAGTATCTTTTATAAAGGATTCTCCATGCTCACACTGCTTCAGGGCACTGGGAACTTTATTATATGGCAATAATCTTAGCACAACATCCCTTCCTATTAGAATATCCTATACCATTACTTTCAATTTTTTTGGCTTAAAATTCAAGTAGGCCTGAACATTACGTGCAATGTAATTCTCACAAGTGAGCTACTGTTTGGAAGAAAAAAGAAGGCAAGTGGTAATAAATCTGTAAATCCTTACTGCAGTTCTCAGGATAACTTTTATTGGTCTGGGCTCAACAGTTTTATACATGAGTATATAACACACACCAAATTAGAAAGGTAACATTCATCAACAGGACTCATTGATAAGGAATTGCTTCATAAATAGCTTTATTTCTTAGAGGTAAAAGAAAAAATACATACATATATATGAAAAGAAATTTGCTTTGAACACATAGAAAATATCCCAAATTGCCTGGATTCAGACAGAGGTAGGCAGAGAGGTACCAGAAGCAGTGGAAAGGAAGAGGGGGAGAGGGATGCACCTTCAGAGTGCTTGGGGGCTGTGGTGCTCTATTCTGATTCTGGAATGTAGAAGAACAGGGCTTGTCACTGCAGTTCTGCTTCTACCACTAACTGGCTAGAAGACCTTTACCCTGGGGACCTCAGATTCTCATCTACACAGCAGCAGATGATCTCTAAGGTCTTTTGGCTATGAAATCCCATAATTCTCTGATTTCTTCAGTCTATAAAACCTAAGAATAAAGACCAGTTGTATACACACACACACACACACACACACACACACACACACGCCAGTTTAAACCAAGAAGCTATTTTAGAACCTGTTGCTCCACCCCAGGGTGATGAAATAGAAACAATTGTGTGTGCTCCCTTTGAGAACAGCAGCCTGCCAGTCTGCTGGGCCCTATGCTCGAAGAGGAGACCACAGCCGGTGATGGGCTGACAGTCTGAGCAGCCACACAAGGCCTTTTTGTCTCCTTGGGGTTTAGACAGTATTAAACTTCAAATGCAAGTGCTAAGGCATTTACCCTAAATTCTCGATCTCATCTGCAGTTCCTTAGTCTGAAATGGAAAATTCTATTTTGGGAAACTGCCTAGAGATGCATTTAGGCTAACATGAAGGAAAGATTGGAAAGCAAAATCGAACATAAAACATGGAAACTCTCAAAGAACTATTGAAAAAGGAAAATAAAATTCTTCTTTTAAAGCATACTCCAGAATTAAGTTTCAATGGTTTTTCCATATCAGAAAGGATGCTCCCACAGCACCCATCATTTCCCTGCCTTATTCTGCTCGCTCTTTATTTGTCTGTTTGATGTCTGTGGTCTCTGCTGGGTGGGACAATTTGGGAGGATGGAGAACCAGAGCTCCATGCTCAGTGCAGCATCATAGGCCATCAAAAAGTAGGAAATGGATGAAAGTTTGTTGAGTAAATGTGCAACACAGCAAGACTCTGTCTCTTAATAATAATAATAATAATAATAATAATAATAATAATACTTCCACTTATATTTTTCTACTTCCTGCTCTACTAATGGCCTTTACTAAGAAATAGCTCATGCCATTTGGTCTGAAAGATTATCAAGATCATGGTCAGGCGCAGTGGCTCATATCTGTAATCCCAGCACTTTGGGAGACTGAGGTGGGCGGATCATGAGGTAAGGAGTTCAAGACCAGCCTCGCCAACATGGTGAACCCTTGTCTCTACTAAAAAAAAATTATATATATATATATATTTGCTGGACATGGTGGTGCATACTTATAATTCTAGCTACTCAGGAGGCTGATGCAGGATAATTGCTTGAACCTGGGAGGTGGAGATTGCAGTGAGCTGAGATTGCGCCACTGTACTCCAGCCTGGCCGACAGAGTGAGACTCCATCTCAAAAAAAAAAAAAAAAAGATTATTAAGATTATTTTTAAAGGCTGGCCACAGTGACTTATGCAGACAATCTCAGCACTTTGGGAGGCCAAGGTGGGAGGACTGCTTAAGGCCAGGAGTTCGAGGACCGACCTGGGTAATATATCAAGACCCTGTCTTGACTAAGTTTTGGGAAAAACAAAAAACAAAACAAAGATAATTTTTAAGGGAGAGAGTATAACTTTTTAAGGTATTTTATTCCTGGTATAATTAATCTCTTTTAATGAATATCAATGAATTCCCAAAATGGATGCTATTTTCCCAAGGATCTTTATTGAGACAGGCAATTGGAAGGTTTGCACCTTCATAAAAATGGAGGCTATGTCCTATGTCTGTGTTATTACAGGAGAGCTTGAAAAACCTTTATGTATGTGCCTAGTAAGGACACTAACCTGCTCTAATAAAAAGTTGTGTGATAAAAATGCCAAGGCTTGCTTATCTGAAAAGATTCTTCCTACTTCAAAGGGTCAGTTTCACACCAGGGTCCCAAGTCTTATCAGCTGGCTCTTCAGAACTTTACCATTGTAAAACAAAAGACTCCTCCAACTGGCATGACAATGGCCCAGCACAATGGATGCCCTGGGTGTGCCCCTCACAGTGATGTTTATTATATACAGGTTCCAACAGCTCTCCCACAACAAAGACCAGCCAGGAGAGTCAAGGGCACTGTGCCTGCAGGGCAGTCAAGGATTCTGTCTTTACCAATAAAACCAGAGGGAAACTTCAGTTTAAACACCGTTTACTTTAAACACTGCACTCTCAAAAGACAGGTTCTCATTATTCTGTGAGGGTGAGGAGGCTGCTGGAGAAATGGAAGTTGAGCTTCAGGGGCTGCATCCTTAGCACGTAATTAGAGAGAGAGAGAGAGAGAAATAAGTATATCTGCAGATCACCCAGAGTAATATGCAGGTGTCCACATGAATTCTGCAGATGTGGATAAAAATAAGAATAAAAGACTACACTGCCTTGCAGGGTGCAAAGAGAAAGTCTACAGGTATGAGATTAACAGAAAGTAGTATCGATTGAATTTCCTCTGAGGATCTGGCCTTGTGGTGGGGGCTCTGATCCATTGGCCTTGTTTGTTTAACTTCCCTGAAAATTAAAACCAAAAACCTACTTTCCCAACTCAGGTTCCACAGGAGAGGGGGATATGGACATCGAATGTCTGTGAAAAGGACTGAAGGCTTACCCTTGAGTTTCCCTAGCCCTTGCTTGGAGATGTGTATTAGAGACACGTATAAACAGTATTATTTCCAAGAAACCCAGGCACCTAGTTCCAGCAGGGGATGAATAGGCAACAGCTTGAGCTTTTCTGGAACAAAGGTTTACTTAAAAGGTTTTCTTTATTTCTCAAAGCTAGATACTGTGCTCTGTACATTTCTAGGATGCAAAGAATGTTTAAAAAAACAAGCAAATGGTCTCCCATTATTACAGGGAATCCTCTGTATTTTGCAAAGAGCTTGGCTTTGCTAAGGACTAATGGACTGTGAGGTCTGTGAGGCCATGATCTGCATCTGACTCTCCTTATAACCATCATTCTACCCTGCTGGGATTGTGCTATTCAAACAACTTTCCCTACCTCTTTCCAGGTTCCTGTCTTTGCTTCAGCTCCATTGATGTGCCTGAATGCCCAAAAGGATGGTCCCATTACAAAATCAAATTTAGGGTTCAAAATCAAAGTTCCCAGAGATGGACAGATATGTGTTTCGTTTTGTTTTTTGGAGACAGAATCTTGCTCTGTCACCCAGGATGAAGTTCAGTGGCGTGATGCAGTGGCGTGATCTTGGTTAACTGCAACTTCTGCCTCCTAGGTTCAAGCAATTCTTGTGCCTCTGACTCCCGAGTAGCTGGGACTACAAGTGTGCAGCAGCATGGTGAGCTAAGTTTTTGTATTTTTAGTAGAGATGGGTTTCACCATGTTGGGCAGGCTGGTCTTGAACTCCTGACCTTAAAAGTGATCCACCTGCCTCAGCCTCCCAAGGTGCAGGCATGAGGCATTGTGCCCAGCTGGACATTGTGTTTTTATTAAGTAATAATTTCAGCAAGCATTTTAGTGTGCCTATTTTGTGTCTACCCTATTTAAAACTGTATCCCCTGCCTACTCCACACTCTTCATCTCTCTTTCCTGAATTATTTTTCTTCATAGCACTGATTGCCATCTGACATGCTATGTATTGTATGTAATCATTTTGGTTTTTATTGGTGGGGGATGGAATCTTGCTCTGTTGCCCAGGCTGGAGTCCAGTGGTGTGATCTTGGCTCACTACAACTTCTGCCTCCTGGGTTCAAGTGACTCTCTTGACTCAGCCTCCTAAAGTAACTAACTGGCATTAGAGGCATGTGCCACCATGATTAGCTAATTTTGGGCCTAACTAGAGAGTCAGCCTGTCTTTTGAATCTGGGAAGTCAGGCATTGACTTCTCTCAAGCTATGAAAATCCAAGATGGCATCCCAATGCCTTAGGGCCCAGGTTGGAGTGCAATGGCACGATCTCAGCTCACTGCAACCTTCACCTCCTGGGTTCAAGTGATTCTTCTGCCTCAGCCTCCTGAGTAGCTAGGATTACAGGCATCTGCTACCATGCCAGCTAATTTTTGTATTTTTAGTAGAGATGGGGTTTCACCAAGTTGGTCAGGCTGGTCTCGAACTCCTAACCTCAGGTGATTCACCCGCCTCAGCCTCCCAAAGTACTGGGATTACAGGTGTGAGCCATTGCACCCAGCCTATAATCATTTTGTATGGCTCCTTTCTTCACCGCACACCCCACTAGAATGTAAGCTCTACATAAGCAAGGATTTCTATCCATTTTCTTCCCTGATGTAGCTCCAATACCTGGTACATAGTAGGTACTCAATTAATACTTGTTACATGAATAGAGCTGGGCACTCTTGTAGTCCCAGCTACTCAGGAGGCTCAGGCAGAAGAATTTTTTGAAGTAGTTCTAGGCTGCAGCATGCTATGATAATACCTGTGAATACAGCCGAGGCACTCCAGCCTGGGCAACATAGCAAGATGCTGTTGGGCTGGAAAAAAAAATGAGTAAGAGCTGCTCTTTGCTTTTAATTAATTTACCACCTATTCCCATTATTTGCATATCTTCAATGCTGTCCTCAATGTCTCTCGCTTTTTAAAGTTTTAGTGTCTCCTTTAAAAAATTATTATATAATGGGTCAGGTGTGGTGGCTCACATCTGTAATCCTAGCACTTTGAAAGGCCAAGGCAGGTCAGTCATTTGAGGCCAGGAGTTCCAGCTTGGCCAACATGGTGAAACCCTGTCTCTACTAAAAATACAAAAAATTAGCTAGGCATGGTGGTGCATGCTTGTAATCCCAGCTACTTGGGAGGCTGAGGCAGGAGAATCAATTTAACCTGGGAGCAGAGGCTGCAGTGAGCCAAGATTGCGTCACTGCACTCCAGCCTGGGTGACAAGAGTAAAACTCTCTCTCTCTCTCTCTCTCTCTCTCTCTCTCTCTCTCTCTCCATATATACATATATATAATAATAAAACATGAATACAATCTCATAGTATATTAGGAAGCTATTCAGTTGAGTATATGCAATAGCCCTAAGACTATAACCATCTCAAAATTCATTTGGTGCTTTTCAAAATCCTTTGAGGCATCATCATTGGAATAAAATAGTCCAACAGTATAGTATACAAATATATCCCCAAATCATGAAACATTAATGGGCTAATGAAAACAATTAGTTTCAGGTTGTAGCAACTGAAACTATGTCTTCTATTCTGGGATTTAAAAACCTTTTATTTTCTGCATTTCATCCTTTCCTCTGTGTATGCTTGTGTGTCAGAAAACGATTAACCCCCCACCTGCTAGTTCTCTTATCTCATGGTTCTTCAGTGGAAGAAGAAAGACCATCATCTTTTTTTTTTCCTGTGGATCTCTTGTTAGTGTTCCCATAAGAAATGGTTATCTAAATATAACTTAATTATTGCTACAAAAGAATGATTTCACTAATGCATGCAGACCGACAGAAACACCTTGGGAAACTCAAAGGCTGATGAGCTAAAATTAAATCTGAACAACTAATCTATTATATGCTGTCAAAGGACTTGTCAAATAGAAAAATCCATATTATTAAACAAAAATGAAAAGAAAGTTTGTTTACCCATCATGACCTATTTTACTTTTTCTTTTTTAAATTTAATTTTTTTACAATTATATAAGCACATAGTTTAAAAACCAGACAGTCCTAAAAGGCTTGTTTTGAGAAATAGCACTTCTGTTTCTTCCCTTTTCTGCTTCCTCTCTGTTAGCTGATTCTTTTAGTATTTATCTCCATTTCTCTAGATAACATACTGATCTTACTACTTTAACTTTTTTAAGGCTCTGTCTATCTATCTATCCATCTGTCTATATTTTTTGAGATGGAGTCTTGCTCTGTCCCCCCAGGTGGGAGTGCAGTGGTGTGATCTTGTCTCACTGCAACCTCCGCCTCCCAGGTTCAAGCAATTCTCCCGCCTTAGCCTCCTGAGTAGCTGGGACTACAGGTGCAAGCCACCATGCCTGGCTACCTTTTCCATTTTTAAGTGGAGATGGGCTTGCATCATGTTAGCCAGGCTGCTCTCAAACTTCTGCGCTCAAGTGATACGCCCGCCTTGGCCTCCCAAAGTGCTGGGATTGTAGGTGTGAGCCCCCACACTTGGTCCTAAGCCATTATTATTACTATTTGAGATGGAGTTTCACTCTTGTGTCCCAGGGTGGAGTGCAATGGCACAATCTTGGCTCACTGCAACCTTCACCTCCTGGGGTTCAAGTAATTCTCCTGCCTTAGCCTCCCAAATAGCTGGGATTACAGGCAAGCACCATCATGCCCAGCTAATATTATAATTTTAGTAACGACAGGGTTTCTCCATATTGGTCAGGCTGCTCTTGAACACCAGACTTCAGGTGATCCATTTGCCTCAGCTTCCCAAAGTGCTGGGATTATAGGCGTGAACCACCGGACCTGGCGAAAATACATTTGTCTGTTCTTAACCTCAAATGATACTTTGGTAAACTCCTGAATTCTAAGACAAAACTTATTTCTCTTTAGAACTTTGAGGGTGCTGCTCTGCTGTCCTCTGGCTTCCAGTATTGCCATTATGATTTTTTATCCTTCACATGGAAAGCTATTTTCTTTCTCTCTGAAAGGCTGTAGAACCTTTAATGTTCCAGTATTTTAAAATTACCTGATGATGTCCATTGGTACGAATCTACTTTCAAACACTGTACAGGGTACTTGGTAAGCCTTTCAATCCAGAAATTCATGTCCTTCTGTTTAGGAAATTTTCTGTAATTATTTATTTGATGATATTCTTTCTACAGTTTTTTCTTGCTACTTAGATATTGGATCCCTGGACTGGACTTCAGGTTTTCTCTTCTTTTCTCTCTGAGTTTGCATTTATTTGGTGTTTTTACTTTCTAGCAGATTTCCTATATTGTAACTTCCAAGAGTTCTAGCAAATGGCCTTCCATTTCTTCTTTCATATCTTTAATATTCAAGAGTTCCTTTGTCTATGAAGGTTCCTTTTTTTGTAGCATCCTGTTCTTGTTTACAGGGTATCTCTTCTTCTCAGACAATATCAATAATACGTATATTTTAAGTGTTCTCCTTTGTATCTTTTTTTACCTGTTCTTACTATCTTTCTTTCTCTTTCTCTGTTCATTTTGTATTACATATTTCTTCCAATCTCTGGTGATCATCAACTATCTGTTCATATTTAATAATGAGATACTAAAAAGTTGCTCAGTCCATCTATCTGTGTTTGGAAGGATGAAGGCAGAGGGAGGGAGATTTTTGACCTGTCTTCACTTTAGACTAAGATGATCTAGGTTGGGCTGTTTCCTTGGGAAACCCCTAAAGTCAGAATTCTTAGCTTTATTCTCACCCCATGCACCCGTGCCACTCTCCCTACTCCTTGCCTTTGGCTAACCAGATTCTTCAGACAATACTTTTCCCATCTCCTGCCTATAGGGTGGGTGATACCCAGCTGAGTGATGTGGAAGCCAAGTAAAGGTGTGTTACCTGACTCTCTGGTTTTGTTTAGAACCCTGTCCCTCAACAGTGCCTGTGTCTCATAGTGTAGAGAATCTCTGTTCCACCCTGGCCAAAGGATAAACTTTCTTGAGCCTTTTGGGAGTTCTAGGAAATAACTCAGATTGCTTCTCAACTTTCTGTACTTCCAGATTAGGATCTGCCTTTTTGAGTCTTCTAAGTCAGCTGCTAATTATCTTGTTTTTGGATTCCACAGTTTTGTTATTTTTTTTCTTCTTTCTCATTTTATTCATCTTTGTGGGTTCCCTTTTTTTTTTATCTTTTTGAGACAGAGTCTCACTTTATAACTAGGCTGGAGTACAGTGGCACAATCTTGGCTCACTGCAACCTCTGCTTCCTGGATTCAAGCCATTCTCCTGTTTCTGCCTCCCTAGTAGCTGGGACTACAGGTGCACGCCACCATGCCCAGCTAAATTTTGAATTTTTAGTAGAGACGGGGTTTCACCATGTTGGCCAGGATGGTCTCGATCTCTTGACCTTGTGATCCGCCTGCCTCGGCCTCCCAGAGTGCTGGGATTATAGGCCTGAGCCACCAAACCCAGCCTGTCTTTTTTTTTTTTTAAACCTTTTAAAAAAATACCTTTACTGCCACTTTAATGAAATTTTGCAAGGGACAGAACTAAATGTGTGTACTCAATCTGCCATCTTTAACCAGAGGTTCCTAGATCATTTTTTCCACAGGCTGGTTTTTAAGGCCATCCCCAAATACTGTACCAGACTTATTGCCTCCTTCTGGCTTTAAGGACATCCTGCAACCCTTGAGGTCCCCAAGTGTGAAGGGAGAGGAGAGGAATTTCTGTTTATAAAAATTTCAGTTGATAAAAGCAAATGTGTCTTTACACTGAGTACTTAACAAGAAAAGTGGAGTATTTGCTTTGGTGGTCTGAAAAATGTTTTTTCTATATAATAGATGGGTTTCTTTCTCCATACCAGATAGGCATGTATTTATTGAGTTTGAAGGGGGAATTAAAAGGTCTCAGAATGTCTCTCCCAGGCTTGGGTTTACAATTCTAAAAATAACAGAATTTAAGACCCAATCTAATGCAATTCCTTCATTTCATTGGCAAGAAGACTCATTTTACTGTAAAAGTTGGTTAAATTAAGAAGATCAGAAGTTTTTGAGGGCAGACCTTTTTTATATTTGTTTTTTTGAGACAAGGTCTCACTCTGTCATGCAGGGTCATCCTACTACCTCAGCCTCCTATGTAGGGGGGACCACAGGCACACACCACCATCCCCAGCTGATTTTTTAAATTCCTGTAGTGATGGGGTCTCACCATGTTTTCCAGGCTGGTCTTGAACAAGCTTGAGTCCTGGACTCAAGCAATCCTCCTGTGTCAGCCTCCCAAAGTGCTAGGATTACAGGCATAGGCCACAGCAACCGGCTGAGGATAGATGTCTTGATAACACTCCGATCGCTTGCCTACTAACAAGAATTTTTTTTTATACCCTGGTGAATTTCTTATTATTTCAACTGAAGCATCTTTCCCTAATAAGCACAAACAATAAATTTATAACATGCAACATATAATCCATATGTTGCAGATTTATTTTTTAACAAAGCAAAGTTGTTTTAAGTCCTGACACTAACAACAGCTGCCAACCTAATTTGAAAGTTTTAAAAATAGCTCAATGATCCTTAATTTTCCTATATTTGTCCCTTGCATCTGTCTTCCAACCTTAAAATTAAGACATTATTGAATGTATCTATATAGAAGTTGTAAGATGAATTTTAGTCCCATTTTTATTTAAAACTAAACTGTGTTCAATATTAATGTTCAGTTATATGACCTTGAAATGTATTTGGCAATATCCACTGATTGACACAGGAGTAATGCATCTCATATTTTTCAAAACACTAGCAATAATATACCTATAGCCTTCTGATAAACTGCAAATTACACTTATTAATTAGATTTAAGAAGTATAAATGTTATAACATGGTTATAATGCCAATATCAGGTACATTTCCAGTTTATTGGAGGAAGTAAAAATGAAATGCACCATAGCTTGAGAATTGATAATTCTCTGCTCTGTTTAGGAAACTCGGACCTAAAATTTGCAAAGAAGGGTTACATCAGTTCCCTCTTGGCACATGACCCTCAAGTAGTAATCATTACCATCTGTAATACTGAAAAATGTATTCAACATGAAGACTTTTTAGGTAGTATTATTATCGGAAATACCTGTTCCCTCCACAGTGTTGCTAATAGGTATTACTGGATTTCCTTTCTTTTTTTTTTTTGAAATAGATTTCCTTTCTTTTTTTTTTGTCACCCAGGCTGGAGTGCAATAGCGTGATCTCAGCTCACTGGAACCTCCGCCTTCTGCATTAAAGTGATTCTCTTGCCTCAGCCTCCCGAGTAGCTGAGATTACAGGTGGGTGCCACCATGCCTGACTAATTTTGTGTTTTTAGTAAAGATGGGGTTTCACCATGTTGGCCAGGCTCATCTTGAACTCCTAACCTCAGGTGATCCACCTACCTCAGCCTCCCAAAGTGCTAGGATTACAGGCGTGAGCCACCATGCCTGGCTTTACTGAATTTTCAGCACCAGCTGTAGATTTTTACCAGATGCAGGAGATATTCCAGACTTTTGTGGTTCAACATATTCGATCAACTCCGACCCCTTCTCTGATCTTGGAGACTATTAATAAATGGTTAGTAAAATGACATATTCTTTTGGTTAATTCACAGCTGGATGAACACTTACACAAGATGCTCTCCATAATTCTAGACCAGTGATGGGGTAGGTGAGGAAACACTTCTAGAAGAAGTGGCTAAAAGGGGTGGGCTGCAGCTGGGTAGCTTGAAAGCAAAGCAGAAATCTGACCTGTGGCTTTGAGTATTTGTTGTTGTTGTTGCTAGAGACGGGGTCTCACTCTGTAGCCCAGGCGGGAGTATGGAGGTGAGATCATGGCTCAACGCAGCCTTGAACTCCTAGCCTCGAGCCATCTTCCCACCTCAGCCTCCAGAATAGCTGGGACCACAGGTTCAAGCCACTGCCCTTGATGGCTTTGAGTGTTTTAACAGTAGCCCAGGATAGGGTATTTCAACCCCCTCCATCCAAGTTCTGATAAAGCATGCCTTTTCTGAGACCAGTGCTTTATATGGGGTAACCTTATGTCCCATTCTGCTCTGGAAAATCCTAGTTTGTGCCTCATTTCCTGGTAAAAAGCACCCTCTCAAGCATCCAGGTTTGGATAATAAATTATCCAGGCCATCAGATCTGTGGTGAATGTGGGATAGTTATATGTAATCTCCACTGGAGAACAGGTGAGTCCCTAATGCATGTTGTAACTAAATGTCTCTGTGCTTTTCCAGCATAACCTAAAATGTGGAACAGAAAGATGTAAGACCGTGGTGGTCAATGTAGACGAGGAGACTATCACCAGGTAGTGGACTTTGGAGGCAGACGGCCCTGAGACAGAACTTTACTAGCTTTGTGATTTGGGGCAAGACATTTCATTCTCCCTTACTCTCATTTTCCTCAACTATGCAATGGAAATGCAACATGTACTGCACTGAGCTGCAATGGGGAATGAAGGAGATGCTACATAGAAAGAGCTCTGTGTGGTGGGGAGTTACTGTGAACAAGATAATTCCCAGACAGTCTATTATATTGTTTTAATTAGACTGAGGGTTCACTTTATGTGTTATCTACATTAACCTCAAAATACTCTTACACTTTAAAAAAAAATTTTAACTTTAAAAATGTTCTTTAATTTAGGCAGGGTGTCAAACTGTTGATTGGAGTTAGTTGGCTAACAGTACAGTAAAGCGTTACAAATGCTGCGGTCTGAATGTAAGCTTCAAAGAAATGTCAAATTGTGTCAATTTGAATCATATATGTCATGATGTGGTAGTTAGTGTGTGCTCACATCTATTGAGAGAGGGATAAATACGTTAAAGACATACCTTAGCCGGGCACAGTGGCTCATGCCTGTAATCTCAATGCTTTGGGAGGCCAAGGTGGGCAGATCACTTGGGGTCAGGAGTTCGTGACTAGCCTGGCCAACATGGTGAAATCCCGTCTTTACTAAAAATACAAAAAGTAGCCGGGCATGCTGGTGCACTCTTGTAATCCCAGCTACTCAGGAGGCTGAGGCAGGAGAATGGCTTGAACCTGGGAAGCGGAGGTTGCAGTGAGCCAAGATTGCACCACTGCTCTGCACTCCAGCCTGGATGTTAGCACAAGACCCCGTCTTTAAAAAAAAAAAACAAAAAAAAACATGCCTTAGAGTCTCTGTAGGCAATTTATATTTTATTAATGTAAATATTGATTATATAATGGAAAGTCCAAAGAATAATGGCAAAAACATTAAGACACTCTTTACAGAAAACTTGTATTTCTTGACTAATTATATATATATATATATATATATATATTTTTTTTTTTTTTTGAGACAGCGTTTCACTCTTGTTACCCAGGCTGGAGTGCAATGGCGCGATCTTGGCTCACCACAGCCTCCGCCTTCTGGGTTCAGGCAATTCTCCTGCCTCAGCCTCCTGAGTAGCTGGGATTACAGGCATGCGCCACCATGCCCAGCTAATTTTTTTTGGTATTTTTTTAGTAGAGATGGGGTTTCACCATGTTGACCAGGATGGTCTTGATCTCTTGACCTCGTGATCCACCCTCCTCGGCCTCCCAAAGTGCTGGGATTACAGGCGTGAGCCACCGCGCCCGGCCTAATTATATATTTAATAGATAAAGGAAATACCTTTGACTGTGTTTGAAAATGGTTATGAACAAGATACAGTTAAAAGCAGTTAACGGGCCGACTGCAGTGGCTCATACCTGTAATCCCAGCACTTGTGAGGCTGAGGTGGGAGGCTCACTTGAGCCCAGGAGTTTGAGACCAACCTGGGCAACATAGTGAAACCCTGTCTCTACAAAAATTATAAAAATTAGCTGGGCACGGTGGCATGTGCCTGTAGTCCCAGCTACTTCAGAGACTGAGGTGGGAGGATCACTTGAACTCGGGAGGTGGAGGCTGCAGTGAGCTGAGATTGCACTCTGCATTCCAGCTTGGGTGACAGCGTGAGACTTTGTCTCAAAAAAAAAAAAAAGCTATTAACAGTAGAAATTAACTGACCAGCTGAAACCCAGAACAAGCTGCTGCCTTCTAATCTGTCCCAGTTCTCCCAGCATTAAGAATGTCTCATGTGAAGACCACGTCTACATAAAGCAATAATGAAGAGTGAAGAATGAGACCACTACCCACTACTCTTAGAATTTGCTTTTGGTTTTAGTTATCTAAATATCTCAAGTGAAATCAGTTTGTGTGTGTGTGTGTGTGTGTGTGTGCGCGTGCGCGCACGCACGCGTGTGTGTGTGTGTGGTTAACTTTTTTTTTTTAGATCGAGTTTCACTCTTGTCACCCAGGCTGGAGTACAGTGGCACAATCTTGGCTCACTGTAACCTCTACCTCCCAGGTTCAAGTGATTCTCCTGCCTCAGTCTCCTGAGTAGCTGGGATTATACACACATGCCACCACCATGCTCAGCTAATTTTTGCATTTTTAGTAGAGACAGGGTTTCATCATGTTGGCCAGGCTGGTCTAGAACTTCTAATCTCAGGTGATCCACCAGCCTTGGCCTCCCAAAGTACTAGTATTACAGGTGTGAGCTACCACACCTGGCCTTAAATTTTTTGAAAGGGACAGCGTCTACGTTACTCACACTGGTCTCAAACTCCTGGGCTCAAGCCATCCTCCCACTCAGCCTACTTAGTAGCTGGAACTATAGGCACACATCATGCTTGCTGAAATCGGAGGTTTTAGGGCTATTTTCTACCATGCTTATACCACTAGAATGATGCAGAAGTGAATGTCTGTAGTCCATTTGCAATAGAACCAGATCAAGTCTGGTTTCTAAATTACATCAAAATGTATTTATATGAAAATATGCCTTGCTTCAGTAAGTTTAACACAGAGTTTTAAAATACTCTAAAAATTGAAAAATGAGATCTGTGTCCATTGGCTGTGTGTGGGACTTGGTCACAGTAACCCACTTTTCCTTAGTATCCTATGGGGCATTTTGCTATGAAACGTACCATCGCATCAAGTAAGATTTATTACTTTGGTGGCTAGACAAAGTTTTGTTTTTTCCATTAGCAATTCTTTAAAGCAGAAAATTGGCAGTTATTTTTAAAGTGGATATGTTACATTAATGTGATCTTTAGGGATCTAGGAATTTTTAGTGGATTCTCCTGAAAAAAAGCAAGCTTTGTGCTACTTCATCTTACCCTTAGTCACTTTAATTATAAAGACTACCCATGTCCCAAAGTAGTTCATGTTAGTTGAAAGATGATTCTAAGAGATTATTTTTTGTTTTTTTATCCCCTTTAAACTTGGAATAAGCATTTAAAGGTTAACCAAGATGCTCATTTTCTGAATTTTTCTGCAGCCAAGTTTACATAGGGGCAACTCTTGAATTCTGAACAAGACATAGGGAACTAGGTCTTTTCATCAACAGGCTATCTTGTAACTACTTCAACAAATGGTTTCTCATACTAGTGCATCTGTTCCCAAAGTTTATGGTTTGAAACAATAGGCCCATATTAACTACTTCTCTTGAGTCTTCAAACAACCAAAAAAGGAAAGAAGGAAGACCGGTAGCAACAATGAATTTTCACATACCTGTAAACTCAGTATTTCAGATGACTTAACAGATACACAATTAACAAATAAGAGCCATATGGGTGCATTAAAAGGTAAAAAATCTGGGTCACATTATACAGTACAGGTGGAAATGCAGCTATAAACACAGTCAGAACAGGTGATTTGGATACCTGTCACTTTTATCCAGATGCAGGCTTATCCAGCAAGACTCTCCTATCCCATACTTAAATGAAATTAAACCTTGTCAACCACAAAGTTCAGCACAAAGATCTTTGATGTCAAACACAGCATTCTGAAGCAAGTTTTTATTAGCTAGGCATTTTGTAAATAACATTTATCTTCAAAGAACCAAACACAGTACGCATTCCCAGGTAAACAGTAAGTGCTTAGGAACAACTGTTGAATTCATTTATTACCCTAAACATTCTTTGCTCTGAAATATTTGTTAAACTTTAATTGAACAGACCATGGCTTCACTGAGCTAATCAAGGCACTGCCTATCTTTCCATATTCTTTCCATTAAAATGGCCTGTGCAATACAGGTAATTTGAAACAGCAAGCACACATACAATCCAGTCGCTCTACAAAGTGTTATTTTGTATACAATATTTGATTATAACAATCAAAGCTGTCTTCAAGCATTGCATACCACAGACAAACGAAAGGACAGTAAGTCCTAGTACCTACATTTTAGCTATGTAATCTTAATTGTTTTTTTCAGGATTTTTCCCCTACAAATCCAATGGTAGATTTAAAGTTTGCCTGAAATAATCAAAGGACCAAAATTAAACCACAAAGTAAAAACTGCTGGTAATAATCACTGTTTATTTTTTTATTTTTATTTTTTTGAGACAGAGTCTCACTCTTTGGCCCAGGCTAGAGTGCACGATCTTGGCTCACTGCAACCTCCACCTCCTGGGCTTGAGTGATTCTCCTGCCTCAACCTCCTGAGTAGCTGGGATTATAGGTGCCACCATGCCCGGCTAACTTTTGTATTTTTAGGAGACGAGGTTTCACCATCTTGGAGTTCAGAGAGCTTCCGAAAGCTGAACACATGGAGGCTCCTAGGCAGCAGAGCATTGAAGCTGGTCTTAAACACCTCACCTCGTGATCTGCCCGCCTCTGCCTCCCAAAGTGGTAGGATTACAGGCACAAGCTACCGTGCCTGGCCAATCACTGTTTAAATGTTTACATGTATTTAAAAATTCCTCTATATCAGTTATGATTGGTTTTAGAATAGATTTATTTTTGGAAGACAATGAGCTACGGTGGTTAAGGACATGAATTCTGAAGTCATCCAGCCTTGGTTCTTATGCCAGCTTTGCCACTTACTAGTTCTGACATTGTGAAATGTATAGTTGGTCTTTGTACAGGTTTCCTAGCACACAACTCCTAAAATCCTTGGAATCTCTGACATGATTCCACATGATTCCAACGTGATACAAGGTCTTTTTTGTATGCTAGTGAGATGACTACTAGCGGCAGCCCCCAGATAGCTTCAGGTTCTGGGCTGGTCACTGGAAAGACCAAGACAGGATCAGAGAGTTAGAACTTTCGGCCACACTCCCCAACCACTGGGGAAGGGGTTTAGCCCATTTAGGAAGTTAAATCAATCATACCTACATAATGATAAAAGTTCAAAAGGACTGGGTTCAGAGAGCTTCCCGAAAGCTGAACACATGGAGGCTCCTAGGCAGCAGAGCATTGAAGTCCACGCTCCTTTGCATGTGCCTTGCCCTGAGCATCTCTTCATCTGTATCCTTTGTGATATCCTTTAAACAAATGCACTGATACAAGTGAGTAAGTCTTTTCCTGAGTTCTGTGAGCCAGTCTAGCAAATTAATCAAACCCAAGGAAGGGGGTCGACGGAATCCCAACGTATAGCTGGTCAGTCAGAAGCAGGTAAAACAACTTGGGGCTCGCTATTGGCTTTGAAAGTGGGGGAAGAAGTCCTGTGGGACTGAGCCCTTCACCTATGGATCTGCTGCGATTTCCAGGTAGCAGGATAGAACTGAATTGACTTCAAGGACAATTCTGCAGCTGGTGGCCACTGCAGAATTGATTGATTGGTTGTTGGTAAGGAGAAACTCCCACACGCTTCCGAGTGACCAGAGGTCCCAGAAGTTTTCTTTGTTGATTGTTGTGAGTGAGAGAATAGGAAAAGCAGCTTTGTTTGATTTTTTTCCCTATGTCTTCGGACTGATTATGTCACCTTTCCGTGCCTCCATTTCCTGTTCTCTAAAACTGAGGCAAAAGAAGCACCTACATCATAACGTTGTTGATGTAGGCAGTAAAAGTGATAATATATACAAAGCACCATGTTTGCCACATACTAAGTGTTGAAATAGATGTTAAATGTCATTATGATCAATTGGATTTTGTAATCAAAATCCATTACAAAGGATGAAGAGGAGATGAATGCCTTTTCCCAGGAAGGTAATATAGAGCATTTGAGCTGTTTTCTGTTCAAAAGAGAATTAAGGGATCTTACATGTTTGGAAACCAACATGGAGGCAGAGTGCCCTAGGATAACAAAATGCCAATGTATTCATTGTGAAGCTACAGTGGCTGTGTCTTAATGAAGCCTCTGACCTGGATTAAGCTCAGCCAGTAGAATGTGTAGGCAAAAACTCAGGCCAGAGGTGCATTTGTGAGTATTTCTTGGCAATTTTCTAGACCTTAGAGTAACAAAAATCATTTTTTAAAAAATGTTGTATATGAGGCTGGGCGTGGTGGTTCATGCCCAACTTGAGGTTGGGAGTTCGAGACCAGCCTGACCAATATGAAAAAACACCGTCTCTACTAAAAATACAAAGTTAGCCAGGTGTGGTGGGACATGCCTGTATCCCACCTACTCAGGAGGCTGAGGCTAGAGAATTGCTTGAACCCAGGAGGCAGAGGTTGCGGTGAGCTGAGATGGCGCCATCGTACTCCAGCCTGGGACACAAGAGCCAAACTTTGTCTCAAAAAAACAAACAAAAATGCTGTATTTGAAAAACTTTACAATATGGTAGGGAGAGGAATGACTATGCTTGCATGCTGATGCACTAAGTTACAGAATAGAGATATGAATGAGGTTTGAAGAAAATGTGGGGGAGTTGGGTGGGGTGTTGAGGTTTGTTTGGGAGAATTAAGGGAGACTTCACAGAGGATATCTGATCTGGAATTGGAAAGTGAGTAATAAAACACAGTGCAAAACAGTGATGGAAGTGTCATTAGGAGTGGGTAGGACGTACCCAGCAGCTTTCCTGCCTTGAGAGTGGTGAGAGGTCCTGTGTGGCTGAGAGTGCCTGCAGGAAAACTGGATAGAGAGGCCTGGAGGAGCCGACTGGGACCAGTTTGCAGAGGGCTTTGCATGTGAACACTGGTGAGAAGCGGAATATGTTTTAGTACAGTCAGGTTATGAGCAGAATTGCCTTTTGGAACAGTGACCATAGCCACTGTTATCCCCCCAACTCCCCCAAAAACACTCCTCTAAGCCAAAAAAAAGGGGGGGGGCTTGGAGGAGTGCTGAAAGATGCTGAGGCAGAAAGATCAATTAGAAAAATGTAAAATAATGACCATGATGTCTCTAGCATGGCAATAGGATGAGACAAGCGCTTAGATTCAAGGGAGAGTTACCAAATAGAATCAAGAGACTGTATATGCTGCTTGAATGATATATGGGCGACAGTGAGTGGAGCTTGTCCAAGAAGATGTGCCCAATATCACACTGTGGACCAGCAGTATCTCCGTACATTCAGATGACTAGAGCAGTTAATAAAGGAGAGAGGAAGTCAGATGGTGTCAGTGGAAAGGGTAAAATTTAAGGGAGTGTTTTCTTTCTTTTTTTTTT
Organism: Callithrix jacchus; assembly: GCF_049354715.1. NCBI lineage: Eukaryota > Metazoa > Chordata > Mammalia > Primates > Cebidae > Callithrix > Callithrix jacchus. Next base: position 33,138,614 of record NC_133510.1, on the reverse strand, counting down.
TTGAGATGGAGTCTCACTCTGTCCCCCAGACTGGAGAGCAGTGGCATAATCTCAACTCACTGCAACCTCTGCCTCCTGGGCTCAAGTGATTCTCCTGTCTCAGCTTCCTGAGTAGCTGGGACTACAGGCGTGCACCACCATTATGGCTAATTTTTGCATTTTTAGTAGAGATGGGGTTTTGCCATGTTGGCCAGGCTTACCTCAAGTGATTTGCCTGCTTTGGCTTCCCAAAGTGCTGGGATTACAGGCATGAGCTACCACACCTGCCCGGCCTAAAGGTGTGTTTTCTATAGGAAAACTGCTTCCCTCTCTCCCTCCAGCATGGAAGTCAAGATGCATACGAAACCTACTTAGCAGGCAATGAGATGAAGCACTGCTAGAAGTCCCTTTTCATGACAAGGCCAATTACTCGACATTACTGGGAGCCCATCAAGACATGGCATATGCCTGGCACATAGAGGGTACTTAACAAGTGCTTCTCCATTCAATTTGTTAAGCAGGAAGTGAATAAAGTGGTGGGCTGGGTCTCAGAATTACATGCGTCTTCTAAATCCCTCTGTGCTCTGATTTCTTCATTTATAAAATGGGAGTAAAATGCTATGAATTAAAGGAAAAAACTTCTTTAAATAAGTAAGACATTATCAAGAAGTACTGATATTGGGAAGAATGGGCAGCTGAGATCTGTATCTAATGACAAGTAATCTATTAAATAGGGGCTACCAACTGGATTTTATTTGTACTCTTTATTATATATACACATACACACACTCACACATATATCTTCAAAGTTTTACATTCTACGTTTTTGTCATAAGGCAAATAAACAAAATGCAAATGTCATGAAATTTACATGGTAAAGCTAACCTTCTTTATCTTATTTATTTATTTATTTCTGTATTTAATTTACTTATTTGAGACAGAGTCTTGCTCTGTCACCCAGGCTGGAGTGCAGTGGCATGATCACAGTTCACAGCAACCTCACCACCTAGGCTCAATTGACCCTTCCACTTCAGCTTCCAAAGTAGTTGGGACTACAGCTGTGTGCCAACATGTCTGGCCAATTGTTTTGTAGACATGAAGTTTCACCATGTTGCCCATGCTGCTCTCAAACTCCTGGGCTCAAGTGATCCTCCCACCTCAGCCTCTCAAAGGGCTGGGATAATAGGTGTGAGCTACTGCACTCAGCCCGAAAAACTAACATTTTATGGAAGTCTTATTGAAGCAAAAATAAATAAGTAAAGATATAAATAAAATTCTGTTTAAGGACGACTCTTAATTTTTAGAAAAACAACATTTGCAAGAAGTCTTCATTTTAATAAAAAGAATGTAAAAATTACAGCCTAGGTAAAATTACATCTGCTTTTAAATGTCATTTTACAATAAAACATTATTGCTTTAAAAATCTTAGCTTATTAAATAGCTAAGTTCAATAAGTTATAAACAAGTTAAATGTTTGTATTAAGCATGAGAACCATCAGAATTTTTCATGTTCTATCAATCAGGCAGAAGTTGATGTAATTGGAAATGTTCAGAATATGCCAGTTAGTGAGATTCCATTGGATAGCCTCATAGTCAATGTTCAAAAAATATCCACTGAATGTATGAATGAAATCAAGAAAAAATAATCACATATGTAACATGTATGTATAAGCTACACAACAAACATATGAATGATCTGTACCATTTAATATTTAAAACAGATTACACAGCTTTTCTATCATACTAGTTAGAAAATAATCCTTGTAGCAGCTCAAATAATTCTTCATATGGAAATCAAAAGACAACTCTTTGCCTCTAAACACCACCACTAAGGGAAGGCTCCCTTCAAATGGCCCCTATACCTCTACTGTTTTTATTTTTTTATGAATGGATGTATCAGATTTAGACTTTTAGCTCTGTGGCATTACACATGGAAACACTTTCAAAATTATACTAAAATAAATGACAGGCTTTTAGTTGTTTTTTTAATTAGGAAAAATACCTAGTCCTTCAAAACTAGATATTTTACTTTGAATTTTATTTGTAATCAAATTTTGTTCTGGAAGCCTTTTCTGCAGTCTTAATTAATCAAACATGTTCCTATGGGACTTGATGTCAACACTGTATAGCAGTCCTGCAGATGGCAAAAGTTTAAAATAGAATTAAACTAGGCTATTAATTATGTAGACGAGATAAAAGAAATATAAATGAAGTCTTTATAATAAATTTTAGTACTTCTAACTGCCAAATGGCAACTGTTTGTCTACTTTCTTGGGAGGCAGAAGAGTCAAGTTAGCTTATACTTTGCTATTAATACAATATAAAATATTAGTTCTCTTGTTTAAAAAGCCTAATGATAGAATTGTGATTCTTACAGAAAGTCCTGCTTATAATTTCTGCTTAGTGAGAGCAGTGTTGATTCTTCAAATTCTTTCAATTGAAAGTTAGGAAGGCTGGTGCAGTGGCTCACGCCTGTAATCCCAGCACTATGGGAGGCCAAGGCGGGCAGGTTACTTGAGGCCAGGAGTTTGAGACCAGCCTCGACAACATGATAAAACCCCGTGTCTACTAAAAATACAAAAAATTAGCCAGGTGTGGTGGTGCGTGTCTATAATCCCAGCTATTTGGGAGGCTAAGCACGAGAATCTCTTGGACCCAGGAGGTGAAGGTTGCAGTGAGCCAAGTTTGCTCCACTGCATCCAGCCTGGGTGACAGAGTGAGACCTTGTCTAAAAAAAAAAAAAGGAAAATGGAAGAATTTTCTTCTCTCTCTCTCTCTCTCTCTCTTTTTGAGGCACAGTCTTACTCTGTCACCTAGGCTGGAGTGCAGAAGCATGATCTTGGCTCACTGCAACCTCCGCCCCTCTGGGGTTCAAAGCAATTCTCTCGCCTCAGCCTCCCAAGTAGCTGAGATTACAGGCATGTGCTACCACGCCCAGCTAATTTTTGTATTTTTAGTAGACATGGGATTTTACCATGCCAGGTTGGTCTTGAACTCCTGAACTCAAGTGATCCACCTGCCTCGGTCTCCCAAAGTGCTGGGATTACAGGTGTGACCCACTGCACCTGGCTTATAAGGAAGAATTTTCAAGTTGGATTAAATTATGTATTTTTATTTCTTCTTCTTCCGCTGGTAGACAATGTCATTTTTTATTTCAAATGAAACACTAATGGTGAACCAGAAACTCTTCACTTCATACTCTAGACATGCCATAAATTATTCCTCCTAAATTATATTCAAGTTGCTATTCAGTCCACTAAATCCTCAATAACGCTATATTGTGTCGTCAAATGTAAGCTCGATTTCCTGAATCAGCACTTTCTTTAATACTATCCAGGGGATATGGGAGTTCAACTAAAGTTCCTGACATTTTTTTCTATGATACCCAGAGACATTAGAGAGAAGTACAAAATGCAAAAATTCTAAGAAAGCCAGAAAGGAAGGTTTTACAGAGGCTCTCTTGGCCATATTAGGTAAAAAAAATTCTGTGTATTTTATAAAATAATTTTTCTTTTTTGAGATGGAGTCTCACTGTTGTCAGCCCAGGCTGTAGTGCAATGGCATGATCTTGGCTCAGATTACAGGCATCCAATACCATGCCCGGCTAATTTTTGTATTTTTAGTGGAGACGGGGTATCACCATGTTGACCAGGATGGTCTTGAACTCCTGACCTCAGGTGATCCACCTGCCTCGGCCTCCCAAAGTGCTGGGATTACAGGCATGAGCCACCTCCCTGACCATAAAATTAATTTTATTTAAAAAGTACAACGTTGTTCATGTGGTATTGCCCCATTGCTAAAGATGCTAAGGCTTTGTTTGTTTTTATTGTACAATATAAGTAGTGTTAAAATGTTAGGTTATACACTCACACAAATAACAGATCAACTATTCTGGACCTCTGATAAATGATCTTTCAAGCTCACAACTCCTTTGTCTACACCCCTCCTCCATCATAGTATTACAAAGATAACTTGGAAAGGCTTAAAAATATACCTACTGTTAATCTTTTCCATTTCATAATTGTGTGCAATCAATAACCTAAAAGGTATGTAGTTTAATTCAGGAGAAAGGATAACACTGAGTTCCAATCCTTAATACTTTGTAATTCACATAAAGCAGGTCAACTCAGAGCTGACTTTTCAAAAACAACTTAATGAGTTAATTTGAATACAGCTGAAATGGTGCTTTTGATTCAACATTAAATAAACAACTGCTAATGATCAGAATGACATTTTTCTCTTTCTAGAGAAAAATAACTGAATAATGAAGAGAAAAAGCATGATTTTTTAAGTTCTTCATTTGTTTATAACATTATTTCTCATTTAGAAATTTTTGGCCAGGTATGGTAACTTATGCTTGTAACCCCAGTACTTTGGGAGGCCTAAGTGGGAAGATCACTTGAGCCCAGGAGTTCAAGACCAGCCTGGGCAACATAGGGGGACCCCATCTCTACCAAAAAAATAAATAATTAAATTAGCCAGGCATGGTGGCATGCACCTGTAGTCCCAGCTACTTGGGAGGCTGAAGTGAAAACGATCACTGCAGCCCAGGAGGTTGAGGCTGCAGTGAGCCATAACTGTGCCACTGCACTCCAGCCTGGGCGACAGAGCAAGACCCTGCCTCAAAAAAAAAAAAAAAAAAAAAATTTTCATTCTCCTAGCAGTTTTACTTCTAACAGTAAATTCTAAAGAAACAATCAGAGATATGTAAAAAAAAAACCTATATGTACAGGTGGTCAATGAGTAATTTTTAATGCTAAAAAATAAGAAGTATCTTGAAGATTCAACAAATGGAATTGGTTAAGAACTGTCAAGTAATTTTATTCATATAACAAAAAAATTATGCAGCTATAAAACTAGAGACCAGTATTATCTAACAGAAATAGAATATGGCTGGCATTTGTAACTTTAAATTTTCTAGTAAGCACATTAGAAAAAGTAACAAGTGAAATGATTTCTGTTAATGTATTTTATTTAGCTCAACATATTTGAAATAGTTCAACATGTAATCAATATAAGAATGAGTAATGAGATATTTTACTTTTTAAAAATTGTGTTTGGAATCTGGTGTGTTTTTAGAGCACATCTCAATTCAGACTAGCAACAATTCTAGTGCTCAACAGCCCATGTTGCTAGTGGTTACAGTATTAAATCATATAGCTATAGATAAGGTTTTGATCTAGAAAATCATTAATGAGATTAAAATTTAAAAACAGATAATGACATAAGTACAGTATAATTCTAATTCTATCTTTATATATATATATTATTACATTTTAGGTGTTGGGGTACATATGAAAAACATGTAAGATTGTTGCATAGCTACACACATGGCAGTGTGTACTTCTATCTTTTAAAAATCCATAAATAAGAGAAAAAAACCTAGAAGGGAATATACCAAAATGTTTACCATGTTATTCTTAGGATAGATGATTTTTCTTCTTTTTTTTCTGTATTTTTTTACTGATTTCATAATAAATCTATATTATTGTGAAGTTAATGAATGGCTATGTTATTTAATATTTTCCGATCAGCACTGATTAGATTTACGACGATTTAAACATTCAATTCCAAGAACCTGATCCCTGAAAAATAACTGTACTTGTCTTTGTTCCATATTTCATAACAGTGAGTACTAATTTCATTGTCCACAGAAAATAATTCACGGCTGTGAACAAGACTTACATTTTGAGCACGAGCCCTAACATTTGCCCCTTAAAAGTGGTGTGTGTAAATATAGTGTAAGAACAGTGGGTCAATTATTTCACTGATTGTTAAACAACCATTGGTTAAGTCTAGACAACAATCATAAATAGCCATTATTTATAAAGTTGCCATTCAAAGTGCTTGGGGGAATTGTATAATAAATAGGAAATGTGACCAACACCTCCTTGTACTGCCATACCCCACAAAAAAAGGTGGGGGGGAGACAAAATACAGAAATTGGCAAAGATGCTAAATGTAGACTAAATTTACTCTGAAAAAGTAAAACAGAAAGGAATGTCACATGCATGGCACCCACTTCACACAGCAGAGGCCTTATTCTGCTTACACTTTTCATCTTGTGCCCATACAACTCCCCTCTAACACAAAAAAGTCCCTAAGGACAAAACTAGCCCACCTTCCTCTTCAACATTCTCCCTCAATATTCCCCCATCAGTAGCTCTGCATTGTCTAGCTGTTGGGACATTCTTCATTGTACCCTCAACAAGGTTCCTATTACTCTCAAGTAGGTCCAGGAAATATTTCACCTAGATTAATTTCATTGAGACATAATTACCCAAACACCCACTTATTGCAGTAAGTAGAGCTTATGGTAAGTAACAGACGCACACAAAAACATATAGATGATTACAGATGATGGTCAGGGAAATAAAGGAAAAGATGAGGGTGCTATGAAAGAAAGAGCAGATTCAGATGCAGTAAGAGTCAGGAAAGTCCTCTCCATTGACAATGGACAATCTCCACTGCCAATGAGTCCTGAGAGATGAGAGGCAGCCGGGAAGAATGGGAATAAGCATCTTCCTGCTGAGGTGTGGGTACCGGTCCAGGGTGGATGGGGACTCGGGTGAATTCTAAAAGGGCAGGCCAGTGTTGGCTGGACTATGGTAAGGAAGTGGGAGGATGCCAGAGCTATTTCAGCCTGTGGGCATCCAGCAGAGGGGCCAGCAACACTGTGTGAGCCGTGGCTATTACTATTATCATTAACAACAGAAGCAATAGGTAAGTAATATGCACTGAGCACTTCTGATGAGCTGCACACATGCTTTACACACAAGAATGGGTTAATTCTCTACAGCATCCCCTTGAGACAGGTATGAACCGGGAGGTGTCTTGGTCTTCAGACCTGGGACTTTGTCTTTGATTCCTGCTACATTGCTTAGTTCTAATAGCTTCTCTCACCTGACTCCCTGAACATATGTGCAAAAGGTTCTAAGTTCCTGAACTCTGCTTACCTGGCCAAGACGCTGCCATCTTCTTTGGGCCATCTGATGCTGAGGTTGCCTGAATCGCCCCTGAGCCCATCAGTATCTTCTCCTACCTCTTCCCATCCCTCTTGTCCACTCTTTCATCTTGAAGGGCTTTTCTTCACTTGGTGTACATGATTTTTGCTCCATTTTCTATGAGGACTCATTAAGTTTCATGTTCATATGATGGCAAATTTTATCCATCTTTGGGAGGGTTACTGGTATGGATATTATAATTACCAATGATTTTAAATTAACTCTTTACAAAAACTACATGTTATCCACCTATAGAGTTGTTTCAGTTCTTCTTGATTCTTATATTTACAAAAATTTCAACATAAAGCTCCTATTTAGGCGTTGCCAAATTAAAATACCTCACTCAACACAAATATGCCTAATAAATTATCTGTTTTGCTTTACCTGGGGCCTAAGCAGAGACTTTTTTTTTTTTTTTAGACAGGGTCTTGCTCTGTCACCCATGCTGGAGTAATGCTGTGATTATCATTCATGATTCATCACAGTTCATCAATGTAACCTCAACCTCCTGGGCTCAAGTGGTCCTCCCACCTCAGCCTCTGGAGTAGCTGGGACCACAAGTGTGCGCCACCATGCTCAGCTAACTTTAAAAAAATTTTTTTTGTAGAGACAAAAAAAAAAAGTGTGTTTGCTGTGTTGCCCAGGCTGATCTTGAACTCCTGGGTTCAGGCAACCATCCTACCTCGGTCTCCCAAAGTGCTGGTATTATAGGCATGAACCACCATGACCAGCCATCTGAGATTATTCTTTAACAAATATGCCAAGGAACAAAAACCTAAACCAAACAAAACCCAGTAACACTGACATATCAAACAGACTTGAATACCAACTCTATTTTACTATTTAACCATCACTTTGATTCAATCATTCAACAAATATTTAATGAGTGTCTACTGTGTACCAGACAGTGACTGAAGCCTTGGAGATTTAGTAGAAAACAAGACATTTTCTAAATATTTCAGTGCTGATTAGCAAACTATGCTCTTCTCCTTTGTGGAACCACTACTTGGTAAATTCAACTTTTATCCCTTCCTGTGCTTTGGGGACTCTGCCCAAGACACACTCTCAAAATGGCATGCCCATCTCGGGACTCACTTATTTAAAGAAGCAGTCTTTCAACCAAAGCAATCATGTAACAGTGATGTTGAAAGAAAACATAATGCAATGAAACCTATGATCTGTAGATGACAAAACTGAGGCAAAGGGAAGTTAAAGACACTTTCCCAAGGTCGTCCAAAGAGTGTGTTGGGAGAAGTATTAAATCTCTTGACTCTTAATCTAGTGCTCTTGGCTGGGTGTGGTGGCTCACGTCTATAATCTCAGCACTCTGGGAGGTTGTGGAGAGAGGATCAATTAAGCTCAAAAAATCGAGACCAGCCTGGGAAACACAGAGAGCCTGTCTCTAAATCTCTCTCTCTCTCTCTCTCTCTCTCTCTCTATGTATCTATACACACATATCTCCAGTGCTCTTTCTTCTATTTCATTGTCCAACATGGACAGTAGTCACTAGCTCCATGTAGCTATTTAAATTTAGACTTAGATTTAGAAATAAGAATTCAGTTTCTCAGTTGTACTAGCTACCTATCAAGTTGCTCAACAGTCACATAAACTAGTGGCTTCACACTAGGCAGCAAAAAATAAAAATAAAAAAAAATAGACGGTCTCCATCATTGTTGAAGGTTTTGTTGGGTGGTGATGTGGGGTCAAAACTGTAGTGCTTGCATTGTTCTGACTCAGCATTTCTCAAACTTAAATATGCATAGCATTCACCTGGGGATGCTGTTAAAATGCTGATTCTGATCCCGAAGGTAGGGGTGCGGGGGTGGAGGTGCTGACATTTTACTATACTAATAAACTCTGAACAAGAGAACTGCTGCTGGTTGGAGGACCAGACCATGAGCCTGGATTGTCAAGATTCTACCTCATCATTCTTTTTCCTTTCTCTGAACTTCTACTAGAGTTAATACCATACAGTTTAATGCCCTAATAGTTTGATGTGTATCTTTTTGTCTTCCCAATTAGATTTTAAGCTCATTAAGACACAGAACCACATCTTATTGCTCTTCACATCCCTAATCATGGACCACACAGTGTAGGGACACAGGGAAGTAAGTTTTCCTATCTTTAATGCATTGCTGCAAATTGCTGTGATATGACACATAAGTGCAGTTTCTTGTTTCTTTTTTAAAGACATTAGGTCTTTAGCCATTTATTTCCTTAGAATTCCCAAAAGTTAGACAGTGATAGCTATACTATCTCAACTTCAAGAAAAAAACATGGGAAGTAATTCTGTTTAGTGGCTTTGAAATGAATTTTAAATTTTAATATGACATACATCAAATAATTTAAGAAATATCTGAAAAATATAATGTAATTTGGTAGCTGATGTAATAGTCTCCTGAAAGTACAAAGAGTTAAATGCCAAAGTTCTGTCTTGAAGTTAGAAATGATTAAAATATTCACATAAGTAACAATCAGAAACTTTATCTGTGTCCTTATATTGCTGAGACCTCTATCTTACTCTGAAACAGAGAGCGATGTCTTTAATAAGACAGCTGCTCTCTTGTTATCAGCAAGGTCTATGATTCTTACAATAGCTTTTCATACAAACTTTCCCGTTTTTCTAGAAATCTCAGCGATTGCTATTTGTAATCAGTTATTAATTAAAAGCTTTAGAGTTAAGTTTATAAGGTTAGTCATTTTGAATTTCAAAAAGTCACATTTTTATGCATTGTTTTTTAAAAAAGAGTCCTTTGTACCTTCTTAAATGTATTCCTTACAGAGCAACAAGAAAAAAAGTTTTATTAATGTACAAGACTGAAAGAAATGTCAAGTATGCTAGAGTTCTGGTTTTGATTTTGGACTTCAGAGAAAGTTAAGGAAACAGTGGAACAGAGCCTCTCAATTACAATCTAATGTCCTAGAGAATACTTGATACCTCTCCCAGTGGGCATTCTAGTCGGTGTGAGAAGAAAATCGACTGTGATGAGTACAGCACAGACTCATTCCACCTAGTCAAGTTAATCAGGGATTATATTGTGCGTACATCATGAACCTCCCTGGTTTTGTTTAAGATGGTGTTTTTCACATTAAAAGATGGAAATGTTTCAAGAGTTAAATTCATAGCTTTACTTGTGCTACATAATGTAAGCTGATAAAAGTTTGTGCTGAGATTCCTCAAACTCCCACTCCACTTTGGGGAGGATAAATGATAGGCAGAATTTTTCCCTCAGGAGGGGATAAGCTGCTCTGATAGAAAGATGGCTACAGTGTCACAGTTAAGAGTCTGGGTCTGGTGTTGCTACCTGAATACAAATTCTCTACTCAGCCTCCTCCTCATGTTGCTCTTAGGAAAATTATCTCTTTAAAACTCAGTTTCTTCATTTGTGAAATGGCATTGCAAGGAGGATGGTTGGGAGCATTAAATGCAATACTGACCATACGGCACTTAAACACACATTTAGCATGTAGTATGCTTTAAAAGAATGCTAATTATTTTTATTATATCTGAAAGACATTTATTATAGCTCAGTGGTCATGAATTTTTTTTTAGGTGGAGTTTTGCTCTTATTGCCCAGGCTGGAGTGCAATGGTTATGTTCTCGGCTCATTGTAACCTCTGCCTCCTGCATTCAAGTGATTCCCCTGCCTCAGCCTCCAACGTATCTGGGATTACAAGTATGCACCACCATGCCAGCTAATTTTAGAAGAGAAAGGGTTTCACCATGTTGGTCAGGCTGGTCTCGAACTCCTGACCTCAATTGATCTGCCCACCTCAGCCTCCCAAAGTGCTGGGATTACAGGCATGAGCCACCACACCCAGCTGAAAATTTTTTTCTACCTCCATCAAGCCTCCTTACTCCTTGAGGTCCTCTCACCTTGTGGCTGTATTTAGAAATCTTCCCTCAAATTATACAACATATCTATTAATGGGTAAAATAGAGAGGTACTTGGTTTTCTTTTATTTAAACAAGAGTGTTAGCTGCTCACTTGAAATTGCTCTATAGCTCCCATTCAGAAATAAATAATTCAAAGAACTGAAGTACAATTTCAAGAAATATATTAATATACAAATACAGTTGGTAACATAAGATACACTTTTCCAGAGGAAAACTTTTAGGCATTGGTTGCTAAAATGAGGTCCAAATAGCTCAGAACAAAACAGAGGTTGGCGATTATATGCATAATTTTTATTATAGAAGGAAAAAATTACTCAGGTCACAAAGAAGATTGTTTTTGTCCTCAATTATCTAGTTAGGTTTTTATTTCCTATGTAAGAATCATGACAACTCTATCCTTCTCTCTCTCTTTTTTTTGATACAGGGTCTTGCTCTGTTGCCCAGGCTAGAGTACAGTGGTGCTATCACTGCTCACTGCAGCCTTGAATCTCTGGACTCACACAATCCTCACCTCACCTCACCTCAGCCTCCCAAGTGGTCAGGGCAGGCACACACCACTGCGTCCAGCTAATTTTTATATTTTTTGTAGAGATGGGGTCTTGCTATATTGCCCAGGCTCGTCTCTAACTCCTGGGCTCAAACGATTCTCCCACCTCAGCCTCCCAAAGTGCTGGGATTACAGGCATGAGTCACCATGCCTGGCTCCCACTCCTCTTTTTTTGAGCACAGAACTGTTTCCTCAACAAAGTCAAGAGACAGCAGTCTCAGTAAAAACCTTCCAGGCTGACCATGTGACTGTCACTAGTCAAAAGGCTTGTGTATCAGCAGAATCAGGTGAGAGAGGATCAGAATTGCTTGTTCCCTGTATTAGGCTGACCTTTCTTTCCCTATATTAGGCTGAGCATGTTCACGTTTAAGATCACGTTTACGACAGAGTAACAAGATCCATGCTCGCCTCTAGCCTTAGGGTTCAGGAAGCGTGGAGCCAGGAAGAGAAACAGGCTTGCAATTTCTCATTTGTGTAGTCCTTTCAAGTTTACGAAGTCATACTACAACTCACTTGATCACAGTCCTCAGGGGCCTAGTATAATTATTTTATCTTAACAAGAAAATGAAGCTGTGGGAGAAAGATGGCTTGCCCAGGAAATTTCAGCAGCCTAGTAAGGAGCAGAGCTAGAAGCTACTCTCTCATCATGCCATGAGAGATCCTCGTCTCTTCCACAGGGTGTGAGAAGAGAGCGAAGGGCGTGGAAATGCCAAGAACTTTATATTATGGTGTAAGATGTCACTAAGATATGGCTTGTGTGGTTTTGGATTTTTTGTTTGTTTGTTTGTTTGTTTGTTTGAGACGGAGTCTTGCTCTGTTGCCCAAGCTGGAGTGCAGTGGTGTGATCTTGGCTCACTGCAACCTCCACCTCCCAGGTTCAAGCAATTTTCCTGCCTTGGCCCCCTGAGTAGCTGGGACTACAGGCGCGCAACACCATGCCTGGCTGATTTTTGTATTTTTAGTAGAGATGGAGTTTCAACATATTGGTCAGGCTGGTCTTGAACTCCTGACCTTATGATCCACACACCTCAGCCTCCCAAAGTGCTGAGATTACAGGCATGAGCCACAGTTTTTTTTTTTTGTTTTTTTTTTCAAATGCTGTCAAAGGAAGTAAGATAATAAAACTAGGGCTTTTATATAATTTTTTTTCACAATGCCATTACATATTTAATCTATATTAAATATTCTCAATTTGTTTTAAAAATTTGTTTTGTGGCCAGGTGTGGTGGCTCAGGCCTGTAATTCCAGCATTTTGGGAGGCCGAGGTGGGTGGATCACCTAAGGTCAGGAGTTCAAGACCAGCCTGACCAATATGGTGAAACCCTATCGCTACTAAAAATACAAAAATTAGCTGGGCATGGTGGTGCACACCTATAATCCCAGCTACTCAGGAGGCTGAGGCAGAAGAATCACTTGAACCCAGGAGGCGGAGGTTGCAGTGAGCTGAGATTGTGCCATCACACTCCAGCCTGGGTGACAGAGCAAGACTCTGTCTCAAAAAAAAAAAAAAACCAAAAAATAAAACCAACAAAATTTGTTTTGCCTTTGTTGTGAGTATTAAAAATATTTTAATAGTAGGTATTTCGGCCGGGCGCGGTGGTTCAAGCCTGTAATCCTAGCACTTTGGGAGGCCGAGGCAGGCGGATCACGAGGTCAAGAGATAGAGAGCATCCTGGTCAACATGGTGAAACCCCGTCTCTACTAAAAATACAAAAAATTAGCTGGGCATGGTGGTACATGCCTGTAGTCCCAGCTACTCAGGAGGCTGAGGCAGGAGAGTTGCCTGAACCCAGGAGGCAGAGGCTGCGGTGAGCCGAGATCGCGCCATTGCACTCCAGCCTGGGTAACAAGAGCGAAACTCTGTCTCAAAAAAAAAAAAAAAAGTAGGTATTTCTTCCTTCTAACCAGGATGCAGTAAGTTTGCACATTGCACTTTGCAGGACCGTTGTTTTGCAAAAGGGCCCACTTTCAAGATTTGGTTGTTTATATTGACTTTTAACATATTCTGCTAGCCCGTTGCTGTGGTCTGAATGTTTGCATCCTCCAACCCCCAAATTCACATGGTGAAACCTAATTACTAGTGCAGTGGTATTAGGAGGTGGGCAATTGGGAGGTCATGAAGGCAGAGCCCTCACAAATGGGATTCATTGTCCTTATGGGAGAGGCCTCGGAGAGCTGCCTTGCTCCTTCCACCATATGAGGACGCTGCAAGAGGCATCATTTATGAACCAGAAAGCAAGCCTTCACCAGATACCAAATTCGCCAGTGCCCGGATCTCAGACTTCCCAGTCTCCAGCACTGTGAGAAATACATCTCTGTTGTTTATAAGTCATCCAGCCTAAAGCATTTTGTTATTCCTGCTCAAATGAACTAAGATACCCCTCTATTTCCTATAAACTGTGTAAGGCTTGCTAATATTCTGGTTAAATGTTCTTGAAAAGAAGATTTCACTGGTGACACTGTGTACAGTTAACACTTGAACAATGTAGGTGTTAGAGGTGCTGACCTCCTGAGCAGCCACAAATTCACGTGTAACTCTTTCTTTTTTTTTTTTTGAGGTGGGGTCTCACTATGTTGCCCAGGCTGCACTTAAACTCCTGGGCTCAAGTGATCCTCCTGCCTCCCTCTCCCACATGGCTGGGACTACAGGTATGTGCCACTGCATCCAGCTCTGCATGGAACTTTTGACTCTCCAGAATTTAAATACTAATAGTTTATTGTTGACCAGAAGCCTCACTGATAATATAGTTGATTAACACATTTTTGTATAGGTATTATATATTATATTTTTACAATAAAGTAAGCTAGAGAAAAAAATGTTAAGAAAATCATAAGGAAAAGAAAATGTATTTACTATTCATTCAGTGGAAGTAGATCATCATAAAGGTCTTCATCCACGTCATCTTTATGTCAAGTAGGATGAGAAGAAGGAGGAGAAGGAGGAGCTGGCCTTCTTATCTCAGGGGTGCAGAGGTGGAAGGAAATCCACATATAAATGGATCTGCACAGTTCAAATCTGTATTGTTCAAAGGTCAACTGTATTTCATTAATGCATGTCAAGAAACATACTAGGCTGCTTTACTGTTATCAAATTTATGAGTGATCACTTGATTATGTTGGTCAGCACTGGATTTTTCCATTAGGAAGGTATGTATTTTTCTTTGTCAGTGTATGTAGTGTATAGCTAATTACATGGTAGATTTTTTTTTGCACTGCGTCAATGCACTATTCCTCAACAACCTTCTCACATTTGCAGCTAATTTTTGTTGTGTTTGCCATCTATCATCAATATCAATTAAAATCCTCTGCAACTTTCAGGATTTGGGCTGGGAATCTGCTGAGGCAAAATCTCCCCTACTCCCATCTTCCAATGTCACATTTATGGACCTAATTTCAGGCCCCTAAAGACATGCCAAGTAAAAGATGGTGAGCATTACCCTTTGCAGTACAGGAGAGTTCCATCAGGGAGTTCACTATCTACCCAGAACTCTAAGGATAATGCTAACCCTCTGGTAGAACTACTTATCCTCTTCAAATTTTTTATTTTACCAAAGTAATATACATGCACATATTTTTAGGAGCAAAATAATGAGGGCTAAAAGTCTTGCAACAGAAATGGTGGTTACCTGACTGTTGAAGGCAACCACTTTCGTCTCTTGGAGTTATTTCTTCTGCTCACTGCAGCCTCTACCTCCTGGGCTCAAGTGATCCTCCTGTCTCAGCCTCTACATTTCTAAATAATATGTAGAGACTATCACACTTTGATTTTACAACTTGAGTCATTATGTCCTGACCTCCTGTTATCACAGATGAGGATCAGCTGCTTTTCTTCTTGCTTTGGAGAAGTGGAAAAGAGCTCCTAAGGACTACCATACTGAATTTTTTCTTTTTTTTTTTGAGATGAGGTCTTGCTCTGTCACCCAGGCTGCAGTGCAGTGGCATGATCATGGCTTACTGCAGCCTCAGCCTCCTGGGCTCAAGTGATCCTCCTGCCTCAGCCTCCTGAGTAGGTGGGACTACAGATGCGCATCACCATGCCCAGCTAATTTTTTAATTTTTTGTAGGGACAGGGTTTTGCCATGTTGCTCAGGCTAGGCAAGAACTCCTGAGCTTAAGTGATCTCCCCAGCCTCTTCTCCTCAAAGTGCTGGGATTACAGGTGTGAATCACCATGTCTGGCCTCATACTGAATTTTAACAGCATCTAACACATAGTTAGCAGACACCAAAAAAAACTTGCTGAATGTCATTTGATAACTGACACACATATCCAAATGCACAAAGGCAGGCTGTATTCTGCAATTACTCACTGTAAGTAGGCACTGGGCAGAATGGAAGAGAAATACATAATTTCCCAAGTCACATGCATTAAGTTGTTTATTTGTATCTTTTAGTGTGTTCTTGGAAAACATTAAAACTTAACACATTAAAATATTTTTGGGTTGGGTGCAGTGGCTCACACCTGTAATCCCAGCATTTTGGGAGGTTGAGGTGGGCAGATCACTTGAGGTTAGGAGTTTGAGATCAGTCTGGCCAACATGGTGAAACTCTGTCTCTACTAAAAATAAAATAAATTAGATGGATTCGGTGGCGTGTGCCTGTAATCCCAGCTACTGAGGAGGCTGAGGCAGGAGAATTGCTTGAATGCGGGAGGGGGAGGTTGCAGTGAGTTGAGATTGCACCATTGCACTCCAGCGTGGGTGACAGAGCAAGACTCCATCTCAAGTTAAAAAAAAAAAAAAAAAGAAAAGAAAAAAATATCTATAGTCAGTTAAAAAAAGACAGTAAAAAAAAAATCTATAGCCAAAAGAGATTTTTTCCAAGTAATTTCTTAATCAGCAATAGAAAAAAGAATTTAGATGTAAGAAAGCAATCTTTTATAAATACTGATAAACAAACATGCCAGAAAATATATAGGAGATCTTCATGCCAAGCCAAAAATGAAAAAGGGATGTATAAGTTATGTATACTCTGAAAAGACTCCCACCTCATTAATATGTCTCAAAACATGTTGCTTAAGGGTAAAGTTAATTAAATCACAGTACACATAAATTTGAAATGGACTGGTAATCAATCACAGACAAAATTATGTTATATAGAGATAAAATGAAAGCAGTGGACATAAATAAAAGTTAAATGAAAACAGATTCACACAATGGAAGGAACTTTTCACCTGACTTAATGCTGACTCTCTATATTGTCCAGCTTTTAGGGATATTTGAGGCAAACTGAGAAAAGAATTAAATATTCTTCTTCACTTGGGGATCTTTTAAAGCAGTGATCTCACTTTGGGAGGCCGAGGTGGGTGGATCACTTGAGGTCAGGAGTTTGAGATCAGCCTGGCCAACATGGTAAAACCTATCTTTACTGAAAATACAAAAATTAGCCAGGTGTGGTGGTGGGTGCCTGTAATCCAAGCTACTCAGGAGGCTGAGGTGGGAGGATTGCTTGAACCTGGGAGATGGAGGTTGCAGTGAGCCGAGATCATGCCACTGTACTCCAGCCTGGGCAACAAAGCGAGACTCTATCTCAAATAAAACAAAATAAAAGAGTGCATCTTCCATTTAGCACTTGATAATTTCTAAAGCTGGCTATAAAAATCTTAAATTTACTGGCTGAATTACTACGTAGCTTTGTGGATTTTTCCAAGACCTTTATATCTGTTTTCTTCTTATATGTCTTTGGGCCTTTCACTTTCATTTCATTTCAACTATTTTGCAAAAAATAAGAAAAGAAACTTGAACCAGTCATTCTTATTACGTGCTGATAGTTCTGACAACATATACCCCAAGTTCTTGCTTGTTTTGTTTTGAATTAGCTGCAAGTTCCAAGTATTCATGCATTCTCACTAACACAGGAATAATCAATAGGAGATATGAAGTTACTTATTGTAGCTGGAATAATTCCCATCCCTGAAAAGTTATTTCCCTGATAAATCTTGCTCCTGTAACATAGAAACAAAGAATTGGAAGGGTCTCAGCGACGAGCTACTTCAAGCCATTACTGAGGCACCTTCCTGGCAACTACTACCAAAAGGAAGTGAGGTATGGTGGAAAGAACAAAGTTGTAGGTGACAGACCAAGCTCCCGCCAGACCTAATTAATAACCTTGGTATGTCACCTAAAACTTTTGAATTTCAGTTTATTTATCTGTAAACGAGCCTAGAAAAAGGTATTCGTAAGGCCCTTGGGCAGATTATGTGATATAACAGATGTACAAGGGCCGCAGCACCATGCCGTGGATAAACCCCAGGATTCGGAGTTGGAGCTGAACCCAGCAGGGTCCTGTCCCTGCTTTGTCTCTTTGAGGCTGTGTATCTCTGGACAGGTCACTTATCCTCTCTAAGGCCCCATTTGCCTATCTGTAAAAAGGGAAAAAATAATACACCTAATTCATGATATTATTTTTAAAGACTGAATGGGATAACATATACTATGCTCAAATAATATGATCTATTATTGTTAGGTCAATTCAGATTAAAAGCTAGGAGCTGGATAAACCCACTTCTAAGGTTTTCAGGTTAACAAATATTTATATACATAATAAAGGCAGCTATGTTTATAACTGATAATGTTAATTTGTGAGAGGAAAATCAAGGTTATACATTCATAGTACAGGTTAAGTATCCTTTAACTGAAGTACTTGGGACAAGAAGTGTTTCGAATTTTTTATTTTTTTGAATTCTTGGATATTTGCATGCATGTCATGAGATATTATAAACATGGAACCCAAGTCTAAACATGAAATTTAATCATGTTTCATATACAACTTATACACATAGCCTAAAAGTAATTTTCTACAATATTTTAAATAATTTTGTGCATAAGACAAAGTTTTAAAATTTGTTTTGTTTGTTTTGTGTTTTTTAATAGAAATGTGGTCTCACTATGTTGCCCAAGCTGGTCTCAAACTCCTGGGGTTATGTGATTCTTCTGCATCAGCCTCCAAAAGCGCTAGGATTACAGGAGTGAGCCACAGCATTAAGCTGAAACAATGTTTTAACTACAACCAGTCACTCGAGGTCAACCAGTCACTCAAAGTGTGGAATTTTCTATATGTGGTGTCATGTTGTTATGCTCAAAAAGTTTCAGATTTTGAAGCATTTCAGATTTTGGATTTTTGAATGAGGGATGCTTAACCTGTATGTGCCATAGAAAAAACCATCGTATATTTAAAAATTTCTCTAACATATGAACACATAAATATTTATTATGTGCTTCCTAAGCGTAAGTCAATAGAGAAGACAAAAAGCAGGGAACCCAAAGAGGATGGCATAGGGTCCTCCTGAGAAGATATCCATCTAGAAGGAGTTGAAGGCATCTGTGCACACTGGAATAACTAACTTTGAAAGGTAGTAAATGCTAAATGGTAAATAAGGGTGTAAAATAAATAAACAATATGGGAGTTCCGAAGAGCAAAGCTAGGCTCACTTTCAGAAGGGACAGTCACAAGAAGAGGAGATGGGATTTGCATTGGGTCTAAAAGTAGGATTTGAGGTGAGTAGCATGGAGGTCATTATTTCAGTTGGAGAGAATGTGCTCCTTTCTATTCCTTACCTCCAATTGAAACTATGACAAAGATGCAAACCTGGGTCTTAGAAGATTCAATCATTTGGTTTAAGAAGAAGGGTGAGACTGGGCACAGTGGCTCACGCCTATAATCCCAGCACTTTGGGAGGCTGAGACAGGTGGATCACTTAAGGCCAGGAGTTTGAGACCAGCCTGGCCAATATGGTGAAACCCTGTCTCTATTAAAAATACAGAAATTAGCCAGGTGTTGGGGCATGTGCCTGTAATCTCTGCTATTTGGGAGGGTGAAGTGGGAGAATTCCTTGAACTAGGGAGGCAGACACTGGAGTGAACCAAGATTGGGCTACTGTACTCCAGCCTAGGTGACAGAGTTAGACCCTGTCTCAAAAAAAAAAAAAAAAGAAGGGCAATATTAATGAACAATTAGCTCCCTGCAGTGTTCCTCATTTCCCAGATGTGTATGGTATCAAACTGCTGAAGGTTGGTCAGGGGTAAGAACACGCATCAAACTGGCTGCAGCAAATCCATATCCTAAGGGATTTGTGTGAATACAACAGAAAAAGTTAAAGAAACTAGGAAACAAAGGTGAAAATATCTGTTGTGAAACTTACCTCGACATAGTTTCAGGAGTCATGTGCAGAGTTCTCAGGTTAGGGTTTACTATGACTCAAAGCCACGTCTTTCCTTTAGGCTCCGGGATAATGGAACCCACACCCACCCCTCACTGACATCTCCATCTGGATGACTCAACTGCACCACACATTCCCTCTCTCTAGAATGCACAAGGCTCCTCCCAGCAATTGCCTAAACTTGAACCTGCAGGTCCCCATAGACTCTTCCCTCTCTTCCCTAGCTTTTGTAATGATGGCTCATTTATCTCTTCAGTCTACTTCCACTTCCTCAAATCTATCCAACCACATTGCTGCCACATAGAGTACCACCTACAGGATAAAATCTGAGCTCCTCCTTAGTGAAGCTGCAAAAGGCATTATTATCTGGCCCCAGCCTACCAGTTTGACCTGAGATTCCAACACGCTTCCCTTGAAATTTGCATTCTGGCAACATCTAATTACCTAAGAGGTCCTTCAACTTAACCTGCTTTGGGGGCCTCCCTGCCTTGCATGCACTCTTCCCTCTTCACTGTGCTGACAGCTTGGGAAACTTCCATTCATCCTTCTAGCCCAAGCTCAAGTAGTATCTCTGCTCTGATTCTTGTTTGGCACCTTTGCACATGCTGAGATGGTCTGCTGTCCATGTACCCTGAGTATTGCTATTGTTCACGATGAATGACTTTGCACCCACATTGCAGGCCCCTTGAAATCGGGACAAAATCTTTTTCTCCTGCCGTCCAACCTGGCCCACAGTAGCCCACCTAAATAAAAATCTGTTGAGTATAGTGGCACATGCCTGTGATCCCAGCTACTCAGGAGGCCAAGGTGGGAGAAACACTTGAATCCAGGAGGTTGAGACTGCACTCCAGCCTGGGCAACAGAGTGAGACCTCATCTTTAAAAAAGAAAAAAAGGCCAGGTCGGTGGCTCACGGCTATAATTCAGGCACTTTGGGAGGCCGAGGCAGGCAGATCACAAGGTCAAGAGATCAAGACCATCCTGGCCAACATGGTAAATCCCGTCTCTAACAAAAATACAAAAATTAGCTGGGTGTGGTGGCGCATGCCTTTAATCCCAGCTACTCGGGAGGTTGAGGCAGGAGAATTGCTTGAACCAGGAAGTCAGAAGTTGCAGTGAGCTGAGATGGCACCACTGCACTCCAGCCTGGGTGACAGAGTGAGACTCCGTCTCAAAAAAAGAAAAGAAAATCTTTGAGTAAATGACTAAAATTTGGAAAAAAAGAAGCAATATCATTTGTTTCAAATCAACAAGTTTAAAGAAATTCACTGGAAACATTATTTACTGTAAGAGAAGGGGTGATTTGCATGAGGGTATTCTCTATTAGTTTATCTTTTCTTTGAAACTGCCAACGAAATAATCTCCCAAATGTCATACCATAAGGCAAAGAAACACAGTGGTACTTGTTGAAAAGACATAACCCCTGTAGTACTACCTGAATTTTTGAACTGTTTTCAACTGATATTCAGATTTATCTAGAATATTTTCAATTCTCTTTCTACTACAAAACAACAAATGAACAGAAAACACCATAAAGACAGAACCAGCAAGTCAACAGATATTTAGCACTAACTTAGCTTTGAGAATGCTCGAACTTACTTTCAAAGCCCATCTATAAAGTAGGAGACATTATAAAATTGTCAAGAGAGTTTCTCCTTTTTGCAATCTCTTGACTAACAGGGTGACACATAGATTCCTGCCTGAAGTACAAGGGCTGAACTCTAAAATCCTCAAGTTTTGAGTGTTTGGTTAATTGCAATCATTTACTTTCCTTGGGAATTAATGGAAACCATCTGCTTAATGATAAAGCTGAGCTCTGCAATTATTTGAAGAAAAATGTGCCACAGTCAGCATAAAAAAGCCTTATTGAGGAAGCCTGCTAGACATATGTATTTTTTTATAATTAAAGCCAATTGCATTCATTAATTTTAAAATGCTGTTGTGATCAGCTACCTCTTTTTTTTTTAATTTATCAGCACCACCCTTGTTAATATGCACCTATGCAACCTTCAATTTTAAACTTAGAGTAGCTTAAATAACTATAATCGTACAGATGGTTGTGATCACACATCAGAATGTTGAGGTGATCATGAGAAAAAATAAAGATGGAGAAATAAAGGTCTACTCTGAACCACATATCTGCCTTCTGGGTCTGATACCTGTGTGTACCAGAGTGATTTTTACTTCCTAGCAAACAGGAAGATTGTTGTAAGCACTCCAAACAAACTGACTTTGAACTGGTCATCAGTCAAAGCCCCTGGTAATACTAACTGCAGTTCTGCTAGCAGATGTGGAGGGTCCCAGAAAAACAGGCAGCTTTTGTTACACAGCAGCCTGCAGAACAGGAAGAGCCAACAACGTCCCCACTGAATGGCTGTAAATATTGATCCACCTGTGAAGAATAAGGGTGCCATCTCTGTATGATGGCAAATAAATAAAGAAGGAGGAAAGAGAAACAGACACATTAGGGCCAATTGCTTGAAGCTGGTTTCTTCTCCCTGTGTGTGGCCCCAGGGCGGAGGAGATGTTTATTTAGACATCCACAATTCCAAAAGGTTAGCTGTCTGATTTGCAAAGGGTCCAATGCTAGAGTCCAGTTCATTTCATAAGCAGATACCATATAGTGATGAAGCAACTTAACAAAAGATTTTTGAATTTTTAAAGCCAGTTGGTGAGAAGCAGCTGATCCACACCACCTCAATCAAAAACCCTAAAAACAAAAAGCCCCACTATATTTCTATGATGTGTAGTCACTACTACAGTTCTTAACCTAAAGTATGGCATGGAGTCTAAGAAGATGGATTTTGTAAAGTATGACAAATACTGACCGAAATCTCCATTAGCCATTCACGACCTGTACACATTCAAGAAAGTTACTTTTTTTTTTTTTTTTTGTGACAGAGTCTCACTGGGTTGCCTAGGTTGGAGTGCAGTGACACAATCTCGGCTCACTACAACCTCTGCCTCCTGGGCTTAAGTGATCCTCCCACCTTAGCCTCCAAGTAGCTGGGACCACAGGTGCATACCACCACGCCTGGCTAATTTTTGTATTTTTTAGTAGAGGCAGGGTTTTGCCATGTTGCCTAGGCTGGTCTTGAACTCCTGGGCTCAAGCAATCCTCCCACTTTGGACTCCCAGAGTGCTGCGATTACAGGTATGAGCTACTGTGCCAGGCCAAAAAAGTTACTTTAATGTCACTCTATCTTATTTTCTATTTCTGTAAAATGGAGGAAATATTAATAACAGAAAACTAAATAAGATAATGTATGAAGAGCAGTTAGTCCAGAGCCTGGAACAGAGCAAGTGCTACACAAAGGTGGTTGTATTTGCTTGTTTATTCTGACTGTCATTACGGCCAAAGTCAGAATTAGCAATAAAGTCTCAGGAATCACCAGTGGGGGTCCCACCGTCAAGAGGAAGGCATCTCCTCTCTTCTTTGGAGACGTAAAGAGAGAGGAAGTTAAGAGTTGAGCATAGACCACTGTGAGTAGGAGGAGCAAGCAGAACTTGTGTTAGGAATGTACATAAAGACTCTTTTTTAAATTGGAGTAAACACAATCACATTTCTGGCAAATAGGGAAGTGGTCTCTTAGAATGGGGGTTCCCAACCTTTTTGGCACCAGGGACTTGTTTCATGGAAGACAATTTTCACCCTGACGGGGTGGAGTGGGAGTGGATGTTTTCTTCAGGCATTAGATCCTCATAAGAAGTGTGTAATCTAGAGAGGTTAGGTCCCTCTCATGTGTGGTTCACAATAGAGTTTGAGCTCCTCTGAGAATCTAATGCTGATGCTGATCTGACAGGAGGCAGAGCTCAGGCCTTGTTGCTCTGTGTGGCCCGATTCCTAACAGGCCAAGGACTGGTATTGATCTTTGGTCTGAGGCTGGGGACACCATCTTAGAATATGAATACGAATATGCCATCCCCAGGTGCTTAATTTTCTTTTCTTCAAACAATAAGCCATTGTGTTTTGTTACTGAAGGAAGATTGGCTCTAGAATAAGCAGGGGGGGGTTGGGTCTGAGTGACCTCCAGTTCCATCATTGCCTAAGATATGTCACCTTGGGCAAGTTACTTAACCTCTCTAAGCTCGTTTCATCGTCTGTAAAATACAGGTAATAGCAGGCACTCTGAATGTGATGGAGGGAGTGGTACCCTAGCACAGCAGTTAAGACAATGGCTTGTAGAGTTGCACTGCTGGGGTTCAAGTCTGGTTCTGCTGCTTACGCCAGGTGACCAGCAGCAAACCACTGAACATCTGGCTTACTTATCTCCTTTAAAATCTGGAGACAAAGGCAGGGCACAGTGGCCCATACCTATAATCTCAGCACTTTGGGAGGCTGAGGCGGGCAGATCACCTGAGGTCAGGAGTTTGAGACCAGCCTGGCAAACATGGCAAAATCCCATCTCTACTAAAAGATGTAAAAATTAGCCAGGCTTGGTGGCAGGCACCTGTAATCCCAGTTACTAGGGAGGCTGAGGCAGGAGAATTGCCTGAACCTGGGTGACAGAGGTTGTAGGGGCAGGGATTGTGCCATTGCACTCTAGCCTGGGTGACAAGAGCAAGATTCCATCTCAAAATAACAACAACAAAAAAAAGACAAAAAAAAAAAAGAAAGCAACAAAACAAAACTGAGGATCAAAACACTCATCAAGCTGTGGTGACCTTATATGAGCTGATACTATTCAGGGTATTAAAACAATTCATTTTGCTTATTGTTGTGAAGATTAAGATAAATATTGCATGTAAAGTCTTGCATATGTTAAATGCTCATTACATAGTGCTCCTCATTCGTCTTGTAAAGGAATTAGAAAACACAAATGACTAAAACAAGAAAAGTAAAATAATCCATAATTTCACACTGAAAACGTTTAGAATTCAGTAAAGCCCTGTATAAATGACCAGAACGGTGGCTGGAGAAAGATTCGATTTCCAGGAAAACAATGGCCATTGATCCCTAATTATCTTTTAAAAAGGAGACAGAATAGACACTGATGTCTTCCAAAGGTGGGAGGTGAGTTCTGTATTTTTCTTTTAGACTTGTTAGCAGTTTACAAGTTGCTCAAAGGGGAACTAAAAACCTATGAGGAAGAAAAGCATCAGAAGAGGTGAGGCAAATTCTTGCTAGAAAAAAAAAAGTTTCAAGTTTAAAAAATGACTTTTAACCAAACTCAGAGTATAAAGAGAGTGAATTTGCTAATGCCAACAAAGCCCAGTTCTCTTGGTGGTGAAGTCTATAAAACACAGAACTTTCCCACTAAAACCTAGGCTCACGTTCCCTTCACCAGCTCTTTCCCTAAGGTACTGGGCAGTAAGATGAAAATTCCTCTAGTTTAAATAAAACAAAATGGACTAGAACTTATTTTTTTTCTTTTTCTTTTCGAGACGGAGTTTCGCTCGTTACCCAGGCTGGAGGGCAATGGCGCGATCTCGGCTCACCGCAACCTCCGCCCCCTGGGTTCAGGCAATTTTCCTGCCTCAGCCTCCTGAGTAGCTGGAATTACAGGCACGCGCCACCATGCCCAGATAATTTTTTGTGTTTTTAGTCGAGACGGGGTTTCACCATGTTGACCAGAATGGTCTGGATCTCTTGACCTCGTGATCCACCCGTTTCGGCCTCCCAAAGTGCTGGGATTACAGGCTTGAGCCACCGCGCCCGGCCTATTTTTTTTCTTACATGAATACCTTCCTAGGTAGTGCAGTATGGACACTTAGATGGGATGGTTCATTTAAGTGTTGCTTTGGGTGGGTAGCTGTCAAAAAAATTATTCAAACTCCTTTAAAATACATAAATTCTCAGGCCAGGCATGGTGGCTCACGCCTGTTATTCCAGCATTTTGGGAGGCTGAGGAGGGTGGATTACCTGAGATCAGAAGCTTGAGACCAGTCTGGCCAACACGGTGAAACCCCGTCGCTACTAAAAATACAAAAAATTAGCCTGGCATGGTGGCCTGTGCCTGTGATCCTAGTTACTTGGGAGGCTGAGGCAGGAGGATCATTTGATCCTGGGAGGAGGAGGTTGCAGTGAGCCGAGATCGCGCCACTGTACTCCAGCCTAGGTGACAAGAACGATGTCTGTCTCAAATACAAAACACGCACCAAGAAACCCCACATAATTTCTGTTAGAATTTAGAGGAAAATGGAATAGACATAGCCCAACTATATTAAAAAAATATATAATTGTGATTATATATGTGAAAAACAATAATCTTTATGTGAGAGTATAAAATCAGTTTAGCAATGCTTCTTTTCATTGCTTTTCTTATTCCCACCTTTACAATTTAAAACCTTTAACAACATATATTTACCTAAGTATTACATGCCAGTAATTAGCTTTTTCTTTTAAGGGAACACAAAGATCATTATTTCAATGTTTTGTTGAGTTTCAAATGACACAGAGCTCAGAGCTGAAAATGTTCTCATTATGGCTTTTTATAGCTTAACACAAAATTTTGAGATATAACAAATGGGTATTTGTAAGGTATAATACATTCTAAATATTTTAACAATTAAAAAATAAAAGTTATAGTAAAAAATAGCTTTAAAAAAAGCATCCCCTTAGAATCCTTCTAGGATGGCCATTATTTCTGCATAGCATTTTCTTTATATACCACTTGGTTGTTCAGCATTAGTAAGAACCTCACTCCTAACCCCAATGCATATAAACCTTCTATTATTCTAAGGGCCCAGAGAGTAAAAAGAATTATGCCTTTCACTATTTAATCACCAAATTTGATTTTCTTTACAAATAGCCTGAGGTTAGGTCTGTAATATTATGTATCTCTTAATTCCACTTTGAAGGTAAGCAAACATTTACCACCTCACTCAGCTGCTAAATACAATCCATATTATTTTTTGTAATTCAGGCATAAAGCCCTATTGATTATGTGCAAGTGGCCACTTACTAGGTTGCCTTAAGCAATTGGTTGTTGAATTCAGTGAATGAGCCTCTCTGGTTTGAGAAAGGCAAAAAGCTACAGACTTCATTAGAGCCCTCTCCCTGCATAAAGGGTTTCAATGTTTCCCAGTCCCAAGGATAAAGCCCCAAAAGTCTGTGAGGCCAGCAAGACCCTGGAAGACCTGGCTCCTCCCCTCTGCCCTATTCCATCACAAGACACGATCATCTTTGCTCTTTCTAATAACAACCACCACCACAATAATATCTATACAGGGCCTAAGTATTTTATATAATTCATTTCCTCCTCATGACCACCCTGTAAGGGAGGGATTAGTATCCTTACTTTACAGAGGAGCTTCACTGATTTTGCTGGAGATCATGCAGCTGGTATCTAAGTGTCATGGCCAGGGGTCAAACACAGGCTCTCAGGTTCCAGGCCTGTGCTCCTGGATCTAGATCTTTATTCAGAAACAGGATCCAGTACGAAGTAGGCCTTTAATGAATCTTTATTAAGTGACTGAACAAATGAGTTTTATAATTAGTCAAGAAGTTTACATAGTCAAGTTTATGGTTAGTCAAGACGTTTATATAGTCAATACCTGATTTCTTAACTTTCCAATATATGTACATGCATGGTGGGGTGCAAACAAGGATTAAAATGGTAATGCAAAGATACAGGTTTTTCAAGTTTGAATGTTCTTCACAAATAGTTTTGTGCTTTGCTCAACAATCTGAGCACATACAATGTGCCAGGCACCCAGACTAGAATGAGACACTGCCCTGCCTTCAGAGGGTTTATGCTTTAGTTTAGGACAGAGACCAAGGAATTAACCTTTAATTCTTTTTTAAAAAAAAATCATATTTTTTTAAGAGACAGGTTCTCTCACCATCTTGCCCTCGTCTGGAACTCCTGAGCTCAAGTGATCCTCCTGCCCCAGCCTCTCCAGTGGCTGGGACTACCACCTTGCCTGGCTCAAGGCCTTTACTTTTACCAGAGTGTGCCTGGTAAGTGCTACTCAGTGATAGGAAGATATGCACCTAGCTAAAACGGTGGTTGAAGGCTTTTTTTTTTTTTTTTCCTGAGACAGAGTTTTGCTCTTGTTACCCAGGCTGGAGTGCAATGGTGCGATCTCAGCTCACCGCAACCTCCGCCTCCTGGGTTCAGGCAATTCTCCTGCCTCAGCCTCCTGAGTAGCTGGGACTACAGGCATGCACCACCATGCCCAGCTAACTTTTTGTATTTTTAGTAGAGATGGGGATTCACCATATTGACCAGGATGGTCTCGGTCTCTTAACCTCATAATCCACCCTCCTCGGCCTCCCAAAGTGCTGGGATTACAGGCTTGAGCCACCGCACCCGGCCTGGCTTTTAAAATATAGTTTATTCGATACATATGCATTATCCTTTAAGCTTTTGTGGACTGGCCTGGGGACAGAGCCTGGACTGAGGAGTAACTCAGTAAGTGTCTGTTAAATAGATGAAAGAAGGGCCAAATGAAGGAAGCAAGCTAACTCTATCTGATCACATTGTTTGGGAAAGTGCATTTCAAATTCTAAATAACTTGCAAGCTCAAGTAGCTCACTCTGGGTACAAGTGCAGCAATTAATCACTAGTTTGCACCCTCCCTCCCAACATATGCTTCCCTTAAAATTTGGGTGAGGGGGAATAAAAAATTAAAATAGGAAACAGAACTCCTCTCTTCCTTTCTGAAAACGCTCTATTTTTTAAAGACATCTATGTTCGTCCATTTAAAAGTTGCTTCAGGAGTTAGAAGGCCAGGGTCTATCCCTATGTTATCCATCATGCACAATGCATGGAACACTTGAGTGATTACAATTCTGAGGTTTCGGTGGGAGTTATCTTGTTTTTATAAAACTGGCAAATCAAAATTTTAGGTTTCATGACTGTTTTATGTAACCATGCAGAGCTTTTCACTCTCTCTATATAAAAGGTTCCTCAAACACACACTAAGCTACTCATTCCAGAATCATCACAATCTTTTCAATCAAAAAGTGAACAGGTTGACATTTTAAAATAAGAGACTGTCGCTTTCGGAATTTGATTAGACTATTCTAACAGCAAGCTAGAGTCATTAACATTGGCTTTTAGAGAGACACGTCACATGCTTAGTAATTGGCACATAGGAGTGATGACAGACTCCAAATCAGGCTTCCAAGTAAGATAGTCTTTATCCAGTTGTCTTTAAAACTGGATAAAGGCATGTCTACACACAAGCCACCTACAAGAAACGTGTTTCAATATTGTTTAACCACTCAAACCATACACCTTCATAACACATTGGTGCTATTTTACATACACAAAATGTAATACTTAAACCTTAGATCCATGCATACATATTCTCATGTAAGAAATGTAAAAGATGTTCTGTGAAATATTTATGCCACCTTAATTCAAAAGTAACACATACAAATGCATTTAATAATCCTTCTCTTTGTCCATTATTACCATGAATAGTGAAAAAGGGAGGGAACAACCAATCATTTGTTAATGGTTTGGTAGAGAAATGCCAGGTTAATTAAAACAACAACAAAAAAGGCATAATGTTTCCTAAGATTTACTACCATTTTATGGAAGGGCAAACTTTCTTTAAAATTCCAGATGTGAAACTGCCTTAGGAAAATTCCGATGCTGCTGTGGAAAATGCAGTGAAGGTCTCCAACAGGACCCTGCTTGCCTGGGTCCCCCGGCCGGCGTTACCCGGGGCCAGTGGATGCCAGCTGTGAGTGGGTGCTGGACCACAAGCTCACTATCTTTGAGCTACTAAACTACAAAGCAACACTTTCTTTTAAAAGTCTTCTAGAGAAAGTAATAAAGTGCTATTTCTTGGCTTTAGTGACCTTACTTTATTTCAAAGAACTTCATTTTTTTTTGCAGAGGAGCTAGAGCTGAAAATTATGGTTGACAGTGTATAAACCTCAGCCAAGGGGCACTACAATCAGAAAGTAAATGACACTGTTCAAAGAGCAAGTATACGGAATTAGTTAATTTTCCACAGTCAATCAAATCGTAAACCGGCAGGAGATTAAAAAAAAAGAACAGCTGGTATTTAAGCAGGTGAACCAAATTTCATGATTGTATAAATTTTTCATTTACAAGTCCTAGCTTTTAGGCTGCAATATGGAGTGTAGATTTCTGTAGAAAATTAGGAGGTTGTATTTACCGAGGAGTTTAAAAAAGGAGCACTTCTACTTCCAAAAAGAAAATCAAAGGACAGTAAACTCAGACCTCTGTGAAGGGCTAGGCATGCATCAGAATTTTTACACAGAAATCGCTTTTTCTTCCTGCCCCTACCATCATATCTCATTTCAAACTGTTTCCTGGTGGCTTTTCGAAAACAACATTAACCTGTATAAGTCATTTGAACTCTGAGAGACCTTGAATGCAGAAGAGCTACTTTGACGTCAAGATGCTTAACTCCACCTTCCTAATTAACATGTACCAAAGTAAAGCCCACTCAAAACTTGCCATGCTAAGGGAAATATCCTAGTTTCTTTTTTTAATTAAAAAAAATTTTTTTTTCAGAGACAGGGTCTTGCTCTGTTGCCCAGGCTAGAGTGCAGTGATGCAATCATAGCTCACTGTACCCTCAAACTCCTGGGCTCAAGTGATCCTCCCACCTCAGCCTCCCAAGTACCTGGTACTACAGGCACGTGCCACCATCCCCAGTAAATTAAAAACAAGCAAATATATATATGTTTGGTAGAGATAGGTGCCTCACTATATTGCCCAGGCTGATCTGGAACTCCTAGGCTCAAGCAAATTGTCTGCCTTATCCTCCCAAAGCGTTGGGATTACAGGTGTGAGCCACTGCACCTGGTTTAGTCTCTCTTACTTTAAATACAGGTATCTGACCTATTCCTTGGCTCTGGTCTTGATTCTACCTGATTTGATTGATTAAACGTGTCTTCATCAAGTTCTCACAATGAGGAATCTTACAATCCAGGAGTGAAGTTCGGAGCCTGTGCTCAAGGGTGTTTTATATGATACAGAAATTATAGGCAAATGAAACAATCCTATCATGTTCCCTAAACATTATTTCACAAAATTAACATGCTAACCAAAAGTTCTCTGTATGCTGGAAAAGAAACAAACGGGAACCAGCTCTTCAAACTTAAAGTATTAAATATTTAGATACCACAGATAATGGGAAAATCTACTTTAATTATTATTATTATTTTTTAAGACACAGTCTTGCTCTGTCGTCCAGGTTGAAGTGCAATGGCACCATCTCGGCTCACTGCAACCTCTACCTCTCGGGTTCAAGCGATTCTCCTGTCTCAGCCTCCTAGTAACTGGGACTTGTAGTCCCACCATGCCCACCTAATTGCTGTATTTTTAGTAGAGACAGGGTTTCACCATATTGGTCAGGCTGGTCTCGAACTCCTGACCTCAGGTGATCCACCCATTTGTGCCTCGCAAAGTGCAGGTTTACAGGTGTGAGCCACCGCACCCAGCCTCCATTAATTATTTAGGTATTTACATTCCCTGACATGAGTATTCAAACTTATACCATTTCTATTATCTGGGACTATTTGTTAGACAGGGTGGAAACAGAAAGAGAGAGAATATGTGATCCAATTTTCCATTAAAAGTTAGCATTTATTATTTCTATATTTTATTCTGGACTAGGCAGGTATTTACTTTTGTTCTTTGTCATGGCTGATACCAGTATCCCCAAACCTACCTCATGTATGGCTACCACGATTCACAACTAAGGTTAGATGAGCCCACATGGATGTGCATCTGATTCTAGAAAAAAATCATCCCTTAAGCTTGGCAGCTCAAAAGCCCATCTTCGTGAAAAAACAAAACAAAACATGCTCTATTGGGAGTTCTGATAACTAGTAATCATATTGTTAACTTTGGTTAATAACATAAAAATTATTAATAGAGTCTTATCCTCAAAAGGAACAAAAATGTCTTACAGGATTTGTGATGCCTGAAATGCTATAAATCTCTGAGGACAGGTTATAACCTTCCCTCTTCCCTGAGGCATTTGTCACAATTCCAGACAAGATTAAAAAAAGATAAGCCACAGAAACTTTTGAAGATATTATAAAAATCATGTTAGGGAAGTGACTTAGAGGTTAGACTTCAACAAACCAACCCCTTCAAATGTCTACCATTAATAATAAACTGCCATCTGCTATACCAGGAGTGGAGACTGAGCCAACAAGGGACTATATATTTAGTAATAACCTTTATTCTCTTTTCCCTTTGTTGTGGGTATTGTAAGGGAAAGATCTATTTTTAAAAATAACACAATAGAAAAGCAGCAAGTAGACAATGGCATTTTTCACTAATGGACCTTTCTAACCACTCCCTGTCACTTCTCTGACCTTCTTTCTTCTACCAAACTTTCTGATTACTCCACCCATGTTTTTCTCTTGAATACTATTTTTTTCTACTCAATTGTGGGTTTTGTAACAGTCATAGAGTTGCTTACTGATGGCATTTATTGTCTATGAATATGTGTTTTCAAATGTGTAATTTACTGTAGGAAGGTTTATTCTGCCCAAGAATTTATAAACTAATTTGGTTCAAATTTAAAGATCATATTGTTTTAAAGGCTCAAAATCGTTTTAATTACAGGCTAATATGCCTGTTACCAATCTTCACCAGAGACTTAATCAGAATGTACAATGAAATGTACTTATTTTCCATTTTCGATGTTCATCTTTAATGATAATGACTCAATGCTTACATACAGTAACCATGAAATACTTGTGTACAGTAACTTTGAAAAGTCATGTCTAAGAGTGGTAAGGTATATTTCCAATTAAAAACCACACTGAGAATTTGTCAGTCATTGAGCTGTCATCTTATGGCTACTCCTCCAAAGAAAATAAGTGAAAATGTAACATTCCACTCATTTTTTCTTTTTTTTTTTTGAGACAGAGTTTTGTTCTGTTGCCCAGGCTGGAGTGCAGTGGCATGATCTTGTCTTACTGCAATCTCCACCTCCCAGGTTCAAGCGATTCTCCTGCCTCAGCCTCCTAAGTAGCTGGGATTATAGGTGTGTGCCACCGCACCCAGCTAATTTTTGTATTTTTAGTAGAGACGGGGTTTCACGATGTTGGCCAGGCTGGTCTTAAACTCCTGACCTCAGGCAATTCACCCACCTCAGCCTCCAAAAGTGCTATGATTACAGGTGTGAGCCACTGTGCCTGCGTTCAAATCAGCAAAAAGGCAGAAAATTAAAGTGCATATGCTAACATGGTAATAGTATGAAAGGAATGATTAGGACAGGGAAGGAAACCTGACTAGAGATTGAGTAAAAGACAACAGAATTCAATTTGAGGATGTAAAAGCTATCAATAAACATTTTTTAAAAGGCAGTGTCAAAATATATTATTAACACATTAGAACTAAAGGAAGGTAAGAAAAGTTGTGGATGTATTGAAAGCAGCTGAGAAAGTACTACTGTGAATACTAAAACAAAGCATCTCTGGAAGAGACTTTAAGCATGCGAAAAACTTAAAACTAATATGATGAAAGAAATGAGAAATGATTAACTATAAGAAAAAAAACTGAAGATGTGAAGATTCAATAATAAGTTGACAAGGAAGAACCAAAGCAAAGCAAAAGACCTGCAGACAGAGGCACAAAGATAAAATTTAAACATCGACTTTGTAATGTGGAGAAGAGATGTGAACGTTATCTGAAGAGTGGCTTCAATATTCTAAATCACAGAATAAAAAGAAAAAAAATTGTATAGTGGTGGAAGAAACTATAGTTTATTACTGCCCAGAAATACTGGGCAGTAAAAAAGACATAGCTTGCATTAGAGTTTTGACAGATTTAATTTAAAAATTTAAATTGTGATCAGGACAATTTCATGGTTCTGGATAAAGAGCTAACTGACTGCCACAAACCAAAACCTGCCTGTGGCAAGCAAAATTCCAGCAGGATGAGTAAGAAAAATATTAATTTATTTTTTCTCAAACCACATACATACTGAAGTATTTTTAAATGTTTAATTATTGTGGGCATATAAATGTTGCATAATATTGGAGTTTTAAAAAAAAACGAATCTTTTTTGGTGGCATGTATCTGCAAGATGAAGAAAAATCCTGATCAATCGTTTAATATTTACATGAAGTACAGACAGGGAAAATATATAATATATCATGCAAACCAGGACATTTTTAGAGTACAATGGGTACAGTTAATGATTATGTTGCGATAATGGGCACAAACCAGAATGTAATTTCTAAAGTAAAATGTCATCAAGAAAACTTATCATGCCATCCTTCTCCCACTATGAAAAATGTCTCTTTCTGGCCAGGCACAGTAGCTCATGCCTGTAATCCCAGCACTTCAGGAGGCCGAGGAGGGCAGATCATGAGGTCAAGAGATACAGGCCATCCTGGTCAACATAGTGAAACCCCATCTCTACTAAAAATACAAAAAAATTAGCAGGGTGTGGTGGCTCATGTCTATTCCCATCTCCCAGCTACTTGGGAGGCTGAGGCAGGAGAATCATTTGAACCCGGGAGGGGGAGGTTGCAGTGAGCCGAGATCACACCACTGCACTCCAGCCTGGTGAGAGAATGAGACTCCGTGTCAAAAAAAAAAGGAAAAGAAAAATGTCTCTTTCCAGAACACTATTGAAATCTTTCTTGAGGTCGTATTTTAAACTCTAGGAATACCAACATTTCTCAGATTTCACTGAGGTATTCGACTAAATATTTTTGGAAGACTTAGTTCTAAAAGAATTCAATTATTATTATTTTTTGGGTCAATCTCAGAATTATTTGGATTCCTAAGTCCTAGTAGAATGTAAACAAAAGCAAAAGGATATGCTTACTGTAGTGTATCCAGATGCAGAGCTCAACACCACTGGTAATAAAGAACAGTAACTCAATTATTGCAAAGGGGATTAACTTGCATTTAATTTGCATTTATTTAAATGCGTGGGGGTAGGAACACTAGTATTAGCAAACTGAAAGCAAACAGATTCCTAAAAACAGTTAGCATATATATCACATGTTTAAAAACATTATTCCTAGGTATCTGAGTCTGTGCAATCAAGGACAAACACAAACATTAATAGCTTAACTGTGTTCCCAGATTCACAGAAATCTAAGTTGTCTGTGGAAATTCCCAGAGTTCTGGGAGCAGTGGCTGTCCCAGTGCTGGGGAATCCTGGCCAGCACAGAACATCTGGCCTGAAGCCTGAGGAGAGGAGAGGGGAAGTGGGGCAGACATCAGTTCTGGAAGTTTTAAAACAGGGGTTCTTCAAATGCTAGTCAGCCCAGGCAAGTTGGAGGGATTGGGGACAGCAGTGGATGGAGGAAGGGTCTGGGGTCACATTGAGAACCAAGAAACTTAAGAGAGTACTTCTCTCAAGGGGGCTGTGTTTTTGGGGAAAAGGAGAGTAGAGCAGGGGATGTGGGATGCAACTGTCCTCTCCCAATCCCCTGCCCCAAATCGGTACTTTTTCAAAGGTGATAAAGGCTACGATGAACTGGCACTTAATAAAGCAGCATGAAATCAACAGCAGATCCTTAAAAGGCACAGGGACAGGGAAAAGGTAACCAAAAAGGAAACCATTTCTATGGGTTCACTCCCCCCAACAACCAAAGCAGCCATATAGAGCTTGGCCAGTCCTTTGAGTTTATCCATTTGTTTTGTGTACTTGTTTACGTCTGCTTTTTACTTCTGTTAATTGCTTTTCATCCACATCCAGTTTCCCTATCTTCTTTCTCTCTCTCTCTCTTTTTTTTTTTTTTGAGACAGAATTTCGCTCTTTTTGCCCAGGCTGGAGTGCAAGGGCGCCATCTCGGCTCACTGCAACGTCCGCCTCCCGGATTCAAGCAATTCTCCTGCCTCAGCCTCCCGAACAGTTGGGATGACAGGCATGTGCCACCACACCTGGCTAATTTTGTATTTTTACAGACATGTGCCACCACTCCCAGCCTCTTTTCCTCTTTATAAACCAGCACTGACCTCAGTCAGGATCCCAGAGGCTGGTGAGACAGGAGCATGCTGAGGACACACTGGGCTAAGGGACTGAAGGAAGAACCACACTGACCTCTGGGAGCTGCAAGGGCTTTGTTTCAAGTCTCCTGCTTTGAAGTCTGATTCGGTGACTACTATATTCTCCTAAAATGAGCCAGAACAAGGAACTGGAGATGGGAGGAGGGGGAGGAAACATGTGATTGCACCCTGCAAGATATGGGACAATGGAAGCCAGCCTATGTGACGAGATGATCAAAGGCCAGGGAGAAACCGGCAGGAGGTTCCTGCAGGGGTGCAGAGCAGGCTGTGGAGGGCTCTTAGCAGAAGCACATTTGGAACAAAGACGTGATATCGTGAGATCCTCATTTTGGACAGATCACTCTGCTTTGTGGAAGAGCCCAGAAGCCTGGATTTAGCTGGGTAATTGAATGGGCTGAAAGAATGGAGAAAAGGGGGAAGCTGGTTCCAGAAATGTCCAGGAGGCAAACTAGCTGGAACCCATGGTTGAATGAATGTGGAAATGAGAAAAGGAGTTAAGGATAACATACAGGTTTCTAGTTTGAATAAGTCGGTAGTTGATGAAGCTACTAACCGAGAAGGATGGAGGCTGGCAAGCAGCAACTGGAGGGGGAGGTGGCTGTGAGACAGGGAGGACTCCAAATGCGGGCCTCAAGCAAGCTGGTAGAGTGGACCAGACCTGCATAAGAAGACCTGGATTCTGAGAGGGCTGCTAATATTCAATAATTGTGTGACCAGGGATCCTCTCAAGCATTTGGAATCTGTTTCTTCATTTATAAAATGAGACAACTGACCTACACATTTTCTATTAGGATTAAATGAGAATGTATGTAAAAGTGTTCTTAAACCCTGAATTTCTTTCCCTCTCTTCCGTCCATCAAACATTTTGTGCTATTTCAAGCAGGCACCAGAGATAAAGAAGTAGACAGTGACTCTCACGGGGGTTGATACCATCATCAGGGTCTGGTGTCCTAAACTCTACTTTTCACTTGAGAAACATTTATTTACTCATCAAGGAAAGAAGTTTTGAGCCACTATTATATGCTTGGTTCTAAAACAGAAAGTCTTAATACTGCAATTGTTTTCCTCAAGGACCTCAAAGTTCAGAGTGCAGAAAATAAAACATATGAAGGGCAAAGAAATGATTAAATATTGATTATTTAATATTACTATTTTAGATAATTATTCACAATGGAACTAAACTGGCCTCATAGGGGGATCAACATACCTTAACAAAAAGATCAGCAGATTGAGCCTTTGCACCTTCCTCTAAAGGTCCTTATGCCAAGTATACAGAGGCTGTCAATCCAGACGATCTATTGATGGATCAAAGTTCCTTGACGGATACTATCAATTATTGAGCAAATAGTTCCTGAATACACATTCTGGGCCAGGTATTCTTTTAAGGGCAGGATATACTTTTTAATGATCTCTAATATTCCCCAGAAGTCCACCCTGACTCCTTATGAATGGGCTGCACTTTGTGAACTTGCTTTATAAAGACTACTATGGAACGCTGGGCGCGGTGGCTCACGCCTGTAATCCCAGCACTTTGTTTGGGAGGCTGAGGCGGGTGGATCACGAGGTCAAGAGATCGAGACCATCCTGGTCAACACGGTGAAACACCATCTCTACTAAAAATACAAAAATTAGCTGGGCATGGTGGCGCACGCCTGTAGTCCCAGCTACTCTGGAGGCTGAGGCAGGAGAATTGCTTGAACCCAGGAGGCGGAGGTTGCAGTGAGCTGAGATTGCGCCACTGCACTCCAGCCTGGGTAACAAGAGCAAAACTCCGTCTCAAAAAAAAAAGACTACTACGATACAGTCGGTTATAGAAATTTTCAGTCTTGCCAGATGATTATTTCTGGAGTATTTCTCAAATGGAATGAAATTTTTGGTGTGTGGTTATTTTTAAAAAATACTTAAATTTTTTTCCCCAAATAACATTCTTCTCTACTGTAGTACAGGAGCAAAGATATCAATGTCCTAGAGAGAAGATGAGAAGTATAAGCTTTACCTTCTTTAGGTGCGATATGCATTCCTCTCTAAACACACACGCATACAGACAGATGAAGATAGCTCATGGAGAAAAATAACCCTTGAAAACCTTCATTTCTTTCTTCACAATCCAATATTTATAATTCCTGATAATGTGTAATTTGCACATCTTTAGTGTTTCATAAATGTTCACTGTGAATGGAATCTGGCCCAATAAATACTTACCTGGATATAAAACTAAAGAAAATAAATTAACATATAAATCATCCTTGAGATCTGCCTACGATCTGCTAATATACAGCATTATTTTCACTATGCTATATAATATATAGCATTATTTTCACTTTTTGCATTATTTTATTTTATTTTACATATTTTTTTGAGATGGGGTCTGGCTCTACAGCCCAGGCTGGAGCTCAGTGGTGTGATCTCAGCTCACTGCATCCTCTGCCTTTCAGGCTCAAGTGATCCTTCTACCTCAGCCTCCCGAGTAGCTGGGACCACAGGTGCATGCTACCACACCTGGCTAATTTTTGTATATTCTTGTAGAGACTGGGTTTCACCATGTTGACTAGGCTGGTCTCAAACTCCTGAGCTCAGGTGACCCTCCCACCTTAGCCTCCCAAAGCGCTGAGATTGCAGGCATAAGCCACCATGCCCAGCCCACATTATTTTAAACAACAAAAATCTCATGGTGTTAATACTAACTGAGCAACATGAGAAAGCACATAGGGTAAAGTTGATAAATACACTTGAGAAATAAAACGAAATAACTGAAAGCAGTATTTTCAAACAGTTCATCTGAGATCAGCAAGGCAATTTTATTCTATTGTGTACATCTTAAAAACCATTATAATTCAGAAGAAATATACTTTTAATTTAACTTGTTTTTATAGATTTAGGGGGTACAAGTGCAGATTTCTTACATGCATATATTGCAAGGTGATGAAGTCTGGGCTTTTAGTGCAGCCATCATCTGAATAGTGAACATTGTACTCAATAGGTAATTTCTCATTCTGCAACCCTCTTCTACTCTCCCACCTTTTGTAGTCTCTGGTGTCGACTGAAATGTATTTTTTTGATATAAAACTGATAAGAAGAAAGAAAAAAATCCATAAACCATAGTCCCATCTCTCAGAGACCAACACAGACATACCAATACACAGTGTGTGCATATGATTTTCCATAAAATAATGATCACGCCATATATATACTGGTCTATAATCTACCTTTTCCACCTAAATATGTCCTTAATATCCTTTCATACTACTTTACCTTCACATCTTTACTTTTGACAGCTGCATAATTTTTCATTTTATGGACATACCATCATTTTTTCTCTAGTTATTACATCCTGAAAAAAGCTCTCCAATGGCATTTTAAAATGTAAAGTTAAAACAGGTATTAAAATACTCAGTACTTAGTTCAGCAACGGACCTTTGAAGTATATATGGAATCATTTTACATTTCGAAACAAAATTCTATAACATGACATTAAAGTACACGATACCCATAGATTTGCATTTTTTTGTGACATAGAGTTCAAGCCTAAGTTCATTCAGAACAAAAGTGACTGCTTTTAGGTAGTGCATTTAAGAGGAAGTGTCATTTCAAGTTTGTTGAAGACTGCCATCTAGTGCCTCCTTTCTTTCTGCTGGATGTGGAAAGATTTCTGTGAGCAAGTCAGCTTAAGGATATTCTATATTTATTTAACTATCTGGACTCATTAACTCAGGTTTTTATATACCAGTAACCTTTTTCAGTTTGTATGTCATTCTTATGGTGCCAGCTGTGGTGATTAAGGGAATCGACTGCACTGTTTCAGCAGTCTTAGAGAAAAAGTGAGGCAGACTGAAAGAAGCTGTCATTTATCTTCCTTTGCTGACCTATGCAATTAAACATGACCCTCAAAACGAGACCAATTAACTCCTTTGTGGTGACATAATCTCTGGAACGGATGGATCAATAATGGGAACACATCACTCCACCAGGCTTCATGTTTAAGATGAGCACCGTGGCACTGGGAAATTCTGCTTGGGATGGTATAGCTGAAAGATTATGTCATCAGCTAAAAAGCACAGACTCTGAAATGAAAGATCTGCAGCGGACACCTGCTACTGACTAGATAGTCACTAAGTGACCCCTGGCACTCCTTTCTGAATCGATTCAAAATCAATGTCCCAGCGTGATGTTAGGTGGCACTGTGCTAATGGCCAAGTAAACTTTCAAGAAAAGCAAGGCAAAGTACGTCTCAGCCTTACAGGCTCATTAGCCAATCCGAATTGGAACAGTGCACGATACCTGACTGGTTATGTCCACCTACCTGAATTACCCTAGATGTTTCAATTAGATATAGCTCCCTTCCTTGAGTCATAAATTATTTAAGTTTCACTGTGCACTGTTAAACAATTGTCATACTCTGTGCTTAAGTAACTACCTTCCAAATGGAGTATGAAGTAATTTTGTGATAAAATTCACAGAAGTCCTAAAGTATGAAAGCAGCTGAACTGGTTTTAGATAAAATTCCATCTGGCAGCTCAACTGATCAAGACATTTGTTTGATTTCAACAGCTCACAGAATTATAATTAGGCAATTTGAATGGCACCCATATTTCTCTTTCTAGAAAACACCTAATTTATTGGTAAGTAAAATAAATCCTTCAGGAAAGTTCTTTCATAGCTACTTCAGTGGATTTCCAAATTCAAATGTGTGCCTTAAAAGTAAAATTCCTGGGCCAGGCACGGTGGCTCATGCCTGTAATTATGGCATGTTGGGAGGCCCACATGGGTAGATCACCATAGGTCAGGAATTTGAGACCAGCCTGGTCAACATGGAGAAACCCTGTGTTTACTAAAAATACAAAAATTATCCAGGCATGGTCGTGGGTGCCTGTAATCCCAGCTGAGATCCCAGCTAATCAGAAGGCTGAGGCAGAAAAATCATTTGAACCAGAGAGGCAGAGGTTGCAGTGAGCCGAGATTGCACCACCGCACTCCAGCCTGAACAACAGAGCAAAACTTAGTCTCAAAAAAAAAGTAAAAGTTCCATATTCATAAATTCTTGAAAATTATTAAATTATTATACAACCTTTAACATATCCAATCAAAATAAAGAAAAAAATTTATTTTAAAGCAACTATTTGTATATCTGGTATTTTTATAAGCATTTACATATTAATGTCAACAATAACTCAGTTTAATTTACTATGCAATAGTTTGTGTGAATTTAACTTTGACCCCAAAGGTTGTCTGAACAAATACAAAACTTTTAGTTTTCTAGGCTTTATTACACAAATCCCTTCAAACTGCCTCAC
The DNA here is from genome assembly GCF_049354715.1 of Callithrix jacchus. Classification (NCBI taxonomy): domain Eukaryota; kingdom Metazoa; phylum Chordata; class Mammalia; order Primates; family Cebidae; genus Callithrix; species Callithrix jacchus. The sequence continues at coordinate 33,097,817 of NC_133510.1, read as the reverse complement.
AAATTCTGCCTTCATCCAGCCACTGAGAAACTGAGAATAAAATTTACCCGATTTGAACTGTGAAAGGAGGTAAACACAATGAATGGTAACTTTCTTCACGTGTTAATATTATAAAAGAAAAAAAATGCAACTATTTTGGACTGCTCTATATCATAGATTTTGTATGAGTTTCAGTGTAAAAAAAACCGAAAGATTAATAAAAGGGTCTTATGAAGAAGCATTACAGGAATAAAATTGTCTCCTACAGGAATAGGTTATTGTCTCCTCCAAGAGACTACAAAGAAAAACCTAAAAAACAAAATCATTGAAACCAGCCTATAGAAGGGTGACACTGTCCAGCACAAACACAGGCTATGGTTAAAGCTGGGGAGATCCTAGCCTCACCCTGCGGCCAGTTTGGGGCTGGTCTTGTCTGAGGAAGCAGATGAACTCCCTGGTCCTAGGACTTGGGCTTGGAAACCAGCAGGGATTGTGATGGCTTTACAGACCCACCTCACGGACAGGAGCTTGCCCTCGTTTTTATGATGCAGGAGTATGAACCCCTACTAGGAATTCAGGTGTCCTGGGTGTTCTGGTACTGATAGTAACACACAGCCTCATGAAAGTCATTTATCATCACTGTGCATCAATGAGCTCATTTGCTATAGAGGCCAATCATCTTTTCTTCGCATTTCAGGGGTACCTGTATGAGTACATGCCCCAGCCCTGCCCCACTACATAGTGAAGTCTTGAAGGATGAAGACTGTGGGTTACATCTTTCATTTTCCTCTAACCCCTTTCTTGTAATATAAAGGACTATGTCTATATTATGTTTCTTCAATAAGTATTTGTTGAATGTATAAATGAATGAATGAATGAGAGACAAATTTTAAGGATAAACAATTGGGCAGATTTCACAATACAATTAAACTTGAAAGATATGTAAACATTTGCAGTTTTTAAAAAAATTATTATTAACATCCCAGATGATCTTTCTCTCTACTTTGGAACATTTAAGCACAAGAACATTGTTTAAACTATATTGCTAATACTTGTTGTTTTTAAAATAACATGCTTATAGCACACATTTTGAAAAAACCGAGAACGGCATAAAAAATAAAATGAAGGCTCAGGCTCATTTTATTTGTAATTCTAGCATTTTGGAAGGCTGGGTTGGAAAGCTCATTTGAGTCCAGGAGTTTGTGACCAGCCTGGGCAATGAAGTGAGACCTCATTTCTACAAATATACATATATATAAAATCAGCGAGGCATGGTGGCATGCACCTGTAGTCCTAGCTCCTCAGTAGGCTGAGGTGGCAGGATTGCTTAAGCCCAGGAAGGCAAGTGAGCTGTGACAGCACCACTGCGCTCCAGACTGGGCAATAGAGCAAGACTCTGTCTCAAAAAAGAATTGTTTTTAAAGAATAAAATTATACCCATTCCTATTTTAACAAACAGGAAATAAACCACTACTAACATTTTGCAAATACAAAATCTTACATAGAGTTAGTACGTCCCCCATGCAGAGCATCAAACCCAAAGCACATAGGTTTCCTTAGATCCAGGATACGGTCCTCAGTTTCTTGTATGTTAAAAAAAAAAAAACTGTTAAAAATCAACTAATCCGGTGAGTTCCTTGGGCACTGGAGGAATGTTTCAGCCTAAACAAACTTAGTTGTTTCTGATTGCTAATCAGACTGTACCCATTTTCACTGAAAAATTTCATGGCTAAATAAAATGCTCTGTGGAGTAGTTGACTTGAGAAATGAGAGTAACATCTGAGGGCTGCTTTAAAATATTAGAGCAAAATAACAGAACCACTTCAATGGGCACTGCCATCAAGCCAGGATCACTAAACGATGTGCTTGCCAAACAGACCAACAGACAAGGAGAGGTCCATGTGAGACAATTCTATGTTGGGCTGCTTTAGAGGCACACTCACAAACTCCTCTTCATTTTTCTCTCTAGTGATTCTATTTGGCCAACTGCAATTCTGATTACACTATCCATTCTCTTTAACTAACAGAAGTTAAGGTGTTAGCTTCTATAAATAGGCAATTTAAACATTTTTCCCAAAGATTGGGAGAGAAAGTATTTCATTCTAAGGTAAAAGAAAGGCAAAGCAAAGAATAAAAGCATAATTCTTTTTGTGTCGTTATTATTATTATTTTGAGACAGGGTCTCACTCTGTCGCCCAGGCTGGAATGCAGTGGCAAGATTTCAGTTCACTATGGCCTCCATCTCCCATCCCAGTCTCAATCAATCCTCCCACCTCGGCTTCCCGAACAGCTGGGACTATAGGTGGGTGTTGCCACACCCAGCTAATTTTTCTACTTTTTGTAGAGATGGGATTTCACCATGTTGCCCAGGCTGGTCTCAAACTCCTAGGCTCAAGTGATACAGCCGCCTTGGTCTCCCAAAGTGGTAGGAATACAAGGCATGAGCCACCGCACCCGGCTGAGCAATATTTCTTTAAAATTATTATGTGTGGTGGTGTATGTATCATCGTGAAGTTCTCTAACAGAGCCAAGGAAGTGGTAATATTGTCTAAATTTAGGACTGAGAAGAAAAATCTACTGTTATTTATTTATCAGCATTTGTATAGACTTCTCCTGTCTGTGGTTTTTCAAGCTGTGTTCAAGGAACCAGGAACCCCACATGGCTGGAAGGAGAAAAGGGAGCTGAGGGATGGGGTTATGGCCACCAGCTTAGGGTTGCCAGGTAAAATACAGGATGCCCAGTTCAACTGGAATTTCAGATAGACAGCCAATAACTTTTTGGGGACATGCAATATTTGGGATACACATATACTAAAAAATTAGTCATTATTTATCTGAAATTCAACTGTAACTAGGCATCTTATATGTGTGTGTGTTTGTAAATATGGCTGCCCTATGGCAAACTCCTTTCCACCTCCCAACAAAAGCAATCCTACTTTACATGCTAGTGTTCCAGATAATCTTGTGTTTGAGAAAAGTATTCAGCAACAAAAAATAGTTTGAAAACCACTTTGCTATATGAATGTGGGCAACACTCGGAACCCCACTGTCTGTGGACTTTCCATCAATAAATCAAAGTACATCTGGTTATTGTGAAAATTAATTAAAGCTTGTAAAGCTTTTTGAAATTGGCATGTTCAGCCACATATGCTACAAAATATTTATCACACGCCAGACTGCCTGAAAACATACTGATTGCTCAGTGAACAACTAGATGGCAGAAATTCTCAAAGATGTTAAATCATAATTTTAATACTGCCACATTGAAGAATCACATATTAAAACAGACCCTTCCAGCCTAAGAAGGCAGAACCTTTCAACCTAAGAAGTGAGTTTACCTTCAAAAAACAAACGAACATGATTTGCTTTTAAAAGTACAGTATTTATATTGTTGTGGAGGTTTTTATCAGCTGAATCATAGGTTTTTGTTGTGGCTGTTTTTTTAAGCAGGAGTTCAAGACATAACAATCAGGAAATGAAGAAAATAGTTCATCTCCTATGAGACTATTGTCTGCTATTTCTGCTTGGTAAGGTTTTTTAATTTTATTTTTTAAGACTAAAAAAAGGTTTTATGAAAACAAAACAGAGATACCAACACAATAAAACACATCTGGAGGCCACTTGGTGACATTCAGGCTTCTTTCTTTTTTTTCAACCATTAGCTTTCATCGAAAGCTCTTACAGTACTAAAGCAAACGTCATAAAAGTATAACATTCATTATATAATGTTGTCTAAACACTTGAGGCTGAAATTACAACCTGGCAGTGAAACTGAAGAGTAAATAAGTTCAGATTGTACCAACCTAACAATGAAAAGACACAAGTGTAAACACCTGGTAGGCTGGCCAAGTAAATGGAATATTTAAGAAGGAAAGCAGATATGTTACTCAGAAGCTTAAGGCCAGCCACAGAGAAGAAAGACAGAATCACAATGAAAGTTGCCAAAATTCGTATCGTATTTCTGATTTAAACTGATTTACAAAGGTGGCAATCAATAGCTAAGAGCACAATTCATCTTATGGCCAAATAGGAAGACTTATAATTCCAGCCCAGTTCAGTGGCTCATGCCTGTAATCCCAGTACTTTGGGAGGCCAAGGCGGGCAGATCATCTGAGGTCAGGAGTTTGTGACCAGCCTGATTAACATGGTGAAACCCTGTCTCTACTAAAAATATAAAAATCAGCCGGCAGTGGTGTCACACAGCTGTACTCCCAGCTACTCAAGAGGCTGAGGCAGGAGAATCACTTGAACCCGGGAGGCAAAGGTTACAATGACTTGAGATGGCGCCACTGCACTCCAGCATGGGTGACAGAGCGAGACTGTCTCAAAATAAAGAAAAAGACTTGCAGTACACTAAGCATCATGCTTGTCTAATGGCTCCTGCCTTTGTATACACTTTTTCTTCTGCCTAAACTGGCCCATTCTGCCATTCTGATAATGGCGTGGCCAAAACCCTATTTTAGTCATTAAGACCCAGCTCAGTTGTCTCTTCCTCTTTGAAGCCTTCCTTAGTAGTCCACACAAAACAAATAACTTCAGGCTTTGCCTCTGTGCTACTGCTATATCCAGTACATTTCTCTATGCCTGCCTTTACAACAATATATTGCCTGTAAGTGCTTACATGCCTTCCTCCCTTACACAATGCTGAGCTCTTGAAAAACTGAACCACTCCTATGTAATGTTTGTATTCCCAGAACCTACCTTAATGCCAGGCAAGCCAAAGGCACTCAATAAAGGGGTGTTGAAAGGAAAATCATCCCCCCAAATTGAAATAAAAATGGGAAAGCTTAACATTAAATGGTTAACATGGATTTGTAAGTGCAATTTCTCTTTATATTTCAGAGAAGAGAAAAGAAGGCAGAGAATATGCAAAATAGCTCCCATCACTTTGAAGTGAATAAATGGTTAGGAAAAGAGGCAAAAGATGAAAGATTCTGTAGATGCATTTAAGGAGTGAGAACAGCAGAAAACACCGTGAACTGCTCCTAAAGCATCTCTGCAAAAGTGTGCCAACTATACCCTGGAGCGCTGGCCTCCAGACCAAGGGGTATATGCGACTTTATTTCTGTTCCACCCTCTAACAGTCTACTTAGAAGGCCCACAAACGTGTCATTAAGAAATGAAATGCCTTCCTGCAGAATTTTCACACAGTCATTACCATCTGATAGCGTTTGATCTTTGAGTCATGGTTGAAGTGACCCAGATTCAAACTGGTGGTTATTAATGTCACATTTATTAGTTCTTCCTATTGGTACAGCATTTCATAGTCACTTATGAATCTTCTGGGAAACACACCATGGCTCACTGCTGTGTTCATCTGAACAATTCAAAAACTTAATCTCAGATATAATACAGATAGTATAATGCTTCCTGGGGGGGCCTCTTTTAACTTTGGGTGCAGCCTAATTAGAATGTGAACAAGACCTGAGGTCCTAAGAATTTGCTGAAAAGTGTATGATTTAATTAATTACAATGCTACTAAAAGGAACATCCAGGCCAGTAGGTATGGTGACATATGCCAACATGTGTTATCAAAGATTAATATTATCAAAGATTAATATAGGAAGAGTTTCACTACTTACTGCATATTTATACCAGCATTTATCTGGGGAGTTTGGAAGATAAGAAAGTTATTATGGTTATTGAAAATATTAGAAATGGACCAGGTGTCATGGCTCATGCCTATAACCCCAGCACTTTGGGAGACTGAGGTATGCAGATCACTAGGCCAGGAGTTCGAGACCAGCCTGACCAGCAAGGTGAAACCCTGTCACTATTAAAAAAAAAAAAAAATTAGCTGAGTGTGGTGGTGTGCGTCTGTAATCCCAGCTAATCGGTAAGTTGAGGCAGGAGAATCGCTTGAACCTAAGAGGTGGAGGTTGCAGTGAGCAGAGATCGCACCACTGCACTCCAGCCTAGGTGAAAGAGTGAGACTGTCTCAAAAAAAAAAAAATTAGGAATGCAATTAAAATGAATGTTAGGTTATTTTTATTTTCCAGCAAACCCTTTTTAAGTCTCCCAAAATTAAATCCAATTTGGTCAATGGGCATGCACATTTTTAAACACAGTTCTAATCACTGGTGATACAAGTGAACATGCTAGTTTGAGTACTACTTTTAAAATTTTCCATGTTTCCCAGGTATAAACATAATTGGCACATTTGTAATTTTTAGTATAAACATATTTATGCCACTATTGTAATAACATTAGATTAATAATTTGCTCTTTAATATCACCACAATTTTTTTCTTTTTTAGCTGTCATATTGAACTCTAAGGTAACCTACTAAACCAGACTTTTGGTCAGGGGAAGTGTATACTCTCTTAGGTTTTTAAAACATAGCTATTCTGGAATTTTAACTGGCCACACTGCATAATCAATAAAGCTATAAGTTGCACCTGGCTCATATGAATACTTTTGAGTAGACTGTTAAAGAAAAATTCCAATTTGGGATCCAGGTAGTGAGAATGATGAGACTAATAATAATACTACCAGCTCACATTTGTTATTTATTATCTATCCCCCTGAAGTTATGACCTCCCTATTTTTATAGTCAAGTACATTTTGAGCTTAAAAAATCACCAGGCCCTCCTCACTTTACAATTGAGGAAACTGAGGCACAGAGTGGTTAAAAAGTCCAGAAAATTATGTGACTCATCCAAGATCACATGCATGTTATTAGTGGGAGATGCAATAATTATCTAAAAGCATTTAATATAGAACAAACATAAGCACAACAATATTTATGAAACAATAAAACATCATCAAACAATTTTGGATAAGCTGCAAGTGCTTACTTACTTTCCCTTCCTATTTTTTTTTCTTACTAAAAATTTAACTGCAAACATTCCTTCGTTTAGGAACTGCCAAACCGAAGCTCCTTAGGAAGCTGCATCTTGAACTAAGAGGCAGTTTCCTCATCAGTACACTGGGATAACCTTGGTTAGACCTGCACACAAAGATGCAAGGAAGATAAATGAGATAAATCTGAAAGTGTTTTATGTACCTTGGAGGTATTAGTCTTATTATAGTAAAGAACCCCCAAGTTAAAACTGGTAATTTCTGGATAAATAAGTTGGCTCAGATTTTTAATAGGAAAACTGACTTACTGCCAATTTAGCTCTGGAAATTGAGACATTAAAATAATAATTTCAAGCAACTAGGTTTCCTAGCAAGCTGGCTGAAATCACTTTGAGGATTAGCTTTTCACCCCTAGAATTTAAATCAGGAGATTTTTTAAGTGAAAGACAGTCTGTCATCCATGTTTAACATACATGGCAACACCACAAGCCTCTCTGAAGATTCTACCTCTATTTTTTAAGGTTACAGAGTGGCATAGGTGTATTATGAAGAAGGAAGTCACATAGCTTCCTTGTTGCAAATATTCAATCTTCTATTAATATAGCATCCCTTTGCTAGACAATTATATTTTATTGGTCATGTGTGGGTGTGGAAAAGGAAGCAGGTTATTTGACCAGCATATTTTCTCCTCTTCTGCCACGTTCCTCTGGCTTTATTTATTTATTTATTATTATTTTTTTATTTTTTTAAATTTTTTATTGCATTTTAGGTTTTGGGGTACATGTGCAGAACATGCAAGACAGTTGCATAGGTACACCCATGGCAATGTGTTTTGCTTCCTTCTCCCCTTCACCCACATTTGGCATTTCTCCCCAGGCTATCCCTTCCCAGCTCCCCCCTGCCGCTGGCCCTCCCCTTTTCCCCCCAACAGACCCCAGTGTTTAGTACTCCCCTCCCTGTGTCCATGTGTTCTCATATTTCATCACCTGCCTATGAGTGAGAATATGCGGTATTTCATTTTCTGTTCTTGTGTCAGTTTGCTGAGAATGATGTTCTCCAGATTCATCCATGTCCCTACAAACGACATGAACTCATCATTTCTGATTGCTGCATAATATTCCATGGTGTATATGTGCCACATTTTCCCAATCCAGTCTATCGTCAATGGGCATTTGAGTTGATTCCGGGTCTTTGCTATTGTAAACAGTGCTGCAATGAACATTCGTGTGCATGTGTCCTTATAGTAGAACAATTTATATTGCCCAAAGTAATTTACAGAATCAACGCTATTTCCATCAAGCTACCTCTGGCTTTATTTAAATAAAAGAGTAAACAGCTGAGAAACTACACTTCAGCCAGGGAGAAAAAACATAATAAAACCACAAAATTCTCCAAATAAAATATCTCTGTCTCCTTTCTAAAAAATTTTAGATAAAAACAGAATACTGGTTACTATTTGCCTTTATTTTATTTTTTTTTGAGATGGAGTTTTGCTCTTGTTGCCAAAGCTGGAGTGAAATGGCAAGATCTTGGCTCACGGCAACCTCTGCCTCCCGGATTCAAGTGATTCTCCTACCTCAGCCTCCAGGGTAGCTGGGATTATAGGCACGCGCCACCATGCCAGGCTAATTTTTTGTATTTTCAGTAGAAACCAGGTTTCACCATGTTAGCCAGGCTGGTCTTGAACTCCTGACCTCAGGTGATCCACCTGCCTCAGCTTCCCAAAGTGCTGGGCTTACAGGCATGAGCCATTGCTCCTGGCCTTGTCTTTATTTTATATACAACATTAAAATGGAAGTAGATGAAACAGTATAGAGGCATCTTCAGGGAACAGGTAGCTATCACAATAAATATCTAATAGTGCTGTGAAAAAAAGTACAAAAGCTTAAGAGGATTGAGGGGTGCTGGATGGTGACTCAGGAAAAGCAGGGATGCTGCTGTTTTTTACAGGGTGACCACGGAAGGCTCTCTGAAATCAGATGACTTTTGAGCAGAGATCTGAAAGGACAGAGTGAGCTGTGATCTCACATGTCTTTTTTAAAAATATTAAAGTTCAGCACAAACAAGGAGATTTGCTGTGAAACTTCAGGAAAGTTAAATCTGCAAATATAAGGCTTTATACAATACTTTGAACCAGCTCTCAATTTATTTCAAATGATCCTTGAACTGTTTAGCTACAGTTAAGTATTTTCCTAAAATGCCTCACAGTATTTCTTCACATAATAACTAAAAGAGAGTTTTCCAGTGATATGTGCAAACAACCCAGGTAGAAAATTCAGGTAGAATTTTCCATTCTGAGACCCTGATTATTTGATTTGGCAAGGGGCGTACTGTAGAAAGAAGGTGCTAAAGCTAGCTGATTTTGCCACTGGCCGTGTCTATACAGTGTAAAAGTTCAAAGGAAATTGGATAGTTAGCCAGATTTCAGAATGGTGAGTTTTAAAGTTCTTCTTTTTTTTTTTTCCCCACAAATAAGACTTTTTATTTGCCACTATTATAAGTCTGAACTTTAAACAAATTCTTGGACAGGTGATTCATATCCATCAGCTCGTTCAACTTTAGCAATGTCTCATCCCCAGTGGCTTTTCCAGAACTACTGCCTTCAGCATGAAGCGCCATGAGGTTTCCCAATTCAAACTTGGGCTTCTTCAGCATTTTTACTTTTCTAACAAAGACATGATGGAGAGGATAAATAGATTGGCAAGCCTTTTCTATGTCTTTTCCAATGCTGTCTGGAATCAATTTATCGACCACTTCTTTCAAGTCATTTGTCTGCACCTCTCGGGTCATGATTTCCATCATCATCTTCTGGATTTGGCAGACCTGTTGGTGCTGAGCATAAGAGGTCTTCCGTATCTGATTGTTGCATTTTTTAAATAAAACCAACACAGAACAGTTGAAGCAAGTAACCATTGGTAGTCTTGACATCAACATGAGCTTCAGTCATTGTCTGCCACTTTTTTGACCATGGAACATAGTTTGCCACGGGTAACATCCATGCAGTGGAAGTTAGTCAGGCAGAGTTTGCCATGAACATCTTGGGTAATCAGCATGAATTTCCTAAATGCAACTTCATCACTCTGCAAATCAGAAAGACTAACTTTAAACACTCGATCCTTGAGGCCATGAGATGCAATTTTGGTTCCTTGGGTCCTGGTGACTAGTATCTTTCCAATATTTCTCAAATTGAACATAGTGGGTGCTTTCACATCATACCAATCTTTCTGAGAAAATGGATCAACCACTTTCTTCTTGGCTCCCTTTTTTGCCACCTTTCATAAGGCACTTGTTCTTGCCAACCGCCATGGTGCTGCTGAGAGAGCCAAAAGGGTGGAAGTGGAAGTCGTGCAAGAATTTAGGCCTAAAGTTCTTCTTTTAATTAAAAAACAAACAAAACAACAAAAAACCTCTTCCAAAATGGCAACCAACAACAACAAACCAAGGAAAGTAGGTATCATATGTCTTCTTTATTATTACTATCATTATTAATATTTGAGATGGAGTCTTGCTCTGTTGCTCAGGCTGGAATGCAATAGCGCCATCTCAGCTCACTGCAACCTCTACCTCCTGGGTTCAAGTGATTCTCCTGCCTCAGCCTCCCAAGTAGCTGGGGCTATCGGTGCATGCCACCACTCCCACTAATTTTTTGTATTTTTAGTAGAGACGGGGTTTCACCATGTTGGCCAGGCTGGTCTCGAATTCCTAAACTCAGGTGATCTGCCTGCGTTGGCCTCCCAAAGTATTGGGATTACAGGCATGAGTCACCATACTTGATCCCAGATATGTTTTAAAACCTTTACAATGATTTGGTCATATTATATTTCTTAAATTGACACAGAAAATTGAAATTCATTCATTCAACAAATATGGATGCTCAAAAAGTGAGGAAACACAGGATCGATTTATTTTTCAACAGTATGTTAATTATACTTTTGAATAATGTGCTCAACATCTTTTTCTGTCAACTTCCAGCTATGTTTTCAGTTGAAGTATTTTCAAATGTAAAGCAATGAGATCAGTTGTTAACCTGGAGAAAAACACAATAAACGTACCATGGAGTATGCCTAAAGTCTGGAAACTGAAGGAAAACAATGTATTTATTATGTTTTTTTTTTCAGATAAACAATTATGCTCATTGTTTTAAATTTGGAGATACTTTGTGTGAGAGGCATTTGGAAGTTGACAAAATATATATTGAGGATATTATCTGTAAACATAACAGTATATATATTTTTAAGTTTCTTGACTTCTTGGTCTCCCTGTATTTGTCAAGTGTCTACTATGCGCCAGGCACGTGTCAGCATGGGGTATGCAATGGTGAACAAACATGGTTCCTTGTGATTAGCATCTACTCACAGGCACAGAACACAGATGTTCATTTCCAGGCTAAAATGACATCTATAATATTTTGACAGCAAAATATCAATGACTACTTTTAAGGAATAAAAGCAGTCATTAAGAGTGAATGAATGAACAAAAGAGAAAGGAAGAAAGTAAGGACAGAAGGAAGGAAGGACTAGGGGAGAAAAGGAAGAAGGGAGGGAAGGAAGGAAGGAATGATGGAAGGAGGCAGAAAGGGAGGGAAAGAGTGAGGAAGGGAGGGAAAGGAAAAGGAAAGAAAAAACAAGAAAGGCAGGTAGGCAGATAATTCAGCCTAGTAGGATTAGAAACACAGTTTTGAGTGAGAAGGATACCTTAGACATCATCTAATTTAATGGCTCGAGCTTGTTCAAGCTAAAAGTGCAAGACTGCCCCCCAAACCCACTGCATTAAAATCTGGGTATTTGTATTTTGAAAGGCACCATAGATGTATGTGATTCAGTCCTTTGATTAATATGCACTGATCTAGTCTAATTCTCTCATTTTATATATGAAGAAACTGAAGCCCAGAGAGGCTGAGAGACTGGCCCCAAATCACACAGTTATTGTACTAGTTTGAGTTTTCTGGTTTTAATCCAAAAAACTGTTAAAAAGAAAACTGACCTTTTCTGTACTATTATAGCACTTCCTTCCACTACTGTCTATGTTGGGATCTCTACTTGAGAAAAGACAGGATAAATGGGCAAAGTATTTCATTAAAAGTTATGGAACGAGGCCAGGTGCAGTGGCTCACCCCTGTAATCTCAGCACTTTGGGAGGCCGAGACCGGTGGATCACTTGAGGTCAGGAGTTCAAGACCAGTGTGGCCAACATGGTAAAACCCCGGCTCCACTAAAAATACAAAAATTATCCAGGCGTAGTGGTGTGTGCATGCAATCCCAGCTACTTGGGAGGCTCAAGCAGGAGAATCTCTTGAACCCAGGAAGCAGAGGTTGCAGTGAGCCAAGATCGCGCAACTGCACTCCAGCCTGGGCAATAGAGGGAGACTCCATCTCAAAAAAAAAAAAAAAAAAAAGTTATGAAACTAAAGCAAAGAAGTCAGTATCTACACGCAGCACAAACAGTAACAAAAAAAGACCCATCATATACTGTCATAACCTGGTTGCTTCCTGCCTAAACAGCCAAATCAGGCTAGTTTAAAACATTCTCACAGAAAAATCATAACTCCTATCAGTTTCTCATTTCAGCATTGCTATGAATAATAATTTTGGTTTCCATGGGTAAGGAGGGGGAGGAAAAAAAGAGTGATTTTTCTGATTTATCCCTTAAAATTCAGAAGGTTAAAAAAAATATGTTCCCAGTACTTCAATATGGAGAAAGCCGGGTCTGCTTTTAACACTTTTGGCAGTACTTGAGGACATGTTTTTGGCTATTAGCCTGCCAAGCTGTTTAAGCTTATAGAAGGCCCACAAAGGGAACTTGTATGATTAAGTTAGTTAAACACAAACATCTTCTCTGTATATTTTATTCTCTCCTTTCACATTCACATGAAACATAAAAGGCTAAAGCAATTCAGAACTAGGTGAGGGGGGCAAGTTATTTATCACTTCAGCTCCTTTCTCAAGGCTTGTGTAAATAAGAACTGGAACAACTCAATGAAATTATTCATAGGATCCTTGCAGTGAACAAAGCTTAGCATCAGAAAGCAGTTCGAAATTCCTACGAAGCGTATGTATTCTCTTACAAGAAACATCTGTGATTCTCTAATGCACTTCAGACCTGACTTTATCTCTTTCTAAACATTAGGTAACATGCATGCACTTCAAGCACTGAACATACTTATTAATTACATAGTCACAGAAGAATGTAAAATGTCATCTTTTTTTGATATACATTATAACACATATTTCAACATTAACGCTAAGCAGAATTCTTATATAAAATCTAACATTCTCCAAATGATTTGGAAGAGATATTTCAAAGCAAAACAAAATACCATGCTACATAGCGCAAGCTTGTTCAACCCATGGCCCGAGGGCCACATGCCACCCAGGATGGCTTTGAATGTGGCCCAACACAAATTTGTAAACTTTCTTAAAACGTTACAAGATTTTTTTGTGTGATTTCTTTTTTTTTGTTTAGTTCATCAGCCATTGTTAGTATTTTAGTGTATTTTACGTGTGGCCCAAGACAATCTTCTGTCAATGTGGCCCACAGAAGCCAAAAGATTGAACACCCCTGAAACCTAGCCCCTTTCCAGAGTCCAAATCAGGAACTTAGATTATTCACGCATGTAAATAGGATAGTTGGAAATATCAATTAGAGTTAACAAGTTATGAGTTTCATCAGAAAATTGCCGTAATATTTGCTTATCAGTGAGATAAACCAAAGAAGTGCAAATGCCGTTGGTGAAAATATACATGGCTTACAGCAGTTTACTATTATTAGATTGAAACTGTGTGTGTGTGTGTGTGTGTGTGTGTGCGTGTCTGTGTGTGTGTACACAGAAGGCAGCATGTTAACTGGGGCAGAGGAGCTGGCCAATATAGAAAAAGGTTTTAATAGACTTTCTATTTCAACCATAGTTACTGTGGGTTTTGTCTCTATAGCAATGGGCCTGGGTAAGGTGGATGTGTCTGGCAAGCTAGGGTGCTAGGCTGGTAAAATAACATTAACCTCATTTTACCTTGAGTGGAGCAAATTTCCTCCAAGAAGGTTTGCTTAATGGAAAGACAATTTCCAAGGATAAAGTGGATTTAAGGGAAAACTCTAAGTATCATTTGGTGGGCACTTCTTCACAGTACAATACTATGCTAAGCTTAACCTCACACCTCCTAGATTTCATCCAAGGCCTCCAATAGCATTAGTCACTGGTAGTACTTTGGATTTGGGCAGTCACCTCATCTCCAGGATCTCAATCATCCCTGGCAGCATGGGCTAATTTCAGCTGTCTCTACAGGGGCTACATAAAACATGGCATTTACAAATTTGGATTAAACAGTACTATTTATTACACGATGGAAGATTTCCAAAAATGCCAGAAGAGATGTTGGCATTTATGCAAGTCAATTACTGTTTGACCCAAAGAAGCACTATATTCTGTAGGATGTTTTTGCCAGGATTGAAAGAGCCTATATGAAAACACCTTAATTAGGACCATCTTAGCACCTCACCTACTGGATACCCTCTAGCTCTCGGTGTTATGTTTCAGGTGGGCCAAAATTGTCCTGGAAACAGAACTCCCCAGTTCTATTACCTGTCCATTCACTCCAAGTCCTGAGAATGTATATTTTCTTATTTTCAGATCTAATAAGTCAAATATATCTGGTAGCTATTAAAAGATTTAAACTACCAGTTTTAAAAGGTTTAAAAAAAGGGTTCAGTGTTCAGAGATTTCCAGCCCACAGAGGAGGCAAATTTGGAGAGTTTACTTCCTATAAAATTGTGAAATTATGTGCTGATTCCCCTCCACTCCTCATTTTAAGAATATTCTTATTGAGATCCCTCTGCCTTTTTAATGTTCTTTTATAACACTTCTTCATAGACCCATAAAAAGAAAACTACAGGAATCTGAAAAACAAAAGTATACCAAATGGTCTCCAATGACCTAAAAAGATAATTATATTGATATGTTCCTAAAGAGGGAGAATGGCAAACTTGAAAACATTAGCTACTTACAATATGCTATAAGATAACCTTGTCCCCTTTACTTCTTTGGGGAAATCCAAGCTCCTATACAATGTTTCTTTAAAATTCCTTTATTTAAAAAGTTTGTTGTGCTTGCTCAAAGCAAATGGCTATCCTAGAACACTAGGGCCAATATTAAGTGGTGGCTACTTTATATTAGACTTTTTTTTTTTAAAGGCAACAAAAATGGGGGGAAAGGTGGTTATAAAAAAAAAATCACAGGAAACCAAATAGCCTTTATTTAAATTAAAGGCAATCACAGCCTGATTCTTGGAACACACTTCGAAATGCTTTTTGGCATGCAGCTGCTACATGCCGCCAATATTGTGTGTAATTGGAAACATTTCAAACAGAATTGTTACCGAAGTCAAAGACCATACTTGCAAGCCAGGGGATCTGTGCCTCGGATAAAAGAAGGGCAGCTGAGTGAGAGTGCTCAACATGGAGGAGTCTACTTACAGGTCTGTATCTCAATGCAGTATTTTCATTGCGTTACTGACAGATCTTTCTTCCAGAGACCCAATGAGAAAAGGAAGACATAGAGGAAGCACACGCAAAGCAGAAGCTGGTGGGTGCTATAAATCAGCAGCTGGAACAAAACTCTTAGAAAGGAGTCCATGACTTCAGTACCAGAACAACTGAAATAACACAGCCCTAAGTTTTTTTCTGAAGTGTAATCCACTAGAAATGAAAGGCATCTCTCCCAAGAGTTTACCCCAAATCTACCAGTGAGAAAAATGCAACTGCTGTTGAATTGATCAGTTGACTTTTAGGCTCACTTAGGATCAAACTTAGAGCAGGAGAAAGTTAAGTAAAGGCAAATGATAGCTGCTTGCTAGTTTCAGCTATAAGTTTTAAAATGTTTACATTGGCTTCTGCCTGGTGGACATTTTTACTTTTATTTTATATGTAAAATCTCTCTTTATAGGAGAATGAGGCTGGAAAGGTCTAATCGGTTCAGGCTGGGCAATCATTCTTGTTTCTGGAGAGGTCCTTTCAAAAGTAACCAAAATGCATTTAGAGTTTAGCCTAAACAAGCACATAAAACAGAGACATAAGAAGAATTATTACATTCTGAGAGGTTTGATCACCCTCCCCAGCCCCCATAACTGGAAATAGTCAATGCCAGTGGACGAGCGGCTCAGGAATGGTTCTTGGAAAAATCATGTCATTCGGGCATACAAAAAAGTGATCTGATTATCCTATCATATCTCTGCGCCAGAAGTGTCATGACATCAGCGTGCTCCAACGTGTGAAGCTTGTCTCATTCACCATCCCTGCTTCAGAAGAGAGGGTAAGGCGGGAAACAGCGGCTTACTCAGATTTCGCATGCAATTTTAGGCCAGGCTATTTTCACTGCTCAAAAATGTTCATTAATCAACACGTAGGTAATTAACCTCCACTTCAGTTCAACATGACCATAAACAAGGAGGTGCTGTTACCAGTTACTGGGGCAGATGAGGCACTACACTTCTGTGTGTCCAGAGATGGGGAAATCAGAGGCTCTGGGCTGCTGCAGATTCCTTAATGCCATCTTGGTCCTTGGCACCGTGTTCTGGAGCGCTGGCTCCATAAGCTGCATGAGATTTCGAGGAACTGCAACATGCAGGACTTGGTGCCCAGAATATCGTACTTCCCTCTCTCAACTTGTTTGCTCACATCAACCTTCTAAAGATATTGGTGTGCAGTCTCGTAATCCTTTCTTCTGTGACCAGAAGAAAAAGAAGTAATGGTCCCTTAAAACACCAACCGAGCAAGCAACCCAGAAAAGCAACCCTTTTGGTTTCCTAACTCCTTCTCTTTATTGTGGAATAATTATACATAGATTTAAACAGCCTTAATATTCTCTCACTAATAAGGGTTAAACAGTTGATATTATTTTACATAACATGGAGATGAAAGAGACAACTATTTTTCCAAGGGGGTGGATTCCATCCTAGTCAAGTGTTATTTTTAACATTTCTATGCACAGGTAAGAATCACTTTGATTTTTTTGATTATCTTTTTTTCCCCCACCTACAGAGATAGGGTCTCATAGTGTTGGCAGGGCTGAACTTGAACTCTTGGGCTCAAGTGATCCTCCCCAGTAGCTGGGGCTATAGAGCCAAGCACCATGGCATGTAGCTTTCCTGTCTTTGTTTAAAAAAAATTTTTCTCTTTATAAACTAGTTTAACCAGCAAATTAACTGCAGTAACTAGAATACAAGTAGTGATCATCTTTACTGAAAATTGGTTCCCATAATATTAGATAACCCAAAATATAGGTATAGGACATTAAAAGAGTTACTTAATTACCAGAAAATGCTATGTAAAGATTCTTGTTCCATTTCATGAGTATTATAGATAATCACTCATAACACTCAAATCTTTGTATTTTGCTTTCAAGTAATTTAAGAGATTTTAGAGAAATTATGATGCAACTTTTAAAACTTCTATTTCAGCTTACTCTTTAAAAGCCTCAATCAAATAAACCACAAATTTTAACTTTTTTGGTCTTTTAGGAATTATCACAGGAGAGAATATTAGGAACAACTAGATTTTTACCTACAGCTAACTCTATAGAGTTCAGCTATTAACCCTACAGGGGATCTTTTTTTCTCCCTAGCTAATATTAGATTTTATTTGGGTGACTCAAGCTGACTTATTATACCACCCCCCACCATGGACAAATAGTGGCTCCATGGACCTTGGTTATAAAAACATAATAAGCTTTTTAAGCTTCACTGGTGTTACTGGCAGAACTGATTGAATCTGTCACTTTAGTAAAATATATCACTTTTCTTTTAAAACCCATGAACCAACAGGCTCACTCAGTGATAACTCGCCAATTAGTACCAAATTAAAGATGGAAAAATTAATTTACTAAGCCCATTCAGTTGCATCAATACGTCTACCTCTAGAAACTATCCAGTTTTTCCTTCCTTCTTCCCTCTCTCTCTCCATGCCTCCCTCTTTTCCTTCCTTCCTTCTTTTTGAGGCTTATTTATAAGAAAGACTCATACTGTGTTAGCCATGACTTAATAAACTTGGAGATCTTCAAGTTCATCAGCAAGTGTGCAAACCCTTAACTGTGGGTAACATCCATTTATTTGTAGCACCTTTCAGTTTTAATATGTAGAGCACATGCATTGTTACCCTCTAAATCCTTTGTATAAACATTTCTGGAAGAGCTTGTAAAATATCTCCTGCGTTTCCTGACTCACCAGTTGATGGCATTTAGAAGCCCTCTGGTACCAGCAGGTGCTGTATTTTGCTTTCTTCAGGCTCCAGCTGGGCTACAATGACAGATTCCTGTCCCAGGCCAAGCCTAGCCACCAAGGCTAGGACCACATTGGAGGCAAACTGAACCAGGCTCTGCCAGACAGCAAGATGAATGGCTGCTATTTAAGTTTAAAATCCCCTGGTGGGAGTAAATATTGTTCCAGAGAAAAGGCTTGACAAATATTGCGTCATCCTTACAGAGCTGTCTTGATTAAAGCAGAATCTTTGGATTAAGTTGATGCTTAATTCAAAATGTATCTATCTTGCTGTCATGGGATTTTTTTTTTTTTTCCTTTCTAGAGTCTGAAAACAGACATAATGTTGGGGATGGTCAAATAAGGCTGCCGGCTCCCAAGGGGCTAGAGTCCACTCCTGATAATAGAAGGCGGCTGAACACTGACACTTCACTAAGGATAATGCAGACAGCAAAGGCTTAGTGGAAAAGGGCCAGTTGTCACCTAAGTGACAGGCAACAGCTGAGCTCACACATCTGGAGCCAGACTACAGCAAACATTAGCAACCCTCACCCGTCTACACCTTGGGCCTGTCTGAAAAGACAGATGGAAGTTCCTTTTACTCCAAAAGTACGTTAAAAAAAATGTCTGATGGTGAACCATGTCAATTATATAACATCAACTGCAGGCACAGCCTTCCTAAGTACTGATTAAAAGGAGGCAGTAGACCACACTGTATGTATGAACGGATAGATACAAGATACAATTTCATTGCTTTGTCATTCATAACATTTATCCTCAAAGACACATATACATGCATCCATTTTATAGCACAAATGCATGTGAACTCTGCAGGAGAGGCAGATTTTTACGTGGTTTTTTTTTTTTTTTTTTTTTTTGTTGTTGTTGTTGTTGGTGGTGGTGGTGGTGGTGGTTTTGTTTTTTTTCCTTAGACTGGTTCCTGTGGTGTGTTCGCCTAGGTCATGGCCTCAGTTCTGCCGCTGATACCCTTTTAAAAATCAGCAACCAAACGTGTTGGGCTTGTGGTCCTGAACGCTCCTTAGGCAAGCTGGAACTCAGCATGATGCCAGCCGTCCTCTGCCCCCAACCCCCAACCTCATTCTTCAGCCTCCTGAAGACAATCTGTGAACAATTTTCCCAAAGTCCCAAGAATAACACAGCACTGCCAATAGTCACTGGCGATGCCGTTTGTTTTTCTTAGAGGGCAATGAAAATTTAACAGCATTCTGCTGCATCCTATGTCTCGCTCCTAATAATTATGAACATGCCTAGTTTCTTCAACTTTTTCTGCCTCAAGAGAGGAAGACGCTCCCATTTTTTCCTACATCCTTGCTACATTCAGAAAACACCAACGCGGGGCGGGGGTGGAGGAGAGTGGGAAGTTGATGTGCCCCGGCCAAAACCCCTCAGGCCCTCTACCCAGCTCGAGAGGGGAGAATCGAGACCCTCCCTTCGGACGCCAATAGGTGACAGGCGATCCTAAGCGGCAGGGACAGGCCAACGCACCCTCGCCTCCCGGCGCCCCGCATCGCCCCGACCCCCTGGCCACAGGAGCGTTTTCCACTCCGGAGAGAACCCAGGGAAGACTTGCTTGTGATGCAGCAAACAGGAGTCTTGCGGGGAGCGTCTGTGAAGCCCTCTCCAAGCTGCAGCGAGTATCAGCTTTCCCTGTCGACACAGCCCAACACACCGATTACGCCCTTCTCCCTGATTTTCTGCGACACCGACCCAGTCTGGGTGTCACAGACCCCGGCGGTGCCAGCGAAGGCGCCTGGCCCAGCCCCTGCGGCGCTCGGCCCCCACCACCGCGCCGCAGCCCTCTCTGCGGAACCCGCCGGGATCCGGGCTGCCACTCACCTCGCGCGAGGGAGATGGAACTCGGCTGCACTGTCCTCCGCGCCGCGCGGGGCTGCGGACTGCGGACTGCGGTCCGCGGCGTCAGTGGTGGGCGAGGGTGGGCAGCACACGAACCATCCAGAGCCCAGAAAGTCTCCGTGCCGGCCGCGGCACGTCTCTGGGAAGTCAGCGCAGGCGGCGCGAGGCTGGCATGTTCCGGGAGCGCTGTCAGGCGGCGGCAGCGGGAGGCGGCGCTGGCAGCGGGGCTGCAGGAGGAGTGCGCTCGGGCTCCGGAGCCGCGCGCCGCGGCGCCGCCGCGCACCCCGCCCTCGGCCGCCGGGCCCGGCACGAGCGAAAACGCGGAGAGCGGACACCGCCGCGGGATCGAGACGGCTGAGCGCGCGCCCACGCGTACCCCAGCGCGGCCCCGGAAAGCGAGGTCGGGCCCAGCTCCGGCCGCAGGGGCAAAGGGCTGCTAGCAGGGCTGGGACCCACTACGTGTGCAGCCGGTGGGACAGAGCAGCAGGCTGGTGATGCGAGGGGGAAGTTCACCCGGGCGCGGCCCAGATTCGCAAGTGCGCCTCGCTCGGAGCCTCTGCCCCGCCCCCGATTTTATGCCTTTTCCCACCCCCCCAACAATCCTGATGTACTGAAAGACAGGAAGAGTGAAGGGCTGGGGGATAGCAAACCCAATTTCCTCTGATCAAACGATTTTGGGGGAAGTACCTATTTGAGTTCCTTGTCCTCTGGGGTGTGTGTGAAGGGGGCAGTTAATTAAACGCTTAGATTCCTTACGGCGCGCCTCGCCGCCCAGAGGACCGGTTTGGACTCGATCCTATCTCGTGTAGTCCCGCAGGCTGGTCTGAGTCTCTGCCCCGGAACCGGAGTGATCTTTCAGAGCAAGAAGCCTAAGTTCAGCCTCTAGTCCGTTCCCTTCCCCGCCTCGACGGCGCTGGTCGTCTCCCTGAAAACTCAGTGTGGGGGTCGTGCCCGCGAGAACCTCAGCCCACCGATATGTCCGGAGCCTGACCCAAGCGGGCGTGGGGCACTTAAAACCGGGTTCAAAGCATCGATCCGATCACGGTGACAGTTTTTCATTGGCTAAACCACTCTCCACGTTTTCAGTCTGCTCAATTCCCAGAGCTGGCCTCTCTGGCGCACTCACCCACGTTGAACTGAGACTCAGCCTGTTTGAAAGTTCTGCCCTGACATTTGTGTCACACTAAACCTTGGAACCCCCCACTCTCTCCAGTTCCGGATCGGTGGAGTCTCACCGTGTGGGCACTATTTCCCCGGGCTGCCTAGGGCAGACACTGGCGGCAGCTGGTAACCCGAACTTGACAGGTGCCTCTGCACAGCCAGGGCTTCCTTGACCGCTTTATCCCCTCCGCGACGCTCTAGGATACTGTATCGTCTTCCAGGAAGATGAGGATGTGTGTGGAGAGAGGTGTTGACTGATGCAATTTTTATCCCTTTAAGAAAAATCAAAACTGCCAGTCTCAGAATTTTTCAGAACACCAAGTCTCTTCGATTTTCGTTGGGAATAAAGCAAAGGAATACTCAGCAAAAATGGAGCCGATGAAAAAGAGGTTGTAAGGAAATAAAGGCAAATGGAGGAGGAAACGGTCTAAATCCAGGAAAATAGCCTCAGCGCTGTGCTCTGTAATTCTGCCTCAGATCTCCCCACACTGTAGATACTTTCTCCTCTCTAGATACCCAGGCAGAGTTCCTGAGCGCAGATCACTCAGGAAACAAGGGTGTGCTTTTGAAATAATTCCACTTGTTAGTGGTATTATTATTATTATTTTAGAGGGAGTTTTGTTCTTGTCGCCTAGGCTGGAGTGCAGTGGCACCATCTCTGCTCACTGCAACCTCTTCCCGCAGGATTCAATCGATTCTCTTGCCTCAGCTTCCCGAGTAGCTGGGATTACAGGCACCTGCCACCACACCCAGTTAATTTTTGTATTTTTAGTAGAGATGGGGTTTCACCATGTTGGCCAGGTTGGTCTCAAACTCCTGACCTCAGGCGATCCACCGGCCTCGGCCTCCCAAAGTGCTGGGATTACAGGCCTGAGTCACCATGCCAGGCTGCTAGTGGATTTGTAATTGAGAGAATCTGGGAAAGAGTAAACCAGGCTGTCTTGCCCCTCAGCATTTTACTGGAGTTGGCCTTTGAAGTTGTCTGTTGGATCCAATGCAAAGGTGAATACTTGGCCTTCAACCAGGAGTCTCATAAAATTACTTGGGCCAGTGCATGTGATGGTGTGAGATCAGAACAGTCTGATTTCAAATTTCAGCCCCACCACTTACCAAATGTAACCTGGGGTAATGTAGTTAACCTCCCTTAGGCTTAGTTTCTCATTTGTAAGTGAGGGTAATAATACTCAGCTCAGAGAACCTTTGGGAAGATTGAATGCTGCAGGAAAGACTCAATCACTGGAACGTTTGTATAACGTTATTGTAAAAAGTACCTTCTCACAAGCACCTTTCTCTACAGCAGCCTCCATGCAAACTCCCACGAGTTAGAAAAGAACTATTTTTTATTTAGTCTGAAACAGCATTCTTCATTGTGAGCTATTGAGTTTCTCCTGGGTCTCTTTTTCTTTTTTCTGAGTCTCTTTTATTAATGGTATTATTTTCTTTGTCTTTACAAAGCAACATGGTGTCCTACCTTTTGAAAATCAGTTAACTTAAGGAATGTCTACTTTTCTTTTCTGAGACAGCCTTGCTCTGTCACCCAGACTAGAGTGCAGTGGTGATCACGGCTCACTTCACTGCCTCAGCCTCCTGAGTAGCTGAGACTACAGGCACGCACTACTGCACCTGGCTAAGTAACTATTTTATTTTATTCTATGAGATGGAGTATTGCTCCTTTACCCAGGCTGGAGTGAAGTGGCACAATCTTGGCTCACTGCAAACTCTGGCCCCTGGATTCCCAATTCTCCTGCCTCAGCCTTCCCAGTAGCTGGGATTACAGGTGCCCACCACCACGCCCAGCTAGTTTTTGTATTTTTAGTACAGATGGGGTTTCGCCGTGTTGGCCAGGCTGGTCTTGAATTCCTAACCTCAGGTGATCCACCTGCCTCAGCCTCCCAAAGAGCTAGAATTTACAGGTGTGAGCCACCGAGCCCAACTGTAACTTCTTTTAAAAAATAACATTCTTATGTGTTGAATTGTGTCCTCCAAAAATTCATGTTGAAGTCCTTACCTGCAGCACCTCACAATGCAACCTTATTTGGAGATAAGGTCTTTGCAGAGTTAATCAAGTTAAAATGAGGTCACTAAGATCAGTCCTAATCCAATTATGACTTTCATTCTTATAAAAAGGGGAAACTTGGATCAGGCATAGTGACTCATGCCTATAATCCCAACACTTTGGGAAGCTGAGGTGGGAGAATCACTTAAGCCCAGGACTTTGAGATGAGCCTGGGCAACAGAGGGAGATCTTGTTTCTCAAAAAAAAAAAAAAAAACAAAGAAAGAAAAAAAAGAAAGGAAAGAAAGAAAGAATTAGTCAGGTGTGGTGGTGGCACGGGCACCCACCTATATTCCCAGCTACTGGAAGGCTGAGGCAGGACAATCACTTGAGCCCAGGACATCAAGGCTGTGGTGAGTCGTTAAGGTGCCCCTGCACTCTAGTCTGGGCAATACAGTGAGACCCTATCTCAAAAAGAGGTGGGGAGCAGAATTTGGAGACAGACATGCACACAGGGAGAACACCATGGAGAGGTGAAGGCAGAGATCATGGTGATGCTTCTGAAGACAAGGAACATCACTGATTGCCAACAAATTACCAGAGGAAGCCAGGGGAGAGGCACAGAACAGATTCTTCCTCACAGCTCTTGGAAGGAACCAACCCTACCCACACCTTGATGTCAGACTTTTCACCTGCACAACTGGAAGACAATAAATTTCAGTTGTTTCAGCCACCTAGTCTGTGGTACTTTATTATGGCAGCCCCAGCAAAGTAGCGCAATACCCAAACATGTAATGCTCTGAATGTGTCCTGGTTCACTAAAGAGGATTTTCATATTTAGATGAAGAATTCACAACAGTGTGGGCCACAAGCTTGAGACTTAAAACAAGCAACAATTTGACATGTTGGCAGTCTTTGATTTCCAGGTCTGTTTGATTCCTAGGATTTGCTTGCTTTCTGCTCTCTGTGTCTCTTGTTCATCCACCTCTGGGACTCCTTTCTTTGACCTACAGACCCAGCCCCACCCAGTGTTTGCAGGGTGAATCAGTGTTGATCTTGGAATGATCTGCAAGGGCCTGGCTTTCAGGCATGCTCCTGGCTGAAAATCCTACCCATGCTCTTCAGGGCTTTCAGGACAGAGTACACACTCCTTGGATTAGTTCTAAAGGTCTTTCATATTTGCACTGTGCCTATTTCTCTGGCTTACTTATTTTTTTACTACTCTGTAGAGTAGTTTGCTCTGACCATGTTAAACTATTTATGGTTCTTCAAAAGCATCAGGCTGGTTTGTGCCTCTGTGCTTTGAAAATACCTAGAATGATACCCACTGATAATTGCCCTCTTTATTAGCTAACTCCTGCTTATCCTTTACAATCAGACTTAAACGTCACCTTCTTGGTAGTGCATGGATGTGCATTATTTATTGTTTTGTCTGCCCAGCTTGTTTCTCCCTCTTTGTAATTCCCCCGATTTCCTTTGGGGAACCACCCGCTCCCACTATCGGTGCACATGGATTAGCTGTAGACTCATCCCTGGTGTTGGTGTTAGGATCAGGTGACCCAGACCCGGAAAATTAGAGCACTGGATCCCCTGACTAAAAGATGAGTTCAGGGATGGGCATGTGACCTAAGTCAGGTACTGGGATTTGTGCATGAGCTTTCAGTGATCCCATAACAACAACTTCCACAAGTATTTACTGATCACTTACGTACCTTCCCACCTCCTTGCTGGGAATTCAACAGTAAACCAAATAGCCAAAGTCTCTACCCTTATGGATTTTACATTCATAGACAGAAGGTAAGCTTTGTTCTTCTGTCTTTTAAACATACATCCTGGAATACAAAGGTCTAGGTTCCAGACGCTTTTTTTGTCACCACATTAAGCCTGAGCATTAAGCAAGCATGAAGGAGGATAGAAGGGGGAGATGGCCAGAGAAAAGGATCTGACGGCATTGTTTTGAGCTCCTGGATCAACCTCTACCTATTTTGTTGTCATTTAAGCCACTTTGGGGTTTAAGTGACTTGCAGATTAAGAAGCACTGTTTGGTACACCCTTCAAACATTTAGAGGCTAATTTAGAGGCTGTTGAACTTTCTGCTCCTCTATCATTTATTTTTATGATTAGTTATTCCTTTATTCCAAACAAGATTTATGTCCACTTACTGTTATGTGCCAATAACATATAGCAAATTAGCATAACTTGAAAGTAGGTATGAAAGATGGGACAAATTCATAAAATTCATCCCAGGAAGAGTGAGACACAATTTAGTTTTCAGATTTCTAGCAGCCAATGTGACAATGGTTACATAATTCTTACACAGTCGAAAAGGTATCTAAATTAAAACAATCCTGTTCTTAGGAACAGCATGACTACTGGTAAATCGAAGAGCAGAAAGAATCACCTGCACCCCAGGTCCACATGAAGAAGGCTCTAGAGAAACAAAGAACAATATCCTCACAGAGCACTCACAATGAGTTTCTTGGGGATGTTTCTCAGAACATCCATGAATTCAATCAAATTTACTTTATAGAAGAGCAATTTAATTACTTCATTTTTTCTGGGGAGAAGATAAGGAGCTCTGTTTGCATGACCAGAGAATGTAATCTTCAAAACTGACTAAAAGAAGAAGCCAAAGAGACAGGAAGTACTCAGTGAGAAAGTGTTGATGAGTCCAAAGAAGAGGCCCTTCAAGAAGAGGGTACCAGCACTCTTCTAAGTTTTAAACTGCCCAGAGCAAACGGTGCTCCATACAGCCCTAGACTCCCATCTCTAAAAAGTTTGAGGGAGGCCCTCAAAGGATCTGATGGGCGGGCTTTGGGGACCCCAGGAGGATTCAGCAGTTTATAGTAGTTCTGTAAAGCAGACCAAGCTGATCTGCACTTCCTTCGGGCAATCCTCCACAAATATGCTTTCACCAGGCTTTTAGGAGGAAGGCCAGCAGTGATCTTGAAATTACAATAATTGGGCAATACTCAAATATTGCGTGTGGTTCATTAAAAAAGAAATTATATATTTTCACAGTCAACTGAGCTGAGTTGATAATCTCATATAAAAACTGAGTTTACTTAGTACATATGCAAAAATTGAAGGCTATTTCCTGCTCAAAGATGAGTGGAGGGAGGACACTCGGTCAGGGTTCATTCCTTTGTCACAGCAATCTTTATAATCTGTGATTTGCTGCCTTTTCCATTAGTTTGTCCCTTGAAGGCAGAATGCTGCCTAAGTCAATGTTGCGACTCCAGTGCCTGGCACAGTGACTACAACAGAGTAGGTGCTCAGTATCCCTTGAAAGGTAGATAGATACTGGGACCTTAATGGAGGGCAGGTGGGGAGAAAGGAGTGAGGAGGGGGCAGGTTGGGCTGGCCAGCCCATAGTCTAAGGTGATCCAGCCAAGCCTAGCGTGGTTCACAGTGTGAAGGAGGTCAGGGCCATATACTTGGGCAGTAGAGTCAGCCTTAGGATGGGGAGGCAGTGGGCCAGGTGAAGCAGCAACTAGAGGTTAGGGGCAGAGTCTAACCTCCCAGAAAGAGGAAATGTTAGGTTGTTGGTTCAACCAATGGAGCTAAGCTTCAAGTGTGGCCCAGAGTCCCAGTGGCCAAATTAGGAAGCAATGTGAAATCCAGTGGTGTCTACATGTGATTGGGGGCATAGCTGTGGCTTGAAGGAGCTCCATAGCAGATACCCAACTTTTGGAAACAAGATAAATTTCAGACCTCTAGCAGCAAAACGGAGGGGCTGAGACGGGAGAAGAGATTGGTTTTGGTTCTCTGACTCTGGCTTTCTTGTTTATACTTCAAACCCACAATATTGATCTCACATACCTGTGAGTTTGGGAAAAAGAGAGGAAAAGGAAAAGTAAGTCTCCTTTTTCCTCGAAGCTACCAATCTTATTTTTTTTCAGATCTTCTTGGTGCAATGTAGACACACTCAAGACTAATTTATCTACTTTGGGAGCTTATAAAAACTTAAGATTGAGTGACATGCTGGCTTCTAATGTCCTTTCAGGAAATATCTTGGGTTAAACAGTGCTTTTGTCTTTTTTCATATAAAAATAACTCTGGGACTTGTAGTTGAGTCACTGAAGGAGGACTAAAATCATTCTTCTACCTCTGAAACTCTGGATCTCAGATTTTACTATATATTCTTTTTTTTCTATAAAAAGTAGCAGCACCTGCTTCAGAATGTTGCTTATCCTGCTACTTTTGACCCCAGGCCTGAAGATCTCCTATAGATAGCCCGTGATGTTCCATTAATATCTTCAAGTACGACTTACAGGGAGTGATCACATTAGCTTTTCTTCTCACTGGTGCTGCTGCTGGGGTAGAAGTCCCAGAGGATTGATTTAAAAAGTTCCACCCTCCTAGGCACACTCCTACCCCCGACGACAGCTCCCAGCCCGAGCTCAGGGTTTGTGAGGCATTAAAGTAAAACAAAACTCAAGAAAGCATAAGAAAAAAGTGGCATGCTCAATAGTGATTATGGGTTGTAAGCATAAAAGGCTTTCAAATAGAGATGACTATATTTACACTCCATTTTCTTCTGGAGTTTAAGATGGGGAGGGGGAAACTGCATTGGTGGCTACACGCCATTTCATGAGCAAATATATATTGTTGGCTTTGTTCACCGACTCTGAAAATCCAGATATAGCACTGGATGCTAGGAAGGAGTTAGGAGCAGGTTGAAGCAGCTCTCATTTTTGAGCTCCTGGGAACTGGTGCCCAGGCTAGCACCACTGTCACCAGGATGTGGTTTTCTGGTGAATGAGAGTCATTGATGGGCTAGAAATTAGTCTTTTATGTTCGTTTGCTAACCATGTGACTAGAAAACATTCTCCTCTACATTACTGTCCTAAAGCATTAGCAAAATAATATGTCACTCAAGATGTGATTGAGTTAAATGTATAAAGGAAATTGGTTTACTAACCCCATTAGTTTAAAAAGCAAATGGGAGACTAAAACAATAATCAAATGGCAATATTTTAATTTTTAGGATTAGTTATCTGACAGGAAATTTCTCTTTTAATTTACTTTCTACATTGTAAAATAATGAAGTTTAAGGAGCCTTAGAGAGAAACACACAAATCACCACACTTAATCCTTTTTATAGAGTTCCAACCCACTCTTGCTAAAAAGTACTATTTCAGCCACCAAAGCAGAATAATTTAATATGAGAACTGAAAAAAAAAGCCCATGGAGATAAGAAGCTAAAATGAAGTCAAAGAATCGGGAATAAATTTTCCCCAAATGAATGACTCAAGATGTGAGATCCGAGCCTATACTTGTGCCTGGCACTTGACCTTCTGCATTTGCAAGTTGTATGAAATCTCCTCTAAGCTGAAATTCGGATTTGCCTGTAAGCAGCTATAGTTTTCTTACTCTACTGTCTGGTTAAATAGGTTAAAACAGGCAGGCAAGACTGTCAGCAGGGCCTGAGAGAAACAAGAATGTGGGATGTTTATATCTTTACTCACTGATTCACTTTGCAGGAATCAGGAGAGGTGTGTGGGTGACAGCGTTGGGGGGAAAAGGAAGAGAAAGGAGGAGTAACTCTCAAAACACAGCCAGAGGAAATGAAGCTCTTGTTACAATCATGGTGGAAAGGTCTTGATACCATTTTTCCCCAGAATTGAGGTGGGTGTGGCTGTCAGGGAGCACCCTCCAAAGAGGCAAAGTCGTTGAAAACTGATCTAAGTCAAACGCGTTTGCATAGGGCAACCGCTCATCAGTGGATTCAGAGACTGGCACTTAGCAGGTTTTTTATTATTATAAATATTATTTTTATTAGCAAACAAAGGGTTAATAACAGAAGACTACATTTTCTTTTCTTCCCTCTTTTAAAAGTAGAGGCTGCCATTGATTTAAAATATCTAACAGAAAGCCATGGCTATTTTCTTCACTGATTTATGAGCATCAAAGGATGGGGAAACTAGCCACATTCTTGTCATTTCAGTGGTTCATTCTCTCCTTATTCTGAGTGAGGTTTTCTAATATATTGGCTATGTGGTGTCTAAGTTTTTATCATCTCTCCCGTTCACCTGGCACTTTGCACATCTGCTCGTAACACTTGACATGTTTCTCTTGTGTTTTAAAGCTCTGATTAGGTTGTGGGCCCACGGAGGGCAGGGTTCATTTCCTAGACATTTTTTTATATCCCTCACATACACCTGTGCACCTGGTACTGTGCCTGCATGTAAACTAAATGTAATGAATATTGGCTGATCACTGTAATATTGTTTCAGTGTATAATTCCATATCTTGATATGCTCTTTCACAAAATCATAGTTTTTAGATCTAGAAGAGCTGTGGGGGACCATTAGTACAAGCATGTCGTTTTACAGAAGCAGAAACAGAGACTTCTCAAAGAGAGAAAATGCGCTCACAGTTACATGGCACAGTGGGGATTAGAGCTCAGCTGTCAGACTTCCTTTTTTCCTTTTGTCCCTTCCCAGTTGGAGAAACTGGTGTTTAAGTAAAGTTCAAGAGACTAGGGAATGAGTGGCAAAATGGATTAGCAGCATACACCATGAGCTGATAAGTCACCGTTCTCAGTTTTGTGTATAATAACTATTATGTAAGCATGGCCCAAGTCATTCTGTATGTCGCTCCATACTATAGGCTAATCAGGCAGGCTTCTCTGCCTTTGTGCAGGGCAAAGAGAATGTTCTGCTGGCACGTGCCTCAATATGAAGAAGAGAATAAGGCAGCAAAGAGTGTGCCTACCTGCTTCCTTACTCAAGGCCTGGGCTGCATGGTTTCTATAAAGGCTCTTTTTAGGCAGTTATTTCTGGGCCACTAGCCAAGGTGAAAACATTTTTTTCCTTGACTACAATCCAAAGGGGAACTTGCGGGAGAGCTTTTACTCTGCATCTCAACTGATGGATGGCCTTTCTTCCTCCTCCTCACTCTTCCTTCTGAGGACATTTATTGATCACCTACTGTATGCTGAGCACAATGCTAGGTAGACAATGGGAAGACAATTGCAGGAAATATAGCTGTGCTGTTCTTGAGTTTGCAGTTTTATTAGGAAGGCAAATATTCCAGGAATGGTGAATGGTGAGATAAGTGTTTAAAGAGGTATCTCCAAAGTGTCAATGGGAGCACAAAGGAAGGGGTAACTAATGATATCTGTGAGGCCAGGCAAGCCTTTTGGAGGAAGTGACATTGAGCCTTTATGAAAGAATTATTGTGGGAGGGATGGTTTTGATGGAAAAAGATGTCCTGGGTAGAGGGGCAGCATGTGCCCACTCATGAAAACGTGAGGGGAAATGGTATATTTAGGAACCCAAAAGTAGTTTGACGTGGTAGAGAGAGGAGAAAGTACAAATCTAAAGAACGCTGGATGCTGTGCTAAGGAGTTTATATTTTAGCTTTCGGAGATGGGAAGGAAGGAGCCAACAGAGCAGAAAGTGACTATACTAACGTCCTTTTCTCAGAGTAACATGGGTTGCTGAATATAAATAGCACTGCTAAAGAAAAAAATATATCTGGGCTCATTTGTTTTTCTTATAAAGATGAAAATTACTTCTTGGAGATAACTTGCTTTTGCAGTTGTGAGGTTTTCCCACCTAGTATGCAATGGTATTTTTAGAAATCAAATCATGTTTCGGATTGATTTGAAATGTACTTTTAATGTTAATGGAAAGAGCAATGGACTGGGAATTATGGAGACCTGGGATCTAGGGCCTGGGCCACCGTTAACAGGGCTTGGTAACAGTAGCATATTCCTCATTCACCATGTAAGGGGATAGGAATAGGAACTTTCAGCACTAGAGCGTGTTTGTGTGTGCATGTATTTGCATGTTTATTTGTAGCCTAATAAAAAAAAAATGAGGCAGTTTCTAATGAAAGGTACTGATAAAGGCCAGGTATGGTGACTCATGCCTGTAATCTCAGCACTTTGGAAGGCCAAGGTGGGAGGATTCCTTGAGGTCAGGAGTTTGAGGCCAGCCTGGGCAACATAGCAATACTCTGACTGCACTCCAGTCTGGGTAACAGAGTGAGACCCTGTCTCTATGTGTTGTTGTTTTTTTTTTTAAAGGCATTGATACAATCAGAGTCTAAGCCTGAAACCTAGATTCAAAGACAAAAGTCAAGTAGTAAAGAGTGCAGAGGGATAACATAGGGTTGCTAACTTTTAATTTGCCAAGTAAGGATATTATAAAGGTAAACAAAGCAAAGCCTAATCATTCTCAACAAAAAATGGGAAGGAAATAATGGCAGAATAAAGGACAGTCTTGTAAGTTGCCAACATGCCATGAAATTCCTACTTAAATTTTATTAATTTTCTGGATAGATAATACATGCGTAAGTTTCCAAATCCAAGAGGTAAAGTGCGTATATGGTGAAAAGTTTCCCTGCCACCTTTTCTTTTAGCTACCCAGTCTCTCTCCCCAGACACTGTGCTTTCTATCTGCCAAGACAAGGTAGGAAATATGGCCAGCTGTAAAGCCCTCAAAGATCAAGGTTTATCACAAAAGAAAAACTTTAAAAGTTTTTTAAAAGGAGAATTTAAGCTCTTAAGAAATTTGTCTAAAGAATACCTACACAAAGGATCTGGAGTAATATAATGAAGAATAAACTCAGGAGTAGCCCCAGACAACGTAGGGGATTTTCTCGTTTCTGAGCTCTTCATCTCTTAAAGAATCTAAATAAATACTTAATTGAATTCCCCAAATTCTGCCTCATTAAAAAAATGCAGAAAAGGACAGACTTTGACCTGGAGTATTTTGAGGAAAGAGGTTACCCAAATGCCTGTTTCTTTCTCCTCTAGAGAAGTCTTAATCTAATTCCTGAATCATGTTTGATTTTGAATAGGACCACAGTCTGGCTTTGTTCCAAGATAATTCAGCTCAAAGATGAAGTCCTATATAACTGAAGGGAGGAAATCTTTTAAATAAAACTGTTTGGTATTATCCATTTATATGGATATCTGACAAAGGAGTTTGGTTTGACATAATTACTATTTAGCTGTCCTTCTAGGCTATAATTGGTCAATGGGTTCAACTGCTTTTAGCGGCCACTCCTGAAATCTGAAAGTGGTGCTGTATAATCAGTATGTAGAAATGATCCTGATCTTCTGTTGGCCAAAGTAGGTACCTTGGATTTGGAGCTGGTACCAAATAGTTTGGGTACCAGTTACAGCCAAAGGGAGGTTACAGTTGACTCCCTTACATGCCACTAAAAATGATGCTACTGTTGGTCAGAAAGTGAATCCTGAGCTGGCTCTGATTCTCAGACTAGCAGGAAAAGAAATGCTGTAAAGGAGCATTAAAAGCCTTGGGTCAATGCACGTCGCACAGTCTGGCCATAAATCATGACCTGTAGAATAAAGAACTGACACCAGATCAATAACTGCCAGAAAAATTAAATTTTTCATTACATGAAACAGAAAAGCAATGATTGAATAGTTAAACCTTCCTGCACGTTAGGAGACCTCAGACAGAGAGACCCAGCTCTGTAATTTGTTCAGGAGAAAACAGCTGGCATAGAATTTTGAGGAAAGGAGATAAGTTAAACTGAGTAGATCTTATTTCTATTTTTAATAGTCTTTGAGTCCATCAGTTAATAGAGATACAGATTTCTTTGGGGCCTGTTAATTACAGTAGAGGTTAGACAGCCCCAGTGACAACTCTTCCTTGGGGTTCTCCTCTGTTTAAGACATCTCTTAGGGACAATTTTGGAGTCTGCAAAACAAGAGGTCCTGTCCCAAAGCTGCCACAGCAGAGACAAACATTGACAGGGATCTGTGATTCGTGGTTCCTCCCACTGCAGTCCTGCTGGGAGCAACAAAGCCCCAGCCGCCAAGTACAGCCTAAGGGACAGGCATCCCACTGAGGCCAGGAGCGCCTTCCTCCCTGCTCCCTCCACCCCCTATACATGCACACACTGTAGTTTTTTTCAGAAATGCCCCCAAATTACTTTCTTGCTAATCTGCCTGTCTTTTCTTGGCTCCCTAGCAGTTCCTTCCCAGGCACAGACAGAAAAGAAGGGTGAAATTTCCCCTGGAAAGCTGTTTCCACGTTTGATTGATCTGTTGTAGTTCATAGTGGGCCCAGCTCTGCAGCCCACCCTGGCCTTAACCCAACTTTCAGCCAAATACTTAATGACCTGTAAACAACTCAACAGCTGCTCACAAGGGTCCATATAGTCAAGAGACCCTGAGGTGAATCTTTTGTAAAGCAAAGCATCTTTTTGTGTGTGATGCAGAAACACTTCCTCTAATTTATCTGTTTTATAGGTTAGTGCACTCCAGGACTCTCTAACCATAAAGGTAACATTTGTAGTTAGGGTCACAGAAGAAGGCTGATGAGATTTCCAGTTAAATTCAGACAAAATAGTGTCCGATTTTCTTATTATGGCAGGGTGGCTGTTAACATGCCTCATTCTAACAACCCATCCTTTACCTCTGTGCCACATTAAAGATCAGTGTTTTAATTATTTTAACTAGCAAGGAACAGATGCCCATCCTCTTTGAGAAACACATATTCTGTTTGCCTGTTCTTTTTTTAAAATTGGCCCCCCGCTCCCACCAAGAAAGGAGAGATCTTTTATAGGGAAAGCGCTAAATTCAGAGTAAGGGGTTTGGGGGGAAGGCGCCCTATAGCAGCCACACAGAGGGAAAGCCCGGCCATGAAGCTTCTGAGAATGCAATGTGTGGTAGGAATGCGTTATCTTCATTAATGGAAGTATTATGCACAAGGAGGAAAACCTCGGATGAGTAAACAAAGACAAGTTGTCTGTTGTAAAAGGAGTACTGTTTCGATAACTTCCATTTCTATTGTTTCTTTTGTACTGAATAAAACACATGTTTTTACAAAACTACAAAAAAAAAAAATCCAAAAATACAAAGCCCCAGCCACCCTGTACAGGTTAAGGGGCAGGCATCCCACTGAGGCCAGGAGTGCCTCCTCCCGGCTCCCTCCACCCCCTATGCAGTCTTTTTTTCTGGGCATATATGTATTTTAACAATTGATCACATTGAACAGGTGAAACTTGCTTTCCATTTCACATATCATGAATATTTCCTATGTCATTTAATGTTATTTTATAACCACTACTTTATGGCTGTATGATACAGTTGTAGGATATTAAAACAACTTTTAAAAATAAACATGCTGGGCTTAATACTTAGGCGATGAGTTGATAGATACAGCAGACCACCACAGTACATGTTTACCTATGTAACAAATGTGCATATGTACTCCCGAGCTTAAAAAATAATAAATAAATAAAAATAAACATTCTTTAGTAGTGATGAGCATACTTTAACTAACTCTGTGCTCATCTATTATTTACTTAGAATAATTTTTTTATTTTTTAATTTTTGAGACGCATTTTTGCTCTTGTCACCCAGGCTGGTGTACAATGGCATGATCTCAGCTCACTGCAACCTGTACCTCCCAGGTTCAAGTGATTCTCCTGTCTCAACCTCCTGAGTAGCTGGGATTACAGGCACCCACCACCACGTCCGGCTAATTTTTGTATTTTTTAGCAGTGATGGGGTTTCACCATATTGGCTAGGTTGGTCCTGAACTCCTGACCTCAGGTAATCCACCTGCCTCAGCCTCTCAAAGTCCTGGTATTACAGGTGTGAGCCACTGTGCCTGGCCTATTTTCTTAGGATAAATTTGTAAGAGAATTTCTGTTTTCTAAAGTTGTATTTGTCTCAAGTAAAGGGGAAAAAGACTCACTAAGCCCTGTTTGCTAGTTATTAATATCAGGGTGCAGCATAGAATAGTATTTTGAAAAGCCTGGATCTGTAGTCAAACCATCCCCATTTAAACCCCACTTCTAGCCTCTGGATGCTTGGTTTCCTCATCTGTATAATCAGAATAGTAATGGTGCCTATGCTCTAGGGTTGCTGGGTGAGATATATGAATTAATATAGAAACACACATCTGACCTATTATGATATTGCCTTTTTTACAAGTTTTGAGACAGAGTCTCACTCTGTTGCCCAGGCTGGAGTGCAGTGTGGCATGATCTCTGCTCACTGCAACCTCCACCTCCTGGATTCAAGAGATTACCTTGTCTCAGCCTCCTCTAGTAGCTGGGACTACAGGCATGCAGCAGCATGCCCAGCTCAGTTTTGTATTTTTAGCAGAGATGGGGTTTCACCCTCTCTGCCAGGATGGTCTCGATCTCTTGACATTGTGATCCACCCGCCTCAGCCTCCCAAAGTGCTGGGATTACAGGCGTGAGCCACGGCGCCTGACCATATTGCCTTCTTTTAATTCTACCAATGGCTCAGTTACGTGGGCACTATTGTGGCTATACCTGGAAGCACATGTGCAGAAATGAGAAGTAAATTATCCAAGGTGGCCAAACCCAGATACCAAGTGTCAGCTCCAAAATTCATTCTTTCCCTCATTATGCTGTAATTACTAATTTTATCTATGTGGAAACCCAAATGAAATACTGAGCTCTGGAAGTAAAAGTTTTCAACCTCACTTCAAATCTCTGCCTAAGTACAGAGAGGTGACTGTCTGGCATACCACTGGAAGCCTCGTGGTTCTTGTCACAAACTTATCTTTTGAACTTATTCTTATTGTCTGTCTTTCCCCCTAGAATGTATGCTCTCTGAGAGGGGGCTGTGTTGTTTAAATGACTTAGCACCAAGTCTGGCACCTGGAAGACTTTTGTCAAATAAATATATCTTATCATTCAATTATGTATATAGCCTAAAATGCCAGATCATTGTCAAATTATCTCTTCTTGTTTATGTCATTAAGATAATCTACATGTATCAAATCACCTGGATAACTGACAACTTTTCCTTTCATTTTTTATTAAAAGCACCTTTGATTTTTTTATTAAAAGAGCATCAAATGATAAGCACATTGATCAATATATTGATGAAATCATAAGCTACATGGGTATATAAAACATGTGATTGTCAGTGGTGAATGTAGTCTTTTCCTCTTCTATGCAATTCTTTTCAGAAATCCTCTCCAGAAAGGTAAAGGACTCAAATATGAATACTTTCCTAGAAAACCTCTCATTTCCTAAAGTCCAGAGTTACACTTGCTGGGTACGGACTGTGTATACAGGCCGGGTTGGCTGACTGATCCATGTAACAAGTGGATCATTCCATAGGCATAGCAAGTCCAAGCAAACGTCAGACCTTTTGCTTTGCCTAATTTGCTGCATTGCCTTTTCATCCTCAATCTCTTTCAGAATCCCCACTTTTCTTCAAGTGTCATGTGAATATCTATTCTATATAAAGCCTGCTCTTGCTTCTCTTCTCCCCTGGGAGAGAGTTTGGCTCTGTTCATTGTAATTCCATGAAACGATGTACGTAACGTGACTATGGCTCTGAGGACATTATATTGCATTAAAAAAAATCTGTGTGCTTATTTGGACTGAGATTCTTAAGGGCAGTGATCATGGCCTTATATCCCCATTTCTTACAATTTTGCATCGCATATTAGAGGTTCTGTTGAATGAATGAACTGTAAGTGTGAGTACGTGTACTTAGGGTTTGTTAAGTGAGTAACAGGAAGCTAGGGGAGGTTTTAAGTAAGGGAATAGCAGAATCTAATTCATGGCTTAGGAGTACATGTTTGACTGTACATTACCCTACCCAAATCCTGGAATTCTGGCTTGTAGGCATGTGCTTAATTACTAAAACTTACTCTTTCAATCTTACACATTTCATTTGAAGGAATTTTTTTGCCTTGTTTGTTACTTCTGTAGCCTGGCTGTTCTAAGGATTATAACTTACTTACTTTTTTCCCTCAATTTCTCTCATACATCGAGTGATATTTTACCTTCACATTGATACTTCCATTATCAGAAAACATTCATCTTTTTCATCATGAAAGCAGTTGACCACAGGAAGTGGGTGGAGAATGTCATGCCATACACTGCTCAGTAGGGTTAGGAGCTATCAGGCAGGATTGCAAGTTTCAAGGGGATTCCAGGCAGCCCATGCAGACTGTTTCTATCATTATTTTTCCTTCATCCACAGAAAGCATTAAGAGTAAGGCTTATGTCTTATTCATTGCCATGTTCCCAGCATCTATTATAGTGTCTGGGATCTAGTAGATAGCAGGAAATAAAAAGTATTAATAAATTAATGAATGACTAGCTGATCAAAGGAAGGAATGTGGCTTCTCAGCTAGAAAGCACATTTGAATTTGAGTAACACTGATACTCCCCAGAATGGCGAAGGTGGCAGGAACTGAGATCTTCTCAGTATTTAACAAGGCTTTGCAGCCCATACTACTGTCAGAGCCATTTGAACCAGAGCAACTCCACCTTGAATAGGGGTTGGGTAAAATGAGGTTGAGACCTACTGGGCTGCATTCCCTGGAGGTTAGGACATCCACAGTAGATAAAGGTCATGAAGACCTTGCTGATAAAACAGGCTGCAGTAAAGAAACAAGCCCAAACCCACCAAATCCAAGATGAAGACAACAGGAACCTCTAACCGCCCTGGTCATTATATGCTAATTACAATGCATTAGCATGTTAAAGGACACCCCACCAGTGCCTTGGCAGTTTACAGATGCCATGACAATATCTAGAAGTTACCTGTATAGTCTAAAAATGGGAGGAACCCTCAATTCTGGGACTTGCCCATCCCTTTCCTGGAACATGAATAATCCACCCCTTATTTAGCATATAATCAAGAAATAACTATAGGAATCCTACTCCAGTAGCCCAAGCTGCTGCTCTGTCTGTGGAGTAGCCATTCTTTTATTCCTTTACTTTCTTAATAAACTGATTTTCACTTCATGAATTTGCCTTGAATTCTTTCTTGCATGATACAAGAACCCTCTCTTGGGGTCTGGATGGGAACCCCTTTCTGGTAACACTACCATTAAAGAAAATGGTTCTTGAGCCTTTGGGAAGCTCTTTGGCAAGAAGTCCAGTAAGTTCACAAAGGTCATCTTTCCTCACAGGGAATTTACCAACTTGAATGCAGGTTTTCATTACTGAGTTGACTGGAACTGTCATTTGTAGACCTTTGCTTTGGAGTTGAAGTCAAGAACATCATTCTCGTATTTTAAATGAGCCCATGTTTGCCGTGTTCCCATCAATACCTCTTTCTTCCCCTGCTGCTTTCTCATATAATTTAAGGTTCTAAGCAGAGGAGAGGAGAGGCAGAGAGGGAGGAGTTCTGCTGCTACTGCCACGTTTTCATGGAGGATGAGTTTTCCCTGGGACAGATGGGAAGGAGGGTGACACATCAGTGTTCCTGAGTTCTGGGAGTGGGCTGCAGTTACGTGGGAGATCTGGCAAACTTGTCCAAAGCTAAGCTCTTAACGCTGTTTGCTAGTTGCTGACTTCTTGTTAAATAGCCCTAATTGTAGACATTAGCATTCCAAGATGAACTATATATATTAAATGTACACTATTAGATTTCATGTGGGCCCCCAGAGATAGTCTTAGGCCGATCATGCCTTAAAAAACAACAACAACAACAAAAACAAAAACATACCCGGGAGGCCCTGGCGGGTTTCACAGCGGGGCTCTGTCCTGTGGGTTTCAGCCTGTGATGATCTCTCAGGTAAAAGTGACTTCAGCTTCCAGCTTTCTGTTGCACATTGTGCGTCCTTCGCTTTTGCAAACACTTTATTTTCTCAGCATCCTATTGATATTTAGGAGACATTGTAGCTGCAGTGATATGTCACAGACACTCAGGAAACTTACAACACCCAGGGCGCTGGATTCTGGGTCTGGGAGATGGTGAGTAGTGGGAGCTGTCTTTACTGAGAGCCTGGCTTTAAATTGTTCTTTAGGCTGAAGGAACCACAGCCAAAAAAGCAGATTGAAGAGGTGCTGATTCTGCTGATGACACAGGCTTTCTGATGACCCGAAGGAGCAGTTCTTGTTCCTGGGTCTCTGGGACACAACGGAAGGGAATCACTCACTACACCTCAGTCAGACCTTTTCTTCTCCCTCCTCTTCACTGACACAAACTCTCACAGAAAGTTTACAAAAAAAAAAAAAAAAAATCATCAGAGCATTTAAGAAGCCTCAGAAATCATCATTTCACTCCATGTGATTATAATTTAGTGGGATCATTTCCTGAGGATTTCTGAGGAGAGGAAAATGGTGCTTCTTTATAGATCCCCAAGTTACACATTTAGTTTTTCTATCATTTTGGGTTCTATGTGGTTTACACTTATTTAAGCTTAGTCTGTCACAGTTTTTTATCTATGGGCTAAAATCATGCTGGTTTTTCTCGTCCTGTCATCCTACCTCATTTCCTACTTCAGTGTTTCATGTTCAGTCACTCGGTGGTCACTACCATCCTGTATCTTCCCACTGTGTGACTACTCACTCACCCTTTATTTTCAAAAAGAAAATTTAACTTTTTTTTTTAGAAACAGGGTCTCGCTCTGTCATTGGGCTGAAATGCAGCGGTGCAACCATGGCTCACTGTAGCCTTGACCTCCTGGGCTCAAGGGATCCTCCTGCCTCAGTCTCCTGAGTAGCTGAGACTGCAAGTGTACATACCTTGCCTGGCTAATTCTGAAATTTTTTTTGCAGACAAGGTCTTGCTATATTGTCCAGACTGGTCTCTAACTCCTCGTCTTACTTAAGTGATTCTTTCACCTTGGCCTTCCAAAGTGCTGGGATTACAGGTGTGAGCCACTGCACCCAGCATCACCCTTTCTTAATGGTGGGCTTCCAGCAGTGATATGGGGATATGACCCTCCCCTCCCTGGCCACCGCAGATTAGGACAAAGATATGCACCTGGGCCAATTAGAGCCTTTTCCCTGGGATTCTAAGGAAGCTTTGTCTCTCTATGAGACTGAAACTTTGGAATTATGGGCAGCCATTTTATATTCACTGGGTGGACAAGTATCACCACATTAAGAAGGATGAAGTGAAGGTTTGTGAGGAGACATGGAGAAATTTTTCACCCCTCACCTCCTCTTCCATCTCTGTTCTAGGCTTCCTGAGGCTTTGCTGCCTTCCTGTTCTTGGGTTGTGTGAATCACCTCTGTATCTTTATGATAAATCTCCCCCTCCCATTTATTATTATTTTTTTTGGCTTGAGCAAGTGTGAGGTTTTCTTCTGTTGCTTCTAATCACAAGAATCTTCACAAGCCTGCATTTGTCAGGCCAGTGTTGCAGTCAGCATTGTCACCACTCCAAGAAGCAGGTAAAGATTCAGAGGGGAAGGGGGAGAAGCGTAAACACATAGGTCCTCATCAAGCTGGGAAATGGGAGGTTTTCTTCTTTTCTTTCACAGTCATAGACTCATTCCTTGAGGGAAAATTTGTGGTGCATGCAAGAGGTAGGAGGCCAGAGCCAAGGCATGCAAGTAGCAAAGAGCATGATATAGCCACAATCAGGAGAGAAACAAGGTTCTAAAAGGCAGAGTCAAAGTTGAAAGTTTCACACATGGGGAATGGGCTCCCAACAGAAAGATCTTGGTCCTCTAAGGCAGATAAAATGCTGAGTCTTGGGCCCCTCCCTAGGGATCAAGACATACTTTTGGTAGGACTTGGTAGGATGTATTTTTGAAAGCCTGATTAGGATGTTTTAAAATTTGCATATTGGCATCTTTTTGCATACCAGGAAAACTAAGAGGATCTTGAGAGTGTTTTGATAATCACCACCCCCTTTTTCCCCTTTTGACATGGATAATTCATATCCCATTATGATGTGACTAATTCAAATATGATTATTATCCAAACAGAAATATTCTTGTACTTTCATTACTGGAAAATGACTTTCTGCTTGTCAGAGCCAAGTGAAGGAAAAGTCAGCATCGTCTGTTTCTCATAAAGCACATTCTTTCTCTGTCTCATGCCAAAATTCTGTCTCAGTTGGAAATAAAGTGAACAAATCTTCACTGTTGCTGATCTATAGCTTTATAAGAGAAGGAATATATTATGATTCTAACTCTGTCCTTGGAACTTTCTGATCTGACTTCAGGTTACATGAGTAGAATAGTTAAAAATCAAGGAGAGTACATATTCAGAATATGGGCATAAAATTGAAATGTTAGATAATTTTTTATTTTTGACATTAAAATGTTTTTCATAAATTAACATAAAGCAAATAAAAATCACAGAATGGCTTTTACTTTTACTTAGGAAGAGCAAGGCAAAGAAATGTTATTCACACATTATATCAGGCAAAAATGCAAATTTTCTTCCCAGCTAACACCATTAAAAATATTGCCTCTCACAAGTTTCTCCTGGCAAAAGTTAGTTTCAAACCTGCAATTTAAATATTATGAGCCAGGCTAGACACCATGGCTCAAACCTGTAATTCCAGCACTTTGGGAGGCTGAGGCGGTGGATCACTTGAGGTCAGGAGTTCAAGACCAGCCCAACATGGTGAAACCCTGTCTCTACTAAAAATACAAAAAATTAGCTGGGGGTGGTGGTGCACACCTGCAATCCCAGCTACTTGGGAGACTGAGGCAGGAGAATTGCTTGAATCCGGGAGGCAGTGTTTGCAGTGAGCCAAGATCATGCCACTGCACTCCAGCCTGGGCAACAGAGCAAAACTCTGTCTCAATGAAATAAAATAAAATCATAAAATAAATAAATATTATGAGCCAGGTATGGTAGTGCATGCCTGTAGCCCCAGCTACTTGGGAGACTGAGGTGGAAGCCTGAGGCTGAGCCCAGGACTTTGAGTCCAGCCTGGGCAATATATCGAGACCCCATCTCTAAAACAATAATAAATACGTATTATGTACACAGGTCCAAAATACAGATGTTTCTATCTCTAATACAGGCTGCTGTGTCTTACGTTATGTGTTCGTAGATGCATTTGAATAGACGATATTTGTTTTTATCTTCCTTCCCAACCTGAAATGAGCAAATGTTTCATGGATTTTTCCTTCTCCTTTTGGTTTCCCCTTGTTACACATTTTACCAGATGGCCGAGTTTCATTTGGAAAAGAATTTTCCATAATAATAGATCATTTGGTACTCATGACCAATGATTCCACTCCCCGCTGACATCTACGGGAACCA
Source organism: Callithrix jacchus (assembly GCF_049354715.1). Lineage (NCBI taxonomy): Eukaryota > Metazoa > Chordata > Mammalia > Primates > Cebidae > Callithrix > Callithrix jacchus. The sequence continues at coordinate 33,055,809 of NC_133510.1, read as the reverse complement.
TGGGATGGAGTAAAGTGGCAAATGAGTCAGGCCTGGCAGAGCCTGGAGGAGGGGGAAAGACACAGCAAACAAGGGGAGGCTTGGCTTCGTCAAAGACCTGAACGAGAGTCCTAGGATAGTAAGAACTGAATGGTGTGTGTGTGTGTATGTGTGTGTGTGAGTGTGTGTGTGCGTGAGAGAGAGAACCTACATACACCCTCAGGAGATACTGTGTGTGTAAGTATTTGGAGGTAGCTGCAGGTCATTTTGACAGAGTAGAACTGTGTGGCACAACTTTGTATGGCAAAGAGGAGGACTGGGGGAAGAGATGAGCATCACTGTGCTGAAAAATGAGATGAGGCTGAGATCCTGGGTGTGTAAGCATGGGCCTGGTGAAGAAAACAGTGTAAAGAAGTGCCAGGGTGAAAGGAAAACTTCCCCTTTGTCCGCAGGAGGTTCAAATCACTCCACAAAAGGCAGATTAATTGGAGAAAGAGCATGCCAATGTATCACCAACGTTTACACTGTAGGTGGGAACACTTCAGAATAAAGACCCAACTCTCCACTGGGGTGCAGAAGCTTATATGCCACTCAAGATGACAGAAGGAATGGGGTTTTGGTGCATGGCCAAAAACAAGTTATGTTGGTAAATCAGGTTTTTGAGGCAAGACAGGTTATGGGAGGGAGAGAAGAGGAGACTTGGCTAGCAAAAGCGGTCTTGTTACGTAAAGGGTAGAAGCCCTCAGTAAGATTAAGTGATGTTGTTTTTTTCTCCAGTCCTTTAAAGGTGTCAGACTCCCAGTTAATGTTTGCTGGATCTGGACCAGGGAAGGTCTTTAATTTTGTCACGAGGATTTCAAAAACTAGCCATGACACTAGCATGTGTCTTTCTTTTGTTTTTCCCATCAATTATTTTAGAATAAGAGATCTCTATTTTTTTCTTTTTAAATTTAGGAGGCTAACTTAAAGAATCCATCTTTTGGCCACTGACAATTAGAATTTCCAATGGAGTTGCTATTAGTCCAATAGCAACTCAATCCAAATGCCTACTTATGGAAAGCCCAGGATGTAATTTCCCAAGTTTAGAAAGAAAGGTGCTTCCTAGAGAGGGCATAAAAGAAGCAATCCCAAAGACACTCCCCTAAAAATCTACTCCCAGTGTTACCGGAAAGGGGTCTAGATCCAAACCCCAAGAAGGGGTTATTGGATCTCGTCCAAGAAAAAATTCAGGGCAAGACCACAGAGTAAAGTGAAAGGAAGTTTATTAGAAAAGTAAAGGAATAAAAGAATGGCTATTCCATAGATAGGGCAGCCTCAAGGGCTGCTGGTTGCCCATTTTTGTGGTTATTTCTTGATTATATGCTAAACAAGGGGTGGATTATTCATGCTTCCTATTTTTAGAGCATATAGGGTAACTTTCTGATATTGCCATGGCATTTGTAAACGGTCATGGCTCTGGCTGAAGTGTAGCAGTGAGGACAACCAGAGGACACTCATTGCCACCTTGGTTTTTCTGGGCTGGCTTCTTTACTGCAACCTATTTTAGCCGCAAAGTCTTTATGAGCTTGGGTATTTGGTGCCAACCTCGTCTCATCCTGTGACGTAGAAAGCCTAGCCATCTGTGAATGCAGCCCAGCATATCTTTACTTTATTTTAGCTAACCCCTATTCAAGATGGAGTTGGTCTGGTTCAAATGCCTCTGACACCAGGATTAGGCTAAAAGAGCAAAAGGCTTTTGTTGTGACCGATGTTTAAGGACGCTGTTTGCCTCCAGGAACTGACAAATTTGTAGGATGATGCCAGTCATGGACTTGTGAATCTGTGACACCCCATATGCCCTCCAGTATTTAAAGAACACTGACTGCCGATTAAAGGAAAAGTTAGTGACTTTTCTGCCACTAACCAGGCAACAAGAATTGAGATGACAAAAGCCCTGTAGGGTTGGAACATCTCAAGACAAACTATCCCAAGAGCATGATATCCTCAGAATGAAAATCTTGAGTTCCAGGTCATTTTCAGGCTGACCACCTAATGTGATTTGAAAATCCTGTGCCCTGAATGGCAGAGACCAGAGAGAGTGTTTCCATTTGGTCACAAGTAAACCTTTTGAGGGCGTGGAACAAGAACAGAGGGAGCCTCAACCAGTGCCCCTCTTTGTGACAGACAAAGTCAAAGGAAAGGACTATTTCTGGGAGGAAAGAGATCAAACAATATGAATATTCATACCACAAAGTACCAAATAGTACACTAGAGTTCCTGCACCAAGACTAGTCACAGAAATCTTTTTCTCCCATTAATCAGAATTTTGCAGAGGAATCAGTGATTTTTGCCATCCATTTGACTGGATTGCACAGAGAGAGATGCTGGGAGCCTGACTGTAAGAAATTCTTACTCTTGCCCAGAGATTAGGTCCCGAATTCTCTTAACTATAGCTTCTAGAAGAGTGAAATTTTGACCCTACCAACTATGCCAAACTCTAGGAGCAAAGGGATAGGTTTGCCAAAAAAAATCAACTCACAAAAGGCAGGCTAATTGGAGAAAGGCATGCTAATTTATTAATGCTAATGCTGTAGATGAGGAGACCTCAGAATGAAGACCCAACCCCCTAGTGGGGTAGAGAAGCTTGTATACCATCTTGAGGTTACAGAGAGAATCGGGGCTTGGTGCATGGCCCAAAACAGCATATGGTTGTAAGTCAGGTTTTAGTAAGACAGGTTATGGGAGGAAGAGAAGAGACTTTGCTAGCAAAGGTGATCTTGTTATGTCAATGACACCTCACCGGTAGCAGCCCTCAGATAGATTAAGTGGTAACTGTTTTCTTAGACCTTTCAAGATGTTGGATGGACACTCAGTTAATCTTTGCTGGTTGTGGACAAGGGAGGCCTGGCTGCATCAACGTGGCTTATCTATATTGCAAAATTTGAAATCGCCTTTGCAAAATTACAGCTGAGGAAAGTGAAAGAAAGCAGACCTAACAAACTCCATCTTGCTTCTAACCTTCAAGCTGTCCTTATTCATTCCTGGGCATAGGCTGAATTAACTTTGGAAAGGAATTCAGTTCATAGTTTGACTCTAATACAAAATTGATAACAGCCTTTTCCCAAAAAGACCCCCTTTTTGCCTGGGGTCCAGTCTGCCTTTGCAGGACTAACACATTAGCTACAGGATTAGAAATTACATTTGAGATGTTTTGCAGACCCTGCACTGGTTGGATCAGCTGTTACCACCCATACTGGTAATCTGGCTCAGCCTGTTCTGCCATCCCACCTAGGAACAGAAGACAGAAAGAAAAACTCACTTCAACCCCCTGTGATTCCATCTTCAACCTGACCAATCAGCACTTCCCACTTCCCAAGCCCCAACCCACCAAATTATCTTTAAAAATTTTGATCCGGCCGGGCGCGGTGGCTCAAGCCTGTAATCCCAGCACTTTGGGAGGCCAAGGCGGGTGGATCACGAGGTCAAGAGATCGAGACCATCGTGGTCAACATGGTGAAACCCCGTCTCTACTAAGAATACAAAAAATTAGCTGGGCACGGTGGCGCGTGCCTGTAATCCCAGCTACTCAGGAGGCTGAGGCAGGAGAATTGCCTGAACCCAGGAGGCGGAGGTTGCGGTGAGCCGAGATTGCGTCATTGCACTCCAGCCTGGGTAACAAGAGCGAAACTCCGTCTCAAAAAAAAAAAAAATTTTTTTTTGATCCCTGAATGCTCGAAGAGACATATTTGAGTAATAATAAATTTCTGGTCTTCTGCACAGCTGGCTCTGTGTGAATTACTCTTTCTCCATTGCAATTCCTGTCTTGAGAAATCAGCTCTGTCTAGGCAGCGGGCAAGGTAATTTTGTTTTACTTCATTCTTTTGGTGGACCACTCTCACAGAAAGATGAATAATTGATTTCATTACCCACAGTTATCTGTTTACATTTAAATAAACAGGAATGGAGGGAATTTTTTCAAGAAGTTAAAAATAATTAGCCTTACTTAAATGATGTTTAATGTAAAACAAAAACACTAAAACAATTCCAAAGTTACATCATCTACTCCACTTTTACTCATGAGTTTGCAGCAACTGGGAACAAGGGTAAGCGATGACATGAAAAATGATGTGGAAAAACAAAGGCACAAGAATTCAATGTAACAGGTTATTTCTATATTTGGATTTAGCCAGTTCATCTGCCCAATATTCTGACCTGTGGGTTTATATAAAGATTTTCTCAGAGACAACTTGAGTATAGGGAAAGGAGCTTTGACACTGTAAACAGAAATCGTTTTTCCTCAAAGTCTCAATTTGGCCATTATTTATCTGTGTGATCAAGTCATAACCTCACTGCTCCTGTTTCTCGTGTAGAATAAGGAGTTAATAATTTAAACTGAATGATGTTATGGTGAGGATTCAATAAAATAATGCCCTTGAAAATGCTACCTGAAGTACAAACTATGTGTGGGAGGATGTTAAATTTTAAATGAGGGCTCCGTAGAGCTGGGAGAAGCCTAGATCACAGCATGTTGGCCTCAATGCACTACAGCCTAGTCTGGGTAGACGGAGCCTCTCAGAAAAGTAGAGGATTCTGTTAGCTGCAAGGCAGGTGAACAGCAATGCTGAGCAGGGGAACAAGGGCAGTGTTCCAGGGTTGTCTCCATAAGGCAAAAATGTGTCTGGTATTTACTATATCCCATTGTATATTCATTGTGTCATTCATTCCAAAACTGAACTCATTTTTTTTCTCTAGAAATTCTGCCCATTCCTGCTTATGTATTAAGGGAAATTTAGGTAGTTGTTTCAAGAAAGTTAAGGATAAAGGAAGCATTTCAATTTCCAAAGTGTTGATAAAGAATTGCAGCACAAGGTATATCATTTAGAACTTTTTTTTTTTTTGAGATGGAGTCTCCCTCTGTGGCATCCAGGCTGGAATGCAGTGGTGTGCGATCTCAGCTAACTGAAACCTCAGTCTCCCAGGTTCAAGCAATTCTTATGCCTCAGTCTCCCAATTAGCTGGGATTACAGGTTCCCATAACCACACCCGTTTTTTTTTTTGTATTTTTAGTAGAGACTGGATTTCACCATAATGGCCAGGCTGGTCTTGAACTCCCGATTTCAGTTGATCTGCCCACTGCAGCCTCCCAAAGTGCTGGAATTACAGGCATGAGCCACCGTGCCCAGCCTAGAGCTTCATTTTAATTTGTATCACTGTCACATGGCAGTAAACGCTAGGCCTTTTCCTAGCTCCTTGTTCTAGAGGAAATCTCTATGTAGTCTTTTTTAGGATCCTGTTGCACTGCTTTTGAAAGGAAATGCAACTTTATGTTCTTTTTACACTCAGACGTCTAAATGGTACTTTTTTTTTTTTGAGATGGAGTTTCGCTCTGTGGCCCAGGCTGAAGTGCAGAGTGCTGCACAGAGCAGAATTAAAGTTAATTACCACCGTGAGGTGTCAACAACCAGAGAAACAGAGGAAGTCACAAATTCTGAGATGTTTCAGAAGCTTTTTAGATAACTATGAGGTGTTTTAAAAAGTACCCTGTCTCTTTGGTAAGTGGAGTTTCCCAACTCCTGTTCAATGGTCTGTCAAAGTTAGAATGCACACGAAAGATGCATTGAGACAACTGGACTTATCTGAAAATTTGTTTTTTTGGTGAATCCTTCCAAAATAGATAAAATTGAAGCTGCTTTAAGGCACCATGTGAGGAAATTTCATTTTAGCCTTTTTCCTCTCAGTTGTAGTTATTATAGGTGACAAAGAACAAATTATATAAAAAGAGGCTGAGATTTTTAGGAGCTAGCTGCTTTTCAAAGCATAGAAACCAACATTCTTTGTACTGGCTGACTTCGTTTGAATGTGCCTTTGCCTGGGATTAGGAGACATAGCCTCCCCAAAAAGGAATGGCTCTACCATCATCAGGCAGCTCTTTCTAAGGAATGATCATCCTATCAGACGTATTTTCTTCTTTTTAGTAACAAACCAACATTCCCCTTTCCATGCACCCATTTGCTGCATCTCCATCCTACTTTGTTAAAATTATAACTGTCTCTTGGATTCCAGGCCTTCTCACAGACCTGCCTTTCCACCGTCCAGGAGTAGCTTTGAATTCCAAAATCTAATCACAGAGCAAATTCATTCCCCAAATGTTTCTTTTCACAAATTTTTCTGGAAGGACAGGTGTTACAGGCTCTGTGCTAGCTGCTGGAATACAGCTATGAACCAGGTGGAGAAGAATTCCTGCACTATAGGAGCTTACACTCGAGGGAAAGGGGAATTAGCTTACTTGATGAAATGTAAGTTGGTCTATTTATCATATATAATATGTATATTATCTACATATAAATATAAGTCTTCTCTAGATTTCTCATCCCAACATGCGTATCTGTGCAGTTCAAATAGATCCTACAGAGACTGGGACAGAATTCTTATTCAGAGAAGATTGCATTCACTGTGCTGGAGCGTTTGTTATTCAGAGCCAAAGAGTTTCTTCTGCTGTAGATACCTTTATCTTGTTATCAAGATTATCTGAGAAGAGAGAGACTAAAACAAACCTTCTCACTGCCATTTCCATTTCTCTGCCCCAAGGCCTTTGTTTTAAATTCCAGAAGGTGAAAACAATTTAGAAACAAAAATGATTAATGACATGAAGGACTGATTTATGGGAAAGGATCTTAGGAGATAAATATGTATGGGCTGACTTCAGGAGTCTCTCAGAAATTCCTGGTGATATAGTTGGTGCAGAAGGATTAGCATGATAGTAAAGCTAAAACAAAGTAGGGTAGAAGAGGACAATTAAGGATGCTTGGGAATCCCTAATTATTATTATTATTTTTTTTTTTTTGAGACGGAGTTTCGCTCTTGTTACCCAGTCTGGAGTGCAATGGCGCAATCTCGGCTCACCGCAACCTCCGCCTCCTGGGTTCAGGCAATTCTCCTGCCTCAGCCTCCCGAGTAGCTGGGATTGGGAATCCCTAATTATTACTATAATATTTTTGAGGCAGAGTCTTGCTCTGTCACCCAGGCTGGAGTGCGGTGGCGTGATCCCGGCTCACTGCAACCCCTCTCTCCCAGGTTCAAGCAATTCTCCTGCCTCAGCTTCCTGAGTGGCTGGGACTGCAGGTGTGCACCATCGTGCCCAGCTAATTTTTGTATTTTTAGTAGAGATGGGATTTTGCCATGTTGGCCAGGCTGGTCTTGAACTCCTGACCTCAGGTGATTGGCCCAACGAGGCCTTCCAAAGTGCTAGGATTACAGGCGTGAGCCACCACACCCAGCCTGGAATACCTAATTCTTAACATTTGTATGATGCTTTACAGGTGAATAACAATGTTGGATATCATTGATTAAGGGCTTAGCTTGTGACAAGCACTTACCCAAAAAAGTGCTTGGGACATGCTGGGACATGATGGGCTTACACCTGCAGTCCCAGCACTTTGGAAGCTGAGGTGGGAGGACGACTTGAGGCCAGGAGTTTGAGATCAGCCAGGTCAACACAGAGAGACCCTGTGTCTACAATTAAAAAAAAATTACAGCTGGTAAATTGCAGATCCAGGACTCAAATCCGTATTTTCAGTTTCTAAGTATAATCCTCTTTCTGAGGCAATAGCTGTAACTCTAAAATCTGAGTCTTGAAGCTTCCTTGTTTCTTCTTTCACTCCGTCCGTTGCTATAAGAATGAAATAAATATGTTTCTGGGGAAGTGTATTTCTACCTTCAGGGGCTCCTGGACATATGTGTTGCTTGGGCAATATTTTATCTTCGATTAAATGAGTTTGGATAGCTTAAAAATTCATTGTGACTTGCAAAAGATATTAAAAAAAATTTACGTTCATAAACTTTTCTTTAAATGACTTTAAAGAAAGACATCTACTGTAACGTTCCCCTCTCTGTTTCATATCCTCTATTAATTTTATTCCTTCAATTTCCTCTGGTCATATGAATTTTAAAATTAGGCCCTTTGACTCTTCTATAAACTGTATTTGGAGGCTCTGTCAAATCTCACCGAGACTTTGCTGGATTCTTAAAAGCCCATGGCTCTCTGAATTAATCCTTTACGTGAGAAAGCAGGGGAGATTCTTGGAAGTAATCTAAATTGACATCTATTTCTGTTGTTTTACAACAGTTTCCCAAAGTTTGCAGGTTTAAGTAAATTTAGAACAATTGTAAAAAAGCACACACACTTGAAAATAGTTGAGTTGTAGGCCAGGGAATTCAGCCTTCTTATCCTGAATGTTTATATATGGATTTTTCTTTAGATGTATTTATAACACTATCCCTTTCACTTTTATTTTTGCCACAAGGTCAACCCACCTCCAGTAAGTAGTTTTGAACTGATTTTAAACCAGGATGAATGCAGTACGAAAGCCAACATATTATAGTGGACAGAGCATAATTTAAAAAAAGTTGGGTGGCTTGGGTATTTAATAGTCTTTTAAAAGACACAAAAACAATATTCTTTAAAAATACAAAAGCAAATTTATTCAATGTAGACATTATCACTGTTAATATTTCGGTACAGCCCTATCTTTTCAGACATGTATTCCCTCTGTAAAAAAAATGGGATCCTATGTTATGGGCTTCATTTCTTTTTTCTTTGTCTATATCATTTTTATGGCTCTTTAGTAGACTGATATATTATGATTTATAAAACTATTTGTCTACTGATCATTTAAATTATTTCCAATTTTTTTACTCTTACTAATAATTTACAGTACACATCCTTAAAGTAAAATATTTGAAAACATCTGTGATTATTTTTATACATCTGTAAGCTAGTTCACAGAAATTAAATTATTGGGTGAAGTGTATGTGGAATTCTAAGGCTTTTGTTAGTTTTTTCAAATTGTCCTCAAAATTCTGTATTCCCATGAATAATATATGGTGAGTTAAAACATTGGATAAGAAACTATTAAATGCAAACCAGATATCGTAGCATGGTGCCTGTATTTCTAGCTACTTGAGAGGCTGAAGCAGGAGGACCACTTGAGCCCAGGAATTGGTGATCAAAGTGCTCTATGACCACACCTGTGAATAGCCACTGCACTCTAGACTGGACAACATAGCAAGACCTAGTCTCTAAAACAACAAAGTGAAACCCAAAACCACAAAATGCACAATGAATGTTACATAATCTAAAAAAGCACAATACATAATCTCAAAAAAGAGAGTTCAGATCACATCAACCACTAAGAATATTCTGTTCCTTCATTTTGGGGGATTTCCTATTTGAAAACCATCCCAAAGAAAGAAAAATGGAACATCATTACAATTGAGGGCTATATAGTGTACTGAATTGGAAATCTGAAAATCTGGTCCCTAGCCCTGCCTGTGCTGCTGCTCATTTGATGCGTGTGGCTCTGCCAGCCAATTATTCCACCTGGGCCTACTATTCTTCATTTGTAGTGTGACCATATATTGTGCTCTATGTTTGTGGCAAAAGAAGAATAATTAATAGCATCTTCTTTTACTCTCAAAGTGGACAATGAAGTCCGTGCTTGTCCTACTTCCCTCTGTGTGAGGTGTTTCCACTATTAAAATGGACATATGTTGTTTTGCCTGCCCAGCCTCTTTCCCCTGTTGTTTTCTGTTGTGGCACCACTCTCTTCCATCATTAGTCTATGTGTGTACAGCTTAAGTCTCTCCCAGACACACGGCCAGGGTGGGCACGTCAGAGCACCACATCCTCTTGGACTCAGAGATGAATCTAAAAATAGCTATGTGACCCAAATCACGCTCCTGTGAGCTGTCCTCCTGGATTTCTGATGGGGCTAGTGGTATGCTGGCTCATATTGGTCCACAAGAGCCAATTATTAAATTTCTAGGAATTTTGCCAATCAGTTGTTAAACACAGCCATTATTAACAATTAGATTATAAAAACTTACAATTAAAGTATATTAAAACAAAGGTAGTGAATACTTCAAACTCACAGCTGCCTAATTATTTTACTATATTATATTATTACCTCTGATGTTGAGTTATTTATGTGTTTTGACTCTATAAGATGGAAATACTACAGAATAGACTACATCTCTTCCCAACTCCATGTATAGTGATGCCAAGCTCGTAGGTTGAAATTGTCCATGGTGGGAATATTTACACCATTGAAATTGGCAAATGTTATAGACCAGTTTTTTTTTTTTTTCTGGAAAGCCAATCATTAAACACTTACCTTCACATCACTGGCTAAAACTAATGGGAAAGGAGCTTTTGCTTTTCACTTTGTTGCTATGCTGGTAAAATATAGTCCTGGAGTAGCAGGAGGGCCATTTTGGTCATCTGGGGAGAGCTTGTCCAAGAACTGTGCTAGTGAAAGGGAAAGTAGAGCTGAGGGCTGTAGAATGACAAGATTCTTATTTTTCTTTTGTCTTTATTGAGGTATAATTGACAAATAAAAATAAAGACAAGCTTGGTGTGTTGGTTTATTCCTGCAATGTCAACATTTTGGGAGGCAGAGGCAGGAGGATTGCTTTAGCTCAGGAGTTTGAGACCAGCATGGGCAAAATAGCAAGATCCCGTCTCTACAAAAAATTAAAAATTTAGGCAAGGTGCAGTGGCTCACACCTGTAATCCTAGCACTCTGGGAGGCCGAGGCAGGCAGATCACCTGAGGTCAGCAGTTCAAGATCAGCCTGTTCAACATGGTGAAACCCTGTTTCTACTAAAAATGCAAAAAAAAAAAAAAAAAAAAATTAGCTGGGTGTGGTGGTGCATGCCTATGATCCCAGTACTCAGGAAGCTGAGGCAGGAGAATCGCTTGAACCCAGGAGGCAGAGATTGCAGTGAGTTGAGATTGTGCCACTGTACTCCAGCCTAGGTGAGAGAACAAGACTCCATCTCAAAATAAATAAATAAATAAATAATAAAAATTTAGTCAGATGTGTTGACATGCACCTGAGGTCCTAGGTACTCAGGAGGCTGAAGTGGGAGGATCACTTGAGGCTGGAAGTGGAGGCAGCAGTGAGCCAAGACCGTGCCACTGCACTTCAGCCTGAGTGACAGAGCAAGACAGACCGTGTCTCAAAAAAAAAAAAAAAAACAACTAAAAAACAAAAAAACAAAACCACAAGACTCTTAATGTGAGCATTTGGCATCTTAGTTGGATGAGAAACTGGCTTAATCCATATTAGGTTTCTACAGTTTATAAATACAAGTCTTTTGATAACACCGACCCTATGATCTATAAGACTCCCTTGTAGCTTCTTAATAATATCTGATTTCAAAATTAAATAAAAGGAGGAACTTCTTAGATCATATTTCAGTGCCCATAGTTACTGTCTTTGACAAGAAGTCAAATAAAAAATATTCTGTAATGAGAACTCAGAATTCAGAAACTAACTCAGAACCGCATAGCTTCATGGAAACTCAACAACTGGCTCTTGAATGTTGACTGGATAAACAATGAAATGAAGGCAGAAAATAAAGAAGTACTTTGAAACCAACAAAAACGAAGACACAACATACCAGAATCTCTGGGACACATTTAAAGCAGTCTCTAGAGGAAAATATATAGCAATAAGTGCCCACATGAGAAGAGTGGAGAGATCCAAAACTGACACCCTATCGTCGAACTTGAAAGAGCTAGAGGAACAAGATCAAAAAAACTCAAAACCTAGCAGAAAACAAGAAATAACTAAGATCAGAGCAGAATTGAAGGAGATAGTGACACGAAAAACCCTTCAGAAAATCAGTAAATCCAGGAGCTGGTTTTTCGAAAAGATCAACAAAATAAGACAGACCACTAGCCAGATTAATAAAAAAGAAAAGAGATAATCGAATAGATGCAATAAAAAATGATAAAGGGAAAATCACCACAGATCACACAGAAATTCAAACCATCATCAGAGAATATTACAAACAACTCTATGCACATAAACTAGTAAACCTGGAAGAAATGGATAAATTCCTGGACACTTGCCTCCTCCCAAGCCTAAACCAGGAAGAAGTTGAAACCATGAATAACGAGATCTGAAGTTGAGGCAGCAATTAAGAGCCTACCACCCAAAAAAAGCCCAGGTCTAGATGGGTTCACAGCTGAATTCTACCAGACACACAAAGAGAAACTGTTACCATACCTCCTAAAACTATTCCAAATAATCCAAAAAGAGGGAATCCTTCCCAATTCATTTTATGAGACCAATATCATCCTGATACCAAATCCTGGCAGAGACTCAACAAGAGAAGAAAACTTCAGGCCAATATCCATGATGAACATAGATGCAAAAATCTTCAATAAAATACTGGCAAACCGATTGCAACAGCACATCAAAAAGCTTATCCACCATGATCAAGTAGGATTCGTCCTGGGGATGCAAGGCTGGTTCAACATACACAAGCCTATAAACGTAATTCACCACATAAACAGAACCAAAAAAAACCACATGATTATCTCAATTGATGCAGAGAAGGTCTTTGACAAAATTCAACAGCACTTTATGCTAAAAACCCTCAATAAACTTGGTATTGACGGAACATATCTCAAAATAATAAAAGCTATTTACGAAAACCAACAGATCATACTGAATGGGCAAAAACTGGAAGCATTCCCTTTGAAATCTGGCACTAGACAAGGATGCCCTCTCTCACCACTCCTATTCAATATAGTACTGGAAGTTCTAGCCAGAGCAATCAGGCAAGAAAAAGAAATAAAGGGTATTCAAATAGGAAAGGAGGAAGCCTAATTGTCTCTATTTGCAGACAACATGATAGTATATCTAGAAGACCCCATCCATCGTCTCAGCCCAAAATCTCCTGAAACTGGTAAGCAACTTCAGCAAAGTCTCAGGATATAAAATCAATGTGCAAAAATCACAAGCATTCCTCTACACCAATAACGGACTTAAAGAGAGCCAAATCAAGAATGAACTGCCATTCACAATTGCTACAAAGAGAATAAAATACCTAGGAATACAACTAACAAGAAATGTAAAGGACCTCTTCAAGGAGAATTACAAACCACTGCTCAATGAAATAAGAGAGGACACAAACAGATGGAGAAACATTCCATGTTTATGGTTAGGAGGAATCAATATCGTGAAAATGGCTATACTGCCCAAAGTAATTTACAGACTCAATGCTATCCCCATCAAGTTACCAATGACCTTCTTCACAGAACTGGAAAAAAGCACCTTAAACTTCATATGGAATCAAAAGAGAGCCTGCATAGCCAAGTCAATTCTAAGTAAAAAGAACACAGCAGGAGGCATCACACTACCAGACTTCACACTATACTACAAGGCTACAGTAATCAAACAGCATGCATGATACTGGTACCAAAACAGAGATATAGACCAATGAAACAGAACAGAGGCATCGGAGCCAACACAACATACCTACAACCATACAATCTTTGATAAACCAGACAAAAACAAGCAATGGGGAAAGGATTCCCTGTTTAATAAATGGTGTTGGGAAAACTGGCTAGCTATGTGCAGAAAGCAGAAACTGGACCCCTTCCTGACACCTTACACTAAAATTAACTCCAGATGGACTAAAGACTTAAACATAAGATCTAACACCATAAAAACCCTAGAAGAAAATCTAGGCAAAACCATTCAGGACATAGGAGTAGGCAAGGACTTCATGACCAAAACACCAAAAGCATTGGCAACAAAAGCCAAAACAGACAAATGGGACCTAATCAAACTCCACAGCTTCTGCATGGCAAAAGAAACAGTCACTAGAGTAAATCGGCAACCAACAGAATGGGAAAAAATTTTTGCAGTTTACCCATCTGACAAAGGGCTGATATCCAGAATTTACAAAGAACTCGAACAGATTTACAGGAAAAAAACAAACAAGCCCATTCAAAAGTGGGCAAAGGATATGAACAGACACTTTACAAAAGAAAACATACATGAGGCCAACAAATGTATGAAAAAATGCTCATCATCTCTGGTCATTAGAGAAATGCAAATCAAAACTACATTGAGATACCATCTCATGCCAATTAGAATGGTGATCATTAAAAAATCTGGAGACAACAGATGCTGGAGAGGGTGTGGTGAAATAGGAACACTTTTATGCTGCTGGTAGGAGTGTAAATTAGTTCAACCATTGTGGAAGACAGTGTGGCGATTCCTGAAGGACCTAGAAATAGAAATTCCATTTGACCCAGCAATCCCATTACTGGGTATGTATCCAAAGGATTATAAATCGTTCTACTATAAGGACACATGCACAGGAACCTTCATTGCAGCACTGTTTACAATAGCAAAGACCTGGAATCAACCCAAATGCCCATCGATGATAGACTGAACAGGGAAAATGTGGCACATATACACCATGGAATATTATGCAGCCATCAAAAACGATGAGTTCGTGTCCTTTGTAGGGACATGGATGAACCTGGAGAACATCATTTTCAGCAAACTGACACAAGAACAGAAAATGAAATACCGCATGTTCTCACTCATAGGTGGGTGTAGAACAATGAGAACACATGGACACAGGGAGGGGAGCACTACACGCTGGGGTCTGTTGGGGGGAATACGGGAGGGACAGTGGGGGGTGGGGAGTTGGGGAGAGATAGCATGGGGAGAAATGCCAGATATAGGTGAAGGGGAGGAAGGCAGCAAATCACACTGCCATGTGTGTACCTATGCAACTATCTTGCATGTTCTTCACATGTACCCCAAAACCCAATGCAATAAAAATATAATAAAAAAACTGAAAAAATATTCTGTAATGAACTCACACAATTTCTCTTATTCAATCCTGCATAATATTAGCATTAAATATCTTATAATAAAAATTTAAGCCATAAGACAGTTGAAATAAACTTGTGTCAATAATTTCACTCATTTTATAAGATTTCCCCTTCTTTTGAAAATGAAATATTGTGTATAAGTTGATCCATTTTAAAATAATTTTTTAAAACCAACTTTTAATTATCCTCAGATAATGATTACTGCCTATATTCAACCACAGCACTGTATCCAGGAAGCCCTGTCAGGATAAAGTTACTCGCATTTTAAGGACACTGTCCTTTCTCATTTAGAAATATTGATTTCATTTTACCAGTGTGATGTCACTATGATGCACCTTGAGGTGGTGTTTCTTAATTGGTGAATGAGTCTGGAGTAGGTCCTGCTGAGATACTGGGAATACTCCCCAATTTGACACAGCTGAAGTGCATATTTAACATTTTATTCCTGGCTCACTATAGCTATGACCCTTCTCACATACTGTTGGTTCAAAAGAATCAAAATCCCATCGGTGTGTTCACTTTCTGGTACTTGACTGTTGATAGCTCAGAGGTGTTAGTGGTTAATAGTCAACATTCACAAAAATCTTATGAGGCCAAACCTCATAACTTGCCAAGTGTTAAGATAGTTTAAATTTACCATCCCTGAAATAAGTGTTCTTTTTTTCCCTCTGATGTAAAAAGATGTTAGAGAAAGTCTGTTTTGATTTGGATGATTCCATTTAGAAGTAAACTAAACAACAAAAA
This sequence comes from Callithrix jacchus, assembly GCF_049354715.1. NCBI lineage: Eukaryota > Metazoa > Chordata > Mammalia > Primates > Cebidae > Callithrix > Callithrix jacchus. The sequence goes on along the minus strand of NC_133510.1, from coordinate 33,040,400 downwards.
CCTTGATGCTGGCATTATTAGCTCTGCTAGAATTATCTTTCCATGCCAGAACTCTGGGGTTTCCTTGTCAATAGCTGGCTGCCTCCTCCTAATTCTATTGCTAGTTTGCCCCTTTTTCAATAGCTAGGTATCATCTTGCAACTATGACAAAAAAAGCTATTTCAATTAATGTGAATGAGAACTGTGATACCCTGGAATGTAACAAGCACTTTTGGGGACTGACCTGGAGTTAATTCCCTGCACCAGCATTTGCATTTCCCAAAGTGTGTTCCAAGAACCCTAGTTAGGGAAACATTCCATGTCAGTATTTCTCAGTGTGCAGATCATCTGCATCTGAAATACCTGGGCTGTTAAAGTACAGGCTCCAGGGCTGCTTCTGAGGGGCTTGGTAACATGACTTTTCAACGATTTCTCAGAGTAATTCATATGTACTTTGGGAAAAAGAGGTCTACTAAATTTGTGAATTACTCTGGTTTTTCCTTTCTCTCCCTTTTTTTTTTTTGAGACGGAGTCTCGCTCAGTCGCCCAGGCTGGAGTGCAGCGTTGTGATACCGGCTCACTACAGCCTCCGCCTCCCAAATTCAAACGATTCTCCCACCTCAGCCTCCCAGTAGCTGGGATTACAGGCGCCCACCACCACGCCCGGCTAAATTTTTTTGAATTTTTAGTAGAGACAGGTTTCACCATTTTGGCCAGGCTGGTCTCGAATGCCTGACCTCAAATGATTTGCCCTCCTCGGCCTCCTAAGGTGCTGCGATTACAGGCATGAGCCACCGCTCCCATTCCTTTTCTCCTTTTTTTTTTTTGTTTAAACAAATGTGCGTCTTGATGTTTCAACAAGTAAGACAAATGCCATGAATGTGAAAGCTGCAGTTTGCAATATATCACATTTAGAAACCCGGGGAGGTGAATTAGACAGAGGTGGTAGTTATTCTAATTAAACAATCAGGTAACTTCACGGCAAGTTGATTTGCAGCATTAAAAGTGTCCGTTTGAGTTTCTTTTCTCGTGATGATCAGAGGTCCCACATTGTCTCCAGTCTCTTTGTCGTGTTTTGTGTGAGACCCATTGCAGAATGGGAACTTTTTGGACCTCCAGCAGTGGCAGTACACAGCTTTATCTCCCAAATCCTCCATGTCAATAGCATGTACTATCTTGGGGTTGTCTTTCTGGATGTAAAGGTTTATCATAGCTTTATTTCAATGATCTTTAACATAAAATCTTTTGTAAGCTAGATAACCAATTGGAGCTGTCCCAGCAGCAACGGTAACTGCTATGATCCATTCATCTTGTACGCTGGAACTGGAAGTCAGACTCATGGCGCTGTCGCTTGCAAAGCGTGTGCACTAGGATACCGAGTACAAACGGGTTAGCACAGCCCGCGAGAGTCAAGGTGCCAGCAGCGTACTAAGGGCACTGACTCCGCGCTGCTCCCGCTGAAATACTTTCTTGTCTTACAGACTAAATTAGCAAATTAAAGGATCTGAAAAGTCCTATAGTAGAGACCTATTTAACTTTTTAAACCCAGGATTTTCTCAAATTGTTTGATTTTCCAGTTTGCTTTTGTTTTTGTTTTGAGAAAGAGAGTCTCTCTCTTGCTCGGGCTGGAGTGCAGTGGTGCCATCTCGGCTCACTGCGACCTGTGCCTCCCGGGTTCAAGCTATTCTCATGTCTTAGCCTCCCAAGAAGATGGAACTACAGGTGTGGGCCACCATGCCCAGCTAATTTTTAGTGGAGACAGGGTTTCACCATGTTGGCCTGGTGTCAAACTCCTGGCTTCACGCAATCTGTTTACCTAGGCCTCTGAAAGTGCTGGGATTACCGGTGTGAGCCCTACCACTTCCCACCTCAGATTGTTTGATTACAGAATTCTTTTTTTGGGAGGAATATCTGTTATTTGATCAAATGCTATTGGGAAAGGTTACTCTGATAGTATAATAACTGCAGATTGTCACAATTGCTTGTTAGCTTGATACTGAGTTACTGTAGTGTCTTTTTATAAGCATTAGACGTAGATCTGAGTGTGAATCCTGAATTTTGTACTGTTGTTTCAGTTACCTAACAGTCATATTCTCTTAATCCCAAGGGAGATAGAGCGAAAGAGTGAGTTAATACCAGAAACATTGCTAGAAAAATAAACAAGCGTTTCTGATACCATCACAGTATATGAAAAGTGACGTATGGGCAACGTGTTTTGCCCAGACATTCTGCCTCTCACTCTACACCTCCTTAGACGTGGCTGCCATTTAACAACACACTATACAGAGGGAGGAGCAAGGAGCGCGTCCAGAAACGCAGATCAAGTAGAACAATGGAAAAGAAGTAAACACACTTGAGCAGGAAATTGGAAGGAAGTGAAGTAATTCTTCACTCTGCAGCAGAAGTTGGTGAAAGGCAACCCCAGTTTTTGCTTTCCACCATTCTCCTGTTAGGCATAAACACCACAGAGCCAGGCAGTAAAGAAACGATAAGCGAGGACTGAACTTTGGGGCTTCTCTCTAGGGTGGGACTGCCTTTTGCTTGGCTCTGGAACTAGAGGGACAAAGATGGGTCCAGAGTCAAGGAAGCAGGGCACAGATTAGCTGGAGGGAGACAGATAAGGAGACCTCTGGGTTTCCTTTCAAATCCCCTGCGTTAATTCACCACGACAGAGAAGGAGGCCAAATCCTGGGCTCACTCATCCTGTCCCGACGCATTTACTTTCTCTATGCTTTTACATGCCTCGTCTCCTTTGTTCCTTTGTTCCCCCTTCATTCCTCTTTTTCTCTTTCTTTACTTTTTTCCCTTTTTTCTTCATTTCCCCTTCCTTCCCTCCCTCACTCCTTCCTTCCTCCCTCCCTCCCTCCCTTCTCTCTCTCTCTTTTTTCTCTTTCTGTCTTTCTTTCCTTTCTCTCACCATTACCTATGCTGGAGTGCAGTGACCTGAACATGGCTCACTGCAGCCTCTACTTCTGGGGCTCAAGTGATTCTTCTGCCTCAGCTTCCCTAGTAGCTGGTAGTACAGGCGCACACCACCACACCTAGCTAATCTTTTTTTTCTTGTAGAGACAAGTCCTTGCCATCTTGCCCAGACTTGCCTGGAACTCCTGAGCTCAGGCCATCCTGCTACCTTGGCCTCCCAAAGTACTAGGATTACAGGCATGAGCCACTGCGTCTGGCCTGCCTCCTTTGTTTCAAATGCTTTTACCTTGTATTCTCCCACTATGTGCCGATGGACCTTCGCTTATTTTGCTAGCTTAACCTCATCGTGTTATATTAATGGTATGCAGTGAGATTGGGAGCTTTTTGAAGGGAAGAGATACTGTCTTATTTATCTTGAGTATCTTGCACTAGACTCAGCTTCTAGCATGAAACAGCTTTTCAATCAATGTTTGTGGTAGCCAGGGAGATCAGAAATCTCAACAAGATGCCTCTGAATAATCTTCAGAGTACTCATCTAGAGTTCATTGGTATAGAATGTTAGAGTGGGAGGCTGTCTGTAGACCCTCCTCATTTTACAAATAGGGCAGTGATAGTTCACATGAGAAGCAAGTGGTGAACTAAGACTCAGACCTCCTCGCTCTCAGTCCTGTGTTCTTTTGACTCCCCCAAGGTGGCTTGTATAACTAAAAAAAGAAAAAAAAAAGCCACACTGTCCAATGCTGCATAACCTTTTATAAATTGTAGTATAAAGCAACATTTTATTTAATTGCATCAGCGAAAATGCGGAGACATTGAGCTGGAAAATGATTTAAGGAGGATGTTTTGCCCCCACATAGAATTTGTTCCATTTCTGCTTTTACTCCTTGAATTTTTGCATCCCATTGTGTGTCTTTCTAATTCTTGGCTTAGCTTGGAAGCTGCAGTTAAAAAATGCTGGGTGAGAAGCTATTCTCCTGGTACTTTCAACTTTATTGGAAAGAGAAGGTCTCATAAATCACATAAGGGAACTGGGGCCTGTAGGATTGCTTAGTTGCCAAGTGAATTCTGATTGATTGCTTTGGAAAATATGTACATTTTCCAGGAGCTTATCTGAAATGAAATAAAGATTCATACTTTCTCAGACTGAGCTCCTGCTCCACCAAATTTCAGTCATGGTCTGGTCATTTTAATCCAGTGAAAGGGCAGTTAAGTGAACAGTGTAAGCATTAGAAGTGTAGTAAAAAAATGTGAACAGCAAAGCACAAATGTTATTTCAAATGGAGAAAGGTTTGGAACAACAAAAATGTTCCTAACTAAACAAAAAATTAGAACCAGATTTAGGTTCTATGTCTCGTGTTGACTTAAACTTCTTTCTAATAATGGTCAGTCGTATCAGAGTGGAGAAATTGTTGAGAAAACCATGTTACCAGATGGTTTATCTGATTCCTATCAGGAAGCAGCATGGATTAGCATTTCAGGAGAACTGAAATTGTACGTGTCCACAGACAGCAAAATTCAATGGAAGGAAAATCTTTGGAGCTTAATCCTTTGAGGTCACAGAATCTGTGAAAATCTATGAAAGCTGTGAACCTCCTCCCCATAAAAATTCACATACATATGAAAGCTTTCAGACCCATGATGCCCATAGGGCACTGGGATCCTACATTAATTACCTCTTATTTAGCTATTTTCCCTAGAATTTCTGGTTTCTTGATGTGGCAGATCTGCTGGGCTGGCACCTGGAACTTCCAACCCCTTTGCACTCATGCCCTGTAGGGCCAGGCTGTAGCAAAAAGAAAAAAAAAAAAAAGGAAAGAGAAAGAAGGACAGAACATCCACTGTGAGGAGATTTAGTTTTACCCAGGGTGAGTAGAAGTGGCCTTAATCCCCCACAGATTTCCTTTACTTTGTTGTTGTGTAGACGGATCATCTGGCGGAGATTTTAAATTTTCTTAGCACTTAGTTATACTTTCATTTATAGTACATCTGAAAGGAAAATGCAAACTTTTCATTGAACTGACTTGGTAACTTGGTTCAGTGGTAGGCTAGGTTCAAAATTGCTCCATCGCCATTTAACAGATGATTATAGTTTATGTGGGTAGCAAGTTCTGCTTTATTGTGACGCAGTTTAACAGATTTTTCTAGTCTTTGTTCACTACCATTTCATCTGAATTCATCTCTAGTGAACTATGGAATCCTTCTTTTTGTATTATTTGCCCAGCAAGCATGATGATGCATTCCTGAACAGACATGGGAAAGGCAGGTGGATAATAACAGTCTACAGTGCTTTTTGTTTATCCAGAAATCTACCATCCCCAGGGGGTTGACATATCATCCCATATTTAATCTGCCATCCATACTTTATGTAAAAATAATAATAATAATAATGATAATGATAATCATTTAGACTTATATAGTCACTTTCATCTAGGGTGTCTCAAAGCTTTACAAACGCTAATTAATTCTCCTGGTCTCCCTGTGAACTAGGTAAAGCCCATTTTACAGGTGAAGCAGTTGAGGCACAGAAAGGACGAATGACTTTCTCAAGGCCCTTGGGTACTGAATGACAGAGAGCTCTGTAATTCTAGTGTCTAGAGCCAGCTGCCTCTTCAGGGTGAGTGGGTGGGAGGGACCACACCAGAAAAGGTCTTCTAGGACTTAGTTACCTAAACCCTAGTAGTACATAGAAGCTCTGGGAGAGTTTCCAAAGTATGTGCTTTTTCATCTCCAGCACAAACAGGCACAGCCTGTGCGTGGTTGTTTTTGAGGTCTAAGCAGTAGAGGTGGAGTTAAAGTTGGCTGTCATATATCTTTGGATAGGAAGGAAAGTAAAGAACGTGGGCAGAGAATTGCATTTTAAGTGCATGCTGCTGAGATGTATCAGCCTACTCTACACTGAATCAGAGTAGATTCAGACTTTTGACTTGTTTAATTCCGTTCCACTATATGAACCATTTGATATGTACATAACAAGGATGAAGTGATTAAAGAGAGTCCAGTATGTACTTGGCAACGTACCTAATGGAAACTAGCTTCTCACTGTTTTCAGTCTTTTTAGTTTTAGAGAATCCTTGAAATTCTCCCAAATGAGTGGTGCTGAATTCCAGGGAAGATGATGTTTAATGAGTGCTTCTCTCTCTCATTGCTAGAAGAAATAGACAAATGAGGGCTTATCAAATGTTAATATGCATACCAGTCACCTAGGGATCTGTGAAAACACAGATGTGGCTCAGTAATTCTGGAGTAGGGCCCAAGATCGTGCTTCCAGGTGACGTCCATGCTAATGGTCCCTATCGCATGCTCTCAATAGCAAGACCCTACACTACTGTTTATAATTCTGATGAGCTTATTCCCACAACATACTGCTCTGGAGGAAGCTTCAATCAATTGGAGTGAGGCTTGGGCTTAGAGGACCAAGGTCTGGTTTGGAAAGGTGCTTCTGCTCCTTATTATCTACGAGGTTTGGGACCCCAAATCTTTCAGAACCTTAGTTTTCATTAAATGAAGATCATTAATTGCTCCTTTGCAGATTTGTTATGTAGATGAATAAAATAACCCAGTTGGAAGAGTCTGGCATATGCTAGCTGGATGTGGTGGCTCAGGCCTATAATTCTAGCACCTTGAGAGGCCAAGACAGGCTGATTACTTGAGGTCAGGAGTTCAGAAACATCCTGGCCAATATGGTGAAACCCCATCTCTACTAAAATACACAAAAAATTAGCTGAGCATGGTGGCAGACACCTGTAATCCTAGGTACTTGGGAGGCTGAGGCAGGAGAATCACTTGAACCCAGGAGGCGGAGGTTGCAGTGAGCTGAGATCTCGCCACTGCATTCCAGTCTGGGCGACAGAGCGAGACTCCGTCTCAAAAAAAAAAAAAAAAAGTCTGGCACATCTGTAACTTCACAAGTGATTCATTCTCTGGGCTCCCCAATTTACCGTCTGGTTACGTTTCCTAACAAATACTTTATAGTTTTCCTTCTATATCTGCTTAACCAATAACTACATTTTATGTATCTTGGCTTTTTCCTATTGTTTTACCTCTAGATTCTTTCTCTTAAACATGTATAAGCCAGAATCAAATGTCAATATGTGTGTCAATATCAAAATGCTTTTCTTGAGCTAATTTCTTGTCTTGTTAACTATTATAACATTCCTCTGCCTTCGTGGGTTCCAATTTTACCTAGGCCATGCAACGGGAGTGAGATTATATGGTATTCATTTAGTAAATAAGTATTTATTGAACACCTGCTATGCTATGTCCTTATGCCCTGGGTATACCACTGAGAATAGACAGACACTTTCTGGTTTTCCATATTGTTTTTGTTGCCTCTGTTTACCTCTTTGAGCCACAGTGAAGTCTTGCTTTAATTCTCCATTTATTGATGAAGACTTTCATTTTCTTCTAGTTTCATTTTTGTCCCTTCCTCTTGCCCACACTTATCCTTTAGATCTTTTTCCTTTGAATCTATCAGACTGACTAGAAAATTCTTTCCTAAAGAGTCTTTACAAAACTCATTTTGTGTGAAATGATTTTGATTTTCAATAAAAAGCAACAATGAAAGTTAAGCTTAGTATACGCATAGGAAAAAATGCAATAACATACACCTCACTGTTAACATTGGAACCGATAAGAGGAAACTTTCACCTTTATCTTTATGTACTTTGGCATTTTGGGAGAAAAAACCTCCCCCTTATAGTCAGCAAGTTATATTCTGTAACACAGAAAAGAAAATGAGAAAAAGTATGGGCCAGGCGAGGTGGCTCACACCTGTATTCCCAGCACTTTGGGAGGCTGAGGCAGGTCAGGAGTTCGAGACCAGTCTGGCCAACGTGGTGAAAACCTGCCTCTACTACAAAAAAAAGAAAAACCTACAAAAATTAGCTGGGCATAGTGGCATGCATCCGTAATTTCAGCTACTCGGGAGGCTGAGGCAAGAGAATCACTTGAACCTGGGAGGCGGAGGTTCCAGTGAGCTGAGACTCCAGCCTGGGTGACAGAGCAAGACTCTGTCTCAAAAAAAAAAAAAAAAAAAAAAAGGTAGGGGTTAATGGACAACCAAAGGAAGGATGAAGAAAAATGAAAATGAAACTTACAATCTTCAGATTTTCTCACATTCCCACCTGCAGTTTTATGTTTCAATTGCTGGATTTGTTAGGTTTCAAATCACTGGGAATCCCATCTTCCTGGGATTACGCAGCATCAAGAACACTGTTGGCATGAAGGCAATACTAATAGTAAAGCAAGCAGAGGCATTTTTACAAGAGACGGCACTACCCAGATGGATTTTGATAAGGTTGGTATGTACCCCAAGAGGTCATAATTAACCACATCAAAGAATGAGTGGCTTCGTAAGCAAATGGACTTTATCTTGCCATCTGCCAAAAAAAATGTACCAAATGCTCTTACTTGGTTAAAAAATATCTGCAGTTTTGGAACCAAGTCTTCATAACTTTGAACGGATGAACACGATTGAAGAAATGGTTTTATTACGTACACATTTGACCTCTCAGTCTTTATTTGGCACCTTGCTTCTCTTATGTCCTCGCTTGGACACATCATCTACAATTTACATAAATGAGAAAGTATTGGGTCATGGCTTAATTGGGAACAGAGAGGAGTTATCTGATAAAAACAGAGCTGGAAGAATTTAATTCTTCTACCTCATGGTCAATTTCATCCTATCAGCTGACATACTGGAGTGAGTAGTTGTTAGAGAATTGAACGTAGGCAAAACTGTGTTAGAATTTAGGTAGGACTCAACCTGGTTTTGGACTGGAATCCTCTGGTGAGATTTTTGCAGATTGAGCTTGATTTAATTGGCCAACTTTGGAATTAAAAAAAAAAAAAAAAAAAACAAGCACAAACCCCTCTCCAAGTGTCTCTAATGTCTAGCCAGGAGAGTTACTTCTGGGACCGAGCCAGCCTTATAAGAGGTCTTTGGACTACACAGCTTTTAATTAGAGACCATATGGTTCTCTGGAGGAAAAATAGATACTGGTCAAATGTATTCTTCCCTGTGATTTTTGTTTTCAGGTACATTTGAAAAATAATCATAGATGTATACTGAACATTTATAATTGTGTTTCAGCCTTGGTACTGTTACTTTACATGCATAAAGCTCTAATATTATATTTCTCTGTAATTAAGACATTTCTTAAATGTTATTTAATGAAGCATTTCACCTTTTATTTCTGCAATAATTATTAAATTATCAATCTTTTTCAAATGCAGAATAAAAATTTGCTTGTCCTTGACTGTAAGTTTTTGGCTAACACTGGAGTTTCACTGTGAGCATCTTCCTTAGATCCTTTGCCTGCTTCTCCTTATTGGCGGTGCCACACTTGTTAGGCACACCTCTACTGTTTTTCTTAGATTTAATAAAGGTGTTGGAGGATATTCTTGCTGTTTTGTGATTTTTACTCTATTTTTTTCATTTCCAACATGACTTGGGGATATTTTTGTCTATGCTGTTCCCTACTCCACCCCTTTTCAGGGAGTTCTGGGCACAGCATTTTAGAAAATAGAGACAAATCAGAATGTGCCTCATCATGCACAATCCATATGTCAAAAGATCTGAAAAACATGTTGGGTGATGAGCATTTGAAGGAAATGAAGGCAATTGTACAAAGAAACTATGATGTGAAATTATATGGTAAATGATAACTTCCTTAATACATTTTCTTTCTTAATAAAATGAATTGTCCTTTTTAATTAAAGAAAACCCAGATCCTCCAAGGTCCTAACCCTGTTCCTTGATATGCAACTTCCTTTAGGTCAGGAGTGATACTCATCATTCACCTATGTTGCCAGTGCCTCTGTCCTATTCATGATCGATAGGAGTAATAATTGATCAAAGCACTCTTTCCGGCTTGAATCTGGTTGTGGCTTCAGGCAGTCACTACTAATTGATTGGTATTGGTGTTAAAGATGACATTATGTGTAATCCCTACCTTAAAGGTCTCTTGCTAATTACTGCTGCCAGGAGGATAATTCTGCCCTTTAACACCAAGGGGGCTTCATGATCTATATTTAAATAAGTTTCCTGCAATACCCAGATAACAGTTGAGACAAGATTAGAATATTTATTAAGACTCTAATTAGGGAGTGGACCTCAGCAGTCGTACAGCAGAGGGGCTAGACTGTTAGAAGGAAAACCAAGTGACAGAAATACTTCAGCATCAACAATCTGGGCGTACACTCAGAGACCCAATCGAAAAGCCAGCAACTACTCAGACGACAGGTGGATAAATCCACAAATATGGGAAGAAACCAGTGCAAAAAGGAGGAAAACCGAAACCAAAACACTTCGCCTCCTACAAAGGACCAAAACTCCTCACCAGCAAGGGAACAAAGCTGGACAGAGAATGAGTGTGACGAAATGACGGAATCAGACTTCAGAAGCTGGATAATGAGAAACTTCTGTGAGCTAAAAGAACATGTTCTAAATCAATGCAAAGAAACTAAGAACCTCAAAAAAAGATTTGAAAAAAGATTCGAGGAAATGATAACAAGAATGGACAACTTAGAGAGGAATATGAATGAATTGAAGGAGCTGAATAACACAACACGAGAACTTCGCAAAGCATGCACAAGTTTTGACAACCAAATTGACCAAGCAGAAGAAAGAATATCAGAAGTCAAAGATCAACTCAATGAAATAAAATGAGAAACCAAGATTAGAGAAAAAAGTGCAAAAAGAAATGAGCAAAGTCTCCAAGAAATGTGGGATTATGTGAAGAGACCCAACCTATGTTTGATAGGTGTACCAGAATGTGACAGAGAGAATGAATCCAAGCTGGAAAATACTCTTCAGGACATTATCCAGGAAAATTACCCCAACCTAGCAAGGCAGACCAATATTAAAGTCCAGGAAATACAGAGAACACCACAAAGATATTCTGCAAGAAGAGCAACCCCAAGGCACATAATCGTCAGATTCACCAGGGTTGAAATGAAGGAGAAAATACTAAGGGCAGCCAGAGAGAAAGGTCAGGTCACCCACAAAGGGAAGCCCATCAGACTCACAGCAGATCTCTCGGCAGAAACTGTACAAGCCAGAAGAGAGTGGGGGCCAATATTCAACATCCTTAAAGAAAAGAACTTTCAACCCAGAATTTCATATCCAGTCAAATTGGGCTTCATAAGTGAAGGAAAAATAAAATCCTTTGCGAACAAGCAAGTACTCAGAGATTTTGTAACCACCAGGCCTGCTTTACAAGAGCTCCTGAAAGAGGCGCTATACACAGAAAGGAACACCCAGTACCAGTCATTCTAAAAACATACCAGATGCTAAAAAGCATCAACAAAAAGAAGAATCTGCATCAACTAATGGGCAAAACAGTCAGCTAGCATCAAAATGGTAGAATCAAATTCACACATAACAATATTAACCCTAAATGTAAATGGGCTAAATGCACCAATCAAAAGACACAGACTGGCAAAATGGATAAAAATCCAAAACTTATCAGTGTGCTGTATCCAGGAAACCCATCTCACATGTAAGGACACACAAAGACTCAAAATAAAGGGATGGAGGAAGATTTACCAAGCAAATGGAGAGCAAAAAAAAAAAAAAAGCAGGAGTTGCAATTCTTGTCTCTGATATAATAGACTTTAAAGCAACAAAGATCAAAAGAGACAAAGAAGGTCATTACATAATGGTAAAAGGATCAATACAACAAGAAGAGCTAACAATCCTAAATATATATGGACCCAATACAGGAGCACCCAGATATATAAGGCAAGTTCTTAACAACTTACAAAGAGACCCAGACTCCCACACAATAATAGTGGGAGACTTTAACACTCCACTGTCAATATTAGACAGATCAACCAGGCAGAAAATCAACAAGGATATCCAGGGCTTGAACTCAGACCTGTAACAAGCAAACCTGATAGACATTTACGGAACTCTCCACCCCAAATACACACAATATACATTCTTCTCAGCACCACATCACACCTACTCTAAAATTGACCACCTAATAGGAAGTAAAGCACTCCTCAGCAAGTGCAAAACAACTGAAATCATAACAAACAGTCCCTCAGACCATAGTGCAATCAAGTTAGAACTCAGAATTCAGAAACCGACCCAGAACCGCACAGCTTCATGGAAACTGAACAACTGGCTCTTGAATGTTGACTGGATAAACAATGAAATGAAGGCAGAAATAAAGAAGTTCTTCAAAACCAGTGAGAATGAAGACACAACATACCAGAACCTCTGGGACACATTTAAAACAGTTTCTAGAGAAAAATATACAGCAATAAGTGCCCACATGAGAAGAGCAGAGAGATCCAAAATTGACACCCTATTATCAAAATTGAAAGAGCTAGAGGAGCAAGATCAAAAAAACTCAAAACCTAGCATAAGACAAGAAATAACTAAGATCAGAGCAGAACCGAAGGAGATAGAGACATGAAAAACCCTTCAAAAAATAAATAAATTCAAGAGCTGGTTTTTTGAAAAGATCAACAAAATAGACCACTAGCCAGACTGATAAAAAAGAAAAGAGAGAACAACCAAATAGATGCAATAAAAAACGATAAAGGGGAAATCACCACAGATTCCACAGAAATTCAAACCATCATCAGAGAATACTACAAACAACTCTATGCACATAAACTAGTAAACCTGGAAGAAATGGATAAATTCCTGGACATCTGTGTCCTCCCAAGTCTAAACCAGGAGGAAGCCGAAACTATGAATAGACCAATAACAAGGTCTGAAGTCAAGGCAGCAATTAAGAGCCTACCACACAAAAAAAGCCCTGGTCCAGATAAGTTCACAGCTGAATTCTACCAGACACACAAAGAGGAGCTGGTACCATTCCTTCTGAAACTATTCCAAATAATCCAAAAAGAGGGAATCCTTCCAAAATCATTTTATGAGACCAACATCATCCTGATACCGAAACCTGACAGAGACTCAACAAGAAAAGAAAACTTCAGGCCAATATCCATGATGAACAAAGGTGCAAAAATCTTCAATAAAATACTGGCAAACCGATTGCAACGGCACATCAAAAAACTTATCCATCATGATCAAGTAGGATTCATCCTGGGAATGCAAGGCTGGTTCAACATATACAAGTCTATAAACGTAATTCACCACATAAACAGAACCAAAAACAAAAACCACATGATTATCTCCATTGACGCAGAGAAGGCATTTGACAAAATTCAACAGCCCTTTATGCTAAAAACCCTCAATAAACTCAGTATTGATGGAACGTATCTCAAAGTAATAAAAGCTATTTATGACAAACCAACAGCCAATATCATACTGAATGGACCAAAACTGGAAGCATTCCCTTTGAAATCTGGCACTAGACAAGGATGCCCTCTCTCACCACTCCTATTCAATATAGTACTGGAAGTTCTAGCCAGAGCAATCAGGCAAGAAAAAAAAAATAAAGGGTATTCAAATAGGAAAGAAGGAAGCCAAATTGTCTCTATTTGCAGATGACATGATAGTACATCTAGAAGACCCCATCGTTTCAGCCCAAAAACTCCTGAAACTGGTAAGCAACTTCCGCAAAGTCTCAGGATATAAAATCAATGTGCAAAAATCACAAGCATTCCTATACACCAATAACAGACTTCAAGAGAGCCAAATCAAGAATGAACTGCCATTCACAATTGCTACAAAAACAATAAAATACCTAGGAATACAACATACAAAGAACGTAAGGGACCTCTTCAAGGAAAACCACAAACCACTGCTCAACGAAATAAGAAAGGACACAAACAGATGGAGAAACATTCCATGTTCATGGTTAGGAAGAATCAATATCATGAAAATGGCTATACTGCCAAAAGTAATTTACAGAATCAATGCTATCCCCATCAAGCTACCATTGACTTTCTTCACAGACCTGGAAAAAAGCACCTTAAACTTCATATGGAACCAAAAGAGAGCCTGCATAGCCAAGTCAATTTTAAGCAAAAAGAACACAGCAGGAGGCATCACACTACCGAACTTCAAACTATACTACAAGGCTACAGTAATCAAAACAGCATGATACTGGCACCAAAACAGAGATATAGACCAATGGAACAGAACAGAGGCATTGGAGGCAACACAACATATCTACAACCATACAATCTTTGATAAACCTGACAAAAACAAGCAATGGGGAAAGGATTCCCTGTTTAATAAATGGTGTTGGGAAAACTGGCTAGCCATGTGCAGAAAGCAGAAACTGGACCCCTTCCTGACACCTTACACTAAAATTAACTCCAGATGGATTAAAGACTTAAACATAAGACCTGGCACGATAAAAACCCTAGAAGAAAATCTAGGCAAAATCATTCAGGACATAGGAGTAGGCAAGGACTTCATGACCAAAACACCAAAAGCATTGGCAACAAAAGCCAAAATAGACAAATGGGACCTAATCAAACTCCACAGTTTCTGCATGGCAAAAGAAACAGTACTAGAGTGAATCGGCAACCAACAGAATGGGAAAAAATTTTTGCAGTTTACCCATCTGACAAAGGGCTGATATCCAGAATTTACAAAGAACTCAAACAGATTTACAAGAAAAAAACAAACAAGCCCATTCAAAAATGGGCAAAGGATATGAACAGACACTTTACAAAAGAAGACATACATGAGGCCAACAAACATATGAAAAAATGCTCATCATCTCTGGTCATTAGAGAGATGCAAATCAAAACCACACTGAGATACCATCTCACTCCAGTTAAAATGGTGATCATTAAAAAATCTGGAGACAACAGATGCTGGAGAGGATGTGGAGAAATAGGAACACTTTTACACTGTTGGTGGGAGTGTAAATTAATTCAGCCATTGTGGACGACAGTGTGGCGATTCCTCAAGGCCTTAGAAATAGAAATTCCATTTGAGCCAGCAATCCCATTACTGGGTATATATCCAAAGGATTATAAATCATTCTACTATAAGGACACATGCACAGGAATGTTCATTGCAGCACTGTTTACAATAGCAAAGACCTGGAACCAACCCAGATGCCCATCAATGATAGACTGGACTGGGAAAATGTGGCACATATACACCATGGAATACTATGCAGCAATCAAAAACGATGAGTTCGCGTCCTTAGTAGGGACATGGTCGAATCTGGAGAACATCATCCTCAGCAAACTGACACAAGAACAGAAAATGAAATACCACATATTCTCACTCATAGGCAGGTGAGGAAAAATGAGAACACATGGACACAGGAAGGGAGTACTACACATCAGTGTCTATTGGGGGGAATGGGAAGGAAAGCGGGGTGGGGAGCTGGGGAGGGATAGCCTGGGGAGAAATGCCAAATGTGGGTGAAGGGCAGAAAGGCAGCAAAACACACTGCCATGTGTGTACCTATGCAACTATTTTGCACGTTCTGCACATGTACCCCAAAACCTAAAATGCAATTAAAAAAAAAAAAGGAAAAAAAAAAGACTCTAATTAAGTCTAAGTCACTAACAATGTGGAAACAGAATAATATAAAATTAGATAGTGTTGCCTGTTCTTCCCTAACCCAGCCTTAGCCTGGGATCCTCTAGCAGGAGACCTCTTTGTATGTCTCCTGGTTTTCCTCCATGAGAAAGAGAGAATTTTAAACTCTGAAACCTTTGGAATAGCTCAGAATCTTCAGGACTTAAAAATTGAGATCCTCAGTTTTTAAGTCCTGAAGATTCTGAGCTATTCCAAAGAAAATGAGGCTCCAAGAGAGAAGAATTGTTCTATTTGTTGCTTTCTGAATTCTAAGTGAATTGCCTGATATTTCTGAGGACTGGCAACAGAATGTTTATATGACATGTCTTTAAGAGAGACCACACTTAACTACAATTCTACTATTACCTCAAAATACCAACATTCCTTCAGCAAAGGCAGGCTTTTCAAGGTTATAAATATTGTCTTCAAATAATTGATTAGCTACCATGGAGAAGAAGGTGTGAGTTTTTCGCATATTGCTTCCAAGGGTCAGCTAGACCAGCGTGTAGAAATCAGAGGGGGGCCAGACCTGAGATTAAAAAGGATATGTTTTCTACTAATAAGACATGCCCTAATGTTATTAAGCTGCCTTAAGTTAGAGAGTGCTCCTAGTCACTGGGACCATTTAGACAGTCTGGATCACCCTGTGCCAGAGATGGAGTTGAATGGACTCCCTTCATAGATGGAAAATTGAACTAAATCTCCCTTCTAGGGAGAGATTCTTTGATAAGTTAGGTATAGCTAACCTACACAGTACAGCAGGAGTATTTGCAAGGCGGTAATCTAGAAACCATTTGAACTTTTTTGTCCTGACAGTTGCTGGCCAATTCAGGACTGATTATAGGTGATGATGCTGCATCTGTAACTTCTAAGTGGGACAGTCTTTGAACAGGAATTGAAAAGACAAGGTGATGAAAA
Source organism: Callithrix jacchus (assembly GCF_049354715.1). NCBI lineage: Eukaryota > Metazoa > Chordata > Mammalia > Primates > Cebidae > Callithrix > Callithrix jacchus. The sequence continues at coordinate 33,024,109 of NC_133510.1, read as the reverse complement.
ATTAATTGTGATAATACATACTGTTCCAGGTTTTAAGTGAGTCCAACTTAGCTGCATTATAATATAAAACTGTACAACTTAACACACATACGCAATTATAATTACAAGTTTATGTATACATTGTAGTCCATTTCTAAAATAAATTTTTACATAATTTTGACCTTAAAATTGTAAGATGGAATATTATGTAACTAGCATACACTGCTATAGAAAATATTTAATGTGGGGAAATGTTCACACAGTACTGAAGAAAAGCAGATCATAAAAATAACATGTGAAGAATGATTCTACTTTTGTTGGGTGAAAAGTATACATTTACATTTTTAAAGATAGATTAAAGGTGCTTTAATTTTGTAAGTAAAAGAAGTCTGGAAGGATGTACCTCAAAAAGTGAATAATATATATTTTAAGAGAGTAGAATGAAGGGTGACTTTTGTTTCTATTTTAAATGTTTTCTAAAATTCCCAAAGTTCTTAAAATAAGCAGATGTTACTTTAGTGATATCTTAGTTTTATATTTCTGCCATAATAAATTATGACAACTTAATAGCTTAAAAAACATGAATGTATTATCTTATGGTTCCATAGGTTAAGAGTCCCATGCGAATTTCACTGGGTTAAAATCAAAGTGTTCATTGGGTAAAATCAAGTTCTGCATTCCTTTCTGGAGGCAATAGGGGTGAATCAATTTCCTTACCATTGTCAGCTCCCAGAGGCTGCCTGCATTGCTTGGCTCATGGCCCCTTTCCTTAATCTTCAAAGGCTGTGAAGTTGCATCTCTCTGACCAGTCTTTCAGAGAAATATCTCCTCTGACTAGGTTCAACTAGAAAAGGTTTTCTGCTTTTGGCATTCTCTTGATTAGTTTGGGTTTACCTAAATAATCCAAGATGATCTCCCCGTCTCAAGGCTCTTATCCTTAATCACATTTGCAAAGTTCCTTTTGTCAGGTAAGGTAACACATTCACAGGATTCAGGGATTAGGACGTGAATATTTTTGGTGGGGGATGCATTGTTTTCCTTACCACATGTGATCAGGAAAAAAAAAATTTGTAAAAATGTATTGAACCCCTCCTGAATTCATTCATTCTTTCTTTCTTTCTTTTTTCTTTTGAGTTGGGGTCTCACACTGTTGCCCGGGCTGGAATGCAGTGGCGTGATCTCAGCTCACTGCAACCTCTGCCTCCCAGGTTCAAGCAATTCTCCTGCCTCAGACTCCCGAGTAGCTGGGATTACAGGCACCCACTATCATGCCTGGCTAATTTTTTGTATTTTTCATAGAGTCGGGGTTTCACTATGTTGGCCAGGTTCGTCTTGAATTCCTGACCTCGTGATCTGCCCGTCTCAGCCTCATAAAGTGCTAGGACTACAGGTGTCAGCCACAGAACCCATCCTTGAACTCATTCTAATAGAAACAAAGTCATGCATGAGGCCATGCTCCCACTAGTCATCAAGCCTGTGTGACCCATGATAGAGGGGAGTTTATTCTTTTCAGTAAACTCGTTCAAACTTGTTAGTACTCCTACACATCAGTACCTGAAAGAATGAACAATGACAAGTTCAAATGGTTTATAGATTACCTCTGTACAAATACACCCATGGTACTGTGTAGATTCACTATATGTAAGTTACCAAAGATTCTCCCTCTGAAAGGGAGATTCAGTTCAATTTTTCATCTAAGAACGGAGTCCATTCAACTCCATTTCTGACACAGGGCAATCCAGACTTTGTCTAAATCTTCCCAGTTACTGGGAGCACTCTATAACATAAGGTAACAGAATAACATTAGGGCATATTTTATTAGTCGAAAATATATCCTTCTGTTAAGCTCATGCCCGGCCCCACTTTAATTTCTACACACTGGTCTAGCTGACTGTATCAGGAGAATATATTCAGAGTTTCGAAGTGGATGCCAGGAACATAACCCTCCCCTTTTTTTTCTCAGCCTCTGCTTTACTCTCGTCTTTCTCCCTTATACTTATTTTGCCTCCCCCTTCTCCTCATATGTTCAAAAATAATGAGTAGAGATTCCTTTTCCAATCCTTAGGTGTGACCCCCGCGGCTTGTGGCATGAGTTCAAGCAGGATGGAGGGAAAGTAGGTGTGGGGCCTCTTTTTTGGTGTAAATCTCTGAGGGTATCATGGGAGGCTCCTGGTTCCGTCCTTTAGTTTTCCCAGTGGCCCAAAATGATTGACTCACCTACTTCTTTTTAACTATCTCCACTAGTGTCATTAAAGGCTTCTGTTATGTTAAAAGCCAAATTAAGTTTAATGGAGTTTATTTGGGCAAAGAATGATTTACCAATTGGGCAGCCTCCTGAGCCCAGGTAGACTCAGAGACTCCAGTGAGCTGCCATAGGGCGGAAGATTTATAGGTGGAAAAAGGAAAGTGACATGTAGAAAACGGAAGTGAGGTACAGAAACAGCCAGATTGGTTACAGCTTGGCGTTTGCCTTATTTGCACATAGTTTGAACAGCTGGCCTCCTTTGATAGGCCGAAACTCAGTGACTGGAGTAAGAGGAGGCTACAGTCTACCGACACATCCAGATGAGTTATAGTTCACTATGTACAGAGAAACCTTTACACAGAAATTCAAATATGTAGGGAGGCACCTTTAGGCTAAACTCGACTTAACAGTTCTTACTTGCTCAACCTGGAACAAAAGAGTTGTTTATACAAGCCAGAGCCCTTCTGGAGTTTTCTGAGGGCTTTTTCTATCCAGCAACTGGGGACAGAAAGCTCTCACATGCTCCCTTCTACTTACCTTGTACACTGGTTCAGTAGCCCCTGGGTGCTAGGGAGGAGCGTTGTGCAGAAAGGGCAGCCTCTGAAGCTGAGGCATGGAGAAAGGCTGGCAGGAGCCTTCGCTGTCCAGCCAGGCAGCATCCGGTGTGAGGGAGAAGGTCTGCTATCCCTCTGTGGGGTGAGCTTCCTCCAGCCTAGGCCAGCACAGTCCTAGTCCAGGTGGGTGGATCCCAATCAGCAGAGCAAGTCTGTCTCCTCGCCATGTTGAAAAGATGGGGAGTGTATTCGTTCTGAGCTTGCTCCGTGGTTAGTTGAGGGAGTGTCTGTAGAAGGCTTTTCAAGGATAAGCCTAAGTTGCCCCCTTTTTTGGTATTTAGGGGGAACATTGCCCCCGACTAGGGCTTGCCGCCTGATGATTGTAAGCCAGAAATAAAATCCTAACCCCCCAATTGACTTAACTGAAAATACCTCCTTCTGGCCAAGGGGACCCCAGAGAAACTCAAAAAATGAAATTTCCAGTCATGAGAGGAAGGGAGGCCAGACACACCTTGTTGTACTCTTTTGGGGTTTAGGTTAAAATCGAGATCACACTGGCAAAACAGAATCTTTGTGGCAATGGGATACGAACTACAAAGAAGAGCTAAGGCCATGCCAGGCAGGGATTAAGTCTTATTATACAAACCATACAATATCCTCTCTCCAATTTTTTTGAGGTGGAGTCTCCCTTTGTCACCCAGGCTGGAGTACAGTGGCATGATGGCAGTTCACTGCAGCCTCGACTGCTTGGGCTCCAGGGATCCTCCCATTTCAGCCTCCTGAGTAGCTGTGACTTCAGGAGTGTACCATCATGCCAGGTTACTTTCGTAATTTTTGTAGAGTCAGGGTTTTGCCATGTTGCCCAGGCTGGTCTGAAACCCTGAGCTCAAGTAATCTGCCCACCTCGGCCTCCCAAAGTGCTGGGATTACAGGTGTGAGCCTCCATGCCTAGCCTTGTGTTGATTTATTAATTGATCCATAAATCCTCTCTCCCTAACATGTATAAAACCAAACTGCAACTGGGCCACCTCAGACACACTTGCTCAGGACGTCTTGACACTGTTCCCTGGGCCATGGTCACTCATACTGGTTCACAGTAAGCCTCTTTATAATATTTTAAAGTTTGGTTTTTCCATTAACCCAGTGATGAAGAGGATGACATGTAGTTGCCACATGTGAGTGCTTAGTGTGTTTTAGACTGTGTGCTGACTGCCTACCTGAATCTGGTTAAATCTTCATGATGATATTATGACATAAGAACTATTTTATCATTATTATGTGACAGTTATTTCAAAATAACACAAAAAATATATAAAGCTATACAGTAAGTTAATGATATATGTAAGCCATGCAAAAATTATTGAGAATAAAATACACTGAATAGAGCAATGAAGTCATAGAAAGGGCTTAGCTATGGTTGTGCTAAGCCTTGGAAAAACACAGGTGGAATAAAATCTGGAGGCCTCTCTCCCTCTTTCCCCCCATCTACTCTCTTTGGATGGACCATGCTGCAGTCACTCTGGTGCTCTTTCTACCCCTAAAACACACCCAGCCTGTTAGGGGCTGAATAGTGCCCTTTTCAGCCCCCTAAAGTCATATGCCCAAGTGCTCACCCCCAGTACCTCAGATTGCCACTGTATTTGGAGATGGGGCCTCTACAGAGATAATTAAGGTAAAACAAGGATATCGAGGTGGGCCCTAATCCAGTATGACGTATATCCAATACTACTGTGATATTATGATGTATACATTATGTGTTTTGTTCGTGATTCCAGGTTCTTAGCTCCTGTAAGCCTTGTTATTTCCTAAGTGACTAGAGCAATAAGAATATCTTTTGTTAAATTATTTGGGCTCTCGTCCTGGGTTCTTGAAGCACCCTGGGAACAACTTCAGAGCAGTGAAGGAGAAAGATTTTCTTTTGTTATTTGTAACAAACCCTTTTCAACGACACCTGAGCTGATGTGAATGAGGTGATTTTTGGAAACTCAGGGTGGCCACGTGGTGGGGTTTTATTGCCAGGGGAACTAGCCACGGGGTCAGGGGAACTAGCCCTGTGCTCAGCCCCACATTCCAACCACCCAACCACCAGGGAGGGGAGAGAGGGGAGAGAGGCTGAGGGTTAAGCTGCTTACCAATGGCTGATTGATCTAATCAATCATATCTATGTAACAAAGCTTTCATTAAAAACCCAAAAGAACTGGGTTGGAAGAGCTTGCTGATCTGAGCACATGGGAAGATGAACAAGAGCACGTCCACAGGCTGGGAGGGTGGCACACCCCAGCTCCACCCAGACAGACGTTCCTGGGCTCATGACCCTTCCAGACCTTGCCCTATGCTTCTCTTCATCTGGCTGTTTATTTGTATCCTTTAAAACATCCTGTGTAATAAACCAAGTAAACGTTTCCCTGAGTTCTGTGACCTGCTCTAGCAGCTGGTGGGAACCCTGGTCAGAAGCATGGGCAAAATAACCTGGGGCTTGCAATTGTCTTCAGAAAGTGGGGGGCAGCCTTGTTCGACTGAGTCCTCAACCTTTGTGGTCTGATGCTGTCTCCAGGTAGACATTGTCAGAACTGAGTTGAGTTAGAGGGCACCCTGCTGTTGTCCTCTGCACAATGGCTTGCTTGCTGATGGGAGAAATCCCCACACATGTGGTGTCACAAGCGTGTTGTGAGAGTATAGAGGAAAATGGTTTGCTTTTCCACCGACAGACACATACAGAGAGAAAATGAGGTGAAGACACAAGGAAAAGACAACTGTCTACAAGCCTAAAAGAGAGGACTTAAAAGAAATCAGTTTGCCATCTTGATTTAGGACTTTAAGCCTCCAGAACGGTGAGAAGATACATTCTGCTGTTTAAGTCGCTCTGTCTGTGGTGTTGGTTATAGCAGCCCTAGCAAAATAATACAAAACCTTTTTCTGTACTGGGAACTTGGTGCTCTGCATTTTCTGGTTGGAAATCTTTGCTCCCATGCTCAATTAAAATGTTCCTCCCTCACAGAGGCTTGTCCCCACCAGTCAACTAAAATCCCAGTCAACTTCTTATCAGCAACCCCTAGCACAGGAGTGTTCTGTGTTTTTTCTACTTCTATTGGCACCTGGTATTATTTATTTGTGTTACTGTTTATTTTCTCTTCCCTGATCCCTTCTAGAATGTAAGCACCTGAAAGGTGGTCTCTAGTTCATTTTTATGAAATACTTTTGTCAGTTCAGAGCCAGGGTCTGGTGATTAAAAAAAAAAAGAAAAGAAATAACCTTTGATACAAGGAATAGTTCTGGTCCCCCAAGCCACTGTGCAAGGTCCATGACATTTTGGTATCTGCTACAGTCAGTCACAGACCATTATCCGTCTTTCATTATTCTCTTGCTCCGAGTTCAGGTTTTTAAAACATTCATTTTCATTAAATCATTTGACTTTTTGTAGGAGGCTTGGCTTTCCTCCAATATGCCCTGCAAATGCTGGTCTGTTTTACTTACATTAAATTAAGCCTAAAGCTGCCTCTTTCCATGTTTTAAGTTCGGTCTAAAGGTTTCTCCATAAATAGTGAACTGTAACTTAACTGGATGCGTCAAAAGCCTGTAACCTACTCTTGCAACAACCACCGAGTTTTGGCCAATCTAAGGTGATCCACTGTTTAAACCATGTTCAAATAAGGCACATGCTGAGATGTTACCAATCCAGTGATTTCAGCACCTCGCTTCTGTTTTCCATACCTAGCTTTGCTTTTTCTGTCAACAAATCCTTTGTGACCATGTGCAGGAGTTGATCTGAATCTAGGTTTTGGGCTGCCTGACTGGTGAATTGTTCTTTGCTCAATTGAACTCTGTTAAATTGTTTGTCTTAAGTTCTTTTAACACCTATGAGCAACAAGGCTGCATCTTAAGTGAGGCCCCCTCACGCGAGTCCACACTTCGGCAAGCTTTTCTGCATTTGTGTTTGCTTTGGTTTGTGTGTTCTCCTTAAGGAGTCAGCATTCTGCATATCATAGTACTGAGAGGGGAGTATTAAACCACGTCTGGCAGGAGAAGCAGCTCTGCTTGGAGACAGAACTGAAAATAGATTTCCCCATTGGGCAGAAATACAGATGCATGAAATCTCTTGTGCATCCCATTTGATACTCCTGGCAGCAATAGTTCTGGGATCTTATTATTTGAATGCTTCTTGCCCATTGTGATGAGGAATGCATATCCACACACTAATGTACATACAAAGCGTAGAATATTAGAAATGGCAGAAATTCCATTTATTGTGTAAACGAAACCCAATTTTTCCAGTCATTTACTAGTCAGGAGAGCTGGTCTCACAATTTTATATGGAAATACTGTATTTGAAGATATATAATCTTCATAATTTTGTTTCTGGTATGGGTGAACAGCAATCTGAGAGCTACCAGATTAAATAAAGAACCGTAATAATCTTTTTTACTCCTGGGAAGAGAAATGAGGCCTATTTGAAAAAGAACATATCAACTTGCTAATGTTTCAAAAAATATCTCGTTAGAAGTAAACACAATTTCATGAACATTCCAGTGGCGCTTAATTTAGCTAATATTATTACTGCCTCCTGGAAATGGGAACACTCAGCTATGTGGTGGGTTGCTTTTCACACTTATTTGTGTCACAGGATTTTTCAACTGCTGAAACAGGGTACAAAATATCCAATTTTACTTTTTTCTTCTTTGTGGTTAAAAGGAAGCTGAAAGAAAAGCAAGGACAAAATATTGACTTTACAAATGAAAGCTTAAAATGACAACAACACAGACCGAACTCAAAACGCATCCAGGGTACGATTTGCTCTTTAGAATTTTTTGCGGGATTATTGTTCCTTTAAAATTATAGAGTGAAGCAGGAGCTCTTCTCCGTGACTCGTAGTTTCGGATTGACAGCTGTCATTTCTCTTTAGCAGATAAAGAGGGACTTCCTTTTTTTTAGTTGTTAGCTGCTAAGGCAGTTTGGTGAGCCCTGGAGAACCAGGTCAGGGTGGGCACATGGACTGCTGGCCGATTTACACTGCAATGGCACAAAATCAAACCGCAGTTTTGGACTTGGGTCTAACGGCAAAGGCAAGATTGAACACTGGACACTGATTGAAGTCAAACCTCCCAGTTTCAAGAGGTTTATTCATTTTTTAAAGGCCTATTAGTAATTGAATGAGTTTACAGTTCTGAGTAACTGTATGTATGGTCTATAGTAAACAACCTGAACAGCTGTTCTAAATGAGTTCTTTATATTCAGCCTCTAGAAACTTGTAATTACATTTGAGGCAGGACATGTGATACCAGAAGATATAAAGCTATTTAGCTCCAACTGCCACTTGAATTCAGGGAAGGCAGTTCAGTAAGAAGAGCGGAACACACCAGAAAATCACTGCCATTAATCATCTCTTAAAGTAGAACTGAAGAAAGCTTTTCTTTAAAAACAAATAGATTTACTCTTTTTTCATTAGTCCTGGGCTTTAAAAATAAATTGTGATGAGGCTGCGTTTTCAGCAGCAGTTGATCTTTTCTGTCTTGCATTTCTGTCTTGCTAGGCGATGTTAGGAAACTGCAGGCATAAATACTGTTTTAGCATTTCTCTTTAAAAGTGGAGGCTCACGGAGAAAGTGAAACACTCTGATTTTCAACAACCATGAAATCAAGTGTGGGTTACTCCAAGAATTTCTCCCCATCTCTAGCTACAAAAGCGTGCTCTAGGAGAACATGTGTATGCCTAGTGAAATGGTTAGATATTTGAATATAAATAATCTTTAAATAAACAGACCATGTTTTAAATGTTGCCTATGTTAGCAAAAATGGACAGATTTGAAATCATTGTTTCCAGATAGATTGATCAAAATCTAACAGTTACTAATAGTTTTACCAAACTGAAAAATCTTTATCAATTTTCTGACTCTTTCCATCATGAATTTATTCATTATTGAAAAAAGTGTTTACTGAGCCTTATTTGGTTCTACAACTAATGACAGTGAGCTTTAGGAGTTTGAAGTTTTTTTTTTTCATTTTTAGCAATATATATTCCATTTATCTTAACATTCTTGAGATCTGTCTTCTGATTCTTTAGATTAGAAATAGGTCTAACCAAATTTCTTGTTCTTTTCTTTCTCTCTCTTTCTTTTCTTTTTTTTTTTTTGAGATGGGGTCTCACTCTATTGTCCAGGCTGCAGTGCGGGCACAATGTTGGCTCACTGTAACCTTCACCTCCCAGGTTCAAGCCATTCTCCTGCCTCAGCCTCCTAAGTAGCTGAGATTACAGTCGTGTGCTACAACACCTGGATAATTTTAGTAGATTTAGTAGAGATGGAGTTTCACTATGTTGGCCAAGCTGGTCTTGAACTCCTGACCTCAAGCTATCTGCCCACCTTAGCCTCCCAAAGTGCTGGGATTGTCACCATGTCCAGCAGTTCTAACCCAATTTCTTTCTGACTTTGGTTCTTTTGGGCCATGCCAATTACAGGTCAAGCCAACCCTTCCCTTAATAGCCTGGGACACTGGTTGGCATGAGTCAGAGCTGGAGAGCCACATGAAGACAGAGCCTGCTGCCCACATGGGACACAGCCACACACTGTTTTCCAAGATGCACCTCGTTAGCTTGTTTCTGATGTGGTACGTCGTTCTCCTCATTTTCTCCAATTTCATACTTTTGCACTTTTAATCATTTTTTAAGACCCAGCTCAAATCATTTTTCTTCATTAAAGCTTCATTAATCTGCTTTCTTCATTTTCCTATTAAATTTCCATTTATTTGTATTTTTCTTTCAGTACAAGCCTAGAAGTGATTACATCTACGGAGGTCAGATTTTTTTCCTCTAGTGTTCATACTAGATCAAAAGTTCTTTGACAATAACATTGTTTCTCATTTTCTAGTAGCCTCTGCTGTCTTTCACACATAAGGTGCCTCATAAATATTTGTTGACAAAGTTGGGAGGAATTGGATACAATATTATTAATATATATCTAGCATATGGATTTTGTTTTTGCCTTTATTTTTTCATCGATTTCTGAATGTAGTAAAAAAAATGGACAAACCCATATCAGGACTATATTTACAGTCAACGAGTCCTCGAATTAGAGTGAAACAACTGAGGCTAGAATTTAGCTCTTTATGTTAAATTTGTGGCACTAATTTTCCCAGTGGCAGTTGGGGAAGTCACCAGCACAGACATAACGTCATTGCAAACCAGGAGGCCAAGCATAGCTGTGGGAAAGAAAGCCATGTTCAAAAGGAAATATCCAAAATAATAGAATGGAGGGTCTAGAAAATCACCTCCATGAATGCTGTTTTTGTGGTCTCATTTTCCCCAAGGTTGCTCTGGTATGAAAGTCCTTCTTTAAGGAGACAACATAAAAAGAAATAAGTGGTGGCAAAAGAAAAAAAAAAGCTCACTCTTGTAATGGTCTTGTAGTTCTTTGGCTATTTCAATGTAATGTTTATCTAATAAATAGCATTTCAGTGTTAAACAGTAGAGCTGTGTCTCCACTCCTGTGCCAGAAGGCTGGACCTCCTTCAGGTCTTGCCATGCTCTTACTGCTGAAAAAAGTTCTGGTTTAATGAAAAGAGATACTATGTGGCCGGAGCCAGTACCAGTGATGCCTGCTTAACATTTTCATGCTTCTGCATAGTGCAGGAGTCTACAGAGTCACAAGTTCGTGTGTGTGTGTGTGTGTGTGTGTGTGTGATTGCTCTATGTATGGACTATAGCAAATGTGCATGCATACATAAAAAAATAATTTCAATAAAAACTGGCAATAAAAAGCACCCAGACGACCAGACAATACTTTTTGGAGATAGAATTCTATGTAACTGCTTCCTGTACTAAACAGTTTATCAAAGAAAGGCATTGTTCAAGAGGAAATATCCTTTGTGTATGAAGATAAATGTAATAAGGATTATTGTGTATAATGGCCTTTGGCGATGTGTATTGGTGTATCTGTATAATAACTTAATAATTGTTTTGATGTCCGTGTTAAAACAAAGGAAGGAAAAAAGAAGACTAATGTGTGTGGTAGTGAAATTTTAAAGAAAGATGTTAATTCCAGAACAGAGAAAATGAAACCTATGTCCAATTACCTACCTCAACTCTTAGATAGTCAGCACATTTTTATTTGATTATTTGCATATTTTTTTAAAAATGAAAGATACAAGGTCTTACTGTGTTGCTCAGCTGGTCTAGAACTCAAGCAATCTTCTTGACTTGGCCTCATAAAGTGCTGGGATTGCAGGCATGAGCCATCGTGGCCAGCCTGGTCAACACATTTAGAATGTATTGGAGTCATTTTTGAGATTGGATTTCAGAAATGTAGTTGGTCTCTGAACTTTGCTATTTTCCAGAGGTGGAGAATGTTTCTTGAGAATAGTAAAATGAATTTTTAGCATGGGAGAGTGAGGACATGGCAGGGAGAAGGTAGGTCGAGGGGAGACAGATTAAAGAGGAAAAAAGTGTAGTCCAGGAAAAATTGTCCCAACTATTGAGAAAAATATATGATATTGCCTTGTTCATTTAATCCACTTCTGTAAACTCAGGAGGAAGTGTTTGTGTGGTTCTAAGGCAATGCTTCTACTCTGACAAGGTATGAGAATTTGGTTTATGGACCAAGGAGTTTCACGCTGGAAAATGGGAAAGAGAAACTTGAAAGGGATTTGGTTGAGGTGTTGTCATCATCAGTCTGACCTCCTTTATAAACTTTGCATGTTCATTCATCCGTTCCATTCATTTGGAAAACTATTAAGCTCCTTCTGGGAGCACAGGAAGGATCACTACACTGAGATAATAGGTCCTGTCCCTGAGGAACTGAAAATCAGTCAGGTTTGAATTATGAGACCCATTATGCAGAGTTCATATGCTCTGCAACTTGGGCTGATTTTAATGTTGAACACAGACATGGTGTTTATGAGCAATGAATTGTGTTGACACGACTGCCTTGTCCCTTCTTGGGAAACTGTTCTTGGGGAACTGTCCTCACTGGTGGCCTTTGTCACTTCCACTGATTTCCTTAGGGCTTTCTTACTTGGGAACTTCCCTTGGTCCAGCCTTCTCCTCTCTGTCCTTTCAGGAAATATAGCTGCCTTGTGTGCTGTTCTCCCAGAATTCTGAGTTTACATTATCTGAAAAATCTCTTGGTAACGTGTTAATAGATTCTTTATCCTAGTTAGCATATTTATATGGAATAGCACAATGAAGACACCTGCTTTAAGTCTGGGGAAGTGCTCTAATGCTAACAATTTCAAGTCATAGCAGGCTGAGGGGTGGTGGCAGGGAGTCATTGGAACCCCTTAAATGGTAATCATACTCCACAGCTGCTGTCTGTATCCAGAGGGATGGTAGTGGATGTATCAGTCTGGTTCCAAGAACAACCAGAGAGCTTGTCATCTGTGCTGAGATGCACCTACTTCTGCAGTTTAAGTTCTTTCCCTCGGCTGTCACTCCTCAGAGATGGGGGAAGCCCTGCAAAATTTTCACCTGTGATCTCTTCAAATGTTAGTTTTCTGCTGTTTCCACCACTTAGTGTGTTTCTTTTTGATTATTTAAATTCACAAACAGTAAAACTGATTTGTTATCCTATGAGTTGTGTGTTTTTTTGTTTGTTTGTTTTTGGCCACAGAGGCTGGAGGGAAGTGGCTTGATCTCAGCTCACTGCAACCTCCGCCTCCCAGGTTCTAAGCGATTCTCCTGCCTCAGCCTCCCAAGTAGCTGGGATTAGAGGCATGCACCACCACACCCAGCTAATTTTGTATTATATTTATATATATTTAGTAGATACAGGGTTTCACCATGTTGGCCAGGCTGGTCTCAAACTCCTGACCTGAGGTGATCCACCTACCTTGGCCTCCTAAAGTACTGGGATTACAAGCGTGAGCCTCCATGCCCAGCCTATCCTATGTGTTTTAACACTTGCAGAGATTTGTGTAACCACCACCACATTCAGGATACAGAATAATTCTGTCACTCTCTAGGTCAATCCTCTTCTCTCACAGATAATCCTTGGTAAGTAATGATCTGTTCTTTGTTGCTGTAGTTGTATACTTATTTTTGAAAGTGTTGTATTAATGTAATCATATGGTATGCACCTTTTTGAGACTGGCTTCTTTCATTCAGCCTAATGCCTTTGAGATTCATCTAAGTTATTGCCTGTATCAGTGGTTTGCTCCTTTTTATTGCTGAGTAGCATTCCATTGAATGGCTATTTATTCATTCACTGATCGAAGAACATTTGGATTGCCTCCATTTTTGATGATTATGGATAGTGATGTACCCATTTTTCTACAAGCATGTTTTCATTTATCTTGGGTAAATATCTAGGAGTAGGAAAGCTGGGTCATACAGTAAATATGTCAAATAATACAAAATAAAAACAATTGCAAGAGACTTCCAAACCATTTTTTGTTGCTCCAGAATAAATGATGCCATAGAAACAAATCTTCCAGTGCCTCTTAGCTCACCCATCTAAAAGCAAAGCAAAGAGTATTGGTTCTTCCAAGAAGCAGCTATTGATTATTTGTCTGACTCAATGTTTATTTCTACTCACTGCTGAGAGAAACCACGGTCTGGGAGGCAAGCACTTTGGGTTTTTACCTGCAGAAGTGGGCTGACTGGCTTCGTGTTGAGTCAAGGGTGTGTGTTACTTAGAGGGAGCTTAGGTCAGGCCACCATCTGGGCCACAACATCAAGCAAAGCTTGGAGTGAATTATACAACAGCAGTAGGAGGCTGTTGTGCTTTCTGTCTAGGCCCAAAGGAAGAAGACACACCTGGGGCTCTGCAGCAGAACACGCAGATTGGTACCGGAGCACATTAAGCATTCAGCAAGAACAGTGCCTGAATATTGTCTTCTAAACAGTATCATCGAAATGTAAGCAGGTACTGTGACTATCCTATAGCACTTCTGTTGTTGGTTGTCTTTTCTCCTGATGGGTCTCGGTGCCCTGAAACAATTCCTTCAACCTGAACTGCTGGGAATTCAGATTAGCTAGCATCAAACCAACCTTTTAATGGAATCTATTGGCAATTGCACACAGCAAGAGGTTAAGCAAATCTTAGGAAAAGCTTTTTACTAATCACAGAAAAAGATGCACTTTATTTATATTTTAACACATCCCACTGTGTTAAACCCAGTGAAATGAATCAGAGATTAGCTTTCTAAAATATACACACATTTCAGGTAACTTTGGTAGCACTTAAAAAAAGTTTGTCTGATTTAACTTCTATGACACCACAACTTTAAACCACTCCTAGAATGACTATAAAATAGAAAAATTGATAAATGTAAAAAAAAACCATGGATCAGGGATCATATCAGACAAACTAATAATTACAAGCAGAATTATGGTAGAAGATAAGTAGCAGTTGGAGAGCCTCAGAAGGCTTTTGGGCTTGTTTTGGATGATCACCAGAAAGTTTCATTTCTCAGGCAAACATTCCGTCTCTGGAGTTGGAAAACTGGACTTGAACTCTTATGAGAACAGGTAATTCCTCCTTGTTTGTTTTGATGACCAATATGGCCAGAGTAGCTTCTTCTGGGTGTTTAGCACTTCTGCTAGAGCCCCTAAATCAGAAATTTAGACAACAATTAAAAGCAAACAAACAATAATAACATGGTAACTTATATGGTTGTGTGAAGTCTTGCTAGTTCCCCCTTTCTTTTCCCAAAATGTCTAGACTGAACCACAGTGAACCTCAGGCTAAATTTCCTAAAGTTCCTCCCTATGTCTTATTCCATTGCTTTCACAGAAGGCACCAAGGCTAAGTTCGCAAATTTTTTTCCAAATTACCTAGAGTATGAATAGTAAGTTTGTGGTAACCTGGATGCCCTGTCTTTTCTCTGAAGGCCAACTATCCTTGTATCCTATATTTAGGTATCACATCTGTGATATTTAACCATCAAGACTCTCAGGCTAGGCGCGGTGGCTCACGTCTCTAATCTCAACACTTTGGGAGGCCCAGGCCAGTGGATTGCCTGAGTTCAGGAGTTCAAGACCAGCCTGACCAACATGGCGAAACACCGTCTTTTCTAAAAATACAAAAATTAGCCTGACGTGGTAGCCTGCACCTGCAATTCCAGCTACTTGGGAGGCTGAGGTGGGAGGATCACTTGAACCTGGAAGGCAGAGGTTGCAGTGAGCTGAAATTGCACCACTGTACTCCAGCCTGGTCGACAGAGTGAGACCCTGTCTACACACACACACACACACACACACACACACTCAGTAAGTATTTGTTGAAAGACTGATTTCACTCATACATTCAACAAATATTTAGTGAGCACTTAATCTGTGCCAAATACTATTCTAGGCATAGAGGTGATCAGCACTGGGCATGCAAATAATTCTGCCCTCAAAGGACTTACATTCTGGTGAAGGAGAGCATCAGATCCGTCTTGACTGGCATACAACATTTCACATTCAAATGATTATTTTATTCCAGCACAGAATACTGTGCCTCAGGTGCTATTTCAGCCATATAGATATAACTGAGGTGTGATAAAGGGTATATATTTGTTTTTCTACTTGCCGTGTGGATATCATTCTAAATAAAGCAGTGCTAACATTGCAGCGTCCTATCTGATAACTACGGTTACCTGCCTCTGAATGCTTTCATAAATTTTATAATGTCTTCAGGTCTATGTGACTTTTGAAATAGCCACAATTGATGTGTATTACTCATCAAAATTTGAAATGGTAATTTTTAGTCACCAAGTAGGAATGAAAAATGAAAATGATTGCTTCAAGATTCTGCAAGATACTTTGCTATAATTATATACCAGGTTTAATAATGGTCAAGTCTGACACACACATTCCAATATTCTCTTGGAACTAATTCAGGTAAAATATGTGTGGGTCTTTTCTTTCTTTTCTCCTCTCTGTATTTATAATTCAAATAAATCAAAGGAGCCTGATTGCTAACTGGAGAATTCACCAGGTTACTTTTTTCTTTTCTTTTCTGGTTGAAGCTGCATAGCCACAATTTATTTTACGTGTTACCTGTCTCCATCCTCAACATTACCTGGTGATCAAGTTGCACTGAGAGATGCTATTTTTGTATAATGCCACAGGACATATACATAGAAGTTTTTCACATCTGACATTCTGTAACAAAAAGGCATTAGAACTAGTTCTAAATGAATCTTTTTCTAAAGAACTCATCTTTTATATGTATCAGTTGTCTTGTACAGTTGAACAATTACGATACTTGGAGGTCACTGTGTGTCCCATTTACCATATAAATAGCAGTGTGATAGTCTGGAACTGTTCGATTTCTTATTTTCCTTATATGCCTTCTTTCTGATGTAAAAGCGTTAAGGAATTTTGACATAATGATAAGCTGCTATTTAAAGTCTCCACTTGTGAAGATAGGAATGCAATGCATTCAGAAGAAATTTACAAGCTATGCATTCATAGGAGGTTAGAGCCAACAACGCTGAGCATTGTTTGAAGGCAGGAAACCATTTACATTTCAGATTTCTGTGACCTTGATTACTTTGACCATGGAGGTGATTATCAGAAAAATTTAGTAAGATTTAAAAAATTCTTATACATTTTTACAGAAAGCAAAATATCTTTGTGATAACTAAATACATTTAATTGCTATCCAGATGTTTTGTTTTTGTAATGCCAAACAGCTGGATGTTAAGAAACATTGAATAATTGTGTTTTTAGAGTTTTTTTTCTAATTTGGATGTATGTTTGCCATAATGTAGTTATAGTTACATAGTTAACATCAGAACAAGGCTGTTTTTTAGTTTTATATCATAATAATAATACACAATCTCATAATACTAATACAAACGTTTATCTGGAAAAGATTTCTTTGCCGTGTAGAATTCTCCCTGATTTCTGAAGAAATTACATCCAGTTGTATAGGAATGTTTATAAGAATACTACAAGGACAAGTGATCATTATCCAATTAAATTAATATTTTGCAGGAGAGGACCTAGCAAAGCCAGAGTTACACACCGAGATGGAACTGAAGAAAGCTTAATTTCAACTCAAGAAACTGGAGAATGGGCCAGGCATGGTGACTCATGACTGTAATACCAGCACTTTGGGAGGCCGAGGTGGGCGGATCAGCTGAGGTCAGGAGTTCAAGACCAGCCTGGCTAGCATGGCAAAACCCCATCTCTACTAAAAATACAAAAATTAGCTGGGCATGGTGGTGGGCACCTGTAATTCAGGCTACTCAGGAAGCTGAGGCAGGGGAATCATTTGAACACGGGAAGTAGAGGTTGCAGTGAGCCGAGATCGCATCATTGAACTCCAGCCTGGGTGACAAAAGAGACTCCATTTCAATAAAGAAAAGAATAAAGAAACTGAAGAATGAACTGAAGAGCTAATTTATAGGATAACTTTGTCATCTAAAGTGAGCAAAACAATCTCTTGCAGCACTTGGAATACTTGGTAATAATTGACACACAGGCTGAAATTTCCACTAAGTGAAATTGCTTCAACAATTAATATTCTAATAATATAATGACTGGATTATATAAATAATAATTAAATAGAAAATGTACATAATATTAAATATAAAAATAAGTAGAAAAATATTATAATAAATGTTAAGCTCCCTGGAATAATTGTTATGGAAGTAAAAATGTATTTGATCTAAAGATATACTGAAAAAATAGAGTCGAATAGAAATTTGAAGCAATTAGAAGAATATATAAGAATTATATCAGAAGATGTTGGGTATATAAAGAGATCTATCTATCTATGCATCTATATAAAGTGAGACTACACACACACACACACACACACACACACACACACACACACACATTTATATTTGGAGACAGGGTCTTGCTCTGTCACTTATGCTGGAGAACTGTGGTGCCATCACAGCTCACTGCAACCTCAGCCTCTCAGACTCAAGTGATCCTCTAGCGCAGCTTGCCCAGCTAATTAAAAAAAAAAAATTTACTTTAAAGCAAGTATTCAAAGTGATTACTAACATCAGCTGGGTTTGGGAAGTGCTGGGATGTGAGGGCTGGAATGATAAGGGAGGCCCTGCACTTGGATTGTATTCAGAAGGCAGTATGTTTTATTCAAGAATTCCCACCTCTCTGGTCAATAAGCAAACTATTCCTAAATTGTCTTTGGCTGTATGCCTTTGGCTCTTCCATCACATTCTTTTAGACATTTGGGAATCCAGGCCACTCAGGTAAATGTGACACAAGGCCAGCCCTCCCCGTGTTGAACAGCTGTGACACTGTGGAGCCGGAGCGTGGATCCACACAGCCCAGGTGGAACAGGCAGGTGACACTAACAGCTTCTCTTTCACTGAATTGAGCCATATTCTCTGTGGCATGTTGAAATAGCCCCCCGAAGGCAATAAAATGGCTTTCTACGGCTCATTCCCTCCTCTGTGGTTGCCCCACTGACAAGACTCAGCTATGTATCGAGTGAGGGGAATGTCAGTCTGGCCCGGCCTCTTCTGTCTCTATTATTTTAGAGGTGAAAGCGCACTGGCTGTTAGGGTATGAATGAACAAAATGAAAAAGCACTGGTGCTAGATCCAACTCCTTTAATTTTTATTAACAAATGCTCTCTTGTCTGCATCGTGAAATTCATACCATGCTCTTCATTAAAAAGATGTTTTTGGCAGGGTGTGGTGGTTCATGCCTGTAATCTCAGCACTTTGGGAGGCCAAAGCGGGCAGATTGCTTAAGCTCAGGAGTTCGAGACCAGCCTGGGCAACAGAGTCAAACCCCATCTCTACTAAAATACAAAAGAAATTAGCCAGGTGTGGCGGTGTGTGCCTGGAGTCCCAGCTACTCGGGAGGCTGAGGTGGGAAAATTGCTCTTTCCCAACCTCTTTGCTTTTTACAGTTGCCCATGAACTACATCAACTCATTTCCAGCTTCTCCTTCCTTGACTCCTTGTCCTTTCCTTTTGGTACTGCTGTTCTGTGCCCAGTGGTCCAGCTACATTCCTCCTGTCTCCATGTTTCCTTCAACATCTCTGCCTCTTCTCATCCTGCTCCTGGCCCTGCCCTTGATCTGCTTAAAGTCAGTAATATCACTGAACTCTGCTTCGAGGTAGATTGGAAGAGTGGCTGAGATCAGAAATTAAGAAGAAAGGTGGTCACGAGCATTGGTTCTTGGGCTCCACTGCCTGGTTTCAAGTTCAGACTGTGTGATCTTTGTAAGTGCCTCTCTGTGCTTCATCTTCATCTTTCAAAGGGGCCTGCTAGCAGTATGCAAGTTGTAGGGATATTGTGAGCACCGAATACGCTCACATCCGTCAAGCACTTAGAACAGGGCCTGGCATGTAAATACCCTGTGAGTGTTCATTGTCATTTCTCTTTTTATTTGGTCTCCATGTCCTGTAACCGCCTCCTTTTTCATTCACACTGGATATGTCCACACATTTAAAAATATTATTTCTTAAGATGAAAAACTTTGATGTTTGATTTCTATGGGGTGTGTGTAAGCTGGTGTGCAACAGAGAAGATGCAAGCTCCTTTTCCACTGCATGTCTGCTCAAATAAATGACTGGTCCATTTTTGTGAGCAGAAAATTCAAAGCCAAAGTTTGGTTGATTCTAGTAATTCCTCCTTGCACTGAGAAATGGTGAGCTGTTTTTTTATCCTTTCCTTATTTGTCTCTAGCTATAGTCACTGACCTAAACTCACAGTTTGTGTTATGCTCATGGACTGGAGATCGAAATTGCTGAAGAAAAGGAAGAAGGAATTGAAAGAAGAGACTAGAAGGGAGGCATTTTATAAATTACAAAAGATGAATATTAGCATCTCGTTTTAAAACAAGAAATGGATCTCCATATAGGAAGGACCTCTCATCCTTTTTGAGTAAAAGATCTGTAAATTGTCATGGATCAGATTCACCTGGAGGATTCTAACCTCAGGCTTCTGACAAGTTCAGAGTTGCATTTTAAGCAAACTCCCAGGTGATGCTGTGATATAGTTTGGCTGTTTCCCCCACCAAATCTCATCCTGAATTGTAATCCCCATAATCCCCATGTGTCATGAGAGGGACCTGGTGGGAGGTAATTAAATCATGGGGACGGTTTTCCCCCATGCTGTTCTCATAATAGTGCGTGAGTTCTCACGAGATCTGATGGTTTTGTAAGAATCTGACATTTCCCTTATTGGCGTTCATTCTCTCTCCTGGTGCCCTGTGTGGAGGTGCCTTCCACCATGATTATAAGTTTCCCGAGGCTTCCCCAGCCATGTGCAACTGTGAGTCAATTAAACCTCTTTTCTTTGTAAATTACTCTGTCTTCAGTATCTCTTCATAGCAGTATGAGAATGGGCTAATATACACTGCTATATTCCTGGCACCATACTTTGAGAAACACTGCCATAGACTTTTCTTCCTGTCTCTTCATAACACTTTATTCTTTGCTTTTTGTTCATTAAGAAAATAGTATCTCCCTTAATAAAAGTTTTTGCTTCTTCCTGCTCTAAAATAATTTCATTTTTCATTGGAGTTAATGCTGTTGCACTTTCTTTCCTATTACCTTTATTTGTAAAGTTGTCCTGATTCACATATGATGAATTCCTCTCTTCTCCCTGAGACCTCAACCCTAGCTCTGCCTGCCTCAGTCCCCAGCACACCCGAACCCCTGCTTCTTACATGCATATCCTGCCCAAATGACCAATACATACTGAAATAGAGACTGTCTACCAGGTTAGAGTGTGGAAGAGAGGTTGAGCTAAAGAGAAATACCATGAAGAGTTTTCCAGGAGTGTGTTGGAGAGAGGAAAACAACAGGATCAGAAGCTCAAATGCTGGGTGACAGACATGGTGATGTATGGAGCTGAATGCTACATGAGGACCACAATACACACTTATTACTTTTGCCTTCCTGTACCCCATTCTCTTTTATTTTGGTGGAGCATCTGACCTTAAGGAACCCTTTTTCTTTTATATTTTGTAGGTTTAATAATTTGAGGCCCTCCTTTCCCAGCCTCAGGCGTGGGCTCTAGGCTTTTCAATCAGAGTAGCTCATGCTCTGGTCGGGGTGACTTGTGGCTGCCTGGACATGTGGCCCCAGGGGGCTATTCTGAGTCCTTCTTTGAAGCCTGAGATGGAGGGAAAAGGACACTCTCCTTTGGAGAGTTCAAAAGCTAACATGATGTACATTAGGGTTGCTGGGACTACATAGGCTTTCATTTGAAGAAAGCATTCCTGAAGATGAAGCCAAGACTAAAGAAACCAGGATAGGGAGAGAGGTGGAGAGGAAGATGAGGGAATTCAGTTATTTGAATCCCTGAATCTAGCTATGCAGGAAGCCAAACTACCATTGGAGTTTTCAGTTACGTGAGACAATTAAGACTCCTTTTTGCTAAAACTACATAAATTGGGTTTCTGTCATTTGCAATAAAAAATAGTCCAGAAGGCCATTAAAAGTGTTGATCTATGGGATATCCATATCATGTCCCCTTGGTTTTTCCTTTGAAAGCTCCCTCCTCACCTCCCGATTCCCAAATGTATGAGTGATACTTGGCTTGGCCAGTCTCTGATTTCCATCTTTTAGGCTGTAGCAGTTGGTTCAGGGATGGAGCACAAGGTGTACTCGGGGTCTGAGGGACCCATTTCTGGATTTTTGGTAGGAAGTGTTGGAAATGTAAAGCTATTTTTTTTCCTGAAATTGCAATGCTAGAGGACATTAGCCTGGAGCTGTTGGGTTGATTATATAGAAAGGGCTTGTGTGAAAGCAAAGCCTACGGAGCACATTTATATGTAGGGAGATCAAGGCTGATGACATCAAGATTCAGAACAGCTGAAGTTAAGAGGTTCAAGAAGCTTAAAAAACACATTAAAGAGAATCGTTAATCAGCTGCAGGGTGCACATGTTTGGAATCTCGGTAAATCATGGTCAACTTAAACAGATTTCCCCAATTGGCTTTGTGTTCCAAAAGATTTTAGTTGTAGTGTTAGCCCAAGTTTTTTCTTTTGCTCCATTATATATAACGATAAAAACCATTTTTAGTGAAAATTATGATAGAATCAGAATTTCAGTACTGAAAGGGACCTTAGTTTATCTAGCCTTGTGATTTCCAAGTTATGGGCTATATCATTTTACAAGTGGTCCCTAAATTCATAGTGTCACAAACATTCTGCAGATGACAAAAATGCATCTATCTGGCACAATACGTGGCTTATCATTTTTCAAATGAATGCAGGTGCTGCTATGATTGTTAGAATTCATTTAATGTTTGGACAGAAAGCCCAGTAGCCATTTATCAACAATCAGTAAAGCCATTTTCTCAATCAGTAGAAATGTTTACTACCAACCTTTTAGTAGGGGAAGAGTCTGAAAACTGTGTTGATGTTAACTCATTTCACATAACTAAAAGGATTTTAAAACATATCCCTGGCCCAAAATGTTGATTTGTAATCAGTGAAGAAACTAAGAGGTCATATGACCTGTCTGAACGTTTGTAGTGGTTCTGTGCTACTTTTGTCATGGTGCAAGGCTTTGGAAAGGTAGCTGCCCACAGGGCACAGTACCTACGTGGTACATGGTGAAGAGTCTTGTTGGATCGTCATATCTTGGCCACCTGTAATCCTCACCACCATCCTTTGTATCCCTTTCCCTGGCTTGCTGCAGTCCTGTCATGTGACTTCCTTCCAGTGTTTAGAAAATGGTCTGCTTTTCTCATCCGTGGGGTTTGGCATACGTGACTGCCTGTCTAGAATGCCCTCCGCCCTACTCCTTTGCTTGAGTTAATGCCTCCTCTGTCCTAACCTCTTAGCTCAAGAGTCACTTCATCAGAGGAGGCCCATCCTGATGACAGTCGTCACAGCCCCTGTCCAAGGCAAGTCCTTTTGTTGTCTGTCTTCTGCAGACCGCGTTGCTTTCCTTGGTCGCGCTTATCTTGGTGTGGAACTCTGCCTTTGTGCTGGCATTTGCCAAGGTCTGATTTCCCCACCAGGGTGAAAGTGTTCTGAGAGCTGAGACAGTGTCAAATTTTGTGCATAATTGTCTTCCCGGTGCCAGGCATGCAATAAATGTGTTGCACAGATGATGCAGGCTTCTAAGGTGCCTTAAATCCCTGCTCTCTGTGCTCCTCTACCTCTTTTATGCCAGATTTCACATTCTCATGCTTCATTTTTACCTTTTCTGTCCCTGTAACTAGTCTTGGAACTCTTCAAGGGCAGAAACCGTATTGTATTTATCTTTATATCCATGTATCTATTTTTATCTAAAATGTGAAGAGAAGGCCCACCTGCGAGCTTGTGACATAACCAGAAAACTATGTCCTATATACAGCCCTCCTAAAAATAGCCCAGCACATGCGTTGGTATAATCTGACTCAGATGCTTTATGTAGCAGAATTTCAGGAATATGCTTGTCTTTATACACTCATTAAAACCCCTGAATTGAGTTAGTCTTTTAAATACGTATTTAAGCCACTGCTATGATAAGATGAATATATTACCCCGAGTTTAACAAGAAGCAGAGGCTCCATGAGCTGGGAGCATTCCATTGCTTCACAAACACCCCTTTTCTACTTAACCTGAAGTAAAAGCTGAAGGGTTGAAGGACGTGTGGCCTGGGAAGACCACCCAAGAATAATGCCGTATTTACTGTAATGTATAAGCACAAACTTTTAGGGCTATACGGCATGGGTTTGAACCTTAGCTTTGCTACTAACTAGCTGTGTGGCCTTAGCAGGACTCTCTTTCTCTGAGTTTTATTTTCTTTGCAGCTCAGTGGAGAGAATAATAGTACCTGGTTTATAGGGCTGCAGGGGGCACTGTGGAAAGCA
This sequence comes from Callithrix jacchus, assembly GCF_049354715.1. Classification (NCBI taxonomy): domain Eukaryota; kingdom Metazoa; phylum Chordata; class Mammalia; order Primates; family Cebidae; genus Callithrix; species Callithrix jacchus. The sequence goes on along the minus strand of NC_133510.1, from coordinate 33,000,611 downwards.
TGCATGTGAAATGCTTTGCACAGGCCAGACTTGAGGGCTCAAGACCATAAACACTGCTTCCCCTCCCTCGGTGGGAGGCAGGTGGGTGAGTGGAGCTCAAGGAGAAGGAACATCTTGGATGAGACAGTGCTGCCTCTTCTTTCTCTGCAGCCAGAGTAGTAAATGGGAGAGGATTAAAAAGGTCCCGGGGAATAGAGAACAAACCTGTCCAAGCCATGATCGACCATTTGTTCTTTGGGGCAAGGAGTGGGGATGGGGGTTGGGGTATGAGCACTTTGGGAGGCTGAGGTGGGAGGATTGCTTGAGCCCAGGAGTTTGAGATCAGCCTGGACAACAAGATGAAAACCTATCTCTACAAAAAATACAAAAATGAACTGGCCGTGGTGGCACACGCCTGTAGTCCCAGCTACCTGGGAGGCAGGCTGAGGGTGTGAGGATCACGAGAGCTCAGGAAGTCGAGGCTACAGTGGGCTAAGACTGCCTGGGCAACAGAGGGAGACCCTGTTTTAAAAAAGAAGAAAAAAGAAGAAAATATCAAAAGACCTTGAGGAAGGAAGACAAAACAGACACACTTAAAATACAGCTCAATGGCAGATCCTGGAATAAAACATTAAGTGTCTTTGAGCTTCCTGGCAGCTGAGGATTATGATGGTATTTTCATTGTAGATTTTTTTTTTTTTTTTTGCATGATGCCTCATTTACATGCTGATTTCCCCTGAAACCTGATGTCAAATCCTTGTTTTTTAAATGGAAAGGATTCAGATTAGATCATGGAGTGAAAGAATACTGTACGTTATAAAGTGCAACACAAATGTAAATAATCATTAAAGCATTCTAACTCCAATGAACTGTCTTCTCCTTAGTTCCTTCTAATACACTCTCCAGAACTGACCAGACGGTTATTCCTAAAACACAATGTGGTCACGTGTTTTCTTTGTTTACAGTCTGTCCTCCATACGTACAGCAGTAATTGTCATTTTCTTTATATTCTTAAGTTTTTGTTAAATGGTCTCAAAAAATCACGCTGGATTAAAAACAGCAAATCTTTTCTTTACTCTTTCCTTCCCAAGTTCTGTTCCTCAGAGCAGAGTTTATAAAACTACCTCAGTGTTGAGTGCTCATAACACTCAAGTGCATTGGCAGGGTTTCTAGGACTTAAAAAATTACTTTAAAAATGTAACTGTATCATAACCACTTACAGCAAGTTGGGAAATAACCAGAAAAAGAAAAGCTATGCCTTTGCTTATATTGCCCTAATGGTACCATAGTTTATTTAATCATTATCACATTGTTGGCTGGACCTCAAATTATATAATTATTGCCTTAATTTGGGGCCACTTAAATTATTTCCAATTCTTGTTCCTATAATCTATGGAAAACATTTTTTCAAAATAAAGTTTATATTAAAATATAAACACATATTTCAAAATTGTTTACTTAGGATTGATAGTCCAAATGGTAAAATCTGGGCCAAATAGTACAAATAGTATTATGGATCATGAAACTCATCACTAAACTGTCTTTAAAAATGATTTGCCAATATCCAGCGCTTCCAGAAATATATTCAAGTACCCTTTTCACCTCATCCTTGCTATTCCTTTTTTGATTTTTGACTAAATAATGTCTCATTATTTTGAAATCTAGACCTTCAAACAATTCTCAAGTATTATTCTTGGTGGGAAACATTAAGACATAAAATTTAAAACTCTACTTGTAAACTTGGATTTTTTTTTTCTTCTTTCTTTTTTGAGACAAGGTCTCACTCTGTCACCCAGGCTGGAGGGCGGTGGCACTATCTTGGTTCACTGCAGCCTCTGCCTCCTAGGCTCAAGTGATCCTTCTACTTCAGCCTCCCAAGTAGCTGGGGCCATCAGCACATACCACCTATTTTTTTTTTCTGTTTTTTGTAGAGATGGAGTTTCACCATTTTGCCCAGACCAAAACTTAGATTTCTTTTAAGGTTTAAAATATTGAAACTTTATTGTTTTCAAACTCTTAATTATCAAATTACCAGATATGATGAGTTTCAGCATTATTTTCTCATACATTTATCATTTCTACCTTGTTTTATTTCCTGTAGCTTGTTGCTATAGGAAAAGGTGTGGTAAATCACATGCTGTTCTATGTTGGCCAAGAAAATAACTCCATCTCTGTAGCTGTCTTGGCACATCTTGACAGAATATATGGTACAGTTTAGAAGTGTTTCAAAGTTGCTTCTTGCTCTAAAATTTGGGGAAAAAAAACTATCTGTTGCTTGCATATATAAGCATAAACTGATTCACTTGATATTAATGCCTTTAGGTTCTTTGATTGACTAGGGTATATGAGAGAAGTAAGAGGAAGGAACCCTCATTTAAAGGCAAATAAAGACTTGATACTTTTCTTCTGTGTTCACTGGATAAGATTTATAGTATGGTAATCAGAAATTCCAAACTGGCTCTCAGGCATTGTATCTACATGATGCCAACTTTTGTAAGTGAACTGTAAATTTTTCTCTCAAACCATGGCTTCATGCTATTTTTCACCCAGGCAAGTAAGCAGATTGATTTCAGGAACCAGAGGTTGCATGGTTGGCTGGTCCAATTGATCCTTCTGTCCTAATGGATCATTGTGTAACAGGGTGGTAAAACAGGAAGCTTGATTTAGGCACCATTTTGATCAGAGATTGAAGTCAAATGATGCGAGTGCTCAGGTCATTATGATTCCTCTAGTTAACTCCATCCTGTAGAGTGGGGAGCTCTCTTGATCTCACCTTAGTCATGCTCATGATAAATAGAATTGTTTTTCAGGAGGTATTTGGTAGTTTTGAGAGAAGGTTCAGTTTTACTAGATGAATGTTATCAATGCAATAGTTTTATTTTCATAATTTCCACGTAACTTTTGAAGAGGAAAAACATACCTGGTTTTCTCAAGAGTGAAAAACTATTTTCAGCAAACAATTTGGTGTGGAAAAAGGGCACTTTAATTTTATAGATGTTTGCGTCTGTCCAATCCTGGCTTCTCAGTTTCTCAGAACAGTCATCCATCCTACCCACCCCATCCCAGAATTTGTGTGATCCCTAGCAAAACATAGAAGTCATTTCCCCACTCAGGAGAGGGGTTTGGGAAACATATCCTATTGTGTGTTATTCCCCAAATAGTTGTTTCATACCATTCTTCAGAGGCAAATAAATGAGCTGTGCTAAGAAATCAAACAGTTTCATGGGTGTTTAGAAAAAATGGATCCATCTGCCTTACGGATAATTGTGTAACAGAGTTAAACAACAACGACAACAAAACTCACTTAGCCTTGAAGCTTTGGGGCTGCAGTGCCTGGAGATCAGCCAGATCTTTCCTGTTCAATGACAATAAATGTGTCCCGGTATCCTGAACCAATGCTCATCTTGGGAGGAATTCAAGGTTGGGGGTTGGATATGGAGGTAACAGAGGAAGAACCTGCTATTTGGTATTTTTCTGCTAAAATTGTAGTCTTAGCCTTTCAGTTATTTTCTTTCTTGTTTTAGCCTTTCCTTAACATTCCCTCAATCCCCCACCCCTACTTTCTGCACTTGCAGAATGAGTGTGCTTCCTCCAAGCACAATCTCCGTATGCCCTGAATCTCCTATGCAGAGGAAGAGCCCAGCCCTGTGCTCTGCCATGTTTCCTCATCAAACCTCTTGGAGCTGGGCGTCTTTTCACACTACCTTAGCTTTGCATTCATCTGACTTTTGCACTTAGACATTTATTATGCCCTGGGACTATTTCCTTAGCTCAGAAGCCTTGAGGTGGGTCACAGAGCTTTGTCACTCTTTCTCATGAGGGCTATACCTCTGCCACAATAGTTTCTGCTGCTGCTGCTGCTTTTTCACAGGGTTTTTCTCTTGTCCCTTTCCCCATGCTAGGCAATCAGTCCTACGCTGTGGTTGGCTTAGCTGCCTTTTTTTGAAAGGTATTTTTTTACATTTGCTTCAGTTGTTTGGATTCTGGGGCACGGTATACCCTCTCTGTGGTCTACATGTACGTAAATGGATGTATTTATTGTATCAGGGTGATATGATAAATGATGTGAAAATGCACATTTGCAAAACAAAGCCAATATAATATGATCATGTTGTTGACTTTTCTTAATGAGAACAAAATTTTGTAGCAACAGGGAATAGAAATGTAAATTTAGCTTGTGGTGATTCATTACATAATAAGAAACATTCCAATTCAACATTGGTAAATAAAGTAAAAGTACAATTTACATATTTACTCATTTAGTCAGCATATATTATTTGAGCATCTATTATGAGTCGGATTTCACATTAAGTAATGAAGACACAACGATGAATGAAACCGTTCCCAACCACATTGGGAAATCTGACAGTCTAAGGGAAGAGACACATACAAACAGAGGTCACTTGAAAACAATGTGATATTCTAGAAACAGGATATACAGAGAGGATTAAGGGAGTATAAATAAATGAATAATTGAATGAGTGAATGAACTTTTCTTTTTCCTTTAATCTAATGGAAAACAAATAGTTCAATGGCTACTTAGTGTATATAGAGGGTTGAAAATAAATATGCACTTAAAAAAAATCATACTCCTCCTACAAAGGCTGGGTTTGTGTTCTGTCTCATGAAACTGGGCAGGTGTTTTCACTATATTCGCAACAGTGTGTGATGAAAGTGATCCTGTGTGAATTCCAAAGCGAAGACATGAAAGGTGATGCTGATCCTGCCAGAGCTCAAAGCACCATGCTGTGAGGAAGCCTAAGGTAGCCTGTGTAAGGACACTCTGTGGAAAAGCCCTGAGCATACCTGAAGAGACCTGCCTGGCATCCCCCATCTGCTCCAACTCACCGACTGTCCCAGCTCCAGCCACTACCTGACAGCAACCATGTGAGAGACCCTAAGCCAGAATTGACCTGGTAGAACCTTGTTTTCTGTTTTTGTTTTTGTTGTTTTGAGATGAAGTCTCATTCCATCGCCAAAGTTAGAGTGCAGTGTTGCCACATCTCAGCTCGCTGCAACCTCTGCCTCCTGGATTCAACTGATTCTCCTGCCTTAGCCTCCTGAGTAGCTGGGACTATAGGCATGCACCACTATGCCTGGTTAATTTTTAAATTTGTAGTAGAGATGGGGTTTCACTGTGTTGTCCAGGCTGGCCTTGAACTCCTGACCTCAAGTAATCTGCCTACCTGGTCTCCCAACTTCCTGGGATTAGTGAGCCACTGAACCCCATCCTGGTAGAGTCTTTCTCAGACTCCTGACCCACAGAAACAACAAGAGCATAAAATGTTTGTTTTCGTTTCAAGACCTTACGTACTGGGTAGATTTGATACATATCAGTAGAAAAATGGAACAGACTATTACTTTATAGTGGGGTGCTGCTATACAAAAATGAAAATAGGTAGCATTAATCTGGGGTGGACATCAGGGAGATGCTGGAAGAGCCTTGAAGATACTGTCAGCAAAAGGCTGCTGGGCCCGGAGGGACCTGTTGTAAAGGTTTAAAGGAAGGTGAAGAAAACTTTATGAAAACAGGAAGAAAGAAGGCCTTTGTTAGGTGATGGTAGAAAGTTTAGCCAAATTGTGACCTGTAGTGTTGAAAAGAGAAAGTGCACCCAATGAATTGATGGACCAGTCTGAGGAAATTTGCAGCAAAATGTGGAAAGTCCACCTGGTTTCTTTTAGACGCCATGCTCAGACACAAATAGATTAGCCAAAAATGCAACAGTTCAGTTTTCAATAAAAACATAAAGGAAATTGTAAGATATCAAGACGGTTCTTGAAAATAAAAAGTGTTTCTTGTTCTTACTTTACCAGAAAACAAAAATCCTCAAATTAAGTACTAGGTTCAGGGCAGAGGTCAAATCCAGGGTGGTCTTCTATGATCCTTTGTTAAGACCTTAGATGTTAGGTGGTGCCTCATATCGTTTCAAACAGACGAAAATGTTCTAAGAATCTGAAGGGTGTGTATCATAGATCCTCTGTGTCAAACAATAGGATTTTTAAGACTTTTTTGTTTTTCTTTTTTAAGACTTTGCTTTTTTTTTTTTTGAGACAGTGTCTTGCTCTCTTCCCCATGCTGGAGTGCAATGGCTTGCTCTTGGCTCAAGGGATGCAACCTCCACATCCCAGGCTCAAGGGATTCTCCCATGTCAGCCTCCCAAGTGGTGGGGACCACACATGTAAGCCATGATGCTTAGCTGATTTGTGTATTATTATGGCAGAGACAGGGTTTCAACATGTTGCCTAGGTGAGTCTCAAACTCCTGGGCTCAAGCAATCCTCCCACCATGGCCTCCCAAAGTGCTGGGATTATAGGCATGAGCCACCGTGCCAGACCAAGACTTTTAAGATTCTTAAGGGAATTTTCTGACAGCAAACTTACAGGGAGGCCAAGGTAAAGAAGGCTTACTTTAAAGACTTTTGTATGACTTCTGTTTAATGGACTAGATTACAAATTAATGTACTAAAATTTCACAAAAATTTTAAAAAAGAGTTCTATCAACTTGAACTGAAAAGGACAGACAGAGAAAAATGAAAAGAGGCCTTTGTTTCCTAGAATGAATGTGGGCAGGATCCTGAAATATCAACTTAGCTGCATTTCCAGTGCTAGGCCATAAATGGCAATACAACTTCTGCCCTGTTTGCTGGAACGTTTGCAATGGAGCACTGTTTTTGGAGGTAAGCAGTCTGACTGCCCTAAGGGCACCATGCTGTGAAGAAGTCCAGTTGGTCTACCTGGAAAGATTGTATAAAGAAGCACTGCCACAGCATGCTGAGAGAGGGAGAGGGAGAGAGAGAGAACGGGAAGGAGGGAGAGATATATCAATCCCTGGATAATAACACCTAGCTCCTCTAGACCTCCATTTTTTTTTCCTGCTCTGGCCACCATCTGACTGGGTGAGAATTCTCAAGCCAGACCTACCCAACAGAGCCCTTCTCAAATTCCTGACTCACAGGAACTGTGAATCATAGTAAAGTAATACTTGTTTTAAGTCATTAAATTTTGGGGTGATTTGTTATATAGTTCTAGGAAACCAGAACACTAGCCATGTAAATCTGAACAGTATATAACTTTTTATGTTTCTGAATGGGAAAATAAACATTCATTTATTTACTCTTTGATTTATGTCAGATACCTTGCAAGCAACTTATTGAATGAATGATTGCATGAATGAACATCTCCATTTTTGATGTGGGAAGATTCAAAGGTGAGCCACAGATGATTTATGTAACTCGCCTAAGGATACAAGGCAAGCAAATGTCACGAGTGGATTTGAATCATCCCGAAGCCATTAAAGTTCCGTTCATTCAACACTTGTTTTATTGAGTGGTAACTCTGTACCAGGCAATGTGCTAGGCCTTGGGACTATGGTGTTAAACAAGACATTCACTGTTTCTGCCCTAACAGTGCTTATATTCTAGTGGAAACTGTCCATAAATAAGTATCCATTTGGACCAATATGGAGAAGAAATATAAGAGTGCCATGATGGATTATAGAAGATGCTTCTTTTAAAGAAGGTGTTTGAGAACGTTCTCTCCAAGGAGGAGACATCTGAGCTTGGAGACCTGTCTCCAAGGAGGAGACAATTTGAAGGTTGAGAAATAGCTATGTGAAGAGGGACACAGCATTGTTTTGAGAAGATTAGATGACGTGTGTATTTTTTACACAGTACTAAAGCATGTTACTTCTCTTTACAGAACCTCAGATGAGTGGGACCAGCAGTGAAAAAGCTTTGTGTGAGTACCCTGAGAGTGAGGACATTCTTGAATTTTGCAAATTCAGTCCTCTCTTGCCTGATCTTAGTCCCGGCTCTGAACGTAGACTTACAAATTTTAGACTTGTTGCATTATTGCCTATCACATTTAAGACCCAGCTAATAAAAGGATTATCATAGACACGGGCATACACAGATGTAGGAAAAAGCCAAAGGTTGATCAAAATTAAGTGTCTAAAATATTCATGTAACTGATGGGAATTTGATGATAAGTAGCAAGGGAGTTGGCTCTTACGTTTCAGCACAGGGCTTGCTGAGATACAAGTGTGGGGTTACACAGCGGGGTAGGCAGGCTTGTTGAGCCCATAATGTTTTAGTACCTGTTGGGGGATAAACTAATCAGCTCCAAATGGGCAACAGGCAGCAGAATCCTGTGTGTGTGTGTGTGTGTGTGTGTGTGTGTGTGTGTGTGTGTGTGTTAAAGAGGGGAAGGCAGTGTTCGGCCAATGAATGCTGTTTCAGCAGGATTCAATTGGGAAAATTTAATATTCACAAAGTCCTCTTCTGTAGCAAAAGTATTTGTTTTGCTCAAATTCTTAGAAACTCTGAGATTCAAAGAATATGAACTACTGCACTTGGATTCAGAATGTATCGTGGCCACATTGAACCAAGAATTCCCCTTCATTAGTAAAATCATGTTGCCCTTGCAGGTTCTAAATCATTCCTGGGACAATGCAGACATTAACGGAGCTGAAACTATGTGACTTGCAGACATGCCTGGGGAGACGGGGCCAAGCAGCAGACCTGAAATAAATTCTGGGCTTTGGAAAGAGATACTGTGTCTGCTCACTTCATGTGTTGTTATCTTCCAAGGATTCTTTCAGTATAAGCAGTTTTGCTTGTCCTGCCGTGGTTCACTTTGCTCTCACTTTCTTCGAGGGATTATTTTTCCAGAGGAAAATGTGGTTCAAGGTCATTTCTAATTCCCTACATTTATTAGTGTCGGGTTATTGATGGCTTTCTACTCTGATTGTGCATGCCCTTCTTAAAGTTTTCTCTTTAAGAACTTTATAACTTTTCTTCTCTTCACACACTTCTCGTTACTGGCATCACTGCAGCCTAATTGGACCCTGGGCTCAGAGGAGAGGAAAAAAGCATGGATTCTACTCATCTGAAAAGCTCAGTTTAACACAAGTTTTTTTTCATTTATTATTTTTGTGTAGAGACAGGATCTTGCTGTGTTGTCTGGGCTGGTCTTGAATTCCTGGCCTCAAGCCAGCCTCCCTCCTCCCAAAGTGCTAAGAGCCACCACGCCTGGCCTAACACAAGTCTATTGAGTAACTATTTGAGTTGGGCATTGTCTCCTGGGTGCTAGGGATCTAGCATTTAGTGAGTCCCGGGAAGAACTCACAATCTAGTATAATTCCCTATTTGTATAACCACGTACAGTAAATAGATAACTACGACACTAGTTTATAAACATGAAAGAAAGTAGACAGCATGTGCCAGAGGTGGGCAGCTCAACTGGGATGATGTAGAGCCTTCTTCTGCAGGACACTTCAGAGTTTTAGTCCAGATAAGGAGATTTATTAGCTCATTAGCTCGTTAGTGTTTTATTCATTCATTCATCAAACATTTATCAAGTACCTCTCATGTGCCAGAAATATGCTAGGTAGGTGCAGCAATATGAAATAAAAAAGAAGAATCCCTGCCTTTAGAGAGGGCACAATAGCTATGAAAACAAATCCTGGAATGTTTTCAAATGCTATAATAGAAATCTCCACATGGTGTGGTTGAACTAAGGGGGAACAAGTTCCTTCGTGGGGATGCTTCAGGAAAAATGTCAGAAGTAATGTTAGAATTCTAAGACAAGTGACTGTTTACCAGGCTCTTATTAAAAAGAATACATGGGAGAAAGAATATTCCAGACTGAGGATGCACAGAGACCAGGAAGCTTGAAACCACCTGGCACTTTTGGGGAACTGCAAGACATCCAGCCTGGTTGGAGCTTTGGAAGCTTAGGGCGGGACCTGGCCTGGGGGAGAGAACCTGAAGAGGCGGTAGGCAGGGTATTCCTGGAGGACCACACGCTGGCAGAAAGCAGAGACGCATGCAGGGTATTTAGGGAACCACTGATGTGGCCTGTCTGAGGCACAGGAAAGAGAAGGAACTAGAGAGGCAGGGCAGGGCCAGAACAGGAAGGGCTTTGTAGTCTAAAGCAGATGGAGTTTTTTGTCAGTGATGGGAAGCTATGGATGGATATTAAGACACAATTGTTTTAAATTTTTTATTTCTTAAAAAATTAAGACACAGTAAAATTTGCTTTTATTGGTGTACAGTTCTGCCAGTTTTGACAAATGCATAAAGCCATATCGCAACCCCTTTAGACAAAGGTACAGTAGTTCCATCATCTCAAAAGAGTCTCCTAGGCTCTCCCTTTGAAGTCAGCTCTCCTCTATCCCAGGTAACCAGTGATCTGTTTTCTGTTCCTGTGACTTTACCTTTTCTAAAATGTTGTAGGAAAGCAATAATATATAGCATTTTAATTCTGATAATTCACTTTGCATAAAAATATTACACTTAGCATAATATATTTAAGACTAATCCATTTAGTGTCTATACCAGTAGTCTCTCCCCTTTTATTACTGAGTGGTATTCCAGGGCATGGATAAACTATAGGCTTTCAATCGATTCAACAATCAGGACATTTGGTTTACTTTCACGTTTTGGTAATTATGAAGACAGCTGCTATTAACATTCAGGTACAGGCTTTTTATGAACATAACTTTTTTATTCCCTTTGGGTAAATGTCTAGGAGTGGAATTACTGGGTCATTGGAGAGTATATATATATATTTTTATAAGAATCTGCCAAACTGTTTTCCAAAGGTACTTGTATCCTTTTTCAATCCTATTAGCAATGTATGAGAGTTCCAGTTACTCAGTCAGCACTTGATATTGTCAGTTAAAAAAAATAAGCCATTCTAATAGATAGGGAATGACAGCTATTATCACTGTGTGTTTTTTTTTTTTTTTGCCATGTGACAACTGATGTTGAAAACTTTTGTGTGTGTGTATGTGTGTGTGTGTGGGTTTGCCATCCGTATATCTTTGTTGGTGAAGTGTGTGTTCAAATCGATTGCCCAATTTACTTTTTCTTGTTGAGTTTTAGGAGTTCTTTATATATTCTGCATAGAAGTCCTTTATCTAATATGTTTTTTAACAAATATTTTCTTCCAGTCTGTTTGTCTTTTTAGTCTCTCAACAGTGACTTGCAAAAGCTTTTCATGTTGATGAGTCCAGTTTATAACTTTTTTCTTTTGTGGTCCAGCTTTTGGTATATTTCCCTTTTTCTTTTCTTTCTCTTTTTTTTTTTTTTTCTGAGACAGAGTCTGTCACTGTCTCCCAGGCTGGAGTGCGGTAGAGCGATCTCAGCTCACCGCAACCTCTAGGTATATGTTCTAAGAAATCTTCACCTAAGCAAGGCTGTAAATATTTTCTTCTATATGTTTTTTTATTTTTACTTTTTAAATTATACTTTAAGTTTCAGGATATTATAATTTAGGTTCAGAGATACATATGCAGAACATGCAGGTTTGTTACACAGGTATACATGTGCCATGGTGGTTTGCTGCACCCATCAACCTATCATCTACGTTAGGTATTTCTTCTAATGCTAACCCTCCTCTAGCCCCCGCACCCCCTGACAGGCCCTGGTATGTGTTGTTTCCTTCTCTGTGTCCATGTGTTCTCATTGTTCAACTCCCACTTATGAGTGAGAACATGTGGTGTTTGGTTTTCTGTTCCTTTGTTAGTTTCCTGAGAATAATGGTTTTCAGCTTCATCCAAGTCCCTGAAAAGGGCATGAACTCATCATTTTTTGGCTGCATAGTGTTCTGTGGTACATATGTGCCACACGATGATAAGTTTTTTTGTCATATGTTTGCTGATCGCATAAATGTCTTTTGAGAAGTGTCTGTTCATATCCTTCACCCACTTTTTGATGGGGTTGTTTCTTTGTTGTAAATTTGTTATTTGTAGATTCTAGATATTAGCCCTTTCTCTGAAGGATATATTGCAAAAATTTTCTCCCATTCTGTAGGTTGCCTGTTCACTCTGATGGTAGTTTCTTTTGCTGTGCAGAAGCTCTTAAGTTTAATTAGATCACATTTGTCAATTTTGGCTTTTGTTGCCATTGCTTTTGGTGTTTCAGTCATGAAGTCCTTGTCCATGCCTATGTCCTGAATGGTATTGCCTAGGTTTTCTTCTAAGGTTTCTATGGTTTTATGTCTTGCATTTAAGTCTTTAATTCATCTTGAGTTAATTTTTGTATAAGGTGTAAGGAAAGAATCCAATTTCAGTTTTCTGCATATGGCTAGCCAGTTTTCCCAACACCATGTATTAAATAGGGAGTCCTTTCCCCATTGCTTGTTTTTGTCAGGTTTGTCAAAGATCAGATGGTTGTAGCTGTGTGGCATTATTTCTGAGGCCCCTGTTCTGTTCCATTGGTCTATATATCAGTTTTGGTACCAGTACCATGCTGTTTTGGTTACTGTAGCCTTGTAATATAGTTTGAAGTTAGATAGTGTGATGCCTCCAGTGTTTTTGTTTTTTGCTTAGGATTGTCTTGGCTATGCAGGCTCTTTTTTGGTTTCACATGAAATTTAAAGTAGTTGTTTCTAATTCTGTGAAGAAAGTCAGTGGTAGCTTGATGGGGATAGGATTGAATCTATAAATTACTTTGGTCATTATGGCCATTTTCATGATATTGATTCTTTATCCATGAACATGAAATGTTTTTCCATTTGTTTGTGTCCTCTCCTATTTCCTTGAGCAGTGTCTGTAGTTCTCCTTAAAGAGGCCCTTCACATCCCTTGCAACTTGTATTCCTAGATATTTAATTCTTTTGTAGCAATTGTAAATGGGAGTTCACTCATGATTTGGTTCTCTGTATATCATTGGTGTATAGGAATGCCTGTGATTTATGCACATTGATTTTGTATCCTGAGACTTGGCTGAAGTTGCTTATCAGCTCAAGGAGATTTTGGGCTAAGATGATGGGGTTTTCTAAGTGTGCAATCATGTTGTCTGCATACAGAGACAATTTGACTTCCTCTATTTCTATTTGAATATCCTTTATATCCTTCTCTTGCCTGATTGCCCTGGCCAGAACTTCCAATCCTATGTTGAATAGGAGTGGTGTGAGAGGGCATCCTTGTCTTGTGCTGGTTTTCAAAGGGAATGCTTCCAGCTTTTGCTCATTTAGTATGATATTGGCTGTGGGTTTGTCATAAATAGCTTATTATTTTGAAATATGGCCATCAACACTTAATTTATTGAGAGTTTTTAGCATGAAGGGCTGTCGGATTTTGTTGAAGGGTCTTTCTGTATCTATTGAGATATCATGTGGTTTTTGCCATTGGTTCTGTTTATGTGATGAATTATGTTTCTTGATTTGCATATGTTGAACCAGCCTTGCATGCCAGGGATGAAGCCCACTTGATCATGGTGGATAAGCTTTTTGAAGTGCTGCTGGATTTGGTTTGCCAGTATTTCACTGAGGATTTTGCATCTATGTTCATCAGGGATATTGGCCTGAAATTTTCCTTTTTGTTGTATCTCTGCCAGGTTTTGGTATCAGGATGATGTTGGCCTTATAACATGAGTTATGGAAGAGTTTTTCTTTTTCTATTGTTTGGAATGTTTCAGAAGGAATGGTACCAGCTCCTCTTTGTAACTCTGGTAGAATTTGGCAATGAATCCGTCTGGTCCTAGACTTTTTTGGTTGGTAAGCTATTAATTACTGCCTCAATTTCAGACCTTGTTATTGGTCTATTCAGGGATTTGACTTCTTCCTGGTTTAGACTTGGGTGGGTGTATGTTTCCAGGAATTTATCCATTTGTCAGAGTTTCTAGTTTATTTGTGTAGAGGTGTTTATTGTATTCTGATAGTTTTTATTTCTGTAGGATCGGTGGTGATATCCCCTTTATCATTTTTTATTGTGTCTGTTTGAGTCTTCTCTCTTTTCTTTTTTATTAGTCTTGCTAGCAGTCTATCTATTTTGTTGATATTTTCAAAAAACCAGCTTCTCTATTCATTGATTTTTTTGAAGGTTTTTTTTTTGTTTCTATCTCCTTCAGTTATGCTCTGATCTTAGTTATTTCTTGTCTTCTGCTAGCTTTTTAATTTATTTTCTCTTTTTTCACTAATTTTTAAAATTGTGACGTTAAGGTATCAATTTTAGATCTTTTCTGCTTTCTCTTGCTGGCATTTAGTGCTATAAATTTCTCTCTACACACTGCTTTGGCTGTGTCCCAGAGATTGTGGTATATTTTGTCTTTGTTCCTACTGGTTTCAAAGAACTTATTTATTTTTGCCTTTATTTTGTTATTTACCCAGCAGTCATTCAGGAGCAGGTTATTTAGTTTCCATGTAGTTCTGTGGTTTTGAGTCAATTTCTTAATCCTAAGTTCTAGTTTGATTGCACTGTGGTCTGAGAGACTATTATGATTTTTGTTCTTTTGGATTTGTTGAGGAGTGTTTTACTTCCAATTATGTGGTCAATTTTAGAATAAGTGCTATGTGGTACTGAGAAGAATGTATATTCTGTCGATTTGGGGTGGAGAGTTCTGTAGATGTCTATTAGGTCTGCTTGGTCCAGAGTTGAGTTAAAGTCCTGAATATCCTTGTTAATTATCTGTCTCATTGATATGTCTATTACAGTCGAGTTTTAAAATCTCCTATTATTGTGTGAGAGTCTAAGTTTCTTTGTATGTCCCTAAGAACTTGCTTTATAAATTTGGGTGCTCCTGTATTGTATGCGTATATATTGACAATAGTTAACTCTTTCCGTGGCATTGATTGATCCCTTTACCATGATGTAGTGGCTTTCTTTGATCTTTGTTGGTTTAAAGTCTGTTTTATCAGACTAGGATCGCAACACCTGCTTTTTTTCTTTTTTCCATTTGCTTGGTAAATATTCCTCCATCCCTTTATTTTGAGCCTATGTGTGTTTCATTTAGAAATTTGTGTATAGTTTAGGTTTTGCATTTAGTTCTGTGATCCATTTTGGGTTAATTTTTGGATAAGGTGAGAGGTATGGGTTGAGGTTCATTTCTTTTCACTTGAGGTTGTGTTTTAGAAAGCTAGCAACAATGTTGAGAGGGGATTGGAGGGACGAGAAAAAGACAAAGTTGAATGTTTCTCAATTTATCTCTTGTTCTAGGACTTTGCGCATCAGTAGATAAATGGAAAAATCATTCCCGACACAGAGATCACTGACATTTATGAATCAATTACATTAGTTTGGCCAATATAAATGGTAAAATATTTTAAAAATATAAAACAGCCTGTTGGATGTATGACCCAGTGATTTGGCTATGTAGACATAGCTTGAACCCTTCTTTTGACCCTAAATTTACTCCCTCATTTATCACTTGGGAGTTGTGAGGAATTTAAAGGAAGAATGCTTTCTCTTTTATGTTCTATGATGATTGTATATCTGAGTGAGATAATTAGTATTATGCTTTGCTAATACTCCTGATGGTGTCATGATATTAAAGGAAGATAAATTTACTTTGACTAATGAGTAAGAAAAATATCTGTTTTAGGAAAATCCAGGTGTGGCTTATGAAAAATGAAATTCCAGAGACTCCTTGTTTATGTTGTAGGCAGCAAAAATAATAAGCAAATGGAACTGAGGCAGGAGAAGAGGGTCTAGAGTCAGGGAACCTAAGGCCATTTCACTCTGACTTCCTAGAACTAAATTGAATGGAAAACCCTAACTTTCCACACCTAAGTAACAAAAGGACCAGAGACTACTCCCTTCTTTGTAAACCCCCACCTTTTCTGCGTGGGAGATGGGAAATTGAAAGCACCTGTGATTGGTTGCTTTTTGCATAGGAGTGTAACTTTGTAACTTCACTTCAGCCTTTGATTGCTAGCAGACAGCAGCCAATTAGACTGATTGCTGGCCAAGTCTTAATTTGCATACAAGTGCAACTTTGCAACTTCAGTTTAGCCTCTGATTGGGGCCACCACTTCATTTACATGAGGTGAACACAAAGTGGCCAATGGGAAATCTCTAGGGGATATTTGGACCTGAAAAGATTCTGTATCCGGGCCTTTGAGCTGCTCCTGCTGCTGCCAGCTCCCACACTGTGGAGTGTACTTTCACTATAAATAAATCTCTGCTTTTGTTGCATCATTCTTTCCTTGCTCTGCTGTTTGTTTTGTCTCGTTCTTTGTTCAAAACCCCAAGAACCTGGAGAACTCGCAGTCAAGACCCTTTACTGGTCACAGAATGTCCCTTCCTCTGCCCATTCTAAACTTCATTTTCAGTGAATAGTCTGTGCTATTTTTGAATTTCATTTAAATTAATTTCATTTAAACTAATTTAAATTAATTTCATTTAAACTATCAAGTGGAAAGTACAGGATAGGAGTTTAGGCTGTGGAATCCAAATACTTAGGTTTAAATCCCAGTGTCACTAACTATGTGACATTGGGAAAGTTCCTTAAATGCTGTGATCTCATTTCCTCCTCTGTAAAGTGTGAAAGATGATATTTATACATATGGTTCTTGTGAAGATCAATTGAAATGCCTTAAATGCTTAACTAAGACTGATTAGTAGTATGTAACCAATAAATATCCGCTATTATAAATATTAATAAAATTGAGAGCTTGCTTTAAGCTATTGTACTATGCATTGTGCAAGGATATAACCATGGAATAATAGAGGGCTTCCTTCCTGAGGGAGTTTGCAATTTGGAACTCATTTGGGAATGCAGATATGTAAAGAATGACCACTTAAAATTCAACCAGGGGCTGCTCTGCCTATGGAGTAGCTATTCTTTATTCCTTTACTTTATTAATAAACCTGATTTCATTTAAAAAAAAAAAACAGAACTCAACCAGAATAAGTGTTGTATTATCTTTATTAGATGAGGTGAGGCTAGAGTGATTATCACCTCCTGGGTGGATGAGAGGATATTTCAGCTAAGGACGGTGTTTGATTTGGACTTTGGAGGAAGAGTAGGGGTCCCGTAAATGGAGAAATGGAAGAGAATGACTTACACATTGGTCCAGAAGGGGTTTGGCAAAAAATTCTCGAGCTGAAGAAGGAGGAGTAGAGGATGCTAGGAAAGAAATGACAGAAACAGCAAGTAAAAAACAGATTATAAAGGGACCAGAATGCCAAGAGGAGAGGTTGGACTTGGATTTTTCTTATTCACCATATTTTATACCTTTTTCATATTAGTTCTTGGAAAAAGCCAGTCTGGAAGACCACTCATGAAAGGTTTTATTTCTCTTCCTTTAGAAAAATAAAACAAAAAACACAAACCCTCCTTGTAAATCATTAATGGCCCATTTTAAAAAGGAGATTACAGACTGGGAGTTACTATTTTTCTGTTAGAGAAATAAAAAGGAATATGTTGAATTAAATGAAATATGAATTGGCCTCTGTGCTCCAGTACCTATCTGGGACAGATTTATAAATACTGAAATGATATAAAGGATTGTTGTTCAGCCCCTTTGGTGTTAGAGAACTTTTAATGGCAAAGCAAGGACACTGGAAAAATAAGTTTTAGAGAAAAATAGTTGTAGTCTGGAAATCTAAAGTTATTCTTTATTCTTCCATATGGATTTACATCTATTTAGAACTTGAAGATTTTTAGTGTTTTGCCTACTCTGCCAATTCTTGGAATGTTTGCAGAACTGAGAATTTACTTCTTCATTTATTACTTCTTAACTACATTTTAAAGGTAATAGTGAAATCTTAAATTATTTGTTCTCTTTTCACTGTGCAGTGTCATTGAGGTGGAACTAATATTCAGAGAATTAATTTCCAAAATTTTTAATTCTGAAAATGATGCAGATTATTTTCCTCAAAAGTTTAATCTGGTGTCTCCTAGAATAATACTGGGGAGTAGTTCTGGGAACAGAAGATAAGAAGTTGTTCATAGTCTTGATTAGACAAGCTATACTTTAATTAATAGTCTGCAGTTGAAAAATGACTCCAAGAATTAAATGTGAAAACCAACTCTTTCAGTGTTCCAAGAATATTTAATTCTCTTAGAAGAGTTTATGTCACAATTGGGAATGATTTAAATTTTCTATGGCACCTTTAAGTTACTGAAAATAAAAAGAAAAACTCCCACCCTCACAGGTTAGTTTTGTGGCAAAGTTTTGGGGCACCTACAACTGTAACTTCAGTATTGACAGAGTCTGTCTCCATCTTTGTTGGCGTTGGCTTTCAGCGTTTCTACCAGGGGATTTCTCCAGGCTTACTCTCTAAAAAGATGCTTGTGTTCATCAGAGCTAACCTGGTTAGTGTCCCATTTCCACAGGACTCTAATAAATGGCTAGAATTTCTGCTAAAATAATTTCAGGGTCTAGGGTTTATCCATTTGTTTATTCATTTCATATTTATTGGTAGTTATTGGATAAACCTATTTTCACTTGAAAGAAAGTGCAGAAATAGGCTTTAGAGTCTGAAGTTGAGTTCAAATTGTGAGTCTATCCTTAACCTCCCAAAGGTCTCTGCTGAACTTACATAACTTCTCTGAATTTCAGACCTTTCATCAGATCTTTTTGTCAAGCTTTCATCTATAGGTTGACTGAGAATAGCAACCATACAGGGTGATTGTGAATACTCTGAAGGGGATTTGCCAAGGTGTAAAGTGCTATTTGAAAAATGTTTAAATTAAGCTAATAAATCCTGCTGAGGGAACTCTTTCTCATCACAGATTGCTCCTTTCATGGTGTCAGTTTCAGGCATAGGCAGGTGGATATAGAATACTATTTGGGATGCATGGCGGGTTGTATGTTCTGAAGATGGCTGCAGTGATCTCTCTTGTCCCACATGCTCTTCTTGCAATGTGATCTTGACAGTCCCCACATGGGGAGGTCTAGGTTTCCTCCCCTTGGGCCTAGGTGACGTTTTCTCCTGTGTTTGCTTTCCTTGAGATGCTCACACTTAGAACCCAGCCTCAATGCTCTGAGGAAGCCCTGTTCCACTGATGTGGAGAAGAGGTCAAATGTAGGTTGGCTGGCAGCCTACCTGAGGTCTTAGCTGACAGCATCACCCAACAGTGGATGGAGATGCTTTCACACTTTAACTGTACCCAGCTCAGGCCTCAGATGACATGGAGCAGGGATATGCCATCTATGGATATCCCTTCAAATTCCTAACCTACTAGTGAGGCAGGAGATTAGCATCTAGAGGCAGGGAATGTAAGGCCATTTCACTCTAACTTCCTAGAGCTAAACTGAAAGGAAAACCATAACTTTCCCGGCCTAAGTTACAAAAGGTCCAGAGGCTCCTCCCTTTGCAACCCTCCACCTTTTCTGTGCCAGATGGGAGATTGAAAGTACCGCTGATTGGTTTGCTTTTCACAACCAATCAGACATTTGCATAGGAGTGTAACTTTGTAACTTCACTTCAGCCCTTGATTGGGGGCCACCACTTCATTTACAGAAGGTGAACAACTAGTGGCCAATGGGAAACCTCTAGGAGGTATTTGGACCAGAGAAGATTCTGTATCTGGGACTGTTGAGCTGCTGCTGGGGTCTGCTCCCACACTTTCACTTTCTATTCTTTCACTTTTCTATCTCTGCTTTCGTTGCTTCATTCTTTCCTTGCTTTCTTGTGTGTTTTGTCTGATTCTTTGTTTCAGATGCCAAGAACCTGGAAAACTTGCTGTGAAGACCCTCTGCCGATAACACCAGCATCAGTGAGAATAATAAAATAATTGTTTCATGCCATCAAGTTTGGGAGTGGTTTGTTACACAGCAGTAGCTGACCAGAACAAGATGGGAGGATTTATCTACAGCAAACTTGTTTTTAACATTTTAGTAAGGTTGTAAAGAAAATTTGAATAATATTATTTCTATTTTTTCCATAGCTTTAAATCATGATGGCAAACTGTAGTTATTTACTGACTGAAACTCCAGAGCAAAATAGATACTGAAAAATATTGGAAAGTTATACTTTATTTTTCATGTAGGATCAAATATCATGAGGTGAACTGTCACTTTGAGTAGACAGGCTGGTTGTTTTCCTACTGGCTTCCGCTTTTGCAAGGAATGAGAAGTGAGCTTCTCCATTCTTTGAAACGTCTTCAGAGTGGGATCCCAACAGGAACTGTTTTAGCTACTCCTCTCTCTGGCGTTCAATCTTTCAGAACCAGTGGCAGGCAGAAAGCAGATGCTCTGTGGATAATTTGGGAAGAGACAGTGGAAGAATTTTATCACTTTGCAATTCTGTATAAGATACTTCAGACTATTGGCTTTTTCTGAACCCAGATGTTTCAGCTCTGTGGTTTATCTCCTTGTCTGTAAGAAGATTGTAAGATCTCTCATGAGCTTTCCCACTTTAAACCTTGGGGCCTTTGCTTGAATGATTTATTTTACCCAGAGTGGCTCCTTTCGAGAAGGCTCCCTAGCCTTCCAAGTCCAGTAGAAATTCCAGCTCCTTCGTGAAAGTTTCGTGAGTTAGCAGCCGCACTTATGACTTCTTAGCACTTTGTTGGCACTTCTTTTAGAATTCTTAACACCGCCAATGCCTGTTTCCCTGATGAGATTGTGATGCCATTCTTGGCAGGGTCTCCATCTTGTTCTCCTTCCTGACCCCTACTGTGGTTTCTCAGGAAATGCTTGTTGAATTCCATAAGACGGCCTGTGGGAGTGCCAAAATTGTGCAATCAGAATCAAGACACTTGGCTCCCAGTCTCAGGTCTGAGCCAGGTCTGTCAAGAGGAGATTCTAAAAATGGTCTTGTGACCCCAGAAGATTCTTCATGCTTCTGGGCCTTCTCAGTTTGCTCCTCTGTAAAGTGAGACACTTAGAGCAGGGCAGTGATTCCCAACTAGGTATACTTTTTCAACTCCACTGGTGCCCAGAGGGTCTGATACATCTTTGGTTATGCATCCTTGGCTGGATACACAATTTATAAGATGGCTTCCAGTTTCAGAAATAGATGTGGGCTGTTGGATATTACTGTAGCCTGTGGAGATAGATGGAAAGAAGTAAGCAGATTGGAATTACAGGTTAGGACTTCAGAGACATAACAAAACAACCCTTCTGAAAACCAATAGCTAATATTTATGAAACCGGGTGCTGTGCTGGGCTTGGAATGCATTATTTCATTTATCAGGCACAATGCCCTATGGGCAGGCACTATTATTTTCCCATTTGATAGATAAACTGGGGTTTAGTCAGGTCAAGTAATGAGCCAAGTTGCTGAACTAGGTTTCTGAGCACCGGAACTGAGATCAAACCCAGGCTCTCTGACTTCAGATTCTGTATTCCCAACCACTCCCTGGCTGCCTTTCTCTTAGTTTTTGCTTTTATTGTGTGGAGCTGATCATATGGTTATTAAGAAGTATTGACTTTATCGGTCTTTGGAATTCCACTCTGTGTTCTGTATATTTGGTTACTGGTAGCTAGGAAGTGATGATGTTCATTTATAACAATCTTTTATAGAGGCAGTGCATAGGGCATGGTTTGGCCATTTAATTGTTGAGAATTGCAGCATATACCACACCAGATTCATACAAAGGTAGCATCATTTTATTCTTTCACACATACAGTCACGAGTAGCTTAATGACAGGGTTACATTCTGAGAAATGCATCACTAGGCAATTTTGTCATTGTGTGAACATCACAGAGTGTACTTACATAGAGCTAGAGGGTACAGCCTGTTGCTCCTAGGCTACAAAGCTATATAGCATGTTACTGAACTGAATGCTGTAGGCAGTTGTAACTCAGTGGTATTTGTGCATGTAAATGTACCTAAGCAGAAAGGTATAGTAAAAATATGGTCGTATAATTTTACAAGAGCACTGTTGTATATGTGGTTTGTCATTGGTTGAAAGGAATTTGACAGGCATTTACTTTCGGAAGGAAACCTAGAGTTAAAAGAACATCTGGTGTTACAAGGTCATCAAAGACCAGGAAATGTATCAAATCTTCTAGAAACTTACCCAGAGTTCTCATTAGTGGTGAGGGGATTGCTATTCTGTAATTGCATAGATGGAACAATGATAACTCATTTCCATTGCAAAATGTTTCACCCCACAGGACGATTAAGCAATTGATATTTATTGCACCCAAGATATTGTTTACGTTTCTATTTATGAACAACTCCCATATCTACTCTTTTACTCCCTATTTCCCTACCACTGCATAATTTCCAGCTGCATCTGTAATGCCTCTGCCTGGTTAAGTGGCTCTTGGCTCCTGCTGAGCATGACTGATGGGCTGAGTTTCCCCTCAGGCTCTTCAAGTGCCCAATTTCCTAGTCTCCATTGGCAGAACTCCTTTGTCATCCTATACATAGTTTGTCTTAAGGTCAGCTCTGTTCTCATTCAACTGTGCCCTACCTTCCAGTGGTTGCTCAATCTGGTTCCTTTTGCCTCCATGACATTACTAAAATCTCTTCCCATCTCTTGGATTCAACAGCTCAAAATCACTTTTTTTTCTATAGAATCATGACTACCTTTCCCCTAGCCCAGCATTTACTCTTAGACCTTGGCCATTTTTTTTTCTTTTTCTGCTCCAATCAGTTAAAAAAAATTCCTGCTCTAAAGTAGTCAAGTGATGCTTTCTCTTCCTAGGAGGGTGTGGATAGTGTAAATGGGTCTGGCGTGACCATCAGGTGAGCTTAGGGTGACGGAAGGAAGGGCAGTTGGGAAGGATTCCAGTAGAGCAGATGGAGGAAGGGGCATCAGGTCATTGGTCAGTGCTTCTGGCCTCCCACAAGTCTGCTGGCAATGCCGAGCACATGGTATAGGGGTCAGGATACTCCAGACCTGGCTGTGAGAGAGCTCGAAGACATGGGCAAGTAAGTCCCTGCCATCTTACAGCTGCAGTCTCTCTATGAGAGTGGCCTATCTGGTGGTCCATCTCCCTTCCTTATATTATTGGAGGTAAAAAAGTGCCTCATTAAAAAGTGTACTTTCCAGTCCCCCGGGAAGCTAGATTTAGCCACATAGGTCTGGCTTAGGAGAACTAACTGAAGTTCTGTGGGGACTTAAGCAGGGGAGGCTGCTTAAAAGTAGAAGATAACTGAGTGCAGAGCAGCTCCCTTTTGGCCTTTTCCCTTCTTTCCTGCAACGTGGCATGCAGATGGTGGTATTGCTACAGCCGACTTGTACCATGAGGTGCTTGGTAATAGAAATATAGTGTATTAGCGCATAGCACCAATAGGGTACTAATGCACAGTGCCTATATTTGTGCACAGTGCCTGTAACGTATTTGTGCACAGTGCTTATAGGGTATTTGTGCACAGTGCCTATAGGGTATTCGTGCACAGTGCCTATAGGGTATTCTTGCACAGTGCCTATAGGGTATTCATCTACAGCACCTATAGGGAATTAGTGCACAGCACCTATGGAGTACTAGTGTATAGCATCCATCATGTGTTAGTTTTCTGTGGCTACATAAGAAATCACCAGAAATTTAGTGGCTCAAAACAACACATTTATCATCTCACAGTTTCTGTTGATGTGGAATCTGAGTAGGGATTCTCTGCTCAAGGTCTCTAGAGGCTGAAATCAAGGCATCAGCTAGGCTGAGCTCTCATCTGGAGCTTGGGCTCCTCTTCCAAGCTCATTAAGATTTTGGCAGCATTCAGTTTCTGGCAGTGGTGGAACTGAAGTCCTGTTTTCTTGTGGGTGGTACGATGGGGGTCACTGCAGCTCCCTGGGGCTGCCCTCACATCCTAGCCTCATGGCCCCTCACACCTTTCTTCTTAAAGGCCAACAGGAGAATCTCTCTTAGAAAGGTTCAAAAGCTACCTTGTAATTTCTTTAGGATAAGCCCAATCCCTTTTAAGGGCTCACCTGGTTATCAGGCCCACTCAGGGTATTCTCCTTTTTAATTAAGTTAAAGTTGACTGACTTGGGTTTTTAATTACATCTGCAATGCCTCTTTAATTTTGTCATATAATGTAACCTAATCATGGTAGTGAGATCATCTTATTCACCATCCTGCCTGTGATTGAGGGGAGGGCATTATTCTAGGCATGAACACCAGGAGCAGGAATCTTGGGACAATCTAAGTTCTGTCTCCTACATATAAGATGGTGCAGGCTGGGCGCAGTGGCTCACACCTGTAATCCCAGCACTTTGGGAGGCCGAAGCAGGTGGATCATGAGATCAAGAGATCGAGACCATCCTGGTAAACATGGTGAAACCCTGTCTCTATGAAAAATACAAAAAATTAGCTGGGCATGGTGGCGCATGCCTGTAATCCCAGC
This sequence comes from Callithrix jacchus, assembly GCF_049354715.1. NCBI lineage: Eukaryota > Metazoa > Chordata > Mammalia > Primates > Cebidae > Callithrix > Callithrix jacchus. The sequence goes on along the minus strand of NC_133510.1, from coordinate 32,976,655 downwards.
TACTCAGGAGGCTGAGGCAGGAGAATTGCCTGAACCCAGGAGGCGGAGGCTGCGGTGAGCTGAGATCGCACCATTGCACTCCAGCCTGGGTAACAAGAGTGAAACTTCATCTCAAAAAAAAAAAGAAGATGGTGGAGTAGAACTATAGGGCCAGGCTCTAAGGAACTGTGGCGCCTCCTCATCACCTGTAAGCTGTTTAACTCTGAACTTCTTTTAAATGAGAGACATGTTCTTGGTTTACTGAAGCTGCTATAGAAAGGCCTCTTACCAGCAGCTGTAAACAATACCTAATTGATTCAACACTGAGACTGGAGAAGTGATTTCTTATTGTTTATTTTATTTTTTATTTTGAGACAGGGTCTCACTTTGTTGCCCAGGCTGGAGTGCAAGGGTGTGACCACAGCCCACTGTAACCTTCAATTCCTGGGCTGAAGAGATCCTCCCACCTCAGCCTTCTGAGTAGCTAGGACTACAGGCATGTGCCAACATGCCTGGCTAATTTTTAAATTTTTTATAGGAATGGGGTCTCGCTATGTTGCCCATGCTGGCCTTGAATGCAGAAGCTATTTCTAAGATTTAATCTTTCCCTTTCTTTGGGGGCATTCTCTTTGCTATGTGTATGTTGGCTGATGCCGTGGTTGAAATTCAAAACTCTCTTGTGCTAGGCATAGCTTTCTGCATCCCAGGTGTACCTCATAATTCTCCAGTGGTAATTCTGTTTGTTGTAGAGAAGAAGGCATGGAATTTGAAGTCAGAAGACCTTGCTCTCAGGGTGGGCTTCTTCACTGATCAGCTTTATAATCTTGAGCAAGTTACTTATATAGTTAAACTTGAATACCTTTTAAGAAAATGAAGCTAATAATCACAACAGTCTTGCCTACTGTATGGGATTGATGTGAGGAACAAATGAAATATGTGAAGGTGTTTGGAGCCCTGTAAATGCTTGAGCAAATGTTAATGACATGCCATGACCGTCCATGCATTCATCTGTTCATTCTATAAACATAATCTGAATGAATTATTGAACTGGTGCTGGAATACTAAGGCTAGTAAGAGAGAGTTCCTGCCCTAACAGGCTGAATTTTTTGGGGTGGAGGGAGGGACAGACACAAGCAGTAGAGTATGAGACGTGCTAGGATAGAAGAATGAATGGATTAGTCCTAATCTATACCTAAGGAGTCAGTAGAATCTTTCTAGAGGCTTGGGAAAATAAGGGATAATCTGGTGAATAAGTAATAACAATAATTACTACCATGCATAGAGTATTCGCTATGTATCAGGAACTGTTCTAAGTATATGTAGCCCTATGATATAGGTACTGTTATTCTAGCCCCCATTTTGCAGATAAGGAAACTGAGGCACAGGGTAATTTGCCCAAACTAACACAGCTAGTAAGCTGGTGGAGCTAATCTAGGCTGACCCCATAAGTGTTTGCTCCATAGCCTGATCCTGTAACTGTTACGCACTGGATCAGGTGGGGTGTCCTGTCCAGAGACATGTAACAGAGAGCCTGTTTTCTGGAGAAACTGCAAGTAGTTCATCAGGGTCCAAGTAATGCACCAAAAAGTGAAGATGGCGGGGGGAGAGGGAGTTAAGGGTACAAGGGCATAGAGAGGTAGAACAGAACCTGGCCAGCTCTGATGTTCTGCCGGCAAGCTTTTCCACTGCACACACAAAGGGAAGCCAGGTAAGGCCTTGGCCAGTGTTGCTCTTTGTAAAGATCACTGTGCACAGATGGAAAATGGGTGGGAGGGGCAATATTGGACACAGGGAAAATAGCAAGGAAGTGCTGGCAGCTGGGTTTAGGAGAACAGTTGTGAGTCTGGAGGCAAACACATGGATATGCAACACATGAAAAAGTTAGACAGGGTGATTGGGTGGTGGTTGACAGAAAAGGAAGAATCCAGAAGGAGTTGTAGTATTCAGTTTTACCGGACAGAAGGGACCTTTGCAGAGACAAATGCTAGAGGAACAAAAGGAGGAAAGGTGATGAGATTTAAATATATGGAGTGCGAGGTGCTTTTGATTTGTGCAAATAGGCAGTGAATACAGCTGTGAATCTCTGAGAGATCTGGAATATGAAGATAGGCTTGGGAATCATCAATATGTGGATTATAATAGAGGTCATGAGGGTGGATGAAACTGGCAAGGGAGAGTATGTGGAGAGATGAGGACCAAGGACAGAAGTGCAGGGAGCACCTTTCCTTGAAGTGTGAGCTGGGGCAGATGATGTGTGCAGAGAGACAGAAGAAACTCAGTGCAGAGGAGTTAGAGAGGCAAAGGCACTAAGTGGATGGTTTCATGCAGAAAGGAGAATCCATGCACATTATACAGATAGGAGAATTAAGTGAAGGAGTGAAAAATATTCACTGGACTTGGCCACAAAAAGATGAGAGCAATTCCAGTGATTGCTCTGGGTGGATATTAGATTGCAGAGGGTCGAGAAATAAATGGGAGGTGCAAAGGTAGAGCTAATAAGTAAACAAATGGAAAAAGAATGAGAAGCTTTTTCTAGGACTTTGCGACAGAAGGAGGAAGTCCATAGGATAGGTAAAGAGGGTGTGGGATCCAGGGAGAGGTTTTTCTTTCTCTCTTCCTGTAAGATGAGGACATTTGAGCAAGTTTTTAGTGTGAAGGTAAAGAACTACTGGAATAAGAGAGGCTGCATGCCTGGGCAACATAGTGAGACCCTGTCTCTACAAAAAAAAATTAAAAAAATTAGCTGCCTGTGGTGGTACGTGTCTGTAGTCCCAGCTACTTGGGAGGCTTAGGCGGGAGGATCGATTGAGTCTGGGAGATTGAGGGTGAAGTGAGCTGTGGTTGTGCCACTCCAGCCTGAGTGACACAGTGAGACTCTGTCTCAAAAAAATAAAAGAGAGAGGCTAATAATCAAGAAGGATGATAACAAAGTGAGGTTTCCTGGGGAGGCTGAGGGAATAAGTTTCCGCAGCTGCGTGAGAGGGTTCATCACAGGGAAAAGGTTTTCTTCCTTTAGGTGGGGAGAGGGGCCACTCTCCCTAGGATCCCACCTATTTCCCACTGGCCTCTGCCCAGCCCAGGGCACTGACCTGCCACACCAACCTCTGCCTTGTGCTGTTGTCATTCAGACACATACCAACATGCATCCATTCAGCAAATACTGGCTGAGTACCTACTATGAGCTAGCCCCTCTTTGAAATGCTGGAGATACATTAGTGTTCACAGCAGAAAAAATCCCAGCTCTTGAGTTTATCTATATGGTGGGAAGGCACAGCCAATAAAATAACTCAGTAAATTATGCAGCGTATTAGAAGTTGATAAGGCCTAGGTAGAAAAATAAAACAGAAACCAGAGAAAGAGAGGAATAAAGAAGGGTCTCCCTGAGAAGGTGAGACTTGAGCAAAGACATGAAGGAGGTAAGAGAGGAAGCCCTGCCCATGTCTGGAGGAAGATATTCCAGGCAGAGGCAATAGCAACTGCCAAGGTCCCAAGGCAGGAGTAGGCCTGGCATCTCTGAGGAGCTGAGTGAGTGAGTGGTGTGGGCTGAGAGGTAATGGCTAGGGTAAGTGGCAGGTCACTTAGGACCTCATGGGTCATTTAAAGATGTTGGCTTTTATCCTGAGATGGGAGACTATTGGAAAGTTGTGAGCAGAGGACTGACATAGGTCCTCTTATGGTTTAAAGGATCACTCTGGCCGCTATGTTGAGGATTGACTGTGGGGAATGAGGAGGTTGGGGACAAGTGTGGAAGCTGGGAAGCCAGTGAGGAGGCCCTTGCGACAATCCAGGTGTTGAATGATGTGACTTGGGAGAGTTGCTTGAGAGGAGATTATGAGCAGTGGCTAGACTTTGTATGTGTCTTCGAGACTGAACCAGAATGGTTTACTGACAGTTTATGAGGAAAACTCCAGAAGTTTTGTCTTGAATACTCAGAAAGCCTCTTATCTGTTCCTTGTGAAAAAGAAGCTGGTTTTAATTTTCTTTGTATGTTTCATAGTTCCAAGTACAATTTTGTGTGAATTTCAAGTTTTTGGTAAAAACTATTTAAATTTAATTGAAAGATTTGTAGCTCTCTAAACGCATGCCCTGTGGGATGATTAAAGCAGCTAATTTGTTGTTTTAAATACACCTTTTCCCTAAACTCAATACTAAATCTCTCAAAGTAACATCTACTTTCTGGCAGCAACTGAAACTCCTATAGTGTGGCTTACAGAACAGGTAAGGATTGCTTGGGAGTTTTGGGTGGAAGAGAGAGGAAAGAATTGGCCCAATGGGACACCCTATTAAAGATGTTGGCTTTTATTCTGAGATGGGAGACCATTGGAAAGTTGTGAGTAGAGGACCAATTGGCCCAAGGGGAAACCTGGAGCAGCTGAGGGCTCTCAGCTGAGAGATGCTTGGCAAAGTAAAGGTAGGAATCCAAAAGCAAGAAAGGAAACCCAGATCATGAATTTTTTCACTAACACCTTCAGCGTCTGACAAGGTGTATTCTGACAATGTACATGCCTCTGCATGGCTTGCAGAAGACAAGGGCTTTGTTGTTGCATCTGAAGTTTTTGAATTACAAGCAGAAGAAAGACAACATTTGGAAATGTGTCCTACTTTTGTGTTCTCTTAAAAGCATCCAGTTTTTCTTTCCCCACATGTTTCTAGAACTGATGTGCCAGTCACCTGTGTGTTTGCTCTCAGATCCATCCCTGCTCTTATCTTTGCCTGCCCTGAACTGCAGGTGGCTTCCACTGCAAACTGCACTTCCCAGCTCTCTTCCCCACTGGCTCCGGGCTTAGTGGGTGTGAAGCATTGCAGGGGATTGGAGGGTGTGAAGTGCTGTACTGAAGAACCAGGGTATTTCTACTCCTCTCTCTGCTTCAAGTGATGTTCCAGAAGTAGCTATATCTTCTCTCCGAAAAGCCACAGATTCCACCAAGTGGCTCGGACTACTGCCTCTGTTAATATCACCTCTTCTCTTTTCTCTCCCACTTCTTGGTACTAGCTTCTTAATTCTGCTAATTGCTGGAAAATCTCACTGCTTCCTGTTACCTCACTGCTTCCTGTTACTGCTCATAAAAGCTTAGTTCCTTGTTCCCCATATTAAATTCCTAACATTGAGCTACCTGGTATGTGCTATTTTCTTAGCTGGAACTTGACTGACATATGTATCTGTTGTTGAAATTTGGCAAAAGGAGAGTTTTGCAGAACACGCGGAGAAGAATATAAAGTCATCACTCGTTCCGCCATTTAGCGGTAGCTAGAGTTAGTGTTTTGGTGTATATCTTTGCAGTTTATTTTCATGTGCATATAAGTATTTTTTTTGTTCACAACTTTGGAGACATATTGTACTCACTGCTTTGTTATCTTTTCTTTTTTCCCATTTAATATATTGGAAAAATTTCTAAATCATTTGGTAGTCTTGTATAACATGATCTTAAAAAATGCTTAGTTCTGTGACTTCAAATGGATGTACTAGAATTTATTTAACTAGTGGACCACTGTTCGTTGTTAAAATTGTTTCCAATGTTTTGCTATTATAATAATACTATATGCAATTTTGGGGGTATATTTCTTATTATTTCCTTAGGGAAATAATCAAAAGTAACTTATACGAGAGCAGGGGTATTATCTGGCCTGCCCATTGATGAATTCTCAGTGCCTAAATCAGTGTGGAAAGGGGTACATACAGTCCCGGGACCTCATCTATGTTGACCTGCCACCCTTTTGGGGGCCAGAGCTGATTCATCACACAGAAAGCAGTTGGCTCAGAACTGACTGGCTGCCTGATGTATTGTACAGAATGGAGCCTCCAGGCTACCACAGCTGCTGGGATTCATTCAGCTGGTGGAATTTGCCTTGTTGTAACTGAGAGCCAGCTGGACTGAGAGTGAAGGCCAGGGCCTTCTGGATTCCTGTGAAGTCCACTCCTGCTCCCCCAGGACATCCGTTGGCTGTTCTCCTGAGGCTTTCATAACCAGGATGTAACGAACCCCAGGCTCTGCCCCAGCCAGATGAAGCCTGGAGTGGTGGGTACTTCGGGCCTTAGATCTTCCTGATGGAATTTTCAGGCCTCTTCAACTCTAAACTCTTAAAAATGGAGATTTTCTTAATTGCAGGCTTTCAACTACACTCTTAAATACACTATTTTGAGGGTTAACTCAGGTCTCAGAGAAAGGCTTGACCACCAAGTAGATAGTTATTCTATCCTTTTTGGTAAAAGAAATTTACCTTAACCTTTACCAAGTTAACGAGCTCACAAGTTTTTCCCCCCCCTTCTTTTTCAACAAATGAGGCACCACAGGAAGCTAGAACTTGGTCTCATTTGTCTTTGGTTTGCCTAAAACCAAATAAATGACTTCATGCCCCAAGCTAGATAACAACAACATGCCAATAAAATAAAAACCACAAAGACAAAGTGGAATGTGGAGGACAAGGAGGTTTCATGCTGGGGAATAAACTAGAACATGAAGATGTATCTGGACGTCTCCAGTTCTGAATACCCTGGTCACTGTCAACAAGTTCCAGATGATTGAAAGTACTAATTTAATTTGGCAATTGTTTATTGATCACATAGTATATGCTCTGTGTCCGAAGCTGCCTCTAGGTAGTTTCCCCTTAAGCAGAGAGGATTGAGGTACACATTTATATCTCAGTAAACTCTAAAGAGCTTGGATAGGAGCCCAGGATTGGATTGCCTGGGTTCTAATCCTGGCTCCACCATTACTTGCTGAGTGATCTTGGGAAGTTGTCAGCTCTCCCTTGGCTTCAGTTTCCTAGTCTATAAAAAGGACGTACCATCTCACAGAGTTATTGGGAGAATTAAATGAGTTAATATATATTTATATATCATATGTTTGGAACACTGCTTGGAACATGGCGTATCTGCTTTGTTGCTCCACAGCTTCTCTCCAATGCCAGGGTTTCCTCTGGGTTGGGGTGGAGTGTGACTGGGGGAATTGTTGCCCAGCCATTTACTTGGTATGTGTCCCCTGCATGTGCAGGGACTTCCTAGCTTCCACATATTTGTGGCTTCCTAAACTTGCACTTTTGAAATACATGAATTTTCTCAATCCCCAGCTTGTTCCTCAGTGAGGGGTTAATGCAACACTAGGTTCGGTAATCTAGAATATAGGGAATTGTAAGAAATAATCTTTCCTTGATACGCTTGGCCTGTGAGGGTCTAACACACCGGGTCCAGGAAGAGATACCTTAGAGAAGGATGCTGGCATTGGTATGGGGCTCCTTAGAATCCGTGAAAGGAGGCCTAGTCTCTGAGAATGATTCTTAGCAACTGGACAGTCTGCCAATATGAGGACTATGCACTCAAGACAATCTAGCCTTTTACCCAAATTCAGGAATCTTTGGACACTATCCCTTGGGAGATGATAATTTAATTTCTGCTCCAACATTTTATTCATTTGTTCATTCAGTCAGTCTCTGGGCTAGGCTAGTCTTGGGGATGTCACCACTTTGTCCTATCAGAGCACGATAAATTCTCCCAAACAACTTCCAGCAGGTGGTTCTTCTTACTCTGGTTTTTCATACAAGTCAAATCTCTGTTTTATGTATTTAATGGCATATATTATCTTCTTGAATCTCTTTCTTTTCAGACTCATTGGTTTCAAATTCAGGTCATTGAATACATATGGCATGATTTCCACACTCTCTGACATTCCAATTGCATTGCTTGGGAAGATTCTTAGTCTGGGAATTTCCTAAAAATGCAGCACAGATGATGACTGAATAGGAACAGCTCTGGTCTGGAGCTCCCAGTGAGATTAATGCAGAAGGCAGGTGATTTTTGCATTTTCAACTTAGGTACCTGGCTCATCTCACTGGGACTGGTTAGACAGTGGGTTCAGCCCACTAATAGTGAGCCAAAGCAAGGCGGGGCATTGCCTGACCTGGGTAGTGCAAGGGATCGGGGAACTCCCTCCCCTAGCCAAGGAAAGCTGTGAGGGACTGTGCAGTGATGAATGGTGCATTCTGGCCCAGATACTATGCTTTTCCCACAGTCTTTGCAACCTGCAGGCCAGGAGACTGCCTCAGGTGCCTATGCCACCAGGGCACAGGGTTTCAAGCACAAAACTGGATGGCCTTTTGGCACACACTGGGCTAGCTGCAGTCTTTTTTTTTCCATATCCCAGTGGTGCCTGGAACACCAGCAAGACAGAACCATTCACTCCCCTGGAAAGGGGGTTGAAGCTAGGGAGCCAAGTAGTTTAGCTCAGTGGATCCCACCCCCATGGAGTCCAGCAAGCTAAGATCCACTGGTTTGAAATCTCACTGCCAGCACAGCAGTCTGAAGTCAAACTAGGACTCTTGAGCTTGGTGGGGGGGAGGGAATCTGCCATTACTGAGGCTTGAGTATGTGGGTTTCCCCTCACAGTGTAAACAAAGCTGTTGGGAAGTTAGAACTGAGTGGAGCTCACTGAAGCACAGCAAAGCTGCTGTCACTAGACTGGCTCTCTAGATTCTTCCTTTGTGGGCCTGGCATCTCTGAAAGAAAGGCAGCAGCCCCCATCAGGGGCTTATAAATAAAATTTCCCCATCTCCCTGGGACAGAGCATCTTGGGGAAAAGGCGGCTGTGAGAGCAGCTTCGGGAGAGCAGCTTCTGGCTCTGAAGAGAGCAGTGGATCTCCTAGCACAGTGCTTGAGCTCTGCTACAGGACCCAATGCCTCATCAAGTGGGTCCCTGACCTCCATGCCTCCTGACTGGGACATATCTCCCAGCAGGGGTCAACAGACACCTCATACAGGAGAGCTCCAGCTGGCACCTGCTAGGTGTCTTTCTGGGATGAAGCTTCCAGAGGAAGAAACAAGCAGCAATCTTTGCTGTTCTGTAGCCTCTGCTGGTGATAACAAGGCAAAGAGGGTCTGGAGTGGACCTCCAACAGACCTGTAGTAGAAGGGTCAGTTAGAAGCAAAACTAACAAACAGAAAGGAGGAGCATCAACATCAACAAAAAAGATATCCACAGAAAAACCCCATCCAAAGGTTGCCAAAATCAAAGACCAAAGGTAGATAAATTCACAAAGATGAGAAAACTAGCGCAAAAAGCTGTACATTCCAAAAACCAGAATGCCTCTTCTCCTCCAAATGATCACAACTCCTTTTCAGGAGGGAAATAAAACTGGACAGAGAATTAGTTTGGTGAATTGACAGAAGTAGGCTTCAGAAGTTGGGTAACAACACACTCCTCTGGGCTAAAGGAGCATGTTCTAACAGAATTCAAGGAAGTAAGAACCTTGAAAAAATGTTAGACCAATTGCTAACTAGAATAACCAGTTTAGAGAAGAATATAAATGACCTGATGGAGCAGAAAAACACAGCGAAAGAACTTCATGAAGCATACACAAGTATCAATAGCTAAATAGATCAAGCAGAAGAAAGGATATCAGAGATTGAAGATCAAGTTAGTGAAATAAAGTATGAAAATAAGATTAGAGAAAGAAGAATGAAGAGGAATGAACAAAGCCTCCCAGAAGTATGAGACTATTTGAAAAGACCAAACCTATATTTGATTGGGGTACCTCAAAGTGACAGGGAGAACGGAAGCAAATTGGAAAAGACTCTTTAGGATATTATCCTGGAGAACTTCCCCAACCTAGCCAAGACAGGTATTCAAATTCAGGAAATAGAACACCACAAAGATACTCCTCAAGAAGAGCAACTCCAAGACACATAATCATCCGATTCACCAAGGCTAAAATGAAGAAAAAAATGCTAAGGGCAGCCAGAGAGAAAAGTTGGGTTACCCACAAGAGGAAGTTCATCAGTCTAACAGTGGATGTCTCTGCAGAAACCATTTAAGCCAGGCAAAGAGGGTCTGGAGTGGCCCAATATTTAACATTCTTAAAGAAAAGAATTTTCAACCCAGAATTACATATCCAGCCAAACTAATCTTCATAAGTGAAGGTGAAATAAAATCCTTTACAGACAAGCAAATGCTGAAGCATTTTGTCACCACCCGGCCTGCCTGACAAGAGGTCCTGAATGAAGCACTAAATATGGAAAGAAAAAACTGGTACCAGCTCTTGCAAAAATGTACCAAATTGTAAAGACCATCAACACTATGAAGAAACTGCATCAACTAATGGGAAAAATAACCAGCTAGCATCATAATGACAGGATCAAATTCACACATAACAATATTAACCTCAAACGTAAATGGGCTAAATCCCCCAATTAAAAGACACAGACTGGAAAATTGGATGAAGAGTCAAGACCCATCAATGTGCTGTATTCAGGAGACCCATCTCATGTGCAAAGACACACATAGACTCAAAATAAAAGGATAGAGGAATATTTACCAAGAAAATGAAAAGCAAAAAAAAAAAAAAAAAGGTGTTGCAATTCTAGTCTCTGACAAAACAGACTTTAAGCTGACAAAGATTGAAAAAGACAAAAAAGGGCATTACATAATGATAAAGGGATTAATGCAACAGGAAGAGCTAACTATCCTAAATGTATATGCACCCAATACAGGGGCATGTAGATTCATAAAGCAAGTTCCTGGAGACCTACAAAGAGACTTAGATTCCCACACAATAATAGTGGGAGACTTTAACACCCCACTGTCAATTTTAGACAGATCAATGAGACAGACAATTAACAAGGATATCCAGGACTTGAACTCAGCTCTGGATCAAGCACACCTAATAGACATCTATAGAACTCTTCACGCCAAATTGACAGAATATACATTCATCCCAGCACCACATCATGCCTACTCTAAAATTGACCACATAATTGGAAGTAAAACACTGCTCAGCAAATGGAAAAGAACAGAAATCATAAGTCTCTCAGACCACAGTACAATCAAATTACAACTCAGAACTAAGAAGCTCACTGAAAACTGCACAACTACGTAGAAACTGAACAACCTGCTCAGGAATGATTACTTACTAAATAATGAAATGAAGGCAGAAATAGAAATTGAAATTGAAACCAATGAGAACACACCACTACTAATCAAATAGATGGGTATTCATCTCAGAGCAAAATTTGCTCAGAGCACTCTTTGACTTTGGATTCAACCAGCTGATTCTTCTCACACGTCAGTCTCTACTTGCTACTCAAATGTCATTCAGTTTGGGTTCCTGCAACAGAATACTATGCACTGCATGATTTAAACAACGCATAGTTCTGGAGGCTGGGGTAGTCCAAGATCAAGGCACTGACTGGTGTCTGGTGACATCCTCTTCCTGAACTGCAGTTGGCCGTTTCCTTCTACCCTCACATGGTAGAGAGCAGAAGGAGAGGAAGCTGTCTCATGTCTCTTTGTATGTGTATATGGACATTAATTTCATCATGACACCTCAACCCTCGTGACCTGATTGTCTCCTGAGGGCCTCATCTCCAAAGGCTCTCACAGTGGAGATTTCAGCTTCAACATACAAATTTTGGGGAGATGCAAATATTCCGTCCATAGCACCCATTTTGAAGATCTTCACTTATTAGTAGGGCAAGATTTGGAAAGTTATAATACCTTCTCTGAAACTCACCATCATCATCTGTAAAGTGGAAGAACATCTACCTTGAAGTGAGGGCTAGGATCAATCATGGCAACACAGTGTCAAGGATTTAATAAATGTCAGTTATTTAATATGTTATTTCTCCATCTTGTCCACTAGATACCACAAAATTGAAATTTCATTTTTACACTTTCAGTATTTTCCTGTCTTGGACCTTTTGGAGCTTTCCCTATTTTTAATGACTTTGAAAGGATTAATTGGCAATGCTTTTGTTATGAGCCCAGAGATTTGTTTAACAACTGAAAGCAATTATAATTTCCTATAGAGCACCAGATTAGCCTAGTGACTCATATAAATAACATCATTAATTTGGGTAGTGGGGAGAGGAACTCCATAGATGCTGAGAATCAAACCTGGAAGTCAGACAGTAGCTTTTTTTTTTTTTTTTTTAAATATGTGATACGCATAAATGGAAGACTATGCAAGATAATTTTTATTGGATTTTATTGCAGAGCATGCAGCAGGAATGTAACTGCTCAGATTGGGGTGGCTGATTGTTGCATTTACTTGGACATTGTTTATCTGATAGTATGATTAGGAGGTTCTGGGATCAGATTGCCCTTGGCTCCATCATTCACCAGTGTTTGTAAAGTCACAGCTGGAACCTTGACTGAGTCGCAGTTTGCTCATCACTTAAATGGGATCCAGAATATAAGATGGTTTGAGAATCATGGGAGAATGTGTGTCTGAAGCGCTTATCCTGGTTACTAGTCCATAGTAAAGAATTCAATGAATGGTAGCGTAATTGTAACTATGGTAAGAGAAAATTTCATAAAGGAATTGGCCACCGAACACCATTAAAAATTTAATCATTGTCTTTTTTACAGCAGGCAGATTATGTGAATACTAGCTTTCTTTTCTCTCCAGGGTGTAACACTGTGACTAAGTGACAAAAAGAGTGCTTTTTATCAGCAACTCGCAGACTTTCCTTTCACTGGAATCTAGCTTATTAGCTGCATGGTTAACTCTTGGAGCCAGGAAAAATCCTGCACATGACACTGCCATGAAGCAGAGGAGACAGTTGTTTCTTGGCCTCCCCTCTCTGGGACTTAATAGCTTCTGAAGGCTAGTCTTCATTGACTCATGAAGCCGTGTCTGCCTGTGGTCAGTGGTGGAGACGCTGTATTAATCCCAGCAAGCAAAAGTCATCACCAGAGCTTTGCAAAGGGAGATGCCACATAGAAAGGCAGGTGAGGCAACACACATGCAATCCCCAGACGGCCATGGGTCCCCAGAGACAGGAAAAATACGTTTTTTCTTAAAAAATTAGAAAAGAAAACCTTTTTTTTTTCCTGTGTGGCTCATTGGTAGGAGATCTGAAATTCTAACCCTTGTTTTCTCTTTTACTTCTCTGTCTGCTAAAAAGCAGTCCTTGGATCCAGTATCTAGGAAGGTGAGCCTCCTGGATGCGGTGCTGCAGTGGCCACCACTGGGACCAAAACAAAACCCACTGGGAAAGGAGGAAAATATTTTTCTCTCTTTCAATAAAGCGTTTGAAATCTTTAGTTTTATTTTCTCCTTTCTCTCTCCCTGGTGTCTCATGTATGCAGTGATAAGAACGATGTTTGTGACTGAATTATTCCTAATCCATTTCTGTGCTGCTCCACCAGTAGCAGTTCCCCAGGGGAAGGTCACCTTCCTCTCTTATGACTCCCCATATTCCAGGCTGTTTCTGGGATAGGTGTTCATGGTTGGGGAGAAACTGTACTGTCAACATTAGCAGAGAACATTTACTGAGTGATTGTAAATTGGTCCCTAGAGAGCTCCTGGGACATTTTCCTAGTGAACCAATGCTGATTTCTGGAGAGCATTCCTTAGGAGATGTCAAGATCAGCTCCATAATCATCGATTCTAGAATTTTGTTAAGCTCAAGCTTTATGACATGTGCCCGTTTGTAATTATCACTTCTAATAATCATCTGAAAATGTAGATTTCAATGCAAAGGTGCCCACTGCCTTGGTTTTCTAGTCTGTTTTATGTAGTCTATTCTGTGCTTTTTAAGTTGACATATATTTTCTTTGGTAGACAGACAAGGAATTGGTCTCCTGTTAATACTGAAGAGAATGGTCACAAAAAGCTGGAGATATGCTGGGGTTAGATTTGCACCATCCACATATGTCTGGTGGCAACCATATTGGACAGTGTCGATATAAAACATTTCCATGATCGCAGAAAGCTCCACTGGGCTTGTGAGATCTGTGTTAGATGACCAAAAGAGTAGGACACCTCCTGCTGGCCTGGAAGTCTCCATCAGTAGGAACCAAGAGATTGCTGCAGAATTCTTCAGACTCCTATAAAGACCACCCTCACTTATGTCTTCTCTGTGTCCTCTGCTGCCTGGAGACCACAGGGCTACTCTGATCATGTCACTCATCACATGAAGCCCAGGACTGCCTGGCCATTCTCATGCCAAGACTCCTCTATGACTTTGCACTTCTTAGACGATTTCACTGGCCTTTTGGAATTTTACAATCGTCAGCATAATCTCCCAAATCCAAATCTTCAAGTCTTCACTGAACCTTCTCTTCACTTCCTTGCTCTTCCCAAGGCAGCTCTCTTCAAAGATTGACATTTTCTCTCCCATCCTTGCACTGCTGGACCTGGAGGTGGGTGAATTATTTTGCCTTAATTTTTGCTGGCAGTGGCTCATACCTGTAATCCCAGCACTTTGGGAGGTGGAGGTGGGTGGATCTCTTGAGCCCAGGAGTTGGAGGCCAGCCTGGGCAACATAGTGAAACCCAAACTCTACTACATATACACAGATTAGCTCAATGTGGTGGCAGAAGCCTGTAGTCCCACCTACTCGAGAGCCTGAGTTGGGAGGATCACTTGAGCTCAGGAGGCAGAGGTTACAGTGAACTATGATAGGGTCATTGCATTCCAGCCTGGGCAACAGAGTGAGACCCTGTCTGAAAACAAAACCTACAATCCCCACCCCAAAACCAAAATACATGTTGTCTCTAGACCTTTCTCTCTCTCCTCCCTAAAATCGGTTAGTTTTAAATCTCATGTTACCAGTTTAGATCATCCTATATCCCTATTCCCTTGCTGTAGTCCATGAGGACACCTTGGGTCACTCTGCCTGAATTCTTGAGGACATTTTAGCTTGTGGCTCACTGCCATTCTTTCTTTCTTTCTTTCTTCGTTGTTAGTAATTTGAATAAATGTGTGGAGGATTCTTGACTTTGTCTCCTCTGGTCTTGTCCTCTGTCTTAACTTGATAACTCCCTCTCATAGTTGTCAACCTAAATAACAGAGCTCTCTAAGAAATATGTTTGTTTGGAAATAGCAATGCCTTGTGAATATGTGTGCCATGGTAAACTATGTGCGTATTCAGGGAGGTAAAGGAAGACAAAGGTTTACTTTTTGTGTTTTATTTTTTGTTTTTAGAGACAGGGTCCCACTATGTTGCCCCTGCTGACCCTGATTCCTAGGCTCAAGTGATCCTCCCATGTCAGCCTCCTTAGTAGCTGGAATTACGGGCATGTGCCACTGCAGATAAAGGTTTTCAAAGAAAAAAATGAGAAGGAATACCTAATCATTTTGAAAAAATTATCCTTGGCTACAAAGACCAATAACAAGGGTGACGCCAGTTCAAGGCTGGACAAGCAGTTGCTGGGCGGATGTCCTTGCAGAAGTATTTTTTTGTGTGAGGTTGTGATTGCCTTTGTGCAAGGTTGTAATTTTTGCAGTATGTCATGATAGTTTTTAACTGTCAGACATCCTAGCAGGAGAACCCTCTCTGCATGGCCTTCCCTGGCTCCGATTTTAGGGTTTTCTTTTTTTATGGTTGTTGTTTTTATTTTGGGCATTTTTTATTAATGTATAGTTGTTTAGAACACAACACAGTAAATAGAGATTTATGTTTTAAATGTTTAAACCTATATGCAATCTTTATATGTTTCCATATTCAGCCTTTGTATACATTTGGTAAGACTTTGTTGGAGATGGTTGGAAAAGCTGCCTTCAGATAAGGATGTTGAGTGCACACGTTGCCATTTTGTTGGAAGCAAAGCCTCTTAACTCATTTTTTCTACTTTGCTGATTTTCTAAACAATTGCCATGTTTTTAAATTTCAAAATTATAATTTTGTTGACATTCAGAAACATTGACAATACATATAAAGGTATGCAGAATGCATAAAATAGATTACAGCATGAAATGAAATTGCATATTAATCTATTGCACTGTATAGTTAAAATATGTAAATTGCATGGACAATAAATAAAATACATTTTTTTGTGTTCCTTTTTTTGTTATATTTGTCTTAAATAAGCTGTATTTTTAGTGGATTACACTCTGTACCACACCTGGATTCTTCATTAAATTTTCTGTCATATTTAAAGGACAGGATGTGGTCCAACCAAGAAAGACTTGGATTGAATGAAGAAGTTTAAGAGATAAATAGAGTTCATAGAGTTGGAGATGGTGAAGATTGGTCTTAAATTATCAGGTCTACAGCCAGCCTGTACATATGCTGTTTTCATGCAAACCTCAGAAAGATGTTTCCTCAGTCAGATACAGTCCTGTGGTGCACAATTTAATGAGTAGCCACAACTTAAGTGCCAATTAGAGGAGTGCCTCTTACCGGGAAGCACAGTTTGTACAGCAGAGCAACAGAGGCTGTTTTTCAGATCCACTTAAATCCCTGTCTTCATGCATGGTGTAACTTCACAAATACATGCGGCCCAGACACAGAGTCCTAGAACGAGTTTTGGGGAATTGAAAATAGTTCCATAAGGCTGAAATGTTCAGTGATGAGGAAAGAAGGGCAAGGGATCAAACTTGGTAGAAAATGTCCACACTTGCTGTCTTTACTTTCTTTGGTTCAGTGCATTAGTGAGCCAGGCTTTTGGACTCTAAACTTTGAATGGAAAGATTAAGCTTGGCTAAGCTTAAGTTTCAGACAAATCACCTGTCTTTGCTCCCTATGGTTCACACTTGGCATCTGTCAGCATGACGCCTCCTTGGGATGCTGACTGGTGGTCACAAAAGAGAAGCCCTACAGTCTTTCATGAAAGAACTATATATCGTTGCACCATAGATCATATGGACCCAAAATGTGTGGTGTAGGAGATGTCAAACACATTCAGGAATCTTAGACTTTATTCATTTGCTATTAGCTGACATTCGATTGGTATTTCCTTGCCCACTATTGGCTCCTTAAAAATTGAATCCCAACTCCTAGAGCAGTGCCTGTACAGTTTGTCCATAAGGATAAATTAATATGGGTGATGCAGCCACAAATTAGGTCTCTGAAATTTTTCAGCTGGTTTTTTCTCCAGAGGGTGTCTGCAGGCTGTATAGGAAGCATGGTGCTGTCATCTGCTCAACTTCTGGTGAGGCCTCAGGGAGCTTACAATCATGGTGGAAGGTGAAGGCAGGAGCAAGAGTATTACATGGTGAGAGAGCAAGCAAGAGAGCTTTTTTACTTAAAAAAAAAAAAAGTTTTTGGTTCTGAAAACTTCCACATGGTCATATGCCAGTAGATCTTGTATTTACCTTTAACTTGGACCTTGTCAGAATCTTAATGTCAAACATTCAGCTCCTAGATCACATTTTCATCTTTATAGCCCACTTTTTGCAGCAGCCTAGCTCCAACAAGCTTTCAACACACCCAGGGCTTTCAATCTAGTATCTCTGCTAGTCAAACACTAGAGGCAACCCCTCTGGGTGGATGAATTAAGAAAAGGTGTCCTCCCTGGGCATGAGGCACAGACTAGATTTTGGCCCTCTTTTACCCTTTGAGACAAAGCTAAGAAAAAAAAACTTAACTGTGCTGCCTGTTCACACTTCAAATTCATGATCAGTAACCTCAAGTGGGCCATGATTCCTCCCATCAGTTCCACTGTATTTCCTTTGCATATAATTTTCTACTTGCCTAGACAATGGTTTAATTTATCCTTCTTTTCAGACCTTTAACCTCTCCTCCCTTACTGAGTTTCAACTGAGGACCTTGTTTCTCACTCCACCAAAGTAATTAGAGCTATGGCAAGAAAGCCTCACAAGTTACTCTCAGCACACCTACTCACCCATGTACATCTCTGTCCACATGCTGAGCCTTCTCTTTGGTTTGTGTTCCTCTACTTGGCTTATTGCTTTTGCTTGCTCAAGGGCACTGCTGCTGGAATTCTCTCTTCTTTATCACCAAATAATACTTTTGCATTGGATCATTCCTACCAAAGTCTAGGCATTATTTCTTTCATCTTCAACACAGGTCTCTATAGATCTTATTTCCCTCTTCAGTTGCTCTGTTTTTCTATTTTCTTTCATAGGAAAACTTCTCAAATGTATTGTCTGCACATGGAGGTCTCCATGACTGTGGTCAGTTTGTCACCTCTCCACTCAACTGCTCTTGTCAGGATCATCAGTGACAACCACATTCTCAAATACAGTGATCCAATTATTAACCTTCCTCTCCTTGGCCTATTAGAAGCATTTAACATAGCAGGTTGGTTTCTCTTCCTTGGAGTATTTTTTCACATAGTTTCAAGGACACCACACTCTTCTGGTTTCCATTAACCTTTTTGCACAGTGATTTCTCCTCGACTGCTTCTTCCTTAACTCTAACCTCTAAATATTGGAACACCCCAGTGTCAGTTCTTGGTCGTCTTCTCTTTCTGTCTCTCCCTTAATGATCTTATCCAGTCTCATGGCTTCAAGTAACATTTTCATGTTGATAATTCCCAAATTTATATCTACAGCCTGGACACTCTCTAGAATTTCAGACTTGTACTTCATACCCCCATTGCCTAATCAGAATGTCTACGTGGATGTCAAAGAGGCATCACAAATTGAGCAAGGTCAAACTGAACCCCTGGTATGCATCTCTCCTCTCAAACTGCTACCCCCATTGTCTTCTTTATCTCTAAAATGGCAATTCCATTCTTTTAGTTGATTAGCCCCAAACCTTGAAGTTACTGCTTTATCTTTTGTTTCACACTATCAACAAATCCTATTGGCTCTAGCTTTAAAATATGTCCAGAATCAGGTCACTCATCTCCTCTATGGCTTCCATCTTAGGTAAACCACCATCGTCTCTAATCAGATATTTGTAACAGCCTTCTAACTGGTCTTCCTGTTTTCACCCTTGCTCTGTTTTATCCTATTTTCCACACAGCAGCCAGGGTAATCTTTCCAAAACATAGGCCATATCATGTCATTCCTCTACTCATAACCTTGAAATGTTTTTCCAGATCACTCAGATTAAAGCCAATGCCCTAAGCATGACGTACCAAGCCTTAAATGATCTGGCTTCTGGTTACTTCTATCCCAGCTTACTCTCTGACTACCTCTTCCATCGTGTTTCCTCCGTCTCTTTTAGCCACACTGCTTTCCTGAGTTCACCAGAAACACTTTTGCCACAGGACATTTGCACTTCCATTCCCATGCTCAAAATGTTTCTTTGTTCAGATACCCACATGGCTCACGTCCTTGTTCCCTTTAGGTGTTCATTCATAAGTTTCGGTGAAGATTTTTGCAGATACCCTCTCTAAATTTCATTCTCCGATGCATACTTTGTTTCCTTCTCTGCTTTTTCTCCTTAGCACTACTTATCAGTATTTCTGCTTTTTCTCCTTAACACTGCTTATCACTGTCTAATGTACCTCACATTTTATGCTATCTTGTTTTTTATCTGACTGTCCCGCCAGAATTTAAGGTCCATGGCAGCAGGGCGTTTCGGTTGTCTTCGTTGTTCGTTTGGCTTTCTGTTGTGTCTATAGTGCTTAGAAAAGTGCTAGACTCCCAGGAGGTGGTTAAGAAATCTTTCTTGAATGGCTAATTGAAGTTAAAGAGGAATTGGCCACTACTGCCTCTTTCTCTAAGGTATTATAACCTGTTGCTTAAGAGCATGGGCTTGAAATCCTGCCTGTGTAACAGTAGGTAGGTTATTTAATGTTTTCTCCTGTGCAAAATGGGGTAATAAAAGTTCCTACTGCATAGGGTTATTGGGAACATAGAGAAAACATATAGTGAAATATCCGTAGAGATTAAATATTTAGACCAAGTTCACAATAAGTTTTTGTTTGTTTTGTTTTGTTTTGTTGTAGAGACAGGCTCTTACTCTGCTACCCAGACTGGAGTGCAGTGGTGAGATCAT
The DNA here is from genome assembly GCF_049354715.1 of Callithrix jacchus. Classification (NCBI taxonomy): domain Eukaryota; kingdom Metazoa; phylum Chordata; class Mammalia; order Primates; family Cebidae; genus Callithrix; species Callithrix jacchus. The sequence continues at coordinate 32,957,046 of NC_133510.1, read as the reverse complement.
GGCTCACTGTAGTCTTAACCTCTGGGGCTCAAGCGATCCTCCCATCTCAGCCTCCTGAGCAGTTGGGACTTTAGGCATGGGTCACCACACCTGGCTGATTTTTAAACTTTTGGTAGATATGAGGTCTTGCTATGTTGCACAGGCTGGTCTCAAACTGGTCCCATGAGCAATCCTCCTGCTTTGGCCTCCCAGAGTGCTGGGATTAAAGTTGTAAGCTACCTCAGGCAGTTACTGAGTCTTAATTTTCATTAGTATTGTTGTTCTCTGCTAATATTATGTTATGTTTCCATCTTTTCATTACACCTTCCTGATAAGCTGTTTAAATATACAATATAAACCTATTTATAGGAATCCCAGCTCTGCTGCTCATTAGCTGTGTGATTTAAGGCAATGTACCTAATCTTTCTGAACCTCAGTTGTCTTACCTTTAGATTAGAGATAACAGTACTTACTTTGCAGAGGCATGGTGAGGATTAAATGATATTTAAAAGCAGTTAACAACTTGCCCTGACTTATAGTAAATGCTCAGTAAGTAAAAGCTGGTAGCTGTGTTGTGAAAGTGCAGGATATGGAGGAGGCATTCTGGCAGGGCATGCGGGAGCCAGGCTGTGGAGCTGGCTGGACTGTTTGTGTTCATGTTCTTCTAAAATTGAAGCTCACAAGAAAGTAGGCTTTGTAATCACAGTCTTTAATTCATTTCTTCTTTACCTAAAGATCACTCAGGATATTTTTTTTTCAGCAGAGATTGTAATTTTTAGACTTTCTTGAGATGGGTTTCTTTTTATAGTTGTGTCCTCCATAGGCTCTCTTCTCTGATTTTAAAATATTCTATCTAGAGTCTGAGAGAACACACATGTATCTACTCTCCCTTTCTTTGTTTTTGTTCAACTTGAAGATAACACTGTCTCTTCCAAGGTTTCAGTTGCTTCCATATCACTAGCCAGTTATTCCTTGTTGATTGGAAGCACACACAGAGTAGCAAATTCACTTGTTCCCCCCTCTACCCTTTGAGCATCCAGCAAGGAGATGGACATGATTTTTACATTACAGAGCAACTACATGAAGTTGTCTAAACCGACCTCTTTTAACCTAATATTCCCTCAAGCCAGACCTAACCAGCTTTTGTACAAGCCTGAGAATACCTAAGGAGCTGATAATTCAATACCACCCACTTCATCCTCATACATTCTTAGGTATTGTTGCCCAAACTCATCTGCTGTCCTGATTTCAGAAGGAACTCCATGAATGGAAGAATCCCTGAGGGGACAGAAGTGAAGGTTAAATCCTACGCTAAATACATGAGCTCATCTTTTTAGAATCCTGCAGAGCCGAAAGTGGAATTATGCCGACATTTCACGTTGACCAAACTGTCAACATTGTCTATTTCCTTTTTATTTTACATGGGGTAAATATCTTTAAAATAACCGACTAAACTACAGAGTGAGAAAGACCACCCTCATCCTAGTCATGATTCAAATTTTAAGTGGGTGTGCAAAATGAATTAAAATGATTACACAGAACAAATTTGAAATATGATTTTTAAAATAATTTTTTTCCCTGTAAGTAAAAGTGTTGAGTTTGGGTGGCAACATAATTCTTGGAGCTGAGGGACTTTCCAACTGTGGAATATGACATACTTTGTTATGAGCCATAGTATGGCACAGTTTTGGAAGGAAGTGAACATGGTTGCTAATTAGCTTGAATTTATTTAATGCATTGAAATAAATCATTTTCAGTATTTTGATTACATATGGCGGTGTCCTACCTCCTGCAGAAATGAAATAAATACTAATTGAACTGACAGTTTTTCTTTTAATGAAGTAAGAACTTGTTAACTTCTCCCCCTCAAATCTGTCATCTTCTCTTTATGTAATTCTTAAGTATCCATCCTGATTCCATGTCTCCCACATTCATCCAGCCCTCGAAAGCAAGCTTAAAAAAAAAAGGAAATGGAATTTTCAAAGTTGTTGTGTGTTATCATTTATGTTTTGAAAGAATGTCATCAACTAATTTCTCCTGAAACACCATTAGCTGCACCTCTGTTGGGTGGGTCATGCCATGGGAAAAGCTCACACTTCTGAAATCAGGATACGTTTTTTTTTCTTTTTCTATTTTTTCCCCTTTTCTTTTCATTGAATGTATATATTTTTTAACATACGGAAAATCACTTACCATCAGTGTATACTCAATGCATAATCATGAAAGTCATGTACGTTAAGAACTTGCCCAAGGTCACAAAGCTTGTGACAAACAGGGACTCCAGATTCCTTATTCTTCATCCACCACTTTTTAATGCCCCATTCTACCCAAAACCCCTTTAAACTCTTCCGTGAAGTTATTCTTTACAACTGAACACAATGGTCTAACAAAAGAAATGATACTAGGCAGAAAGCAAGGCTCACCATGACCTTAGTGGGCTCCTAATAACCTTTGCCACCCCTTGAGATTAACAGAATCTTTACCCCTGTGCTGTCTTACAAAATTCATATCAGGATATATTTTTTTCTGAGATGTTAAGGATATCAACAGTACTGGTAGGTAACTCACTGCCCAGTCAAGTGGTGTGATATGCAGGGGATTCTTTTTTAGTTCTAGTTTTCTGACCCAGTAGGGAAATGACCTTTCCCCTTCTTGTTCTCAAGCTCAAGAGTGAACTGTAGCCCCAGAGCCCACCTATACTTCTCCGTTGTATGCATTCCCAAAGTGCCCTTGCATTCCTATATCATTTTAACCCTTGAATATGCCTTGCACTGCTCTATAAGGGTTTACTGTCTTATCTCCCCAACCAGATTGTCTCATCTCAGCATGAGAGAAGAGACTAAGTCTTAAATGCCGTCCTCTGGAGGTGGACACATCAAAGAGCATTTCTCAATGTGCAGTCCTTAACATCCTACATTAGAAACATTTAAAAGAGCTCAACTAAAATGTAGATTCTTAGCCCCTACCCTTGTTACTTATAATCCAGTATTGGCTGTGGTAAGAACCATGAATAAACAGTGTCCACCGGTGATACCTATGTACATTAAACTTTGAAAATCACAGGCTTATAGGCATGAGGCAGATACTTGATGATTGACCTGAACAACCTCCCACTGTTCCCCCATGAATACCTTCAGCAGAGTATCTTGAGACCCACACAGTCCCCCAAGGTTAGGCCTAAGAGTAGAATTCATACATACATCCACTTAACATACATTAATTATGAGTTTACTTTGCTCAGTGTAGGTATATGATGGGCAATATGGTTTGGCAGTGTCCCCACCAAAATCTCATCTTGAATAGTTCCCATAATCCCCACATGTTATGGGAGGGGACTAGCAGGAGGTAGTTTAATCATGGGGGCAGTTACCCTCATGCTATTCTTGTGACAGTGAGTGAGTTCTCATGAGATCTGATGGTTTTACAAGGGACTTTTCTCCCTTTAGCTTGGCACTTGCTGCTGCCATGTGAAGAACTTGTTTGCTTCCCCTTCTGTGACGATTGTAAGTTTCCCAAGGCTTTCCCCAGCCATGCTGAACTGTGAGCCAATTAAATCTCTTTCCTTTATAAATTACCCAGTCTTGGGTATATCTTTATTAGCAGCATGAGAAGGGACAAATACAATGGGGTTTTAGGTAGATAGACACAGTTCCCCTGTGGATCATACAGTCTAATTATATGATGTAAGGAATCTTTCTCCATCAGCATCTTCTGTTTATTTTCATTTCTTATTCCTCAGATATTTTATGAATACCTTCCATTAGCCAGATTCTTCTCTTAAGATGAACAAGACAGATAAAGGTCCCCTTCCTCTCATAGGGTTTACCTTTCAGTGAGGAGAAAAAGAAAATAAACAAGTAAACCCAAAGCCCCAAGTTAATTACAGATTGTGACAATTGCACTGAAGTAAATAAACAAAGTAATGTGTGGAGAGACTCACTTCAAAGGGTGAAGGCTAGGCAAAGTCACTCATGAGGTGTCATCTGATGAGAAGTGATGGGTAGAGGCCTTTGGGTCATGACTGGAACTGGGGCAGATTGGTGAGTCACTTGAGGCACACATGCCTTTGATGGAATACTAGTACCTTTACTACTACTAACACCACCAGCTATTGTTGATTGAGCATTTCCTGTGTACCAGACTGTGTGTTAGACATTTCACATACTCTATTGTATTCAATCTTTGCAGAAAACCTAGAAGTGGATGTTATTACTCCTACTTTCAGATGAGGAAGCTTAGAGAGGTCAGGTGATTTGTTCAGGGACATATAGTAAGTGGCAGAGTAGGCAATTACATTTGGCTCTGTGTGATAGCAAAGCCTGCACTCTTGGGCACCACAGATTTCCACCTTTGGTGATAACAAGGCTGTGCTTCTGTCTGCAGAGGAAGCATGACAAAATAGAAAGTGCACAGCCTTACTATGATAAGGATGGTTAATATTAAAAAGTGTAATAGTAATGACTTACCCCGACTGAGCACCTACTCTATTGAAGGTTCATGCAAAGCATCTTAACATTCATTAGTTCATATGATCCTCAAAATAATCATATGAAACACAGATGGGGAAAGTGGGGTTTAAAAAGGTTAAGCAAGTGGGCCACAGCCACTCAACAAGTAAGTGGTAGGACCAGGTTCACACTATGAGGCCTGGTTCTAAATCTTTGACTCCCTGCCCTTCTGCTTCCCTAACAAAAAGAGTTAATGCCTGTGCAATGGTCTTAGACACGGACACAGTAAAGCTCAAAATAACTCACCTCCCCCATCACGCCGTAACTCTTTTTACCTCTTTTTCTTTTTTTCTCCTGGCCTGGTTCCTGATTTGTGTGACCTTCTCTTCTTGACTTGTGGGACACTTGCTACAGAATTGCTGTGCTCTCTTTCCTCATCCTGATTTATGAGGGTTGACAAGTTATTGGCAAGTACCTGGGCATGTCACAGGAGAATCTGCCACTTTCTTCTATCTTTAGAATGCTGTCAACTCAGCATTAAATCACCTTCAATCATTAATAAGCTGGTATGGGTTATCTGTCATCTTTCCATAGATGAGGGGGTTGTAACACTCAGGACACAGAGCAGCTGCTGGGATGCTAAGGAGGATGCCTGGCCAGGTTCAGAGCCTGTGGCAGGCTTGGGAGCAAAGTCTTAGCAAGGACTTTGAAAAACCAGGGTGGAAATGAAGGTGGAGGCTCCCAGGGATTATGATCCTTCCTTCCGGGAAGGAGCCTTGAAATGGAGGAAGGGTAGAGAACCAAGGCAAACTTCACAGTTTTGCCTGGTGCAGTCTTTTCGTGTTCACATTCATGCTGAATCCATGCTGGTGCCACAGTGGTGCCAGTCTTTATTGTGTTGCTCTGTTCCTGTCACAGCAATGATGGCATCAAATGGCAGTGAATGTCGGGTTTACACCTCCATGTTGCTCTTCACCTGTGGCTCAAATGTGAGTCTTGCCCTGTTTTTGGTAAATCTACTTTTGTAATGTTTGACCTGTTCTTCTTGGGCTAGTCCATGGCTTGGATCAGATGACATGTCAGAGGAAGACCTGGCAGTATTCCCTTTGCCCTCTGGATTGATTTGGGTTGGGATTAGTGGGATATGGCTTCATCCTCTCTGATTGGGGGTTGAGCTGCACCGGGTTTGAGAGAAAGATGAGGGTTCATTCTCTGCCACCCCTAGATTTTTAGGTCTACTGTCATGATCTCAATACCTGCCATGTGGCTATGCTGTTTGAAATTTATTTTTAAAAACTTAAATCTGAAAAAAATGGTGGGATCTTGTACATTCAAAGAGTGGCTTTAAGCCTCACCTTCATCTCGAATTTTTGTGTGAAAAAGTATTTTTGCATCAGCGTTCCATGTTCTTTTCTATTGAGACTAGCTGTATATAATAACCAGATATCAACACTAGACACATGAAAATCGTTAATGGGTTCATTGTCGAAAAAGGATTAGAACTGGGCTTGCAAAACGTTTTACAGACTAGCTTTATGTGGAAGAAGTTCTCCGTAAAAGCTAGAACAGCAACAGTGTCATCACCAGTGTTGGAAGGTTGATCCGCGCAATAAGCCATAAGTCAGTGGATCTGGGTTTTGCTTTTTGCTTTGGCCCTAACTGTGTGACAGTGCCAAGTCGTCTGGCTCTTTATATCTTATTTCCTCAAAGTAAGGTTGGGGGGTGGCAGTGAAGTGTGGAAGATAGGAGGCTGCCGTAGCTGAGTCTTATGCACCCTTCTAATCATGATTATTTTTTCATGAAGGTGCTCTTCTACAAACTGTCCTTTTGAGTCACTGTCAGAGGCAGCAGCTTGACTTGGAATGCTCTTATGTTTTTGCATTCTAACAGATAGTTTCTCTCCGTATTTTAAAATCATGATGGCAATCTTTGTCATGAATTTGGGGCTTAGCATTCTACTTCAGGCTCTGAATAGTTGTTGTGTAATAATGGGGTAAAAAGGTTTCCACTGAGTCTTTTAAATTGTAGGACATCTTCTCTTTGGGTTTTCAAATTGCAGCTTTGAACATAATCTTTTCTTATTAGCAGAGGCTTTGTTGAAGCTTTAGACACAGATACAAAAATGAGCCAGCTTTATGAACTTTTTTTCTTTAAAATCTTTTTGGCAAGTTTCAATGTGTTGGAGCAACCATGTACATAAAGGGACTACTTTGCCCATTCATAGAAGTGCTAAAGATCCAGCTAACAGGTTCGCTGCTGTGCTAATGCAGAATAATCTTGGATAACTATAATTAACTTGTGTGCTCCTGTCATAGGTTGACTCACCAGAACACTCACACCCTTTAGGATTGATATTCATTCCTCTTTGAGATATGAGCAGATGCTTCCAACAACTGTCTACAGCCACGATGCCGTAGCCTTGGTTTGTACGCATTTATCCCTGGCAGGCGCACTATCTATTTTAGGAAGGTATTTTGACACTTTACCTCTTGGCTACAGTGTCTCCAAAAATGCACTCAGTGAACAGAACAGTCTCTCTCCTTGCAGGCGTGCAGGCGACAGTCAGCCTCAGCATGTTCTGTGGCAGAGTCAGCTGGCCCAAGACCAAAGCAGCTAATCAGCACTGGGTTCTGTGTTAGGGCTCAAGGAAGATGCCCTGTGGTTCACTGACAGCTTTTCCCTGGACTTTCTCTCCTCGCAGGCATTCTTATTCTGGAAAGGGCTACACAGCTGTGCTTGAGAATTCTAATCCAGGTGTCATTGGATAAGGATGATCGTGTTGCGGGCTTCATGTTTGGACTCTTCTGATGACCCTCTAGTTTTTCCTGGTAATCCTGTAAACTGCCTGGCTTTTCAGGGAAAGCTGTTCTTCCCCTGCATGGTTTTAGGAGAGAGAGAGGGAGACTCTGTTGCTTCCTTTTGGGGCAAAGGTAGGAATCATAATGGTGACACTTTTAGAAAATGAGGCAAATGGTGAATGCCTCTTTGACATGAAAATAAATGTGCATAGAAATAAAAATTAAGGGATTTATATGAAACATGGCTATCGTTTAGATCTGGGAAAGATAAATTACATCAGAAAAGACAAATCTAAATGAGAAGACATTAGTGAAGTTTTACTAGGAAGTAGTAGTGAGGCGGTGTTTCAATGGGGCTTAATAGAGTGGGCTCCAGGAGTGATGTGATGGTCATATTTTCTGAACTATTTTTGGTTTGATAGAAATCCATCTTCTCCATATTCTCAAACCCTAACCCCATAACACCTAAACCGTATTGTCAAGAGAACCTGCTGATTGCTGCTAATGGCATTTACTAAAAACACAAAGTGCCTTTGGAGGAAAAAGAAGTCTATTCTTAATGCTGTGTATAGTAAATATTTAAAAAATTACAGACCAGCAGCTGTCGAGTTTTCTGATATGACACAAAGTTTTATTTGTTTTCAGACATCTTGGGAAAGTCTTAACTTGTTCTTTATTAAATTTATCTTAATGTTTTATTTAGGCTTATGTGTCCCCTCCAATGGATTCTTGAAAGTCAGTCATTAGAAGGGGAAAGCATTAATACATTTCTCTAACATTATCCTGTGAGAAGGAAAATCTTACAATATGTGTCCTGAATAAGAAAAGCTATACAAATTGTTGAGAATAATATCTATGTGAGCAATCGCATTGTCAAGAAAACAAAAAAAACAAACCCATAAGCAACTGTTAGATTGAGCATGTATTCTTTTGGAGTTATCAAATATAACTGATGAGATTTGCTGCGAATCTTCATTGGTGCCAGCAAGACTGGAGGAGAAAATGAAGTTTTCCCAGATCTGGAAAATTTGGGCAATGTCTCCCAAACAACCACATGAAGACCTCCATGCATTGACAGCTCAAAGATTCTAAGAGAGATAATCCATTCCAAGATTTAGAAAATAGTGATTGAGAATCAGGACATTTCTTGAGGATAAATGACCAGCCAGAAGGAATTAATTCACAGCATTAAGTTCAACGAAGTGCCATGAACCCACCTGTTCTCTGGTATTGCTCTAGACTTACCATCATTTATGAAGGACACGTGCTGCTTTCCATCCAGGTGAACTGGAGGCAACAGGACAATTGTTTCTGGATAAGATGTCCCATAATACTATTCTTGTGAGTTTGAAAGTTCCCTTAAATGGCAAGTACCATTAGCAGGGAAGTTTAATGCTGTTACTGGCAACTGAGGCTGGAAGGGCAGAACCAGCAGGCAGCAGGGTGGAGACCTGGCATGGTGCCTCTAGTCTGTTGGTTGTTCCAACAATCTCCAAACTCTGTGCCATGTGCCTAGGGGTGTTCAACAACTCCCTAATCTTGCAAATCTCAGCACTGGAACCTATCTCAGGGAAACTATTTGAAAGTTATATCAAATAAGTTTGAGAGGAGGTAAATGGAGTGATTGCATTAAATTAGAGGAAAAGAGAAATAACTGCCTGGAAGTATGCATAAAACTAATGTTATCACTTTTTAGGTCTTTGCAATTATACTTCAAAGTCAGGGAGCATCTTCAAAATTTCTCTATTTTCTTTTAATCATTAATGATATCCTCTATTTGTTCTTTTACAGCACAGCATTTTTCAAAGCAAATGAATAGGAATTTTTATTAAGCAGATAAGCAGAGCAGTAAAGCAAAGAAGTCAGTGCAATTTCTAGATGGGAGAATCTCTTATTACCTTAATTACAATATTTGCAGTTAAATTGTTTTGATTATTAGTCTACAGCAAAATACAGTACAATTTACATTTTACTTCATTTTGAGAGCTTAAACAAAGCATGTTCTAAATGCTAGCAAAAATCACATATGAACATTTTACATTTAAAAATTCACATTTTAGTTTTCTACTGATTAAATGGGTTCTCAAAAAAAAAAAACAAAAAAACAAAAAACACTGTATCTGAGTGTAAAAAGGAATATCTGGAATACAATTACTTAAAAAGATTCCACTTTGCATTTATAATACATTTCATAATGTGGAATGAATATTTTATGCAGAATCCATTTTTGACTTGAAGATGGTTTTATATTTAAAAGTCTCTACTCAAATGTGTTCTCAAAAAGAATTCATTCAGCTATCCCTTGTTTTCAAGGATATGAAGCTATTGTCAGAAGAGAGTATTCAATGATATTCTAGGAGTAATTTTTTTCCATTTGTAGAAAAAAATTATTGGAGCCTTTATGTTAATGCGGTATATTTAGCTGATCTTTGATTCTCTGCATGGTTAAGTAAACAGCAACATTTTTAGGTTTTCATCTGAAAATGGAAACATGCCACTTCTCTCCAGGCTCCAAGGTAGGAGATTCAGATTGGAATACCATTTACTGAATTCCAAGCTTATGCTTTGGACTCCCCTTACACTGTCGTTGTTTTCACCGAAAATAGGTGAATGTGTGAGTAGCACAGATAGAGACAGAAATGGCTTGATAAAGTAATGTTTTAGGTGACATCTGTCTCCTCGTGTGGCCCATCCTGGGCTTGCTCTTTAGTTCCATCTCCTTGTGCTCTGCAGCTGGGGACCCCACTCTCTGAGTTCATTCTCCCCATGCTTTGTTGGTGGGAAGGTTTGTGATCCTCTGCTTAGGGTAACTGAGCTGAAACCAGTTCACATTTTCTTTCCTTTTTTTTTTAAAGACTCAGTCTTGCTCTTGTCTGCCAGTCTGGAGTGCAGTGGCGCGATCTCGGCTCACTGTAACTTTCGCCTCCCAGGTTCAAGAGATTCTCCTGCCTCAGCCTCCTGAGTAGCTGGGATTACAGGTGCCTATCACCATACCCGGCAAATTTTTGTATTTTTAGTAGAGATGGAGTTTTACCACGTTGGCCAGGCTGGTCTTGAACTCCTGACCTCAGGTGATCCGCCCGCCTCCCAAAGTGCTGAGATTTACAGGCGTGAGCTTCTGCACCCAGCCTGAAAACTCTAACATTTTCTGTGAACAGCCATAAGAAGCCTCCTGCTAACACCTGACTGCAGCAGCCAAAAGATTTGATATGTTTAACCATATCATATTCTACATGGCATAAGCTACAGATATACACAAATAAGTTTAGCTTACAAATCCACAGAAAGCTGGGTCCAGAAGAAGGCTTTGAGCTCATTTAGTGCAGTGGGTTTCAGACTTTCCCATGATACGGGGGTTGGGGAAAGGGACAGGAAGGAAGGCTCAGCCCCTCTTAACAAGAACAGGTCAGCGTTTGTTTTATATATTGTGGTTTGAGTAGGAATTCTTTAGGGAAAAAGCATTCTGCCATTGTTTTCCACTAAAATATTTGAGAAACTCTGGTGCTGTCTTTTTACAGATGAGGAAATAGAACCCCAGAGAGATGTTGTGTTTTTATTCAATACTGCTTACAAATAGGGAGATTTTCCCAAGGCTTAAATTTCTGGCTTAGACAGTATGTAATAAATGTGTTACCCTTTTCTAGAAAATTCTTGGCTAGAAAGACATGAGCAGAGCATCTACATGACCTGTCTCTGTGATGCTGTTTCACTCTTACGAGCATACCACTTCAGCACGTGTCAATGTGTGTGTGCATTACACTGATGCTCGCTTGCACTAGGCTGTGGGAGCCCATGAAGGCAACAAGCCTGCAGAATTTGAGGGTCAAGTGGGCCACCTCAGTAACTGAGGGGACAGTGCTTGGAACAGTTCCCTGAGTTTTCCATGATACTCAGGTGCTGCTTGCTGTAGGAAACAGGTGATAAACACAATGTCAAACTCCTTGGCTCCTATCACCACCAACATAGGTCTGAAACTGGTGTTGATTGGGGAACGCTGGATGGCTGGGGGCAGCCACTGCTTTAATGAGAGTGTTCTGTCCTGGGTGTTGTATGCAGGCCCTTTAGGGCATGGCATGTCAGGTAGGGGAAAGGGCAATGAGACACTGCCAATCCTTTGCTGCCAGTGCAGCGAAGGATTCCGTACTCATGGTTGCAACCTGATCAGAAATTGCTGATTTCCAACTTTGTTTCTGAAGGTCATAAAATGGGCATCTAATTTCCCTCTTGTGTATTGTATTCAGTTCAGTTTGGTCCAGCAAACATTTTTGCAAGCCTCCTCTGTGCCAGGCACAGGCTGTAAACTACATGTGACGGGAACACTCCTCTGAGTTAACGTAGGCCATGATTCATATTTCTTCCTAAAAGGTTATTTTAAAACAGGTTTCACATTGTTGGTGGGAATGCAAAATGGTGCAGCTGCTATGGAAAACAGTATGAAGGTTCCTAATAAAATTAGAAATAAAACTACCATATAATTCAGCAGTCCCATTTCTGGGTATTTATCCAAAAGAATTGAAAGCAGCATCTTGAAGAGAGCTTAGCACTCCTATGTTCATTGCTGCAGTATTCACAATAGTGATGATGTGTTCATCAACAAATAAATGGGTGAAGAAAATGCAGCCTGTACATACAATGGAACACTATTCAGCCTTAAAATAGAAGAAAATTCTTCAGCAGTGGACAACATGGATGAGCTGTGAGGACATTATGCTAAGTGAAATAAGCCAACAGAAGGACAAATACTGTATGGTGATTCCATTTATAGGAGGCATCCAATAATAGTCAAAGCTTTAAGGTGAGGAGCCGGGGAAGCCCACGTAAGGGGCTGTTTCTGGTCAATCGTTAGTGTATAAAATCATGGTTTTATTGTTGCCACATCTTCCGATTCAAAGCAAGAAATCCAGATTTTAAAAAATGTTTAATATCTCATTTTGTAAATGTTGGCAATGAAGTAAATAAACATTGCAAAGTCCATGTCTGTGAGCTGCATCTGGTTCGCAGAAAGCCCGGCTTTCCACTAATGCTTTACAGGAACCCTTGAATGTGATTGCAGCATTTGTAGTTGACTGTCCTGCTACGTAAAACTTATTGTCTCTGAGTCCGTGGTGCTGGAAGGCTTGCACTGCACATATGGTTTTGTGGACGTACTGTGAGCAGCCAGTGAATATTAATCATTAGCAGCAATTTTATCACCACCATTATGCAAGTTTGGGAGAGGCACCATAGAGCAGTTAGTAACAAACCTGCAACAGTAATCATGGGACTGCTTTGGAAAGTGATGATCTGGAATTAGATTTCACTCACACACTTAAAAGCAATTATAAGTAGTGAGAGATAAATATGATTATACCATGGTCCAAAGGCCGGAATATTTTAAAATAGTTTTTAAGTTTCTATAGATTGAAGAATCAAGGAGCTTGTACTCCATGAAGCCCAAGTATAGTTTGATTATAAAAATATGTATTTTGGCTACTCAGTTTTATAGAAAGATGATGTTTATTTGCTTGATTGGCTGCTGCAGCTGCAGCTGTTGCTTCTCTATTCACACAGTCATAAGCACTTGCTTTCTAGATTTTATAATTGTATAATAGAGACAGTTTAAGAGGCTATTTCCTGAAAATAAAAAATATATTTTTATGAAAATGAACTGAGGTGATAATGTGTCTATTACTTTAACAAACAAATACCCTTAAGATTAAAATTCACAACTTCAGAGCTGCCTTTATACAACATCCGATTGTATTTAGAGCCGGGGAAATCTTAGAGATCATCTGACTTAGTCTTTCTGATGGGTAAACTAAAGCACAGAAAGGTTAAGTAATCCATCCAGTGCTGCACAGCTATACAGCACTAGAATCCAAGCCTCCAACATTAAGTGTACAAACATGTGACATTTATAGATTTAACACTGTGGTCTCAATTACACACCAATGACCTAAAACCCATGAACTGCAGTACTTATAACTTTGGTGAAGCAGGGATTTGAATGCACGTGTAGTGATGGCAGATACACTGAGATGAGTCACTTCCCTGGTGAATGAGCCCAGCTGACCACTTAGTACCTAATCTCAACCCAGCTGTCTCATTTTCTGCTCTAAAGGGGTAACTTAAATTGTTTGATTATATTTTATTGCCTGGTTTATGTAGTAGGCTCATAATAAAATGTTTCTTAAATAAAGCAGTGAATAAAAGGTGGCATTTTATAAAGAGTTATTTGCTGCAGAGGCATTTGAAAATATGAGCATTCAAAATTTCTCATGATGTTAGTCTTTATGAATGTGAAGGGTCAACTGTAGTGTGTATGAATAGAAAAGATCCTCGGGTAAAGAGGTAGAGTCCCCAGTGATTTCTCCAAAGGCAATTTGAGCCAGTCATAATTTTGTGGGGTTAAAAGGTAAGATTAAAACAGAGACTTAAAATTGTTGAATCAGATTCTTTCAGTTCTAAAACTAGTCCCTGAGATTAAGTTAAGGACTTTTGAAAACTCCATCAGTCCTTTCCAGTCTCCTGTGTCCTGTTCAATAAATTATTGCTTTAGGGATAAAAAAATGTCATGCCTAGATGCTGTATGGTGTAACGTGATCAGGATTCCCCTTCTAAATATACGTGTTTAACTTGGGCAAGGCACGGAGCCTCTCTACTTATTGCTTTGCTTATCGTTAAAATTGACAATGACGCCTGCTGCTAGAAAGGTTCTTGGAAGTTCACAGGAACCCCCTGGGAAGTCCCCGGTAGTCACTCTCCAGGGGTCCTTCCCATCAGCTTCTCTTTCCTCTGTGCACAACATTGTAGTTGTCCCTTGTTTGTGTTTGACATTTCACATCAAGCTGTTAGCTCTATGAGGGGTGGGAGAATGTCTTGCTCTCTTTTCTATCCAGCTCAGTAAATATTTATTGAATGAATAAAATTGCACAATGCAAATGTAAGAAATTGTTATAATTTCATCTAGGGAGTCTGGTTCCTCAGTTTGATGGTGTTAGTACTTCCTTGACTCTGGGCATGCTCTGACTTCTTGTATTTAGTTTTCTGACCCCCAAAAAGGCAGATGGAGAATCCCTACAACCCACATGGAGGGGATTTTAGCACATGATTTCATTGTGCCAAAATGTTATTGGGTTGGCATTTTCTGAGCAGGGCTTGGGGTTAGCCTGCCGTTGAGGAAATCTGTTCTTTTTTGTACTTTTCTAATAGAATACGGAGATCTGGTCTCTCATTCAGGGTTAAGTAACAAACCTGTAGAATAAACATTAAATAATAATATAGCCATGAGAAGGGCCAACACAATCTATGGCTCATAGCAAGTTTCACAAAAGCTGGTTTTACTGCCCCCTTGCAAACCTTCCAAACCCAGTTCAGTATTTCTGCTACTGGTGATTTTCCTATCTGACTTTGCTGAGGATGTTTAGGACTTGAGGAGGCTTCTCTCAATAGCAGTCATAAATGAGATTCACCTTGGCCTCACCCTTCTACATTTTGTGTTGGCTTTAGTCCACCCAATGGTGACTCAGGGCAATGTTGGATCTAAAGGTCAATTTTTGCAAGTTCCCTGATGGGGGCCCTCACATTGGGTGGGGCTGACAGCCTTTTGTGTGTGTCTCCCTTTCCTGATAGAATATGGGAATGTGTTCTCTGGCTCCTGGCAAGGCCCCTTGCTGTTCTCTCCTGTCACATGATAGCTTCTTCCTGGGCTCCACAAATACCACACACTCCCTTCCTGCTCCAAAACTTGGCCTTGTTAGCCAAACCAATGTTCTCAGCTCAATGGAGAAAGAAGGGGAGGTTGTGTCGTGTGTGTGTGTGTGTGTGTGTGTGTGTGTGTGTACATAGTATACATCAAAGAGGGACAGTCCAGGGCTCTGAGACCACTTTTAATGCAATAAAATGTTTACTTGCTATAATATTTTACTGTTTTGTTCTCCCCAAAACACAATTTATGATGGTTTTGTTAAAGGGTTTCAAGTCATTTTGGTAAGTGATCTTTTGTTTATGTGTCTTGTAATTACCCAGATCAGTTTTTCCTTGACTTCAGCTCATCTTAAACATTTTCAAAGGCTGTGCCAGGATAGCTTAAGGGGCACCGGGTTTATGCTAAAAAGCCAGAAAACCACTAGATATTTGTTCTGGGGAACGGTATAAAATTACAAGGTGTAAGGGAGTGGTTTTTGTAATCATATGCTCTTCTTGGGCCCTAGACCAGTTGCATGCTCTCTCGTAAGCCTAAACCAAGCTATCAACGGCATTGAGATAAAACAGCATTATGCCAGAGAAAATTATGCTGAAGTCTTTCTTGAGGACTTGACACAACCAGACTGATACTGCCTGAGGAATGTCTTGTGATTCAGGAGCCTTTGCTTGGGGCTGTTTACACACCCTTCTATTAAGGACACAGGCCCTTCTAGGAGAAATGCTCGGGTGTCCTTGGAACTTCTCACACTTTTTCCACTGTAAGCAAGTTGCAGGCTTTCTTGTGGGCATGTAGTCAAGTAAATACAGATTTTAAAATGAATTTTTGCTGTCCACTCACAAATGTTTCATGTCTACAAGACATAACATTTTTTTGGAGAGCAGAGGTCTGGTGCAACCACATTTTCGAGGTTGCTTCATTATTGTAAAACTTGATCTGCAATCCTGTGACACGTGTCCCCAGGGGAAAAAAATCAATAAACACCCATTGTTCCATCAATCATGGATAATCGAGTCCAGTTGTACAATGAGTGCATTGTGCAGGGGAGGAAGCAGCAGCCTAGAGAGTGTACACATGTCTTGCTCAGGATCCCCCAGAGCTCAGTCTGCTTTGATCTCTTCCCTCTATTGTCTTCTCTAGCTGTTCCCCACCCCCTGCAAGCCCAGCCTTGTCCTAGTCTCTAGGACTAAACCCCACCTTAGAGACATTAAGGTGCTCCACCCCAGACCCTGAGGCTCAGAGTCATCACTATTTCTGCTGGGCTGTCTTTGAGTCTGACTTAGACTTTGCACCCCAGCTAAGAAAACTGACCTCTGAAACTCTGCCCTTGTTTCTCATCCAGTCTGTGTATTTGTGTTCCATCTCGTTCCCATGTGCCTGACTCCTTACCAAGGTCGCTCAGCCCTACTTTCTCTACAACAGTTGTCTCCTTTCCAGTGCCTGGAGCCTTTT
Source organism: Callithrix jacchus (assembly GCF_049354715.1). NCBI lineage: Eukaryota > Metazoa > Chordata > Mammalia > Primates > Cebidae > Callithrix > Callithrix jacchus. Next base: position 32,940,685 of record NC_133510.1, on the reverse strand, counting down.
ACTGATCACATACAGGTGACAGAAGCTCTGATTTATAATAATAATAATAAAGGTAGTAGTTAACATGTATGAAGTACTTACTATGTGCTGGGCACTACACTTTGCACACATCATCCTACTTCACAGATACACTGTAAAGTAGGTATTACTGATATCTCCATTTTTCGTTGGCTAAACTGAAGCTTGAAAAGGTTGAATAACTTTCTGATGATGACTGTTTATCAGTAGGGAGTCCCTTGATGAGATGAGAATGCAGCCTTTATCCTTATGCTCAATGCCTGTCTAGATTGCCAAGTGCCACCCCCTCCTGAGTCCCCTATAACTGCTCTATCTCCTGTCAGGGCGCCTAGACTCCTTGTCAGGTCTCTCTGGTGAGGCATCCTGATGCTGATGAAACCACCTTTACAAAATTATATCAGAGAAATCTGACAATGGTTGACTCCATTGCGCTTCTAACAACTAATCTGTCCTTGGTCATTCCTGGGCATAGGCCAAACTAACTCTGGGAGGAATTTCATTTACAGTTTATCCTTAAAGCAAGGATGATAATAGCACTTCCCAAAACTAAAATGTCTTTGGAAAACTAATGAGAGACCACAAGGTTAGGATTATGAGAGGTGTCTGAATTCTGCTAAGAGATAGCTGTAGTATCTATAATCCCTTACTACTCAGGAGTCATGAGGCCAGAGGTCACAAGATTTGTGACTTCCCAAATTGCTCCTGTGGATAACATCATTATTGTAGAATCTAAGATTGGTCTTTTGAGATTTTTTTTAGATGTTTTGGCAACTGACTGACCCTGCTTGGATGCGTAACTCATGACTCAACCAGTCCTGTGGCCTCACCCATTGGTGGACTCAGTGCATGAGGTTTTTCCCACACAGCTATGACTTCATTTCCCAACCAATCAGCAGCACCCATTCCCTAGCCTCCTGCCCAACAAATTGTCCATAAAAACTCTAATTTCCAAGCCTTTGGGGAGACTGATTTGTTATTTGAGTGATAACTCTGTCTTGTGTGTGGCCAGGCTCACATGAATTAAACTCTTTCTCTGCTGCAGTGCCTCAGTCTCAATGAACTGATTTTGTCTGTGCAGCAGGCAGGAAGAACTCAACTGGTGATTACACTAACAGCCCTACTGGACCACAGCTGTTGTCTATTGCCTGCCACTTTGGACACTGCTCTGCTTCCTGGAGTCTACTTCTCATCATAGTCACCTGTCAGGGCCAGTTTCAACTCAGTCCCCCTGAGTCTGCCCTGCTCTACTATTATTGATTTAGCTTGCAAGGGACTGAATTGTGTAGTGGGAAAAGAGGTGGAGATTGAGCTTGAAGACAGAATTCAAATTGTACAGAGAAAAAACCCACAATATTAAATGATATCAATGATTCCTTTGCATTGTAGGAAGGAAAGAAAACTTAGGATGTAAGTTTTAAAGTTCAGGAACACAACTTCTAAAGATCTTCCTAGAATACCCATGGATAACCTTGTAAGTTTTCCATAACTGATTATATTGTAAACGTTAGATGGTCTGAAAACCACTTGTATTTTTTTCAGTCTAAATATGATAAAGATTATCCCCTTATCTCTTACAGTTAGAATAAATTTAGTTCAGAATTACTCAAAACTAAACTCTTCATCATTTAAGCTCAGATCAGATTGTACCTGTGTGATCACCTGTGTACACGTTCCCAGCTGCCTATTCATATCTACATATATATTCTCACAATGCTTAAGTTTTAACCCAAATATCTAAATCTCCTTGTATCAGACCCATAGAATTTGGGCCACTTCTCACACCTGATCCCTCTTTTCCCCCTAAAGAAACTCAGTGCCTTATGTGTCTGTACTTTTAAAATGTTTTGTGCACAGTTCTATTTACTCTGACAGCTGCATCCCATCCTCTTCAGCTTGACTTGTCTCTGCAGTTTTTAGGTGGGTGGCTTTTTGTTAGTCACTCTATGCCTCTGTGACATTGTCAATAAGGTGGGGAATAATAACTGCTTACACAGAGTGCTTACAGGAGTGACTGGCCTATAGGAAGTTGTGGAGGGTAAAGCAACTCCATCTTGGATGCTGATCTACCATGTTGATTTCTGATTGACCCCTGATCTGGGAAGGCCTCTAAGATTTCCGGTTTATCTATTGTTCATGCTCTTACTCTAAGTCCTGCGCTTAGGTCAAAACAGCTTTGATGTTATTGAACTTAAATAAATCCTCCCTTTGAGTAGTTGTCCTACACATTCCTCTCCTATCCTATAAGAGCCCTGGGACTGGGGATGTGCAATCTTGTCTCACCACCCCCTAAGACACAGACATAGCTTCTGTTCATAAGTCCCTATTACATTTTTTTTTTTTTCTGAGAAACTGGATATGTGAGTCTCTTTCTTTAGCCTCTCTCTTTTCTCAGACTTTGTGGGTAGGTTTGCAGAAACCTGCTCACATTGAAATAGAAGTGCTCAATACTGGGGGGCTAATGTTCTCTCTACTACAAATAGGTAGCTCTACTTTAAGAACGGTTCTGTCTTCCATTCTTCCATATGGACAAAGGGCCTCAAATTGTGGGTAGAATGAGACACATACCATTTTCTGAGCACCTTCTTGGCTTTAGCCTCACTACTAAGCACCTTATATTAATCATTTCATTTAATCCTCACAGTGACCACAAAGAGGCAGATGCCATCACCCTTGTTTATGGACAATGAGTTTGGCATTCAGAGAGGGTTAATAACTTGCTTCTTAGAGACCATGTCTTGGACCACTTTCTACACCCTGGGCTTGCGTGTTGTGGATGGTGTGGTTGTGCAGTGTGCTTTTGGTTTCCATGTGAGAGAAAGTTAGTGAAGCAGGAATAGTCTTTTGGGACACTGTACTCTCCCCAAAATGTTTAACATTTTGGGGAATGTAGGAAGTTTTTGGCAGTGGTTACAGAAGTACGTATTCCTTGTGGGTACTCCAGGAAAAGGATGATTGTTTAAGTCATCCTTAGGAATGATGACTTAGGAAAGACCATCCTTAGGAAAGACCAGGGAATGGTAACCATCATGGGATGATGTTAACAAAAAAACCAGATAATTTTGAAAAAGTAAATTATTTAGTTATGTTCATGGGACGAATAATTGAGGACATTGGAAAAGGGCTGGAGATGCCTTGCAACCCCGTGGCCTGAGAGTGAGGAACTGAATGGCAGGGAACTGGAACCAGCTAATTTTTGTATTTTTAGTAGAGATGGGGTTTCAACATATTGGTCAGGCTGATGTTGAATTCCTGATCTCAAGTGATTCTCCTGCCTTGGCCTCCTAAAGTGCTAGGATTACAGGTATGAATACCACACCCTGCCATGAATTTATTTTATAAATTCTAATGTGTGACGCTTGGATGCACACCCTTTACAAGATACGTAATAATAAGACAGAGGGAGAGAGACAGGGGAGGGGGCAGATATTCACTCACTGAAAGGGAACCTACAAACCAGATTTCCAAAAGAAGGAAGAAAAAATTCAGTAACACAGTTTAAAAAGCAACAATCCAAATGTAAGTCTGTCTCATGGAATAGTCTGGAGAAGGCATTAAAATAAATATGTTTAGAATGCTCAATGAGCTAGATTAAAGAATGATTTTCTTTAAAAAGGGCATAAAATTATGAAACGATTCTGGTAAAAATGGAAAACATTGGTGGGGGGGGGAAGAAAAGAAAAGCTAAGAAAAATGGAGAATAGATTAAAAGACTCCAGAATATTATTTAATAGGAATTCTGGAAGAATAAAATAGAGGAAATAGAATGGTGAAAAACCAATCTTTCTCCTTTCCTTCCTTCCCTCCTTCCCTTCCTCCTTCCTCACTCCCTCCCTTCCTTCCTTCCTTCCTTCGTTTCTTTATCCTTTCCCTTTTCCTTTTCCTAAAGAGAGAAGAGCAGAGGAAACAGTTTGGGCAAAAGTACCCAGTTTTTTGCTATGGGGCTTTTCTTTTTTCTTTTTCCTTTCCTTTCCCTTTCCTTTTCCTTTTCCCTTTCCCTTCCTTTTTCTTTCCTTTTCCCTTCCCTTCCCCATTCCCTTCCCCCATTCACTTCCCTTTTTCCCTTCCATTTCCTTCTCTTCCCTTCCTTTTTCCCTTCCCTTCTCTTCCCTTCCTTTTTCCTTTCCCTTCCCTTTTTCCCTTCCCTTCCCTTTTTCCCTTCCCTTCCCCTTTTCCCTTCCCTTCCCTTCCCCCCTGTCCCATCCCATCCCTGTTGCTCAGGATGGAGTGCAGTGGTGTGATCTTGGGTCACTGCAACCTCCACCTCCCAGGTTCAGGTGATTCTCCTGCCTCAGCCTCCTGAGTAGCTGGTATTACAGGCACTCGCCACTATGCCCAGCAAATTTTTGTATTTTTAGTAGAGACGGGGTTTCACCATGTTGGCCAGGCTGATGTTGAACTTCTGGGCTCAAGTGATCCACCCACCTCAGCCTCCCAAACTGCTGGAATTACAGATGTGAGCTACTGTGCCTGGCCAAGAATCAGTATTCCAAAAGATGATCATTGAGAAATGTACTGAAATTGAGGAAAGAAATGAGTCCTTTGGATTGAAATTGTGCTCTGAGTACCAATGAGAATGAATAAAAATAAATGCATAAGTAGATACATGATGGTGGAACTGCAGAATATCAAGGATAAGGAATCAATCTTAAGAGCTACCAATGAAAGAAGATTCTCACAAAGGAGTGGACATCAGACTAGCAGCAGACTTTACCTCAGCAAAAACAGATGCTGGAAGGCAAAGGAGCAAGAGCTGCTGTGTACTGAGGAGAAGAAGTAACTATTGATTTGTGTTTAAAACTAAGTGAAAATACTATTACAAAATGAACCACAGTTAGGTAATTTGGTCAAGGCCATAACATTAGTAAACAATTGGGCTAGGCTTTGGTTTCAGACAGTCTGACTCCAGAACCTGTGCTCTTAACCATTATGCTATTAGGAACAAAATGGGACATATCGATAGTTACAATATTATCTTATAAATAACAAGAAAACATCTATGAACAAGTTAGTGTCAGTAAGTTTGAAAATCTAGGGGAAATTACTATTTTTTAAGAAAAGTATTAACTATTAAGGATGCAAAAGGAATGAGAAAACCTGACTAAATTTTAATTAACGTAGATGTTTAATGAAAAGTCAAAAGTTTTCTCTTTTAAAAAGCAACAAGTTCAAATAATTTTTCTGACAATTTTAAATAAAATGTTCAAGAACATGTAATTGTATGTTATACAAATAGTTTCAGTTAGTAAAAAAAGAGAAAACTTATTTTGCTCATGTTTTGGCACAGTAGAATTTTGCCAGAACAAGAGCAGCATAGAAAATAACAATTTTAGATCACTTATTTATGCACAAATGTTCACATTAAAAAAGTAACACCCCAAATAAGCTGATTCCAGCAGTAAAAATTAAACCGAGGCTGTGGTCAAGAATATAAAGATCCTTCATTATCTAAAAATCTATTATAAAGTGCAGAAGCTAACAGATTAAATAACAAAATCAGATTGATCTTCAGAAGATGCAGAAAAAACATTTGATGAAATTCAGTAACAATTCTTGATTACAAATAGTATAAAATAGGGATGGAGGATATTTTATTTCCCTAATAAAATGTATCTACCATACATCTTCAGTAATTATATTTAACAGAGTCTAGAAACATGTCCATTAAAGTCAGGAAGAACTCAAGGGTACCTAGTCAGCCTTTCTTTTCAACTTTGTATTAGTATTTCTTGTCAATGAAAGAAGACAAGAAAAAGAAAGATGAATGAAAAGGAACAGATTAAAATTATTCTTATTTGTGGATGATAGGACTGACGACCTAGAATAACAAAGAAATTTTTAAGTAAATTCTTACAAATAATAAGAGTTTTGCAAGGTTGTTGGCTGAAAGGTCAACATCAAAATATTAATAGCATTTTTATAACAAATAGAAAATGCAGTAAGTTGAAAGCATTTTTTCTATAATAAGAACTAAAAATAGAAGGTAGTTAAAAATAAAGTATGTGCAAAATTTTCAAGGAGAAAATTAGAAAATACGGAAGGACACAAAGCTGCATAAACGGAGAGACAGACAATGCACATGACTGATAGGGTTTGGCTCTGTGTCTTCACCCAATCTCACCTTGAGTTGTAATCATCACCTGAACCTGGGAGGCAGCAGTTGTTCCTTGAATTGTAATCACCTGAACCTAGAAGGTGGTGGTTGTAGTGCGCCAAGATCACCAGGTGGGGGTAATTGAGTCATACGGGGTTTCCCCCATGCTGTTCTCCTGATAATGAGAGAGTCTTGCGAGATCTAATGGTTTTTATAAGCGTCTCTTATTTCCCCTGCTTGCACTCATTCTCTGTGCTGCCTTCCTGTGACGAGGAGCCTTCCACCATGATGGTAAGTTTCCTGAGGCTTCCCCAGCCATTGGAATTGTGAGTCCATTAGACCTCTTTTCTTTATAAATTACCCATTCTCAGGTATTGCTTTATTGCAGTGTGAGAATGAACTAATAGAATGACTAAGGTAATTCAATATTGTAAAGATGCCAATTCTTCCCAAATTGACCCATATATTCAGTGTAATTCTAATCAAATTTTGTAAGAATATTTTGTGGCACTTGATTCTAAAATTAATACTAAATAGCAAATTGTGAAGAATAACAATGTGGGAGAATTGCCCTATCAGATCTCAAAGTCTGTTACACTTAACAATGCCCAGTTTGACCAATCAAAAAAAATAGTCCAGAAGCGGAACCTTGGGTGTATATGACAGGTTAGTTATCTTTCACATCAGTAGAAGGAAGGGGAAAATATTTGATAAATTATGGTGAGACATAAACTATTAAAAATTATGATGGGATAATTGGTTAGCCTCAAGTTAACAAAAAGAAGTACTTTTTTTTTTTTTTTTTATGAAGAAGAGAGATTTATTTCTTATAGTTCTGAAGACTGGGAAGTCTTCCAGCCTCAGATGGAAGATGGAGGGGTGACATCTGGCCAGGGTCTTCATGTTTCATCCTCCCATGGCAGAAAGAAGAGGAGGAGGGAAGAGAGAGAGAGAGAGAGAGAGAGAGAGAGAGAGAGAGAGAGAGAGAGAGGAGAGAGAGAGAGGAGAGAAAAAAGAAGTACATTCTTACTCAAATTATACAGAAATAATTCCAGGCACTCTTAAGTTCTAACTATAAAATAAAAATATAAAGTTTTAGATGAAAATGTAGAAAAGTACTTGTATAACCTTAAAGCTGGTAAGAATTATTTTAGAAATGCCACAAAAAGAATGAAGCACGAAAAAACAGATTGATATATTTAGGGGATACAAAGGAATGATGAGAGGTTGATTAAGGAGTACAAAAATGTATTTAGATAGAAGAAATAAGTTTAGTATTTGAAAGTACAGTAGGGAAATTATAGTTAATAATTTACTGTATATTTCTGTTCCTTTTTTTTGAGACGGAGTTTCGCTCTTGTTACCCAGGCTGGAGTGCAATAGCACGATCTTGGCTCACCGCAACCTCTGCCTCCTGGGTTCAAGCAGTTCTACTGCCTCAGCCTCCCGAGTAGCTGGGACTATAGGCGTGCACCACCATGCCCAGCTAATTTTTGTATTTTTAGTAGAGATGGGGTTTCACCTTGTTGACCAGGATGGTCTTGATCTCTTGACCTTGTGATCCACCGCCTCGGCCTCCCAAAGTGCTGGGATTATAGGTGTGAGCCACCACGCCCAGCCTATTTACTGCATATTTCAAAATAGCTAGAAGATAATCATTCCTAAAACAAAGACAAGATAAATGTTTGAGGTGATAAATATCCTAATTACCCTGATTTAATTATTACACATTATATACAGTTATCAAAATATCACATGTATTCCCCAAATATGTGCAACTATTATATATCAATAAAGTCAAAAAAGAGAATAAATTGATATATTTGACTACATTAAAATTGAAAGTAAATGTTGAACAGAAGGTACTATCAGAAAGTTAAAAGACAAGCCACAGAGTGGAAGAAGATACTTGTTATGCATATAACTAACAAAAAACTATGAAAGATAGTGTGTGTATATATATATATATATATATATGATCTATTACAAATTAATGAAAAATAAGACAACTCAAAAAAAATTCGGCAAAAGAAAGTAAAAGAATTCTAAGAAGAGAGAATTAAAATGGACCATAAGTAAATGAAAAGATGTTCAAGCTAGTACTTAGGGAAACACAAAATGAAAATAGAATACAATTTCATGTCCATCAAATTGGCAAAACTAAACAACATCAACCACTCTGGAGGATGGAGAGCAGTTATAACTCTCATACAATATTGAGAAGAACACATGACATTAGGGAGAACATTTTGGAGAGTACTTTCTGCAATATCTTGTAATTTTCTATTGGAGTATTTATTTTCTATGAAGCAGCGATTCCACTTCCAGATACATCCCTCAGAAAAGTCTTATACTTGTTAGTAAGTAGTCTCATTTAAAGAAGTCTCATTGAAGTCTGCATTTTTTAAACAGGAGGTTAATAACCTCAATATCATCAACAGAAGAATGAATACATTGTAATATATTCATACAGCGGTGATTACTAACTCACCAGTTTAAAAATAATTGGAGCCACATGTATCAATATGGATAAATTTCAAAAAACAGAATTTAGCCAAAATGTACAGAATGGTTATTGTATATATGGCATATGATATGTATGTTATTTATATATTAAACATTACTATATATAACTACAGATACATATATAAGTCATATAAAGGCTGTATGAAAATGATAAACATAGAATTCTTTTTTTTTTTTTTTTGAGATGGAGTCTCACTCTGTCGCCCAGGCTGGAGTGCAGTGACATGATCTTGGCTCACTGCAACCTCCACCTCCTGGGTTCAAGAGATTCTCCTGCCTCAGCCTCCTGAGTAGCTGGAACTATAGGCATGCACCACCACATCCGGCTAATTTTTGTATTTTTTAGTAGAAATGGGGTTTCACCATATTGGTCAGGCTGGTCTCGAACTCCTGACCTCATGATCCACCTGCCTCAGTTTGTAATCCCAAAGTGCTGGGATTCCAAGCCTGAGCTACTGTACCTGGCCAAACAGCATTCTTTAAAGAGGTTTTCTCTGGAGGGGAAGGAATAGAATAGGATTGGGAAATGACATGCTGGAATTTTTAATTCCATCTATAATGTTTTAATTCCAAACAAAGCAAAGTGTAACAATAAATAGGCAATCAAATATTATTAGAAAGTCTTTCAATGAGAAAAATAGACTCTGAGTAAGTGTCTTAATATGTCACACCATGGACTGATAGGTTCACCATGTGTTCTAAATGCAAAGCAGAGCATGTTTTAACTGTAGCATTCTAGAACACTGATTTTCAAGTATTTTAGCAAGATAGTATGCTAAACCCCAATATATAAAAGAGATGAGTGGTATTTTTTTTTTTTGTGAGTTAATATTTATTTTAGTTTTTTAAATTATACTTTAAGTTCTGGGGTACATGTGCAGAATGTGCAGGTTTGTTACATAAGTATACACATGCTGTGGTGGTTGGCTCTATCTATCACCCTGTCATCTACATTAGGTGTTTCACCTAATGCTCTCCCTCCCCTAACTCCCACCCCCTGACAGGCCCTAGTGGGTGATATTCCCCTCCCTGTATCCAGTGTTATCATTGTTCAACTCCCACTTACAAGTGAGAACATGCGGTGTTTGGTTTTCTGTTTTTTTTTTTTTTTTTTGAGAAGGAGTTTCGCTCTTGTTACCCAGGCTGGAGTGCAATGGCACCATCTCAGCTCACCACAACCTCCGCCTTCTGGGTTCAGGCAATTCTCCTGCCTCAGCCTCCTGAGTAGCTGGGATTACAGGCACGTGCCACCATGCCCAGCTAATTTTTTGTATTTTTCGTAGAGACGGAGTTTCACTATGTTGATCAGGATGTTCTTGATCTTTTGACCTCGTGATCCACCCCCCTCGGCCTCCCAAAGTGCTAGGATTACAGGGTTTTCTGTTCTTGTGTCAGTTTGCTGCGAATGATGGTTTCCAGCTTCATCCATGTCCCTGTAAAGGACATGAGTGCATCCTTTTTTCTTTATGGCTGCATAGTATTCTATGGTGTATATGTGCCACATTTTCTTTATCCAGTTGATCATTGATGGGCATTTGAGTTGGTTCCAAGTTTTTGCTATAGTGAACAGTACTGCAATAAACATACGTGTTTATGTATCTTTATAATAGAATGATTTTTACTCCTTTGGGTAATGGGATTGCTGGATCAAATGGTATTTCTATTTCTAGATCCCTTTCACCACACTTTCACAGTAGTTGAACTAATTTACACTCCCACCAACAGGGTAAAAGTGTTCCTATTTCCCCACATCCTCTCTAGCATCTGTTATCTCCTGACTTACAACGATTGACATTTTAACTGACGTGATTTGGTATCTCATTGTGGTTTTTTTGATTTGCATTTCTCTAATGACCAGTGATGATGAGCTTTTTTTCATATGTTTGTTGGCTGCACAAATGTCTCCTTTTGAGAAGTGTCTGTTCATATGCTTCCCCCACTTTTTGATGGGGTTGTGTGATTTTTTTTCTTGTAAATTTAAGTTCTTCGAAGATTCCAGATATTAGCCTTTTGTCAGATAGATAGATTGCAAAATTTTTCTCCCATTCTGTAGGTTGCCAGTTCACGCTGATGATAGTTTCTTTTGCTGTGCAGAAGCTCTTTAGTTTAATTAGATCTCGTTTGTCTATTTTGGCTTTTGTTGCCATTGCTTTTGGTGTTTTAGTCATGAAGTCTTTGCCTCTGCCTGTGTCCTGAATGGTATTGCCTAGGTTATCTTCTAGGGTTTTTATGGTTTTAGGTCTTACATGTAAGTCTTTCATCCATCTGGAGTTAATTTTTGTATGAGGTATAAGGAAGGGATTCAGCTTTCTGCACATGTCTAGCCAGTTTTCCAAACATTTATTAAATAGGGAATCCTTTCCCCATTGCTTGTTTTTTTCAGGCTTTTCAAAGACCATATTGTTGTAGGTATGTGGCATTATTTCTGAAGCCTCTGTTCTGTTCCATTGGTCTATAGCTCTGTTTCAGTGCCAGTACCATGCTGTTTTGATTACTGTAAACTTGTAGTATAGTTTGAAGTCAGGTAGTATGATGCTTCCAGCTTTGTTTTTATTGTTGTTGTTATTAGGATTGTCTTGGCTATGTGGGCTCTTTTTTGGTTCCATATAAAATTTAAGGTTGTTTTTTTTTCCAAACTGTGAAGAAAGTCAGTGGTAGCTTGATGGGGATGTCGTGGGGTCTGGTAGGGTAACTGTGTGGAGGGAGAGTTCTTGTTTTCATGATGTATGAGAAAGCATATGGTGTCTATAAGTAACCACTCAGTTTCATTAGCAAGACTGGGTATGAGCAGAGAATGGGAGTGAGATTAAGAGTGACTAGAAAAGAAAAGAAGAGGGGTGGAAGAATTGGAGAGTTCCCTGCCACTGAAGATTACCTATCAACTCTAAGAGAGAATTGCCTGGAAGAAAAGTGTAAACTGGCACCTTAAACAAAAGCAGAGCAGGTAAAAGTACAGTGAATTTGAGCACAGTTAGACAGAAAATAATAGAAACAGAGGCTTTCTGGGGTGTGGGTTAAGTCGTGATTTGGTCTATGGGGTCAGCTAAGTTTCCTTTTGTAAGTTGATAAAGTGGTTTGGTTACGGGGCAAAACCGGTCTCCAGAGGTGAGAGTATCCTACAATGCCCAGGAAGGAGAGAAGCTGCTGTTTAGTGGATCGGGTTGGGTTTGGGAAATTAACCGGATACAGTTGGCAGGGAGAACCCGTGCATGCTGGTGAAGGGTTATAACAGATGGGAAAGAAATGTGGACTTCAGAAAAAAGCATTTTTGAGGTCAAAAACAGAATAGTGCATCGTAGAAGGGGGTATTGAAGATCGGAGGGCATAGGGGTTTGGTACAACCAGGTGGATGAGAAGTACAATCTGATTGATGAGGCTGAGGTCTTGGACTAGTCTGTAAAATTTGTGTTTTTTTTGACAGGTAGGATAGGGGAATTGTAAGGAGAGTTTGTAGGAATTAAAAGGTCATGTTGCAATAGATAACAGGTTTTAGGCATTTTAAAGCCTGTTGTGGGGTGGGGTACTGGTGCTGGATGGGATAAGGGTGGTTAGGTTTTAAGGGGATGATGAGGGGTGAGTGACTAATAGCAACAGATGGGGAGGTGGCGTCCCACACCCTAGGGTTAAGGTAGGGGGACACAAGGGGAGCTACTGAAGGAGGTACGGGTTTGGGGAGGAGGGCGGCAATGAGGTGTGGCTGTAGCCCAGGAATAGTGAAGGAGACAGACAATTTTGTTAGGCTATCTCGGCCTAAAAGAGGAACTGAACAAGTGGGGATGATTAGGAAATAGTGTGGAAAGAAGTGCTGGCCTAATTGACACCAGACTTGGGGAGTTTTGAGAGGGCTGGAGGCCTTACTGTCAATTTCCACAACAGTTATGGAGGCCAAGGAGACAGGTCCTTGAAAAGAAGGCAGCTTGGGGGTGGGTGATCCAAGTGTTGATTAAGAAGGGGATGAACTTACCCTTCACCCTAAGATTTACCAGAAGCTTGGCATCTGTGATGGTCCAGGGGGCCACCGAGATGTTTGGGCAGCATCAGTCTTCAGATACCAAGCCGAGGAGATCTGGGAAGGATTCCATCCAGGAGCTTTGGGTTGGAGCTCCAGGAGTTCTGGAGCAGTGACATGAGTTGGACAGTAACCTTCCATGGGGGCCCTGCACAGATCGGGCAGGGCTTAGGAGGAATCCCGGGTTGTGGGTTCCTTGGCTCAGTGGCCAGGTTTCCAACACTTAAAGCAAGGTCCTGGAGGGGTGACTAGATGCTGCAGTCTGGGTGATTCGAGGTCTTTGTGAGCTGGTGTGGCTGGGGTTTGTTTTAGGGCAGAGGCAAGCATCTGTAGTTCTGAGATGCGCGGCAGCTGGGTAGTCCCTTCCCTATTACTGAAAACCTTGAAGGTCAGGTTAATTCCTGTTGTGGGGTTTGAGGGCCAGATTTTAATTCTGTAGCTTTTTAAAGTCAGGGGCTGATCGGGTGATAAAATGCATATTGAGCCTTCTTCAGGGGTGAGAGTAGAAGTAAGGATGACATTTAAGTCACTCCAGGTGAGATTATAGGACTGGGTTAAGTATTGGAGGATCTGATGAAAAGGAGCCTAAATATTGGCTGATTTGGGAAAGGTTGGATAAAGAGAAAGGAATGTGTATTCTACCAGTTCTCTGCGAACCTCACTTCTTAACTATGCCTTTGACTCCAGCCACCTCTCAAAAGGGAAATTGTTGGGCAGGGGCGGAGGAATAGGCCGAGGGACTAAACTATAAGCAGGACCTGGTATGAGGTGGGGATGTGACAGGAGGGGCATGGGGAGGTGACAAGAGGGGAACTGGGAGGTGGCAAGAGGGGCATGGGGAGGTGACAGGAGGGGCATGGGGATGTGACAGGAGGGGCATGGGGAGGTGACAAGTGGGGAACTGGGAGGTGGCAAGAGGGGCATGGGGAGGTGACAGGAGGGGCATGGGGAAGTGGCAGGATGGGCATGGGGAGGTGGCAGGAGGGATATGGGGAGGTGACAGGAGGGGCATGGGGAGGTGGGTTGTGGGCTGAGGAAGAGGAGGAAGCCTCTGGTGGGGGAGAGGGGGTTAGGTCCTGGATTAGGGCCTGGTTCAGACAGGTGGGGAGGAGAAAGGCCAGAAGGGCTGATAAACAAGGAGGATTCTGGGTTGCCAGCAGAGGGGCAGGCGGAAGGGAGAGAAGGAGCAGAGATTAGGGAGGGATTGGTGTGTAAAAAAAATGCCTGGACGTAGGGAATTTCAGACCATTTGCCTGTTTTACAACCTAAGTGGTCTAGATCCTGCAGGATAGTAACGATTCTGGCCATTTAGAGCCATGGTCCAGTTTATATTTTGGCTAAGTGGCATTGCAGAAGAAAATGAGATGCTTAGGTTTTAGGTCAGGTGATAGCTGGAAAGGTTTGAGGTTTTTCAGAATGCAGGCTAAGGGAGAGGAGGGAGGGGAGGAGTGGAGGGCAGGAGGGAGGTTGCCCATAGTTTAAGAAGAGCGGTAGAGACAAAGAAAGTGAATGCACGACCAAGCAGCTTAGCAGGTAAGCTAAGTCTGAACCTGGGATGAGTCTGTCAAAGGGGGAGTCCCTGTGTTGATCTGTCACCTATGAGTGTGAGCGAGTGACCAGAGCAGACGTCTCCACAATGATCAGTCACCGAGGGAAGACTGTCTTACGGGCTGGGCTCCATGACCTACATAGGATTTTTTTTCTGGTCATGAACCTCACAGAAAGTCCTGTCTTTCTTGTCTCCATTGAGAGGGAGAGGAAAATGAAACTGATAGAAAGAGGCTGACAGGCAGCGAGAAGGGCTACAGAAGAGAGTTGAGGCACATTGCTTACCTTATCTGAGGATGGTGAGTGTATCCATGGGCTGGTCTGATAAGCCTCGGGCATAGGTAGGTCTCTTCACAGAAGGAGCATAAGGAGAACAGCGACAGGAGGTTTGGTCTCCCTTAGGATTTCCCCCATCACAAGTTTCAGCACCAAATGTTAAAACATGCATTCTGAATGAAGAGACCCCCAAACAAGCTTTGCGTGAGCAGCATGGCTGTTTATTCACCAGGGGGCTGGTGCGCTGAGGCCGAAAATGGAGTCAGTGGAGGGATAGGAGTTGGTTTTATAGGTATGGAGCAAACAGTGGAAAGTTAGAGAAGTAACTTTAGGGCTGTTTTTTGCAAGCTGTAGGTTTGCAAGCTGGGAGGGGGTCATAGGGTGTGGAGTCATGAAGTTGATCAAGGTCAGTTGCAAAGCCCAATGGCCTTGTCAGTTGAGGCCAGAATAAGAAACAATAGAAGAATGTCTCAAGTTATTTAGGCACCGCAGGGGTTGATAGTTCTTCCGCTTTTCATGGTCTTCAGGTTTTCTAATTCCGGAAGGCCCTCCAGAGGTGTACGTGTAGGCCACGGGGGTCGCCACACTTTCCACGGCGCGGTCAGACCTTACACCTTTACCATGAGGTGGGCCTGAATCTCTGCTCTAAGTAATGGAGCTTTGCTTATGGAGTGTGTGTTTCAAGGCTGGTTTAGCTCAGTTTGCAGAATGAGCAATTTCTTTAGCAATTTAGGTCAAGTGTTCATTCAGAGTAAAACTTTGCTCAAGCATAATGTACCCCAGTCCTGTTCTTAACAGTCAGCTGAATTATATGCATATTGATGTCTAGGAAGGGGGGTATCAGAAGCCTTCTGGGGGCAGTCTCTCTGTATTCTACCAATTCTCTGTGAACCTCACTTCCTCAGATCAGCAGAAAGGGAAGCATCGTGAAGAATCAAAGTGTTCTTCCTTGAGGCCAGCTCCCACTTCTTCCTGTTTCATTTGTCTCATCATGTCTGCCTGATCCCCAGCCAGGAAGAAGAGGGGCTAAGGACTTAGAATGTCTTATTCTTTGGTGTAACACTGAAATATCTCCTTCCACAAACCAATTGCCCTGGCCTCCAAAAAAATCGCAAAACCCTCTGCAGTCTATTTTTAAGCCGCCAAAAAGAGTAAATTCAACCAAAGGGTCTTGACACCTTTCTGGTTCTTCATTCAAAGAAAAACATACTTATTTTTTTCTCTTTTAAATTAAATTGCAAAAGTCAAGGTCAAGAGGTCGCCTGGAATTCCCAGCTGCATTATACTTTCGTCACTTTGTGGGTTCAAGTCAGACAATGAATGTGACTTCAATTTGCGTATGTGGTGAAAACGGATTTTTGTCTGACTTCATCACACTTTCATCAGACAGGAGCAGGGCCTCCGCATCTTCTGATCTGTTCCATTTTTGATTGCCTTTGCTTTGATGCTTGTGGATTTATTAGCCAGCCAAGTGCTCACCAGGAACTTTAGCTCTGAGAGTTCTGGGCCAAAATCACAAGGTGCTCTTTCCCTCACACAAGGCTTTTGTTTAAACATTTCTTGAAGGAACCAGCCTGTCAGGTCTGATTCTGTGGGAGAACATATTTGTAAGACAAAGCAATGCTGTGGCCTACCAGGAGGCCTATGACTCTTACAGTGAATTATTCACTCCTCTGCCTTGCTGGACATGTCAGGTCACTGGTGTTCACAGCGGGGAGTGAGACAATTCATTACCAGGTTTGGTTTGCTGTCTTCAGAGATCCCCTCCCCCCATTGTCCTTTCAGGTTTTAACAAGCCATCACATTCTTTTAAACTTCCCCTGAGCAGCAGAGGTCTCCCCTAACCCCTTTTTTTCTTTTTTCACTTGCGGAAGGTACAGTAAGACTTAGAAAGCTGGAGCAGCTGTCAATTGCAGCAGTTAATGTCAAATTGATGGAGCAGTGATCAAACGAAGTTCGTAACCACACGATGCAACCTGAGAGTGGAATGCCATCTCAGACATTTCTAACGAGTGCGTTATAAAATCATAAAAATCAAGACCTTTTCTGGGAGGGGCAATAAAAAGAATGCATGTGGGTGTCCAAAACCGTGAATGAGGATGACACTGGACCTCAGTTTTGGAGAGGGCTCTGATGGTTTGGCACAACAACACCTGAGTTGGAACTTCAGCCCTGGGACAGCCTCAGAGTTAAGATTTTTCCCAGCTCCTCCACCAGTCTTCTAACTTTGATTAGTGGGACAAGAGAGGAAAAATTTGCTTGATTAGAAAAGCCACGGTGGCAAATTGCTGAGCTGTCTGCCTACCTCTAGCATCCAGCACAGTCCATTCCCAAAACAGAATGAGAGACAATGTCACACAATAGACAGTGACACATTTAAAAACCTATTATGCTAGACTCGATGCAGCTGACTTCCAGCTGTCTGTTCAGCTGCAGGCAGCAGGAGGAAAAGTGATTCGATGCAGGAAAACATTACGCTAAAAAGAGTCAGCGAGTAATATCTAATATATCCCATTGTTGCCTGCATATAGAAGGGAAAGGCAGGTCCATTCACTTTTACTTTATTATATTTCTCTTCTCCATTGGATGTAAAATGTATTAGTGTCCTGGAGTTAACATATTCAGAATGATTTAGTTGCAGGGAAAGAGAAAATTGCAACTTGATGGCAAGAGTAATGAAATAAATGACAAAGTCCCCTGAAATAACTATCAGGGTCTCCACCCTCCCCAGTTGGAGGAGCCCCTCTGTGTCTCACCCTTGTCTGACACAGTCTGCTCATGCTGCTGGTTGGGTGTGAAGTTAATATCCGAGGCGGAAGAGGGAATTGACAACTTTACGTGTTTTCAAGTTGTTTAAAGTATAAGTTTAGCGATGGATCTTGGAATGGTTGAAATTGTGGTTTGTGAAATAAGCACTTCATTTAAGACTGGAAATACCCACAGGAATAACTGAGCCTATAAAATATGAAAGTTCACATCAACCTATAATGATAAACATATATGACAGCATATGAAGTACACAAAAGCATGACTGACATTTACAAAGCTTGTCCAGAAAGCACAGAAAATCACATGCCACTAGGTAATTTGGACAAATAGCTTTGGCTTGCCCTTAATTACCTAAATAATTCAGGATCGAGCTGGGCCATTTTTGACTGAACATTATTAGGGTGGTTCCCTCTGGTTGTGTGGAGCTGGGTATATAATATGTTGTATTTCAGTTCCTATAATTTACAGGCATATAAGTAGGCTAAATATTGTAAAGCAGGATATGCTTCCTGGAGGATGCCAATATCCACCTACTAATTGACCTGCTGAGAACCAGCAGCAACATGCTCTCCAGTTGTGGTCTGGAGGCTGAATTACAATAAATACCCACACAAGTGTCTTATTTAGATTTGTCCGATTAAAAAAAGCTCATGTACAAAGATGATGAGACCCACGTTAGCTGCAGGTTAATACTTGCTGATTTCTTGCAGTCAACTTTCCAGCACTGCTCAGTAAACAAGAACGAAGGCATGGCCGGGTGCTCTCTGCTGCTGCCAGGAAGGGAGGCTTTGAGGAGCCAGCTGCAGGGCGGGTGCTTGGCAGGAGCACTGGTCTTGGAGCCCAGACCGTTTGGGTTGCACTCTTCGTTTGGCTGCTTCTCTTCCTTTGACCCTTGATCACTTGTGGAAGCTGGACCACAGTTTTCTCATCTGCAAAATAGAGGCAATAATGTGGTTCTCACAGAGGATTGTGAGATACATGGCAGGCAAAGTTTGAGACTGCTCCTTACAATTAAGTCGTTGGCATGGAGGAAAAGACGTGTTTGTCACCCCTTTACTGGGCAGCATCTTGGTGGGAATTCTGGGGAAGGACCCAGTGAATCTATGACCCGTCTCCTTCAACTTGGGATGGTCTCTAGACTCCAAAGTAAGGGCCTGTGGGCAGCAGTAAGGCGCTGGTTCTAACTGAGGGGCCACTGGGCCCCTGCTAGGAAACAGATCTTTAATAATGTTGTTAATGATAGTTCCTTTCCAGTTTGAGGAAGTCTGCACTGAGAAACTCGATGCCTCTGGCCTCGGGCAGCAGAATTACCATATATCTTTTAATCTCAAGGAACAAGGAGCTTTAGTTCACAGCAACCCTGTGCATCTTGTCTGGGCCTCCTGCTACACTGTGTTCAGGTAATCACATCAAATGGAGAAATCAGATAGTTTCTGGCTGATTCAAAATGTCCTGGCTGAGAGGCAGAGGAAATGTCAACAGAGATTTCAGGCTCATGGAAAAATGTTCAGGTCCAGCTTCATCTGCTGCTTCCATCTAATCAGAGAGGTCCTCTGTGGGTCGTAAGACAAGAAACTAGGGGCTTAAAGGCCCCTCAGGAACCAGGGGCCAAAAGCTGGATCTGAGGAGCAGAATGCTTAAACATGCTCTGTCTGAGGAGTGAAGGTTAAATGACCCCAGGGATGAGCCAGCTCTTTCTTAAGCAACTTCCTTGGTTTGGGGCCAGAGGGCCTGATGCCCAGTGTCTGTGAATGCACAGGATTGCAGGCGAACTGCAACACTTGAGCACCTTCTGTGCTTTTCAACTCAGCCTTGGAGCAGTTTTATTTCATAAAATGTGTATTATAGAAGGCAAACCTGTGACCTGTTGGGTCTTGGACTCAGAACCCATGCTATGGAAAAAGGGACTTCACCCAGTCATAAAATACTTTGGGATTAGTCCCATCAAAAAGATAAAAATCTTAAATTGCAAGCATCATAAGATCTAATTTTATTTAATTGTAGACACATTTCCTGCTCAAACTTTTAAAGATGGTCTGCATTTGAAAAGAATTAGGACAGTCCTGTATCTTTGATCAACTTGAAAGTCTTTTTAGGGGAAGAGATTTAACACTCTAGTTTTTAAACAGAAATCTAAATGCACATCAGCTAATAGTTTCTTACATTAAGCAGCATCAACTTTGCCATTTCATGACATCCAAGTGAATAGGAGGCCTGTTTCATGCTGAAAAGTGACTCTCTGTGAATTAAACACACTTAAGTGAGAGGTTTTTGTGTGTCATTATTTTTGATACAACTTGTCATTAGTTTTAACTTTGACCTGACTGTAATGAGGAATTTGGTTGTGCAAGCTTGCCTATTGTTTATCTATACTCAGACTTAATTATTGCTTCCCAGGTCAGTCATCACCATTTTAAGTGGAAAGGAATGGCTTTAACCCTTGGGATGATTCCCACAGAGTTTATGATGTGTACTTGGATCATGAGGTCAGATGCATAGAAAAAGTAGTCGGAAAACTTCTGGGATGGGAGTGGGGGTGGGGGTGGGGGTGGGGCGAAGTGCAGTCTAGCTACTTGGTGGAAGAGAAAAGTACAAGGCTTTCTCTCTGGCAGAAACACTGCAGGGGATGTGTGAATCAAGAACTAAGGTGCAGAAGAGTGGCCAGTGTATGGGGTCTTAGAGGAGTCCTTCTGTTTCCCTCCATGAAGCTTTTTTTTTTTTTTTTTTTTTAAATTTTCACTATTAAATTCCATATTGTGGGAGGCACTATTGATACGATGGCAAGGGTCATTTTTTTCTTGTGTCTAATTCCTGGGTATCGAAGGATGTTTAGCATCTCTGAGTTTCTTCCCCCAGTTATTTTGGTAACAGCAATGTCTCCAGAATGTTCAAAAATTACTAAACACATTAACCTGGTTAGTAGAGAACCAAGCATGACTCAGATGAGAAGCCAGAGAAATTTTCTTGGGAACAGAGAGGAGAGAAAAGCTTCAGAGTCTGTGGTAGATCATGTCAAATGGTAGACGTGCTAAAAATATCTGTGGAGGAGCACCAGCAATGAACCTTGCCTACTGGAATTTGGCTGAATATATCCCTTGTTAGGTGGGGAAGGGAGAAGGAAATATTTCTTGAGTAACTACTATGTGCTAGTATTTTATAGTAATTATCCAACCTATTCATCAGTATTCTGTGAATTAGGTGTAATTATTCAACTTTCATATAGGGAACTTGAGAGCTGACAGTGACAAAGTTGGGATAGGAATCCCTGACTGATTAAGCTGAAGCTGTCTCTCTGTAAAGGTTTGAACTCATTATGAAGCTTCCTCTGCATTCTAAGTTCAATGTTTTTCTTGTCATCCTGGGTATTCAAGATCATATAAAGAGATAAGAAAACTAGGGTTCTGTTACTTAACTTGAACAAGTCACCTCTACCATGAACCTGGTAGAACATGCCAATCAGAGCTGGGCCTGCTTCAGTGCTTGCAGCTACAGTGACTGTGTAATTCCTGAAAAAATTAGACCACGCTTTATGCCATGATGATCATAATTTCATCCTTGTGGCTAACAATATTGACCTGCTTGGGTCTGGGGTCAGTGGCAGAGACTGGACAGGTGTTAGATAAACCTGCTTCCCTTTCCACCAGGACATACAACTAGACTACATTCCTCCCTTCCTTGCAGTTAGGAGTAGTCATAAACTAGATTTTGGCAAATGGAATGTGACTGAAAGTTATGTACATCACTTCCAGGCCTGGCCTATAAAATCCTCCCTGGGGATCCTCCATCAGCCTTCCTCCCTGTCTGCTAGATAAATTTTGGCATCAAATGACCTTGAAAACCATGTGTTGAATGGGCCAGAGCCTTTTTCACCCTGGGTCACTGTGAAGTAAGCTCTTTTTCTCAGCCCCTCCCACTGTTGATTGAATCTTATACACTGGGTTAAACCCACTAGTGTGCTTAAATTAACTCTGACTTTCACTGGCTGGCAAGAGCTGACTGCTAGATTTTCAGGAATTGTGTAAGCCAGTTGACATCAAGTTGATAGCTTGGAATCAGTGTGATTGGAGCACTTACAATACAGAGGTTGGCAAGTGCTATAAATCAGGGCTTTTATTTCAGAGAGTCATTTTACCAGCACGCCACTGGTTAAGCCACTGAAATTTATTGTTATGTAGGTAGCATTATCATAATTTATATATATTCTGTGTCACAAAGTGACATTCTGCCTTAATATATCCTAAAAGGTGTGAAATTGGCTTAGAGGTTGGTGGAAGGTGGCAAGAGGTAGGATTTGAGGAAATAGAAATAAAAAGGAGTAGCATCCAGAAACATAGGACTTGTAAAATTTTAAAAAGTTCACTACTTTAGGACCCCAAATAGTTGGAAATAAGACAGGAATAGCTTTTATATAACAAAGGCTCCATTAAAAAGTAAATCTATATTCAGGTCTTTTTTTTTTTTTTTTTAATCATCACAAATAGTTTTAAGAAGTGAAGTGTTTAAATGCATTTAGATTTCGAGTTTCATTTTGAATCACTTGAAAAACAAAATTAGCCCTCTGGTTTGCTCTCACCATCATACTTACTGTTCCAGTTACCTTTTTTGCTGTGTATCAGACCACTTCAAAACCTAGTTGCAGCCAGGCATGGTGGCTCATGGCCGTAATCCCAGCACTCTGGGAGGTCAAGGTGGGCGGATCACTTGAGGTCGAGAGTTTGAGACCAGCCTGACCAACACGGAGAAACCCCATCCCTACTAAAAATACAAAATTAGCCAGGTGGGGTGGGGCATGCCTGTAATCCTAGCTACTCAGGAGACTGAGGGAGGAGAATCGCTTGAGCCTTGGAGGTGGAGGTTATTGTGAACTGAAATTGTGCAATTGTACTGCAGCCTGGGCAATGAGAATGAAACTCTGTCTCAAACAAACAAACAAACAAAAGACTTTAAAAATAACAATAATAATTATGTTGTTTAAAATAACAATAATAATTTATTTTGTTCACGAATCTGTAATTCGGGCGGAGCTCAGCTTGTCTCTGCTGCATGTGCTGTCAGGTAGGGTAGATTAATTGAAGGCTGGAGGGTCTGCTTCAAGGTGACACACATGTCTGGCCAATGTGTACTGGATATTGGCTTGGAGCTTGGATGGGATTGAGGGCTGTGGGCTTGGCTCCCTCCTAACATAGCCTTCTATATGTAGCTTGGGCTTCCTCACAAAATGGTGGCTGGGTTGTAAGTGTCATGGCAGAGAGCCAGGTGGAAGCTGTGTTGCCTTTTAAAAACTAGTTTGAAAGTTACATAGCATTATTAGCCCTGTACTCTGTTATTCCAAGCAGTCACAAAGGCCCTCCCCAGGTTTAAATGGGGAGAACATAGATTCCACTTTTTGACGGGGAGTGGCAAGGTTCTAGAAGAATGTGTGGGATGAGAAAGATGACTGGCTGTTTGCAACATATGTTCTGCTGGGGAGTGACAGAATCACAGCTCAGTTCATTTAGGAACCCATCTTAAGTGATCTAGAGAAATTTGTTACCTTAAAGTGATGTTTTGAAGTTAGTACATATATTTCCTACTAGTCTAAGCCTAAAATTTGTTATCCAAGTACTCTCACTACCCATCTTGCCATCAGAGTACCCTTCCTGCAGCCCAGGAAGTAAAAACTGGGTTGCTGAAAGATCCTTTGTCTCAGTGCTAATTTTCTTTGTGGCACCCAGCGTCTATTTCCAACACCAGATAACAATCAGAATACAGTCTATAGGGCAAGAGGTCCTGAAGGGATGCTTGGAGAAATTTAGAGAGAAACAAAGCCTTGTTACTGGATAAGACTAGGAGAGAATTCATGGCCGTCCATTTATCCATGGAGTATTTGTTGAAGGCCTTCTTTGTGTCAAGCACCATTCAAATCATTAAGGAGATAAAAATGAATGATTTACTTTTGTTCTCAAGGAAACTAAAGGTGGCGGTGAAGATGAGGATTGGAAGTGAATAGAGAGGCATCTATGTGTTTACGGACAGTTACTATAGACGAGTGCTAGAGAGGGGAACAGTGCTTGCGGAGTGCTGAAGATGATGGTGTCTCATTCTACTTAGGACAGTTGTGAAATGTGAAGAAAATTTGACCTGAATCTTCCCTTCCGAAAAATCAAGAGTCAAGTTCCTAGCAGAGGCGGAACTGCCAGCCCGGCTTTCCTGACTCAGAATCTAGTGCTCTTTTCATAAAATGATGCAACTTTTTAGATTAAGTTGTGCTATACACATTGCAAACACATTGGGAGTTCAGCTGTTAAAATTCCTTGTGAAGTTTTGTTCTTTAAATCCCGAAGAGACGCAGGCAAAGGTCTTGATGAGATATATTAACAAGGGACTGGGAGAGCAAACAAACAGACGTATTATGCAGAAATCTTATTGGATCTGAAAGCTTCAGTTTCCTTAACTAAATGTTCACAAGAGCTGCTAACAAGATACCACTGAGATTTGTTTTCATTTCCTTGCTTCCTTTTGCTTAGCAATTATCTGAGGGACATAGTAATATAATAGCCAAAACAGTAAACAAACAAACAAAAAAAATTAAGGACATGAATTAGCTGCTATCCAGAAATTAGGAATTAATTAAACAATGATGTACTTTTCTTAGGATCTCAGAAATTCATGATCCTAAAACAGTTGATCCTGAATATTTAACACAGAATTTGTTTTCTCCTCCATCTCGTAGAAATTTTGTATATTTGGTCCAGAGTCCTTGGAGTCTGGCCAAGACAAAGAGCAATGATTACTTAACTCCGCTTTGGCAAAAATTCTTAAAATTTTCTGATATTTTTGGTAACCATAAAGGTGGTGAAATATTCTTAAAATGAGAAACTTTTCAACTAAACTCATTTTAATTTAGAAAGGAGCATGCTACTCATGAAGTAAATTTAAGAGAAAAAGACACTGCTAAATGGGCACTGTACTTTTTTGCCATCCTGGCATATGAGGTGGGGTGATGAAGAGCTTTAAAGAATTGGGGACTATTTGGGACGTTTCTTGCATCTGGAAACGTTCTCAAAGTCTGTTTCCCAAACCTTGTCTTAAAGCTGTCATCCGATGAACTGTGTTCTGATGTGATGTGTTGTTCTGAGAGCCAAGGTGAATTTGTCATTATTTAATGTGTCTTCCTAAGCCTGGGACAGCTCATGGAGATCATTGCACCATTCATCTCAACGATCTTCACACTCTCATGAATGTAACTGTGTAATCAGATAGCTACTGCTGGCCCGGTATGACAAAATGCTAATTCTAATTATACATTATATTTTCAAATGCATTTCACAGTTTATAACTGAGTGAGAAATGCTTAATTCTTACCATGTGAACTTCCAGATTGCTATGCTGAGTGGTGCAGATGTAGCTTTCTTAAGAACCTTTGAAGCCAAAATTCAGCTTTTACCTCAAAACGTCTTACACTTGTAGTAACATACATGAGAAGCAGAGGTATGTCTTAGCATCCCGAGTATGTTTTCTGTCTCCACTGAACCCACATTTTGAGTGACACAGCATATGCAACCGTTTGGTTCTAAAAGTCTGCAGAGGAGTTT
The DNA here is from genome assembly GCF_049354715.1 of Callithrix jacchus. Classification (NCBI taxonomy): domain Eukaryota; kingdom Metazoa; phylum Chordata; class Mammalia; order Primates; family Cebidae; genus Callithrix; species Callithrix jacchus. The sequence continues at coordinate 32,915,874 of NC_133510.1, read as the reverse complement.
ATGGATAAAAAGGGGTTGGCCTATCTGACAGCTATTCATTCATAAGGGCTATTGGGTTCGGAATTAGATGCAGACAATATTTATTTCATGGTCTAGTGGATTTGAATTCTACACTAGATATTATGTAGATGCTTATGGTAGGATGAGATCCCTGAAAAATCCCAGATGCCTAAACAGATAAATTGATTGATTGATTGAATTAATGACTTATTGCTTTTAGGATGAAGACTAAAGTTTACAAATAGAATATTAGAGCCTCCGGGTCTCTCGAGATTCATCTGACCTCTCATTCTTCTCTCTCTTTCTGTGAACCAGCCACACAGGACCTAGTTTCTTGAATGTTGCCTGCTCTGTCCTGCCCCAGGGTCTTTGTACTGGCTGTTTCCCCTGCCCAGAAACTTCTCTCCCTCTTGGTGCCCTAGTTCACTGTGTTTCATCCTTTAGATTTCACCTCAAATGACACTTCTGCTGAAAAGCTGTGTTTTACAAACCATTGTGTACTCTATTCATGCTGTGTAACTCTCTTTCATTGTGCTTATCACATTGTGTAATTATTCACTTACTTGTGTGACTATTTGCTTGGTTCCTGCACGGGACTATATCCAGGAGCAGAGTGCACATGTCTCTTTGCTTCTCATTATAGTCTCAGGGTCCAAAATAGTGTCTGGTTTTCAAGGATGGTCCACAAATACTTGTTGAATAAAAATATACCATAAAGCACCTGGCACAGTGCCTGATATGCAGTAGGCACTATATAAGAAGTAAGTAGCAGATTAACCATTTAAAATACCATGCAATCTAAAATGTTTTATATATATTTATCTTGCTTTATGATTAATTTGACCTTATACTTCTCTTGACTTTCTGGAGGAACCTAAAACGTCACCTCCTTGGTGCCTCGATTTTCTCCAGAAAGGGTTGATAAAATAGCAGTGGCTGCATTGACCAATCCCAGAGGAAGTGTGAATACTGAATTGATGATGAGATATGAATGTGTTTTGGAAGAAATAATTCTTGTACTGAATAAATCAATGGACATCAGTATTGGGCCCCAGTCTCTTCCTCTCAGTCTTTTACATCTATAGAGAGGTCTCCATCCTTCTCTCTCTGTTCACTTCAGTCTTAATGGCTTTGAAGAAAAGGTGTCCGGGCAGTAAGTTTTATTTTTACTTCCTCTGGGCCAGGCCATTTGATATATACTATTTCATTTTTAATACTCATGCCTACCACTTGGGATAGATATTTTAATAATGATTTATGACTAAGAAAATTGAGGCCCAAAGAGGATAAGAAATTTGCTTGAGGTAACCTAGATAGTAAATGAGGTAGTTAGAATTTAAGTAAGTAAATGTCTCTTTTACTGAAATCTTATGATGTAACCCACTCTTCTAGAGAGCTTGAGTGTGTCTAATACCTGGAAGGCTTAGTTATCTACTCTAATTACAACAGAGTGTTTTAGCAGCATGAAAGCTGAGACACTGCTCTTTCTGGTGATTTGAGTGAGAAGGCAGCCTTCCTCTCAGGCATGTTTGCCTGCCTCAATTTACTAAAGACCTGCTGGGAAGAAATGTTGACACAGCCAGACTGACAAAAATATGTCTGGTGGACTAGCATAACCCAAATGGAGTTGGAGTTTGAGCCAGGTAGAGACCCTGGAGGCCTCTGGAGAGGGCTTGTATAAGAGGGAGGCTGGCATAGGGAGTTGGACCCAGCCTCAGCCTGGAGGTGAGAGTGAGAAGCATGACAACCGTCTGTCATGGGGCTTACTCTAACCCAAGCCCTGGGAAAAAGCATCACCTGTGGAGAAGAAGCCTGCCAATAAGTCATGTGGCTGTGAACCCAGGTGAATGTCATACAGAAGGAATCGTCTCTGTTCATACAACTCTTGTGTGGCATGCCAATTTTACTGTCAGAATTTTCGAGGAGCAATGCTACAGGAGCAGAAATTCTGATCCACAGTTGACTTCTATTGTGGAGCTGTGTGGTCGTGGTTCACCTGAGAGATGTGGGGAACAATGGCCCAGTAGATTTACCCTGAAGATTCCTTGACGTAGTTGTGGCAGAAGAAGGACTTCCTTTTTTTTTTTTTGAGATGGAGTCTCGCTCTGTCGCCAGGCTGGAGTGCAGTGGTACGATCTTGATTCACTGTAACCTCTGCTTCCCAGTCTCAAGTGATTCTCCTGCCTCGGTCTCCCAAGTACCTGGAACTACAGGTGCACACTATCATGCCCAGCTAGTTTTTGTATTTTTAGTAGAGACGAGGTTTCACCATGTTGGCCAGGATGGTCTCAATCTCTTGACCTCATGATCTGCCTGTCTCAGCTTCCCAAAGTGCTAGGATTACAGGCGTGAGCCACAGAGCCCGGCCAGAAGGAGGACTTCCTGAATGTTCACACATCTTTTGGAATCAAACACAATTATCTGTTAATACTGGCAAGGGTCTATCTGTATTCATCATTTAGTGAAGCCTGAAACTTTAGGGTTCCATCTAAGATCACAAGATTAATGAGCCAGATTTCACAGGCAGGTTCTGTTAGGCATGGGGGCCTGGGTCTGTGAAAGGGAACACATTAAACTTTAGCATTTATGTAAATTTTTACTTTCTCTTAATTAAGAAACTCCATATCAAACAGAATACTACTTTAAGATTCTGACTAGTTTGTGATTATAAATGGAGAAAGAGTAATTCAGGTTCCCATAATAAGTAAATAAAAATAATTGGACTAGAATCACAGGATAACATCAAGATAAATGCATCTATTTAGTAAATATTTATTCACATTTAGCCTTCTACTAGATGCTGGGGATAAACTGGTGGGATCATGAAGCTTATGGACTAGTGGGGAAAGAGAGACATTAAAATATATTATACCATCTCGTATAATTAAATAATTACGTAACTGATGTGAAATTACTGGAGTGGTAAGTGCTATGGTGAAGTCAGTGGTGCCGGGACAGCATTGATGAATAGGGGAATCTGGCTTAGTTGAAAAGGTCAGTCAGGCTTCCTGAATAAAAACAAATATCTACATGAGCATTTGGATTTTGTGGGGTGGGTAGCTGGCAAAGCACTTTTAGAAAGTGCGGCGAGGAAGGCCTAAACCTCAGTGGGGAGAGGAAGCAAGCACATCCTAGCTTTGCTGGCCCAGACCTAGGATGATGAACTAGTAGATTCCTTGATTTCTCTTTAAATCGAATAGTGCCTGAGTTGTCTCCATTTAAAAATGTTTTCTGATCGTGTGTAAGAACATGAGTTTGACTTTCCCCACATCCTAGATTTAGAAACTTCCTGATTTATGAAACAGGGATGCAAAGATCTGTTTTACCAACCTTCTCAAGTTACTTTGCAGATTGATACAAATAATATGGCCTTTATATGATTCTAGGAAGAAAAGTTAGATACTTTCCTCATTGTGGGGTAATGGGAAGTATATATTTAGTCCTTGTCCACCGTCAGTTGCTGGCACAGAGATTCTGAAACCTTTGGAATTTCCTGAGTGATAAGGGTGACAGAAACTTCTTTTGTTCTAATGAGATGACTCTTGCGAGGGCCTCCAGATAACTTCAGGGTGGGGGCCAGTCGCCAGAAAGGCCAAGTCTTGTTTAGGAGCTTGGAACTTTTAGCCCCATCCTCTGACCTCCAGAGAGGGCCGAGGAAATGATAATTTAGTTCTGTCACCAATAGCTAATGATTTAATTAATTGCACCTATGTCATGAAACTTCTGTAAAAACCCCTAAACCTCCGGGTTTGGAGAGCTTCTGGTTGGCAGTCATATCAAGATGCTGGGAGGGTGGAGAACCCAGAGAGGGCATGGAAGCTCCGTGCCCCCCCACAGCTTGCCCTGTGCGTCTCTTCCATTTGGCTGTTCTCAAGTTATAGTCTTTACAATAAACTGGTAATAGTATGTAAAGTGCTTTCTGAGTTCCATGAGTTGTTCTAGCAAGTTATTGAACCTGACAGAGGGATCTGAGGGAGCTCTGAACTGGCAGTTAGTCAGGTAGATAGGTGGGTAGCCTGGGTACCCCATTTGCAGTGTCTGAAGTTGGGACAGTTTCTTGGACTGAGCCCTTTACCTGTAGAGTCTGGGCTAACTCTGAATGGTCAAAATGGAATTGAATTGTTGGACACCAATTGGTGTTGGAGAATCAGAGAACTGGTTGGTGTAGAAATCAACTTCCCACTTTTTAATGTCTAATTTTAATCTGATCCATTTGTAGGTAAAAATTTCAGGCCATGAACATTAGGCTAATATGACTCTCTCACAGGGTAGTAAAAGTAGCATGATTCAACACATTGTTCTCTGGGAAAATGTTCCAGAATTCTCATGGTGGACAGCTGGTGACACTCAGGGAACTAAGAATAGAGAGCTGTCATCATGTCACCTTCAAATGGATTCCAGGGACCTTTCATGTTGGGGTTGTATAACAGTTTTCATCTGGCATGTTTGCCTAATTTATGTTTTTAAATGAATGAAGTTAATACTTATTAAAAATTGTATTCATAGAAATATACAAATCTCTTTAAAGCCTGCATTGCAGAAAAGTGGCCATGCAAAGTAGACTACCTGAATAAATGCTGGATAAGAAGCTCTGAGAACAGCACCCTGGCTACAGTTTTGTTACACATGTGGAGGCTGGTATAAACAAACATCCAGACCCTTCAAGAAGCACATCCAGACCTCTTCTATCTAAAACTTTTTATTTCATATCACAGATTCCCTTGACTATCTCTCTGTCTCCAGTATATTCTGACTTTCAGCAGCGTATCTATACAACTGTGGTAATATTAATAGGCTGTTAGTCACGAATCTCATCAGCTCACAAAGAAAAGCCAGTCTTTTCCTGGGTGTCCTTTGTTCAAATAGTTCCATGCCTTCAAGTCAGTTCTCAGCATCTGTACCACAGCAGTGGAGGGGAAACCTAGAGTGGCCCTTAGAGGCCCAATCTTTTGGCTATAAGAAAATATTACAGATTGAAGTGGTTTAAAAAACAGAAATTTATTTTCTCATAGTTTTTGAGGCTGGAAAGTTCAAGACCAAGGTGCCAACAGGGCTCTCTTCCTGACTTACTGATGGCTGCTTTCTTGCTATTGTGTCACATGATAGGGGAAGATGGAGGAGACTCAGTGGTAGAGATAGAGAAAGAGAGAGCTTTCTCGGCTTATAGGGCCAGAATCCTATTGGATTAGGGCTCCATCCTTATGACCCCATTTGTCCTTAGTTAAAGACCCTATCCCAAAGAACTTATCTCCAGATAAAATCACATCAGGGGTTTTGGCTTCAGCATGTGAACCTTGGGCGGGGGACACAATTCACAGAACCAGTATGAGTATGGTGGGTCCCCCGTCCTCGGAAGCACCCACGGCAGCAACATCTCCACTGTAAGTCAGATCTCCATGATGTTATGTACAACTGATAATATGCAATAGGAGACACAGAAGAGAGCACAGTTAATCCTAGTGGGAGCTGGGGAAGCCTACCTGGAAGAAGTGAGATATAAACCACATTTCCAAGGATGGACAACATTTTGAAAATGAAAATACATGAAATAAAAAGAAAGAAAATGCATTTATGATAGAGGAAGCACCTTGGGAGAAAGGTAAAAGCAGGAAAGTAAGGGAAACTTGCGGAAGCAGAGGTACACTAGGTCGGCTGAAAGATAAGTTTTTTGGGGCGTGGGTGGTATAGTGCTGATGAAACTTCAAAGGGTGGAAATTGGGAAGTGGTGGAGAGAGATTTGAAAGGCAGACAGGAATCTGGGCTTCATTTTATCCACCTGTGTTGCTGATAGCAGCATTTGATCAGGGAAGCAACAGCATGAGAGCAGTGTTGCAGGAGAACGGACTGACAAGGAGAAGATTCTAGAGCAGTGCTGTGATATGCAAATAGAATGTTGGCCAGGCACAGTGGCTCAAGCCTGTAATGTCAGCACTTTGGGAGGCTGAGGTAGGAGGATAGCTTGAGCCCAGGAATTTGAGGCTGTTGTGAGCCGTGATCACACCACTGCACTCCAGCCTGGGTGACAGAGCAAAACCCTGTCTCAAAACGAAAACAACAACAAAAGAAACAGAATGTGAGTTACAAGTACCAGCCACATGTAACTTTAAATTTCCCAGTAGCCACATGTATTAGTTGCCTATTGCTACTATAACAAATTACCCCAAACCTAGTGGTTTAAAAAAGCACAAATGTATTCTATTACAGTTTGGTAGGTCAAAAGTCTAAAATCAAGATGTTGGCTTGGCTGTTTTCCTTTGGAATCTTTAGGGAAGAATCTGTTTCATTGACAACTCCAGATTTTGGAAGCCACTTATGTTCCTTGGCTTGTGGCCCCTTCTTTCATCTTCAAGCCAGTGGGATAGTATCTTCTGCAGTTAAATCTCCCTCTGCCTCCTTCTTGTAAGGATCCCTGTGATTATGTTGCACCCATCCAGATAATACAGGATAACCCCTGCATCTCAATATCCTTAGCTTAATCACGTACGCAGTCTTTTTGTCATATAAGGTAACATATACACAGGTTTCAGGGATTTGGATGTCGATATCTTTGGGAGGTCATTATTCAGCTACATTAAAAAGTCTAAAGTGAGGCTAGGTGTGATGGCTTATGCCTGTAATCCCACTGCTTTGGGAGGCTGAGGCAGGCAAATCACTTGAGGTCAGGAGTTCAAGACCAGCCTGTCCAACAGGGCAAAACCCCGTCTCTACAAAAATAGAAAAATTAGCTGGGCATGGTGGCATGTGCCCATAGTCTCACTTATTCAGGAGGCTAAGACAGGAGAATTGCTTGAACCCAGGAGTTGGAGGTTGCAGTGAGCTGAGATTGCACCACTGCACTCAGGTCTGAGTGACAGAGACTCTGTCTCAAAAAAAAAAAAAAAATCTAAAACAAGACTAGTGAAATGACTTACTATTTTAATCTGATGTATTAAAATGTTTTAACATGCAATCAATATAGAAAGTATTAATTATATATATGTAAAATTTCCTACTAAGCCTTTATAATGCATTTTATTTCAAATTAGGCACATTTCAGGTGAATACACATTTAAGTCAGCATTGAGTGAATGGTGGGATCTAGTAGGAAGCAGTAGGGAAAACTGGGTGATAGAGACAATGGTCATTAGCTAGTCATTGACCTCAGGATTATTTTTTTTGGGAGAGGGCACTTGCGAGTTCTGTTTTGGACACATAAAGGGGCTGTCCAGCAGGAAGGTAAGAACGAAAGTCTGGAATTCAGGGAGGGGTCAGACTAGAGGCCGAGATATAGAATTGTTTTGTGAGATGGTTAGATCAGTGATCATGGCTGAGGACAGAACCTTGGGAACACCTATGTCAAGAGGGCAGGGGGAGGAAGGGAAGACTGAGGAGGAGACAGAGGGGAGAGTGAGGGAACTTCTAAGAGGAGATGGGAGAGAAATGGTAGCAGCTGGTGGGAGCAAGGCACAGCAGTCCAACCCCAGCAGTGTCTCCCAGGTAACCGTGAAGCGTCTCTTCTTCAGTCTGGTGTATCTCACTCCGGATCTAGTGTGATTACTCAGTCTCCCACACAGAGGTGCCTTCTATCCCTCAGTGGGAGTGGGAGTGGGAAGATGCTGATTTACAAAACTGTTTATGTTAAAGAATAACATTACAGCTGTATCTACCAAGTGAGTTTGGCATTTGGGAATTACGTGGCTAATTTGATGAGTACAGAGAGCAGAAGGGGATGTGTCAGTACCCTTTCCCAACAACCCTTAAGGAATTTCTCTCTACAGGGATCAAATTAATTGAATAATTGTCAGCTCTTCCTCCAGTGTGGTCATATTTGAAATGATACATGACTCTGTACTTGTTTGGGACAAACAATCTCACTTCCTTCCTAGATCCTTGCTTCTAACCTTTGAAAGAGGCAGTTCTGTATAATAGGTGAGTGTGAGCTTGGGAATCAAGCTGCCAGGGTTCAAATCCCTGGTCTGCCTCCTGCTAAATATTTGGCTTTGAGCTCCTTAACCTCTTTGTGCCTCAGTTTCTCAGAAAAATGGTGACAGTATTCACTTCCTATTCACAGTATTGACTGAACAGTATTCACCTCTTATAGTTGTTGGGAGGGTTAAGTGAATGTGTATGTATATAGTTATATCTACATACACATCTTTCCTCTGAATATTTCCCAAGCATTTGGAACATTCTGTCTGTAATGTGAATAGGGTCACAATATGAAATGTGATGATATGAAATGACTTCTCTGGTGATTAGATAGTTTATGTCTTCTATTTCTTAAGATTGTTCTATCTCCGGCTTTTCTCAGTTCAATCCTTTCATTGCCAGCCTTGCACTAAAATGTGGAGACATTTGTTTGCATTTCTTCCGTAACATAGTGTTTAGTCACAGACAATCTAACAGCTGAAAACCTGCTTAAATAATCCCTGGTTTAACTGACTCTAGCCAGAGTAATTTTTTTTTTTTTTTGAGAAAGGCGAAAAGTTCAAACACACCTAAGTTGATATTTATATTGCTATGTTTTGGAACTATTTTCTCATTTTTTATTCAATCCAAAGTGTAAGACAAAAACTTTGCAGAGTTAAAACAGTTTTACAAGACTCAAATATTACCAATAGACATTTCCTTCCTACTTTTCAAGAAAATGACTTCTTGTGCATTGGTACAGAGTACAAGTGAGAAGATAAGCCATCTGAATATCTTCATGTTTTATTCTCTGATTTATTTGCACCAAAAAAGAATCTATGAGCAGAAATAAAAAATTATATTTTTCCCATTCCAATAACTATTAAGATTAAATTGAAAATGTATATACACAAGCAGACATTTTAAAGACCATCTCTTTCCATATTAGGGGTTTTATTTATTTGCTTATTTTTTTGTTTTTTGTTCACTCATAACCTAGGAAACTAATATCCATTTCTTGCAAAATTCTGTAAGGTTGGAACTTCTTTATTCTACTCCACGGATGACACCTAGAAAATACCAGCTACATTCTTTTGAGTCCACATTATCAGCCTTTTAAGATGATCAAGCATAGTAGTTTCTTAAAAAAGATCTTAGCAATGCACAATAATACTCTATTTATAGTTTCCTAGAGCCTTTTTTTTTTTTTTTTTTAGTAACTAAGTGCATGATTGAGACTGGTGATTCTTAACCAGAGGCAGTTTTGTCCTCAGGAGACATTCAGTGACATCTGGAGACATTTTTGATTTTTGTGATGTGGGAGTGGGGGCGCTACTGGCATCTAGTGGGTAGAGGCCAGGGTTGCTACTCAACATTTTACAATGCACAGGACAGACTGCCAGCCCCTCTGCCCCCCAACAAGAAATTCTGGGTCCACACATCAACAGTGCTGAAGTTGAGAATCCCTGCTCCAGAGCCTCTACATTCTAGAGAGCCAGGTCCCAAAGCGGGGCATAGAGAAAAAAGCAACAAGAGAAGGACGTGATAGGAGTCCTGCTTATTTTAAAGATTAGCATTCATGCTTTTGTTATGTTTCTGGCAAGTTTAACAACAAATGCTATTATCCTGGGGAGCAACTGCAGCCATTCCAGGCAGCCATAGAACCACCATTTTCTTTTTGTGGAAGTTCATAATTTGGACATCTCTTGGGGATCCTGTGGTCAACCAGGTCTTGTGGATCAATGTCTATGTAGTCTTTCCTTGGCATATATGGAAGGAGGCAAATTGATTTCTGAGGTTAAACTGGTTTCACTTCAGAGAAATTAATCCCAGCAGAAATACGTTGTCAGAAATTTTAGGTGAGCCATCTAGAGAGAGAGATGAATGTTGTGATCAAGCCTTTACCTTACGGAGAGGTTCATTGCAAGAAAATGAAAATAAAACACAAAGATCATAGACTTTGCAGCCTGCTAAACTTTGCTTAGTAAAAGTCCCAGCTCTGTTACTTCCACTTAGAAAAATTACCTGGTCTCCAGGAATCTCAATGTTCTCCTTTGTAAAGTGGGAACATAGTATATAACTTGCAGTTTGTTAATAGAACAGAAAATATATGTAAAACGCCCAGTGTTGGATATACCACACAGTAGAATCTTGGTATATTTCCGTTGTTTTAACTTAGCGTCTGAGCTGCAAATTAGACAATTCACATAATGAAAGGAGACAAATAGTCTGCTTATTTCCTAGGTAGAGTGCAGGAAAAAGTTTAGCTGCAAGAATCCAGTGTCGTCTCCGCACTAGCTATTGCTGCCAGGTTGGTTGACCTTGTGGAATAAACCCACTGATTTGGTCTAGAATTTTCTCTAAAGAGCTCTAGTTGTGTAAGCCATATCCGTGATAAACAGGTCACAGCCATGATGAAGCAGGTGAAGGAGACTCTTCTTCTGTCATGGTTACTTGGTTGTTTTTCCATCTCTTTTGAGCTTTCCTCATGCCCTGTGAACATCAGGAACTCAAAGTCTCTGTAGGTATCAGAAGAGGCACACCAGCCTGCATGGGAATGACATGATCAGCCAGAGAGAGGACCTAGATTCCAATCGCGGTTTTGTTTTCCCCTCTGAAGTTATACGACCCAAGATTATGATGCTTAACCTTTTGTTTACCCCTGACCTCAGCTTGACCATAATGGTTATTGGGAAATTCACCACCATCCAAAAGGAATGTTTGGAAGGTTAACGACATAATTGTGCCTAATCCTGGTGATGAGGAGGGTGTAAATGTCTACCTTCCGGAAGTGCATAATAAATCTTGGAGGTAAACTGCATTTCCTCTGTTGAATTAAACATATCCTAAAGGGAAACCATATGAAGACCTTTCAGTTTTAAGGTTTTTGTTCCCTTCAGGGTCCTGTTGAGAGTTCCAGAACTTCTAGAGTGAGGCAAATCTATTCCCAGCACAAATGGAACTTTTGATCTGAAAGGGCTCTGAGTTCCCTGCAAGGAAGACAGTTTGTGCTGTTCTCTAGTTAGGTCAGCATGCAACATTTCCCTTGCATCCTTCCCTGAATCAGTTACAACACCTGTCTCCAGGTCAGGGGAACTCAGATTGTTCAGCTTGTGTTTTATTTTATTTTTTTCTGGATTAAAGCCCTTACAGACTACTGTCTCTATCTGATGCTGCTTTAAGATACAAGTTGGACCCCAAATCTAGACCTTTCTAAAAAACTTCTGCTGCCTGTAGGAAGGTACACTTTTAAATCATTGAAACCTCAGTTATCTGACATCACAAGTTTCACTTGACCTAAGGGGAGAATGGAAAAAAATGTGAGGGTGGGCCTGACCACTGGGAGAATGTGGGGAAAATGGGAAGGAGAGGGCAAAGTTCTTGGTGTTTCCCCAGGGTCAGCGATTCATTTTAAGCAAAGGATTAATTCTATGTAAAGATGAAAACTAGATATTTGTGAGCCTGTACTGTCTTCTATGTGTGATGCAAGACATGTTCACATGCATTATCTGGCTTAATCTTTGCATCAGCTTTCTGAAGGGGTGTTATTATCACCATCTTTACAGATTGGGAAAGAGTGCTTATTTGCCCAAAGTCACACAGCTTATAGATCTTATAAATCAGAGCCAGGATTCAAATCCAGAGTAGTCTGACTCCTGCAGTCATGCTTCCCTTCCCCCCACCCACAATAAACCAAGATCCTTTTGCAAATGGCAGATTTCCTTCACCTTTCCCTTGTACTTAGTTATTTCACCCCTTTATGACTTTTCTCCCCAAGAATTTTGGGAAATTCAGTTGAACTAAGGCATGTGAGCACGTGAAAATGGAGGCAATAAGCTTTTTGCAAACTTGATGACAACCACTACTGAAAATACCATTGTATTTGTAGTTGTAAAGTGCTTAGTATATGAATTCAACCCTATTATTAACTAGTAATAGTGTGTATTATCATAATAAGATACAATTATTTAGCTTGGGTAAAATTGGAATGGTGTATATTTTAGGTGTCATCCATGTTCTATCTTTCTAGACTCACTGAAAAATAGTTTATTTGATGAATTGCATCAAAATCTGTTTCTCATAGGAAGTTGATTTGCATTAAGTTTTCACATCAAATTTTTGCCTTTACTCGGGAACTTCCTGTTTGCCAGTAACATTCACCAGTTCAAATTTATTAACACTGAAAATGTCTCAATTAGATAGCATACATATGTCGTATAATTCTTGACATGACACACGTATCCATGGGAACCATTTGGCCTAACTAGCTAAATTCCTAGTGTGTTTAAGAAAGGTAAAGTTACTTGGAGACATGTCTGCTCCTAGCTCCAGACTGCTGGGCAAGAAGCCCCAGAGACTGGATCCTGACAGCCAGACACTACCAACACCATGAGATCCTTTCCCATTGCAGTGGGCTTACTAAGTAGCCCTGCCACTACAGAAAATACCTAATTAGTAGGCAATAATTCTTCAACTCTTTCACCTTTGACTTTTGGAGGGCATCTCTCCTTTCCCCTTTGTAACCATTAGAATTGATTAGAAGAGGCAATTAAAATCAATATGTAACATTCTGCAACTTTTTAGTGATGGTGATTTGAAAAATAGTTGGTAGGTAATTTTGAAATAATAAGCTCAAATGAGTTTAGAAAAGATGCTTGTTCTAAGAAATTCATTTCTCTGACTTTATATATTTGATATGCATATTTCATGTATTTGAACACTTCAAATATTTGAACATATATTTATTGATCTCATGTGATGGCTCCCGTCCTCTATAAGCTTATAATGTGGTATACAAGTAAATGCAATATAGTAAGTTTAACATAAGGAAGTATGTGGTTTGTGACATGCACTTTATTACCACCAGCAGCAAGAATTATTCAGTTTAACAGTCTTTTGCTTGTGTGTTGTGTGCTAGACTGAGTGCTAGATTACAGGGATAGCAAGGTAAACCAAAAATGAATCATTGGATAGCCAGTGTTAGGATTAAAAAAACGTCTTGTGAGGGGTAATGGGTAAATAAATAAATGACATTTAGGAATGTCAGCATACTTAGGAACAGGTCAGGGCTCCTCACATCTCAGAAATCTTGGCTTGGTGTTAATGCCAGCTTCTGCTTTTATTTGCTTAAGAATCTCCTGTTACATTCCTGGCTACCTTCAGTTTAGAATTCTTTAGGGCCCAGCCTGAAAGCTGCCTGTTTGCTAGTGGAGGAGAGGAGGTGGATATGTAGTATGAGCATTGCCTCTGTGAAGGTGCTAGAAATAACCCAAGTTCCTGGGAACCTTTCAGGAGATGGAGATTTACTAGGGCTTGGACCTCAGCCACCATTGTAGCCAAGGGCCCAGAATCAAATTAGGTAATAGAGACTGGATCCAGCTTGCCCAAGGGTTTGGCAGGAACACAAGTGTCTGTGTGCCCGCTGGTGCATCATGTTGGTTCTGTGCCTGCTGCAGGGAAACGCTGAAATTGTGTTGATTACCATGCATCTAAACATCGGACCTCCATCCAAGTGGCTTGCTTCAGTCCCTGGATGGGACAGGTGGGACCCAAGACCCCCTCTGCCCAGACTTTCTCTATTTAGGTCTCTTGCTCTCAGTTGCTTGCCCTACGGGGAAGGTTGAAAACCATTTTTAGTTGCTGGCTGCCCCAAGGGATAGAGTGAGTCTCGTTTAGCAAGGAAGAAGCCGGTGAATCTAGCTTTTGTTTCGCAATTGTTTGGGACATTCTTACGACAGAGGATTTCATGATGAGTAAATTTTGGTTATTCTAAAAGGAAAATCATCCACTGATGTATTTGTCTTCTGGCTGTGGTTTCTGAAGTCATATTAAATTACATTAAAAGTACTTCTCTCATTGCCACTGGTCTTTTACTATTCAATTAGACATTTAAAAAGATAATAGGTGGGCGAAAGATAAAAAGCTGAATGATTGTCACTGCCTTGGGGGAGATGTTCTCATGGAGAGGAAGTGTACTGCTGGGCAATGCAGGGAGGTCATTTATGGGCAGCTGGATGGTTAGAATTCTCTCTTCTGCTGCTCTGTTTTCTCTCTTAAAGTGTAGCTTAGCTCTGCCAGACTAGTTATTTTAAGCTCTTGCAAATGATTTCAAAGCTTTATCTTTGCCCTTGGCTCCAGTAAATTGGGGCCCCCCTGTGCCGTGCTCTCTTGGCATTAAAATAGATCTGAGCTGCTCAAGGACTGGGGAGGAGGTGGGTTGCAGAGGGGGAAGGCAGACAACAGGGGCAGTGGGGGGCAGGCCGGCGGGGAGGGATGCTTTCAGGGCTAGACCATTAAGGGTGCTTCTTTAGGAAGCTTGAGGGATAGAAGTACCGTTCTGGACAATGTGTAAACCTAAGCACCATTTTAAAAGCCTTTTTGGTATTAGCAAAGGAAATCCATTTAGGCTAGTTTGTATTTCATTTCTCTTGTTTTCTTGTTTTAAAATTAATATTTCCCCTTTATGATAGGTATCCATCTTTCCATCCATCCATCTAGTATCTATACTAGCATCTAGTTTTGCAGAGAGATTTCAGTAGTGAGAGGGAGAAAGAAATGTTGAGAAAGATATTTTGAGCATTCTGCTTAGGAGTTTCAGTCAATAGAAAAAGCGGTGTCCGGGAGATAGTACTGGACTGTTATTCATTAGAATGCCTGTAAGGAACCAGTACGAACTGTGGGCTGCAGTGTCCCCTGCATCTGGAGTCTATTGGAAGACGTGCTGGCACTGAGGAGGAACAGTCGACATCTTACCATCTGTGAGCTCTCTGTGAGGGGCAGGGGATCAGACAAGCCCTAAGTGAGCAGGCAGATTAATTTGAGGGAATTTGGATGAGGTTATTTCCTCCCTTTTTGGCTCAAGACTCTCTCAAATCTCATTACTAGGATTCTTTTTGTTGGCTTATGGGCCTTGTTACTGTCCCATAGCAGTCTTATCAGGTTTTTATACTTTAGTGTGAATTAGTTTATTGGCTTCTTTCTTAGAACCAGGGAGAATGATGAGTAGATAATGAGGGAGAAGGCCAAAGGGAAAAAGGTAAAGAAAGTGAATGTTTGGGTGTACTACAGGTCAGCTTCTTCTGATGGAGACACTTGCCCTGCAGGGCCTGCCAGCAGCAGCACTGCCTGTACCATTCAGTTCTCCAAACAGAACCCTCTTTCCATTATTGAGATGTGACATCTGTTTAAAATTATGTCACTTGTACCCAGATAGTCAAGTGATTGGCACCTTTTTCAGAATAAGTGTGAAGGTAATGAGCCAGATGCTTCCAGGAGAGTATGTTATTACCTGCATGTAAATTAGTCACAGGATTTTGCATTTAGTTTTTTAGGCCACCATTACATTACTCCTACAGAGTACATTTTTTTTTTTTTTTTGAGATGGAATCTTGCTCTGTCACTCTGATGGGAGTGCAGTGGTGGGATCTTGCTCACTGCAACCTCTGCCTCCCAGTTCAAGCAATTCCCCTGCTCCAGCCTCTCAAGTAACTGGGACTACAGGCATGTGCCGCCACACCCAGCTAATTTTCGTGTTTTTTTTCTTGCTTTGTTGTCTAGGCTGGAGTACAGTGGCATGATATTGACTCAGTACAACTTTTCCCTCCCAGGTTCAAGCAATCCTTCTGACTCAGCCTCCCTAGTAGCTGGGATTACAGGCACCTGCCACCATGCCCAGCTAATTTTTGTATTTTTAGTGGAGACAGGGTTTCACCATAATGGTTAGGCTGGTCTTGAACTCCTGACCTCAGGCAATCCACCCACCTCGGTCTCCCGCAGTGCTGGGATTACAGGTGTAATCCATCATGCCTGGCTCTCGAGAGTACATTTTAAATCACTCTTCTGGCTTGAAATTATTGTATGTATAAAGAATGGATTCTTTTGTCTCCATGTAATATCTTTCTTCCAAATAAGAATAATTAAAAACACTTAACACTAGGGATTTGTATATTGATTTACCAGCATCTTTTAACCAGGTTCCATAAAATCTTTATGAGGTCTCTAGCAGGGAAGTATATTATTAATCACATTTTTCTAAAAGATAAGCTGCTAAAGTTAGGCCTAACTGCTTACTATGATAAACTGCTGTGTGTATTTTTGCCTCTTAGGTGAATCCTCTTAGCTGTTGAATTATCCAAATTCTTCATTCAGGTCCCATTTAAGTAACATCTCCTGGATATATACATATTTTTCATGAACATTGAGGACTTTGTACTGTGCCGGCTTGGATTCACTGTAACTATGTTTCCCAGAATCTTTTTTTCTTTATGGTTTCAGGTTAACATTGGCCACAGGTTTTTGCCCAGGATTGAAAAGCCAAAGTGACCTTGCCAGCTATATTATATTCTGAAGGTAGGTGGTGGATCACAGACCCTGTGGCAGCTCACACGTGTGGTGGAGTCTGCTGGCTTACCTAGTTGGTGTAGGGCAACTCCCATACCTGAAACTCCTCCAGCTCTTCAGGTTTCTTCCATCAGCCTCCCCAAGTGCAAAGGCAAGTGGGTATTTCACTCAGGGCATCAGGACTGAGATGGTGGGAGACAGATAGAGGTCCCAGCTCATCCTCATGGTTTCCAGTTTGTTCTTATTTTCACTTACATTCAGTTTTCCCTCCTCTCTGTCTCTCTGGCCGAATTATAGTGAATTAACTATAGTGGACCAATCTAGTCACAGTGACCACAGCCTCCGTAGACTCTTCCCTCAGCCTGCATATACTGCTCCTACAATTGTGTATGGTCTAATGTCTATAATAAATCCATTTTCTATATTATTTGTAGTGATATGGTGGTGACCATGTAACCCTGAGTAATACCTAGAAATTTAGATTTATTTAGCAAGCATGTGAAATGTAAGCTACATGAGATTTTCCAAGAAGTTACCAAACCATTTCGGGATATAGATAATATTTCTTAAATATAAGATGCCAGAGGTAGAGATAGAAAGAGCGAGAGATTGTAATGGTGTAATGTAAGAAGTAATAGGGTAGCAATATAGTAAACTTTTCTCACCATGTAATTTCCTGTCCCCAGAATAGTGCTTGACACATAACTCCTCACTAAATAATAATTGGGTGAGAGTCACAAGTTTGGCCTCTTTAACTATGAAGAGATAAGATATGCAAATACGTTTTGATTTTATCTTACATTTCAGATGCTGTGAGACTTCCAACTAGAGATTTGGGATTTGACAACTGATTCTATGGATCTGATGTCAGCAGAAAAATCTGAATGAAATCTGTGTAAATTTTAGGACTATTAATATATAATGGGCATGGATAAGAAGTCAGGAAGAGAGATAAGAGGGGAGAAGGGCTGAGTAAAGAACCTTGGAAAACAAAATAGAATATTATACCAAATTTTTACTTTCTGGTAATTGAATTATACAGCCACATCTTTGACTTCATGGTTGATGAGGTACACATCTCTACCTTGACATAGGCTGGGCTACATAACTTACTTTGGCTAATGAAATGTTAGTGGACGTGATGTGAACAGTGGCTTGAAATGTGCTTGAGGAATTGGACTTCCCCTCTTCTGTTCTGGTGATGAGAGAAACATGCCCCCAGTTGCTGCTGTTCCTTCAGGCTGGGCCCAGAATCAAAACAGGTAGAGATCAGAGCCCAACTTGCAACCCAGAGTCAAGCCCAACTGACGCACAGTCTGAGGCTGAGCCCACCCTGGTTTGGCAAAACTATAGTTCACCTGCTGACTTGAAAATGTGGGAATAAATGCTTGAATAATCCCTGAGTTTTGGAATTGTTTGTTAGGCAGCATTACTGTAGCAATTGGTGACTAATATATACAGCAAATATAAATGGAAGAAGAAGAACTTATGAAAGGATCTGAGAAGGAAGTGCCAGACAGGTGAGGGAGAGCTCAGGAGCAAGGAGTATTTTAGGTGCCAAGAAGAGAGGGTTTCAACAAGGAAGAAGTGGCAGTCAGTTTCAAGTGCTTCAAAGGCCAAGAAAGTCAAGGACCATAATAGAATTCATTGGATTTGACAATGATGAGATTGATGAAATTCATATCTGATTTCTACAAATTTCTCTGTGAAGTAGGAGATGCAGTCTTCTGAGAGTAAGGAGGAAGAACAACAGAGGCCTGCAAGAAAGTGGTAAAAGTTTGAAAATTCACTGAAGGGAAGGGGAGATAGAGACCATGTGATTTTTCTCTAGCAATGACCATAACCTTGATATAGAGAAGAAAAATCTAGGTGATCGATGTGGTGTTGGAGATTGTTGGGATGTGTTAACAAAAAGGCAAATATTCTTGTCAGTCCCGTCTGTTATTGACCCTCCTGAATTCCTGTAGCACTAGAATCCATAATGTATACTTTTCTATTTTTTCATATGTTGTCTTATATTCTTTCTTGCTTTATGTGCTAACAGTATTTTATCTCTCTCTTTCCATCTCTGTTTATTCATTGACCCATTCATCTGTCTGTCCATTTATCCATCCACTCGCCTATTCATTCTTTATATTAGTCCCCCAAGGATATGAGGGAATTTACACATAATACTATATTGAAATGTTAAATTGAAAATACAACACTCAGAATCAAGGAAAATATAGATAAGAACATGTTAGTCACATAGTAAGTACCCAAAACAATTTCTGATTGATTGATTGATCAAGTAGCAACCAGAAAATTATAGCTTATGGACCTAATTCTAGATCTCTGAGTTCCTGCTTCAGGCATCTATTGCTGTAATTAGGTCATATTTTATGAAAAAGGGAATTTGAGAAAGCTAACATGAAATATAGTAATATATTGTTTAAAACTCTCAAAATAAAAAGTTAAAACAAATTATCCTTTGTGTCTTAAATTACATAGAGAAGAAAAGTATTTTTATGTAATTTTCTCCATTCTTACCAGGCCATGTGATCAGTCTCTCTTTCATACCTGCCCCTTAGGATGGATGAAACAAGTAGTGCTGTCAGTAGTTAGACTTCTGCATGGAGAATATATTGGTATTTATCTCTTGGGGAGATGAGAAAAAGATTTCAAAATAAACATTGAAAATTTGTTTTTTTTT
Source organism: Callithrix jacchus (assembly GCF_049354715.1). Classification (NCBI taxonomy): domain Eukaryota; kingdom Metazoa; phylum Chordata; class Mammalia; order Primates; family Cebidae; genus Callithrix; species Callithrix jacchus. The sequence continues at coordinate 32,896,955 of NC_133510.1, read as the reverse complement.
TTTGAGATGGAGTTTCGCTCTTGTTACCCAGGCTGGAGTGCAATGGCGTGATCTCGGCTCACTGCAACCTCCGCCACCCGGGTTCAGGCAAGTCTCCTGCCTCAGCCTCCTGAGTAGCTGGGATTACAGGCGTGCACCACCATGCCCAGATGATTTTTTGTATTTTTAGTAGAGACGGAGTTTCACCATGTTGACCAGGATGGTCTTGATCTCCTGACCTCGTGATCCACCCGCCTCAGCCTCCCAAAGGAAATCTATTTTTTTTGTACACACAGAAAACTTACCTTTTACCTACTTTAAAAGGAGAGTGCTTACTTCACTGTATTTACTTAATTTTATAATCCATACCTAGAAAAATATAGAGTTATTTCTAGGAAAAGAATTTTGGTTATCTTGGTTAATTCATTCCTTTTCTAGATCCTCTTCAATTAGTAGGAAAGTGAAATTGGTATCATAAGCCCAATGTGATAATCATGTTTTATAATTATGCTATTACTAGTACCTTAATTGATATAGAAGGATGGTCCCTCTCCCTTTAAAGTTTAATATTCACATAAATTGAAAATCATTTAGCAAACACACCTATATGTCTCCTTGGATTAGAAAGAGCTTTTTAAGAAAATAAAATATAAATCAGTCCAAATGTCTGGTAACCTCAGTCTTGAGGACCACAATTTCCTCCAGTTCTTCTGGCAACGCAATTAACTTCAGTCATTTCCCCGACCTTCCCTACAGGGTTACAGCTGCCGTGATAATCTAGCAACAGGATGTTCTCCTAGACAAGTGACAAATCTCTATTGATAATATCCAAAGTTTTGATCGTTGCATATCTTCCCTTGACTTTTAAGGTAGCTTTTCCTTACTCTTTCAATCAGCATCTAGATTGTAACCATTTCATATAACTTAATCAATTCATTCAGTGAATTTTTTTTAGGGCCTTCTATGTGCCAGGCACGGCACAGGACCTGGGAATACAGTGATGAACGAGACTGTGCATGTATTTATGGGACGTGCTGTCGAGTGGTGAAGACAAACAGACTAATACAGCATAAGAACTCTCATCGTATTCTATTTCTTTGTTTCTCCAACTAGATCATGCGTCTAAAACTAGGGCAGGGAAGTAGGAGTCTACGAACATACTCTTTGAAGTCTGTACTTTCTATGGTTATTAAAAAGGCTTAAATTCACTTTGATGGTAATTAAATTTTTTCCAATATATACTTGGTCATCTTGATAACTACTTTATAACTGAGTAACATCCTACCACTTCTGTGCTCAAGTGCACATTTAAGTTTACTCAAAAAATCAGTTTTAATAAACAGTCATTCACCCTGAGAGATGTATTTTCTATACATCGACATCATTGGTTGCATTATTTTAAAGCTGTTAATCCTAAGTTTTTGGTTTTGTTATCCGGTATGTAAATTTTATATGTAAATTTGTTTTGGTTGTATAGTTACATAAATACATCAGCAGAAATAGTTAATCCAAGTTTTATGCTTTCATTATTTATGTTTAGTAACATTATGATAAAAGCCATTTAAGTCAAAAGAGGGAGGGGTTTGCACTTTTCTTGTAAATTATAGGATAATTTTCCTTTAAAAGAAGTTCCTGCTTTACTTGTGTTTGAGATAGTTCTGGTTCCATGTCAGTAATTTTCAGAAAAGCTGTTTGAGAAAACCCCTTGCTTGATTTCCTTTGAGTTGGTAAAAACTGTCATCTGACAGGTTATGATCTTCCTTATTCCACCCTCAGCTCATGAAGTGAGGGGGCATCTAGCTAAGTGTGTTAGCAGAGTGCAATTTAGAAATACCAAATGGCTGAGTGTTTTTCTAACCCCATTAAAAATTATTTAAGTGAAAACATTCAAGCAAGGTTAAGCACAGTAACCCTCTGGGTTATTTGTGATCAGATTTTAAGTTTTAAATTGAGCTATGTATACTCTGAGGATCCTAGGAGCTTTGGAGGATGTAAGAAGATGGAGGATATGGCCATCACATTTTCATGGTGGTAAAAATTAGAAAATAAAAGCAAACACTATCTATAGGGTAAAATGCAATTTGCATGCATGTTTAAGTAAAAACTTCAAAGGAATTCCAAGTTTGAAGTCAGACACTGCTTTGGAATATGCTAGCAAACATTCTGGGGTTTGGCAATCTCTCTTCTCTTTTTTAAAGGGCTGCTTTGGCAGAAACCTTTGGAAAGCATTGTGTAGGAGAAATGCTCCCCAGGATAAGAAACCTGAAGGTGTCCCCTTCCTACTGGATCCTGAGGGTTTGCCTGGAAGATTTTCTTTTGTGAGATTTCTTGTGGTAGCATTATCAAATCTTGGGATTATTTCTGGCTCTCCTTACCACCCTGTCGTGATAGTGGTTGCACTTTTTGTTCAATTGACAGCAGAGTGTGTATTGCACTTAAGGAGTTGAAGCCATTTGCAATAATATCTCCCTCTGGGATCTTATATCTACGGATTGAAAACCACTGAAGTAGTTGACATTCTCTTCATCTGACCATCTCATGCCCATCATGTCCTGGTCTCTGCCTACCAGTATATCAAGTTTACTCATTCATTCAACAAAATTACAAGGTTCCTGAAATGCAAGGAGCTGTCTACATGTAATTGGAAGCTCTAAACATGCATTTCCACAACTCTCTCTTCACTAAATATGCTGTCTCCTTGCATTTGGTTTAAATGCATTATCTATTTAGTGTTGGCTCATTAGCCTTAATGTCTGTTTTAGTCAGGCTCAATCAATTAAAACACTAGTTAATTTGGATTAGATCTCCAGTTTACCCCTCCCATTTGGTGATGGAAGAAGCAGCAGGCCAAATAGCCAAATCTGGATCCAGAGACATCACTCCATTTATCTTCTCATTTTTTTAAGCCCTGTATGAAACTGTCTGCCAACATTTTGAGTCTATCCCTTTGCTTGGTATAGTCTCTGTCTTTGAATAGTGATTCTTAAAGCAGGTGGCAGTGGTGTGTGGCATGTGTGTTTGTATATTTTGAAAAGCATATACTAAAAATATTGTCTGAGTTATTTCTAATCTCAATATTTATTTTTTTCATATAACAGCAAAGGCATATGACTTTTTTGCTTATAAAAGAAGGCATGGATTAGAAAGAGAATTTAAAGTCATATTGCAAAATACAACCTTAGAATTTACAGAGAGTGAAATCTTGCCTGTGTTCCAGATGTTACCGAACACTGTTACATAGTGATAATATGCCACTTTTAATTTTCCATTCCTGATAATTTAGTAATTGCTCCTTATTAGTTTAGATTTCCAGCAGTCTCTACAACTTGAGAACAGGAAGTAAAATAAAAACAAACAGAAGGCTTTGGTGACTTTGAAATATATGTTCTAAAGCTAGTAAGCTACGCTATACTCTGCATGTGTTCATTCAGACCCATTAACTCTCACATTATACCAAATTCAAACAACCTAGTGGGGCGGAGTCTGTTGTCTGTCCCATGATTCTCAAAGTTTATGTCTGGGGTGGAGCTTGGTAATTTGTATGTCTAACAAGTTCTCAGATAATCTTGGTCTGGGAATCGCTCTTTAAGAACAACTGATCAGCCAGGTATGGTGGTTCATGCCTGAAATAGCTCTTTGGTAGGCTGAGGCAGGTGGATCACCTGAGGTCAGGAGTTCAAGACCAGCCTGGCCAACATGGTGAAACCCCATCTCTGCTGAAAATACAAAAAATTAGCTGAGTGTGATGGTGGGCCCTGTAATCCGAGCTACTCAGGAAGCTGAGGCAGGAGAATCACTTGAACCTGGGAGGCAGAGGTTGCAGTGAGCCAAGATGGTGCCAGTCTGGGCAACAATAGTGAAACTCTGTCTCACTTAAAAAAAAAAAAAAGAACAACTTGCCTATCCCAATATCCATTTTTCTCTTCCCATTAGAAATAAAAGTCAAATTTTACTTAGGGTGGCAATGCATCCATTAGGGTAACATTCTGTTTCCCAGCTTTCATTTTAGCAGTGAGGTCATGTGGCTCAGTTATGGCCCATAAGATGTAATAGAAATGTTAGTAGGACTTCTAGGACAATAATGTGAAGAAAAACAGAGTATGCTTTGGTTATTCTTCTCTTTCCTGTTTCTATGGCTTGGAACATGGTCGCAGTGGTTACAGCTCCAGTAGCCTTCTTAGATTATGAAAAAGTCACATATGGCTGAGCAAAGACATAGGATCTCAAATAGGCTTGTGGAGTCCTCCTACCTGGATTACTTACCTCTGCATTTCCTTTACATAGGCGAATACACCTTTTGTGTTTAAGCTACTATGGTTGAGTTTCTGTTACTCACAGATGAACTTAACCTTAACTGATACACCTTATTAGTTTGATATTTCAGAAGCTTCAAAGGACCAAATTAGAAGTGGCAAGGGCTGCTTCTGGTGCAAGTGAGGAAAATAAAAATTATTATAGGCCAGAAAATCAATTAATGGTGAGGCGAGTGACTTGAAGTCAGTGAAAAGGCAGGAAAAGATGTAGAATATTCACATTTTTTTTCTGTTTTTTAAAAATTACACATAGTTGATGTTGACAAATAAGGGAAGTGTCAGGTGCTTTCTTTTCTTTATTCTTTTTTTTTTTTTTTTTGAGACAGACTATCTTGGTTCTGTCGCCTGGGCTGGAGTGCCATGGTGCGATCTCTGCTCGCTGCAACCTTCACTTCGCCAGTTCAAGTGATTCTCCTGCCTTAGCCAACTGAATAAATGGGATCACCAGCATCATTGTGCCTGGATTTTGGCTGTTGGCTAGGCTGGTCTCCAATCCTTGATCTCAAGTGATCCACCTACCTCTGCCTCCCAAAGTGGGATTTACAGGTATTGAGCCACTGTGCCCAGCCCATGTGCTTTCATTATTTATTTAATGAGAATAAAATTATTTTTTAACTTTTATTTTAGGTTTGGGGGCACATGTGAAAGTTTGTTACATAGGTAGACATGTGTCATGGGGGTTTGTTTTACAGATTATCTCAACAACCAGGTATTAAGCCTAGTACCTAATACTTATCTTTTCTGCTCCTCTCCCTCTTTTCACCTTTCCGGCTCAAATAGACCCCACCCTCTGTTGTTTTCTTCTTTGTGTTTGTAAGTTCCTATTTAGCTCCCACTTACAAGTGAGAACATACGGTGTTTGGTTTTCTGATCAACTTCAGGTGCTTTTTGATTTGACACCTTAGGTTAGACTACTCCCCGCTTTGCCGTCAGCATTTAAGGAGCTCGGCATTGTGCGAGTGAGGGCAGGCATGGTGTACCTCTAAGGCGTTCACAACAGAGCCCAGGATGGTGAGAAGTCGGCTTGTGTGAGGACTTCAGGAAGCGTGTGTGCAGTTGCTTTGTATAAGTGGGAGTTGGAAGGGTTTTTAGTTCGGGGGGGTACTCCTATGGTTACTCATACTTGTGTAAATCATCCTAAGCCAAGTAGAGAGACAATGGCTGAGTGTAAAACCAAATACTTCAAGCTTCTGGTTTAGTTCTCTAACAAATGACACTGCCTCGCTTGTCCTAAATCTCTTTAAATAACTAAAATTTATTTCTCTCTTGACTACCTTCTGACAAAGGGGCTCCTGTTCTCTTCCATTCTGTCACTCTCAGAAATACCAATGCAAGAAAGCTTCATCAGGAACTAGGGTCACAGTGTCAGACAAAGCTTATTGTCTGGGTAGGTGATTTTATTCCAGGAAGAGAGCTCCGAAAATAATACCAAAATACCAATAAGTAAAGCTGGACTTAGTCATTTTCAAACCTTTTACAGTTCTATTTTGTAAACCCAACACACAGAATAATTAATTTCCAAAATCTGCAGGACATCTTACTACCAATTTTTGTGAGGAGAGATAATGATTTGAATGGAACATGAGCAGAGAGTTGATTTTAAGTAAGGAAATGGGGTCAGAAAGAGGTTAAGTGGCTGGCCTGGGGTCAGATAGCAAGCTGGTGAGTCAACTTTGCAGCTCCTGTATCTGAGGACTGCAAACCAGAACTCATTTCCTCTAGATAAGTTAACTGCCCTATATCTGAGGTCTGTCGTAAGCTTTTAAGAACCACATTCCTTTTGTGACTGCAGACCTGAGTTCCTATGACTTTCACTGGTGAATAGAAAACACATTCAAGGTCAAACTGTGTTATATAGAGGGCAGAATAGCACTTATTTGCCACCAAAAATCATCATACAACTTGTAGGAACTGGCCATCTTTTGCATGTCTTCCAGTCTGCAACTAGCATCTGCATAATAACCAGCGTATACAACAGATGGAGTGTCTTGGAAATGATCGCCTGCATTTATGAAGTGCTTACTATGTGTCAGAGACTCTGCCAAGGGTTTTACATAGATTATCTCATTTAATCCTCATGATGACCTTGTGGGTTAGGTCAATTTACAGCCCATTTTACCACCGGGGATGCTGAGGCCTTTCAGGAGTTAAGTTTCTAGCCCAAGTTGATAATGTTAGAAAATGGTCAATTAAGGATTATGAACCCAGTTTGGTCTGGTGCAGAGGCCACATTCTTTATCACCATGCTATTCAGAATTCTTGTACACAAATACCTACAGTTTGTTTTCTCTGCTTCTGTTATTTCAGTGTTTTTATAGATTGAAACTTCATGCAGCGGTAATTCTTATCTCTGCCTTAGACAAATAAATGGTCTGACTAAGAGAAAGAAAAATTGGAGATCTTAACAGTGAGGTTGATTGTCCTACCTACCTGCAAACAGTTCGAGGGTGCCTCTCACTATGGCGTTGTTTTGGAATGATCTTAGTGATGTATCAAAGGAAATAACATCTTCCATACTAAAAGGTTGAAAGTAGAAATATTTGGAAATGGTACTCTATTTGAAATTCCATGATATATGGTGACAATGTGAACTTCTAATACTCTTCATTTTTTGGAAAACACAATCCATAAACTAAAAAAGATGGTGGAATGGACATCTATGAAAGTTTTTGTTACTTGAAAAGTTTGTTCCTAAAATGGATTTGTGTGTGGGTACATTGGAAAATCATCCATTTCCTTTGAATGGGAGATAACAATTATAGATGAATAAGAAAAATACAACTTAAATATTAGAAAATATTGAAATTTTTTTTTGGTGGCAAGATATCATCCTGGAATTATGGTTAGATACTGTAAACTGAGTTAAGAAATTTAGTTAGAATGGACTTTATTAAATAAGTGTGTGCGAAAATCTGGATTTTAAACAGCATGTGCTTATGTGTGTGTGTGTGTGTGTGTGTGTGTGTGTGTGTGAGGCTTTGGAGCACTGGTAGATTTCAGAATTCAGTTAACCCAACTCTCATAAATGATTACAAATATAAGGAGGATACCAAGAATAATATAAAAAATGAAAGTTGTAGTATAAGTTTTCAAGATACAAATATTTTGAAACTCAGTCTTTTTTTTTAAAACACATATTATGAATTTGCAAGAAAAATAAAAAGAATTTGCAGGGATACACAATGTTGATGGGGTCTCTTTATTTAGACATGATGGATAGAGCATCCCACCACCTGATGGCAGTAGACATGAATTGTGGGCTACTCTTTTTGAAGTATGAGTACATTTCTTAAAAGCGAAAACTATAATTTTAAAAAATTAAAATAACACTTTTTAAAAGTTGTAAAAGCAATGCTCATTGATGACAAAATAAAGCAGAAAACATGAATGAAAAGGAAGAATTAAGAGTCATTTTCAGTCTTAGAAATAGCCGCTGTTAATACTCTGGGGCAGGTATTTCCAGGTCCTCTGTGTATGTGTGTGCACACAAAAGCGAACATGCATTAATATCCTACATGCTATTTTGTAATGTGATTTTCCACTTAATCTTATGCTGTAACCATGATATTAATATATAAAAGCTTTTGTATGACATAATTTTTTATGTCTGTAGTTGGACATTTAAGATTAAAACAATTTTTGCTATTATAAAAATTCTAGGATAATCTTCCTTAGGAGAATTTTGAATTTATCATTATTTTCTTAGATTAAATTCCTATTTTTATAATTTCTAGATTAAAGGGAATGCAGATTTTGAGACTTTTGAAAGAGTCTACAGTGTCCTCCAGAGAGGTTTACCAATTTACACCATGATTGATTGTCTATTTGGGCCGAGGTTAGCTTGAAAGTTTTGAGGAGGTATTTTTGGTGACAATTGTGACTGCATTGCAGATTGTGAATATTAAAAATAAGGTTTGATGTGTGGTTAGCCTAGAATAAAACATATTCTATGTGAATATGTTATATATTACTATTGATATAATTATTACCATTGAAACCTGAGACCTTTTGGAGGTCTAGGTGAATGTCGTGCAAATTCATTGACTGCTGGCTTAAGTCTTGAACATGTGGCAAGCTTAGATATCACTAAAATCTGTTATTTGAAGAACTTGTAAAAAATTGGCATGTGTGGAAAGCAGATGCCTTATATTGATAACAGTTAAGTGTTGAATTTGGAATGTTGAACCATGTGGATAAGACTAATATCTTTGAGAATATTTGGATATTTTTAACAAGAAAGCATATGCTTAAAGAAAAAAAAAATCCTTCATGTGGTTTCAGTGCTTAATTTTTAGTAGGATTTTTTCCTAAAGGTGTGTGAATTATTTATGGCCTGTTGTGTCATATATTTGATTGTATTTTAATTGCATTATTTGCATTATAGACCTTTTCTTTTAATGAGAGCAGTAATTCTTGGACAAGCGTCTACATCATTGTGTAAAATGGTGTTGAAATTTTGTTTACTACATTTTCTCAGTCATCTCAATGGACCAGAAAAATACCTTTAAGTTGGTAACATTATGTAAAGGTATTTTGATATATCCAGGCTTCTTGCAGGTAATTAATTCCCTCCCTCCCTCCTTTATCCTTCCCTTCCTCTCTTCATCCCTCTCTCCACCCACCCACACACCCATTCATTCATCCATCCACTGACTCACCTGGCCAATCATTCATTTATTTTTATCAAGTACCTACTTAATATCAAGTCTAGTGTAAAGACTTGCATCTTATGGAAGAAAAAGTAGTGGATTAGCTCCACTGTCAACAATGGAGGGTTAGCAAATTACAAGAGTAAATTTGTGTGGGCAAACAGAAAATTAAAACATATGGGCTAAAATCATTCTTTTCTGTATTTATCTGTATTTGTCTTGTCAGTATTTCTGGAAGTTTTAGATAGGCTACCCTCTTGTAATAGCTCATCTAGTTATTTCTACTTATTCTTATGGTTTAAAATGAGATGAAACTTCATACTGTAGTCATTCATTCACTCATTTATTCAATCGACATACTTATCTAATATCTACTATGAACTAGGTTCTTTCCTATCACTAGAGAGAAGATACCAGTTTTTTCCTCATGGAGCATGGTTTCTGGATGGTACTTCCCCTCCCATGCTGGCTTCCTGCTGGGTTAGCACCCTGTATTTACCATTGCCACACTGTATTGTAATTACCTATTTATCAGTCAATCAGTCTCTTCACCAGGCTGCTGTGCTCCTTAGAAGGAGAGCCTCTTCCCTGCTTCCTGCTCTATGTCCAGCCCCTGGCATAGTCCCAGATATGGTTTCCCTGTAAATACATATTGAACAAATGAATGTTTACTAATATTTTGCTGCCTCTTCAGTATACTTTAGGGCTATGTTTATCTTGTCTGGGTAAAATAGTTGTAGATATCTCATGGCCATAAGAGATACTATCTCACGCCAGTTAGAATGGCGATCATTAAAAAATCTGGAGACAACAGATGTTGGAAAGGATGTGGAGAAATAGGAACACTTTTACACTGTTGGTGGGAGTGTAAATTAGTTCAACCATTGTGGAAGACAGTGTGGCAATTCCTCAAGGACCTAGAAATAGAAATTCCATTTGACCCAGCGATCCCATTACTGGGTATATATCCAAAGGATTATAAATCGTTCTACATTTATAAATGCACACGAATGTTCATTGCAGCACAGTTTACAATAGCAAAGACCTGGAACCGACCCAAATGCCCATTGATGATAGACTGGACAGGGAAAATGTGGCACATATACACCATGGAATATTATGCAGCCATCAAAAACGGTGAGTTAGTGTCCTTTGTAGGGACATGGATGAACCTGAAAACCATCATTCTCAGCAAACTGACACAAGAGCAGAAAATCGAACACTGCATGTTCTCACAGGTAGGTGTTGAACAATGAGAACACATGGATACAGGGAGGGGAGCACTACACACTGGGGTCTGTTGGGGGGAAATAGGGGAGGGACACTAGGGAGTGGGGAGTTAGGGAGAGATACCATGGGGAGAAATGCCAGATATAGGTGATGGGGAGGAAGGCAGCAAGTCACACTGCCACATGTGTACCTATGCAACAATCTTGCATGTTCTTCACATGTACCCCAAAACCTAAAATGCAATTAAAAAAAGAAATTTCTGTTTGCCTTTTATTTAACTTTGTCAGTTTGGCATCCTACTATATCCTTCCACACATTCTATGCTAAGCCACTTACGGTTTTCCATATGGGCCCTGTTCCTTGGCTTGGATTTTTTCCTTGCACGGAACAACTTAATCTCTTTGCTCTTCTTCCTCAGGACCTAGTTTGCCCCTTCCCTCATGCTGTCATAATGCACTGATCCAATCTCTTTAGATGTTTTTCTTTTTCAGTATCAAGTAATAGCTATGTGTTCAGTCTGTCTTTTCTTTAATTGACCGTAAGCTCCTTCCTCTGAAGGAGGAGCAGTTCTCATATTGGTATTCCGCATAACATCCAGGGCCATGCCTGACGCATAGCAGGAGGCCAATAAATGCTTATGGGATGAATGAATATATAAATACACTCTTCAGAGTGAGTGGACTGTGTGTGTGACTAAGTGGAAAAAACTCATCACAGTGGAAGACGTGTACTTGGGATTAATAATATCAGATAAAGGGAAAGGCAGGCCATATGGCAGGACATAGGAACAATACGTACTGGCCAGAGAGCACAATGTATTTATCTGGAGAGCCACAAAAGGATAAGCCTGAATAAAAGGTAGGTTTAGAATCCAGAGTATGAGGCACAGGAACACAGCCTTGGGCCCAGTGAAGGTAAGCCACCTTTTGATTTTTGAATTGGATTTCCAATATCCAGATATTTGTGACACCAAGTAAAGTCATCTTTCATCTATGCCTATGTTCTTGACTAACACATTCAATACGATGTATGTCACAGCCACAAAAGATTTTGGTGATAACTTGTGGCTGTGTGCAGTGGCTCATGCCTGTAATCCCAGCACTTTGGGAGGCTGAGGCAGGCAGAGGCTGAGGTACTTGAGGTCAGGAGTTTGAGACCACCCTGGCCGACATGATGAAACCCTGTCTCTACTAAAAATACAAAAATTAGCTGGGCATAGTGGCAGGTGCCTGTAATTCCAGCTACTTGGGAGGCTGAGATGAGATAATTGCTTGAGCCCAGGTGGCAGAGGTTGCAGTGAGCTGAGATTGTGCTATTGCACTCCAGCCGGGGTGACAGAGGGAAACTCAATCTCGAAAAAAAAATTTGGTGATAACTTTTACCCAACCATAGCAGGTGTTATAGTCAACTGGTTGATATGGAAAAAGAATACTGTTAACAATACTTTACATTTGAATGATGCTTTATAGTTGGGTGACACTTTCTAGTTTATAAGCTGTTTTCTAATACATATTTTGTACTTTCACAACAAATTTGAAAGATGTGGAAGAGGAAACTGAATCCAAGGTAGCACAAATAGTACAATAATAGAGTTAGGACTTCTGAGGCACTGAAACCAAACCTAGTGTTTTTCTTCTCAACAACTCTTTTGTCTTTCCAATTGTGAAGATAGTTGGGGATGACAAAGAATGGGAGATTAGAGAAGAGTAGGAGAAATGGGGAGGTAAAATTATGATTTACTCATTCACTCAGTAACTATAGAGTGAGCACGCCTTTCCAGTCCTGCCCTCATGTCAGTCAGTATCTCAGTCCTCAGGGATACCACAGGCAGGCAATTGAAAGACAGTGAATCAAAGCCTTGGAAATGCTGAATGGGGTGCCTAGCCTAGTTTTGGAAAATCAGGAAGTGATACCAAATTGTGACTTAAGTGAGGTAAAGGTTCCAGTTATGTGCTGCCTACACGAAACTAACCTCACTTTTAAGGACACACACGGTCTGCAAGTAAAGGCATAGGAAGAGATATTTCACACCAGTGGAAACTAAAAGAGAGTAGAGGTAACTGTACTTATACTGGACAAAATAGAGTAAGTCAAAACTGTAAAAAGAGACAAAGAATGAATGTTCTTATATCTATAATGATAAAGGGGTTAATTCATAAAGAGGGTGTAACAATTGTAAATATATATCCCCAACACGGAACACCAAATATATAAAGTAAATATTGAAAGGCCCAAAAGGAGAGGTAGGTTGCACTGTAATGATAGTCGGGAGCTCACTTTCAAAGATGGACAGATTATCCAAACAGAAAATTAACAAGAAAGCATTGGACTTGGAGTGCACTGTAGGCCAAATGGGCCTGAAACACATATACAGAACATTCCATCCAGCAGCAACAGAATATGCATTCTTCTCAAGTGTACCCCAAACAGTCTTCAGAAAAGGTCACATGTTTGGAAGAGGTTGGCATCAGTAACCCAGGCAGCAGATGGCAAATAGCTGCTGGGGGTGAAAAAGAGTGGATGTGATGCTGGACTGTACAGGGAAAGGAAGGAAAACAAGTTGATAATTTTGAAGAAATTGCATGAAAACCCTCGTTTTTAGTGATTAAAATGACACTAATTTTTGTATTATTTATAATTGATGTTTAAAAATATGTATATCATTAGTTCATTAGTGAGATTTTCAAGCTTTTATATATATTTTTGAGATGGGGTCTCATTTTGTCACCCAGACTGGAGTGTATTGGCACAATTACAGCTCACTGCAGCCATGATCTCCCAGGCTCAAGTAGTCCTCCTACCTTAGTCTCCAGAGTAGCCGAGAGTGCAGTCATACCACTATGACAGGCTAATTTTTTAATGTTTTGTAGAGATGGGTCTCACTATGTTGCCCAGGCTACACTTGAGCTCTTTTTAAGCCATCCTCTCATCTTGGCCTCCCAAAATGCTAGGATTACAGGCCTGAGCCGCTGTGCCCAGCCACATTCCTGAACTTTATTTCTCATTAAAGTAATATAACTGAAAGCTCAAGTAGCATAGCTGAAATTATGCTTTAACTTTATTTTTGGCAGTATTTTTTAAATATAAAAGTTACCTTTTTTGAATTAAGAAATTAGTATATGTTCTACAGCTTTGAAAATCAGAATCTCAGTTGAACATTGACTTTAAAAAAAGTATGAGGATTTAATCTGTTTACAGACTAGTGTAATAGACATGTGGACTCCCAATATCTATCTATCTATCTATCTATCTATCTATCTATCATCTATCTATCTATCTATCTATCTATCTATCTATCTATCTATCTATGTGTCTGTCTATCTGTCTATCTAGTCTATCATCTTTCTATGTATCTGTCTTCCCTGTAGAACAAAAAATTTCTAGTTTTCTTTTTTAAAGTGTGCAGATTCAGAAGCAACTGCTTTGCTGCTGAGAAATTGCCCTGTGGTAATATTACCCCATGGACTCTAAGGGTCTGAGCCATAAAGTGGCACTGGAAACCATGGGAATGACAATGAGCTTGCCTGCTCCCTTGCTGTAAGAGGAAATAAATTAGACAATAAGCATCTCTTCCTCCTCCCTTCCTCTCTTTTTGTCACTTTGTATTCTGTCTCTTCCTTCCATTTTACCCCTTCTTTCCTCCCTTCTTTTTCTTCTCTCCCTCTGCATCCTTCTCTCTTTTTCCCAATCTGTCTCTCCCTTTCCCACTCTCCCTTCCTCCAGTCACTTCTCCACATGCTATTGACAGAGATAAGATACAAGGATACAAGTGGCCAGATAAAACAGGATATATATGTGTGTGCGTGTGTGTGTGCATATATATATATGTGCATGTGTGGAATAATCACTTTTATAATCATAATTGTTCTCTCCCAAGGGTTGTTTACCTTTACAAATTTAAGACATGTGTGTGTGTGTGTGTGTGTGCTGTACAAGTTTTGCAGTGTATTTTTTTCTTCTCAAGTTTGCAACTTAAAGTAAATTATTTAAGATTAACTATTGGCCCATTCAAGGTCATAATCTCTGTGGCTGGCAATGATTTGTGTTAAAACCTTATTCTGTACAATATTAACTTTACATAGAACTTTAACTTTTGAAACTGAAGAAAAAAATGTGTTTTTTAAAAAAACTTTGTCACTTCAAAGGAGATTTGTGTTAGATGATGGAAAACATACAGGGCATTGACCAATTAGGTGAATTGGGGCTTTGAGGTTTTAGAAAAAGAAGAGAACTCTTTATAAAACTTGGGAGCAAGGATACTGGGTATTATCCAAGAAGCTTTTTTAATAGAAGTATGTTCTTCAAATAGTTATCTTGGTGTGCTTTAATTTATGGGCTCTAATGGTTGAGAAATCTCTAAGTAGGAAGAAAGAATTATGAAACTAGTACGAAGGTTATAAATGGATCTTGACAAGGTGGCTTAAAAGGAGACATTATGGCATCTAGAGGATGAGAGTTAACCTTTCGTTCTTAGAACGTGTAATTTGTTTCAAAATCATCAAAGTTATCAGCAGGTAGTATTTCTTTAAGGTCTCTTAAGAACCTGCTATCTTAAGATCTATATATATAAAATCACATAGTTAAGGCAAGTCATTTTACTTTGACACGTTGTTAATAACTTTTCCCAAAATAACTTAAATAACTGGAAATATCAACCTCAGAGGAAGGAATTTTGCAAATACAATTTTCCACACTGAGAGAAAGAGAAATTATAAAATAAATTCAGAAACTTGCAAATCCCTTGTATTGGAATACAGAACTAACAAGTAGTTCAGGTTCACATTATGGAAAAGGCAGAAATAAAAAAACAGTGCAAAAGTAAAATGTCTACCAGAGACTACTTTAAGATAAAGATAAAGATACTTGCCAAGAACTTTGTAAACAACCCTTGGGGGAGAACAATTATGATTATAAAAGTGATTCTTCCAGTGCTTGACTTGGTTAACGCTGGCTTACAACAGTGTACTTTTCAGGCCATGAGGACTGAAAATGGGCCATGCTAGTTAATTTCATTATCTCAATTCTAAAAGAAACCCCCGAAATCTTGAAGTATGAGGATTTACAGATGAAACTGGAGCATAAAATCGAAAAGCCTTGTTAGAAATATGGACATCTTCTTCATTCTTCATTAAGACTTCATAAAGATATTTCTTGGCCCTAGTCAAAACATAATGTTTGCAATTGCTTCAGAAGGAGAATACATATATGTGTGTGTGTGTGTGTGTGTGTATATATATATATATATTTTTTTTTTGGTAAACTTTTTGGTATATAATATATTTACATATATAAAATATATTCATATATATTAAAATATATAATACATGTAAATATATATGTAATATATATAATTTGCAAATATATAATTATATATATTAACATATATAAATATATATATTATATATAAAAAGTATATATTTTATATATGTATATAACTTCTAGATTGAGCTCTCAATAACTTTTTGGTTTAAAATACATATGCATTTTACTATAAATACATACACACATATATACTATATATATGTATATGTACAAATATATATAGTAATACATATACTATATATTATATATATATTTTATTTTATTTATTTTTATTTATTTATTTTTGAGACGGAGTTTCGCTCTTGTTACCCAGGCTGGAGTGCAGTGGCACAATGTTGGCTCACAGCAACCTCTGCCTCCTGGGTTCAGGCAATTCTCCTGCCTCAGCCTCTTGAGTAGCTGGGATTACAGGCACGTGCCACCGTGCCCAGCTAATTTTTTGTATTTTTAGTAGAGATGAGGTTTCACCATGTTGACCAGGATGGTCTCAATCTCTTGACCTCGTGATCCACCCTCCTCGGCCTCCCAAAGTGCTGGGATTACAGGTGTGAGCCACCGCGCCGGCCTTAGATATATATATTTTAAACCAAATATATATTAAACCAAATTTATACTACATATATTTTACTGTATATATATATATATATATATATATATTAAACCAAAAAGTTACTGAGACAGATCTCAATCAGTTTAGAAGTTTTATATATATATAAAACATATGTATTATATATGTATATATATTTTATATATATATATTATATATATATTTTAAACCAAAAAGTTGACAAAAAATACATGCATATATATTGCTGCCTCTGAAGCAATTGTAAATATTATGCTTTGCCTAGGGCCAAGAAATATCTTTATGTGTGTGTGTGTGTGTGTACGTTGTAAATGAAAAAGTTATTGAGACAGATCTTAGTCAATTTAGAAGTTTATTTTGCCGAGGTTAAGGACATGCCTGTGACACAGCCAAGGAGATGCTGAAGGTGTGTGCTCCAGGTGGTCAGGCTACGGCTTGGTTCTGTGTGTTTTAGGGAGACATAAGACATCAATCAATACATGTAAGATGCATATTTGTTTGGTCCAGGAAAGCAGAACAACTTGAAGGTGGCAGGGGTGAAGGTAGGGATGGAGATAGGCTTCCGGGTCATGGGTGGATTCAAAGATTTCCTGATTGGCAAGTGGTTGAAAGAGTTTATCTAAATACCCAGAATCAATAGACAGGAATGTCTGGGTTAAGGGATTGTGGAGACCAAGGTTTTCATTATGCAGATGAAGACTTCAGGTGGCAGGCTTCAGAGAGAATAGATTTTAAGTGTTTTTTATCAGAATTTAAAAGGTGCCAGACACTCACTTAATTCTCTCCTAGATCAGAAAAGACACCTGGAAACGGGAGGGGATACTGTACAGAATATAGATTTTTCCCCATGAGGGACGGCTTTGGAGGGCCATTTCAGAATATATCAAAGAAATGAATTTTGGGGTAAAATACTTTGGTTTCTTTGAGGGCTTGCTATCTGTTATGTTGGTGTCTTATTGCTACAAAAGTTTGCTTGGTTAGTCTTAAGGGCTCTGTTTTAAAGTTAAATGCTGGTCAGCTATGCCTGAATTCCAAAGGGAGGAGAGTATAATGAAGCATGTCCAACCTCACTTCCCATCTTGGCCTGAACTAGTGTTTCAGGTTGACTCAGGAATGCCCTTGGCTGAGAGGAGGGTCCATTAAATTGGCTAGGGGGCTTAGCATTTTACACATACATATACATGTATATATGAGTGTGTGTGTGAGAGAGTGTGTGTAGACTTGTAAACTCACTGAGCATAACAAACCTGCCAGAGGTATATTATTTTCCTTATTTTATAGTTAAGAAAACTTGGAGAAGTAGAGTCACTTTTGGACTCACCACCAGCTAAAAGTTGATAAGAGTTTGTAAGCTTTTGGCCAATGGTCACATAAAGTGAGGGGACTGAGAGAACCCTGACTCCAAGCCATGCCCAGCTCTGCCTTCCAGCACAGTGTGAGTTTTTGTTGCTGGGTTTTAGTGCAGTCTTTCCTTATATGTGTTGGGGAAGACAGTGAAAATATTACAGCACCATTTTCCAGCAAGGGAAGTGGTCACAGGGAGGTTATGGGTTTATATGTGGTTAATTGCAGAGTCATGATTTGAATGAGTTTGTGTTCTTTCTTCTGGAGCCTGTTAATCCAGACCCCACACTTTTCCCTCAAGCAGACATCCTCCAAAGAATGCAGGCGTGTGGGGGACCAGGGCCTGAGGGTCAGGTTAGAAGGGTTACTGACAAGGGGACCAGGCAACATACAAAAGGTCTTTAGATGAGCATTTTATACTTATTTTCATCCTGTACACACACATCCTTTTGAGGCTACACATTCCTATAGGATAATTTATTATCATTGAGAGAGCTACAGGTAAAAAAGAAAAAAGGACAAACATTTCACTTAATATAGTTAATCAGCTGTGGGAAATTTAGAATTTTGGAAGGACATAGCTGAAAATTCTTAGCCTAGTAAAGGCACAATTATCCATACTAATAAAAACCATAGCTCTCCTGCCTTTTTCCAAGCTCTTTGTCTCAAAGGACATACTACTCGCCTCTTTGTTTAGGCCTCACTCTATCTTTCTGGCTCAGTGTCCCTTCAGAGTCTCTGAAAGCAGTCAGAAGGCAGAAGTGTTAAGATTTCTCCATGATGTCACTAATAAGGCAACAGTGACCTCAGAACCTAATTCATCATAAGCATCATACATATCAAGCAGCACTTTCTCTTCTTGCTGAGGAGAGAGAAAATGTCATTTTCTGCTGGTAAGGAGAGAATGGAGTTGGGGGTAGAGGGTGAGAGGGCCAGTGTCTGGCATCTGGACAGCTGGATCACTGGGAGAAGTGTCGGATGACTCTTGCTCCTGCCAGATAGGCTTTCTGCAGTTGTTTCAGAGTCTTCAAAATGCTAATAAAATACTTCTGCGTTTTCATTTGTATTGGCTGAGGCTTGTGTTAAAGTGCTGCCAGCTGCTGTAACAGATAAAATTTGAAGTCTCTATGGCTTGACACAGTGGAAGTTTCTCTTAAAGTCCAAGAGGTGGTGCAGATAAGGGTCACAGGATGGGGGGCTAGGTGGGCTGGTAAGGAGGAAGCAGTCTGGTCTACATGGTTATTCAGGAACCCAAGCTGAAGAAGCCTCTACCATTTGCAACATGTGACATCCAAGGTCACCCTGGGTGACAACATCTAGTCTACCTAAGCAGGAAGAAAGAGAAGGTGGAGAAGGCACACCTGCTTTTGAACCAGCTGGGTTTGGAAATGACACGAATTGCTGCCATTCATATACTCTAAATGACAACTAGTCAGATGAACTCAGAGGGTGGCAGGTCACTTGGAAATAGAGTCCTAGCTGGCAGTGCCTCCCAGAAACAACTTTGTACTCTGGAAGGTGAGCGCAGATAATTGGTGGAGAGCCAGACTGCTCTGCTACAGTATTCCTTAGTGCAAGCAATTGAAACTGATTTTGCTGAACGTTGGTAGTAAAATGAATTTATTAGAAGGATATTAGGTGGATCTAAGAACTAATATGAACATTTCTGGGGTGAAGTTGCAGAAACTACCTAAAAAATTTGACAAGATGTGGCTGCCAAAATGAAGAAACACTTTAAAAAACTTCTTGTGCCCTTGTTCAATATTTAAATTCCCAGGAGTAGTACTTGACTAATGTAACTTGGGTCACTTGCTTGTTCCACAGATTGTGTCCAGAGGTAATTCTGGGAAAAAAAAATTAGTAGCCAAAGAAAATGAGATGAATTTGAGGCAGCCCAAACAGCAAATATTCACCCCCCACTTTCATAGCAAATACTAATTTTAAGATGAGAAAGGCAAATAAAGCCAATTCACATCATGAAGATCACCATTTACCAAGTATAGTGGATATCAGATTGGAAATTGTAGGTTTTTGAAAGTATGACAGATTTCAGAGGCATCAGAGAATGTAGTTACTGCTTTTATAATCATCACCATATATTTCTTTTCTTAATGCTGTTCTTCAGATGTTTTATATATTGTTATCACTTCTTACACATACTGTGAGGCTTCTCTCTCCGTGGATACCTAAGTGCTGTCAGGACATTGTCTTTGATGCCTTGATCTTTTGAGAAAGAAACACAGGAGACCACATCTTAAACCTTTGTGAAATGAAGGGAGTAGAGATTATGTATATATCAGACACTTTAAACAGATTGAGGGGACTAGTGCATTATGGTGCTTTGAGTTGTGAGAATCAGAAACTCAACTTAAACCAGCTCAAACAAAATAGTAACCAGGAAGTCCAAGAACTTCAGGTGTGATTGGATCCAGGAGTTCCCATCATGTTATAAAGAACTGCTCAATCTCTCTCTCTCTCTCTTTCTCTCTCTCTCTCTCTCTCTCTCTCTCTCTCTCTCTCTTATCTCTTGCCTTTGCTTTTTTTCTTTCTCTCATTCTATCTTTTTTCCTTCTCTCTCTTGGCTTTGATTTTATTCTTCGGCATTTATTAGATAGTAATAAATATGGAGTCAGCAGCTCAGAAGGAAAGAACCACAGGAGCGAGAACCTCTTTTTGCTAGCGCCTAGAGCAGTTGCAGAAAAAAACCTCTCATTGTCTTTACTCGGGTCACAGGCCACTCCTGTTTCTAGTAAAATAGGGTACTGTGTTAGGCTAGTGAGTGTCACATGTGCAACTTGGTGGTGGGATACTGGGGGGTCATGTGGTTGACAGGTCCACCAGATGAGAGTAGAACCATTCCCAGATGGAAAAAAATAGGGTGATGAAAAGTGTAACTTCACATAATCTTAAGAAACATGAACCACCTCAAAAGCAAATGACTTACAACAACAAACCTTTATTATTTCTCTCGATTATGTGGGTCAGCAGGAGGTTCTTCAGGTCTAGGCTCCTCTGCCAATCACTGCAGACAGCTGGCAGCTCAGCTGGGCTCGAATGGGCTGGGATGGTCTCACTCACATGTGTGGCAGTTGACAGACTGCTTGGCCTGGGGGAGCCTCAGCTGGGGAGCACAGCTTTGCTCTTCATGGCCTCTCATCCTTCAGTAGGCTAGCCATGATTTCTTCACATGGTGACTTCAAGTTTCCAAAAAACAGCGAGAGACAGTGAGCAAACCCCAATACACAAGCACTTTTTAAGTTTCTGCTTATGTCAGCCAAAGCAAGTCTAGATTCAATGGATAGAGAAATAAGCTTTGCCTTGATGTGAGGCACTATAAAGTTACACGGCAAAGGGGATTGCCTACAGAGATGGGACAATCTTGACTACTTTTGCAGTTAAACACAATACTCATTCTCTCTTCACCTCCTTCTCACATTTGGCTTTGTCTTGACTATAAGTGAACTCACAGCTCCAGTGCCCACTGCCCACTACAACCTGACTATAGTCTATCTCTTAGTGAGTGAATGAGAGAGAGAGAGAGAGAGAGAGAGAGAGAGAGAGAGAGAGAGAGAGAGAGAGAGAGAGACTGACTTTCCCTAGACTATGGATTGCTTTCTCTAGTTTATGAATTGCTTCTATTGATGTGTGCTCAACTGATCCAGTCAGTTCTTGTTGGAGACAGGTAGAGTCATGCTGTAAATAGGGCTATGACTTTCATGGGACATGGATGGAATCAGTTAAATGAGAAAGTTGGAAGAGAATATTGGGCATGACAGACAAAGTGACGGATGACTGTCTTTGAACATAGAAGGGACTGGATCCAGAGTTATTTCTTTTAAACTCTAGTGTTCTGTTGTATACTTTTATGTAACTGTTAATATCATGTGAATATACCTAAGGGTAGTTCTTTCCCCCATGGCAGAAAAAAATAAATCCCAGATAGAGGATCAGCTATCCTCTATCTGGTTAGGAACCATGTCTTCCTTTTCCTTTATATATGCTGAGGCTTAGACTAGGTGTTCATCAAATTCTTGCTGAATGTGCTTGAGTGGTGGAGGGGCTAAAGAGAAATCATGAAGTAGGCATAAATTAAGCTTAGTGAATTTCAGCTTACCCACTGTGCTTGGTTATCTAATTCTCTGGAGAAAGTCAAATTCAACATAACAAAAAAGTTTGAGGTGATAACTTGTATTTAATTGAAATTCAAAATATTGTGTCCCTAGGTTATTAGATAAATTGAAGAAGCAAGAAGACATAAAGTATGACAATCTAGGAAGTTACATGGGGCTTAAACAAGTCTTAGAAAGTGGAACAAACCCTGAGAATTGAAATTCAATCTGACTCAGTTGTCCAAAGGAGATTTTCAGGTTTTTAAGGTTGAAATTCAGTTCTTTATTTGGCATCAGAAAAAGTTATTCATATTATTGAAATTAGACATATACTAGGCCTTGAGTAAATATCCCTTCATTCTTAAGTGGCATGTAGGTTGAGACAGAAGTCAGACACAGAAAAAAATACCTTTCTTGACAGAGTATTTGGAAAAGAAATGATAATATTCTTACCCAAATAATATGCCTTCAGGACATTTTCCCTCCTTGTCATAATATAAGTACTTAGTACAATTCTTCTCTTGTTTTTTCCAAATTAGATAACAGAATTTGCATATTTCATTTCTCAGTTATCCATGGTAATGGAAAAAGGAAAATATGTGGGGAGAAGAGCATGAAAGAGTATAGATAATTGGTATCAACAGCTAATTTCTAAGCCTCACTGCTTTGTTTCACCCATTAATTTTAGTCTCCATCCTCATCCGACCTGGTTTTTACCAGAGACGCAACAAACAGCTCATGAACATAGTGTCAATTTTGAACCCTTTATTTCAAAGTGATATGGGCTTTTAAAAGGTGCAAAGTTACCCAAAAGCAACTCACCAGGAAGAAAGACAAATAAGGACATTAATATTTTACATCTGAGAGCTGCCTCTGTTAGGTGTGAACTAGCTTATCAGGAAAGGGTCAGCCATGGTAATTGTATTATCACCATCTCAGCCTTGGAGGACTGATAGGATGGGCACCAAATCCTCTGGAGAGGGATTTATAGCAGCCGGAGAATAGCATTGAAAAGAAAACTTCCTGTATAAAATGTGATAAGAACCAGCAGAACAAATTGGATTGCCAAAACATCAAGCTGAGGTCAAGAAAGGACAATTAAATCAAGACTATAATAACAGCAACATGATCTCCACTTACAGACTGACTACCTGATGGTATTAGGGGCCTAACTAGAGACCCTGTCCCACCCATCACCATGGTTAAGCCTCCCAGAAGCTCTATGGCATAGATACTACTACCTACACTTTGCAGTGAATTCCAGTCCTGAGAAGGACTTGCTTCCTCCCTATAAGAACATTAGTCCTGGAGGTTGGGGAGGAATAACATGGGGAGAGATGCCACATTCAGGTGACGGGGTGATGGAGGCAGCAAACCACATTGCCAAGTAGGTACCTATCCAACAATCCTGCATGTTCTGCACATGTACCCCAGAACCTAAAGTACAATAAAATATATATATGTGTGTGTATATATACATATATATAATATGTATATAAATAATATATATAAAGAAACATTAGTCCTAATTTCTGTATTCTATGAGCCCTAAGGCCAGTCTTTGTTTAAGTCCAACAGTAACAGCAGGGGATGACAGGAGGGAACCCTGTCACAAGGAACATGACGAGCAGACTGTGGGGGATCTCTGTGAGACCAGAAGTTGCAGGAGAAAAAGGAAAAGAGCCTGTAATAGAAGCCTTTGACATCACTGTGAAAATGTGGTCCCAACTTAAAAGTGAGATTACTTTGCCAAATTGGGAAGATAAGCAATGTTATTCTTTTCATTGCAACTTGTCTTTAGGTTGCTCTGTAATGACCGTATTCAGATGAACTGGCTTTTGATAATTCTGAAAGTAGCTTGCCAATAGCTTGGCATTCAAGACCTTC
This sequence comes from Callithrix jacchus, assembly GCF_049354715.1. NCBI lineage: Eukaryota > Metazoa > Chordata > Mammalia > Primates > Cebidae > Callithrix > Callithrix jacchus. The sequence continues at coordinate 32,873,536 of NC_133510.1, read as the reverse complement.
CCTTCAGCAATAGATCAAACATTTACAAAGCTCATATTGTGTGGCTAACAGCATACCCGACCCTGTAATATACAAAGAAAGAAATACAAGACCTTGTTCATTTTACTGAAGATAGATTTTGCTAGAAAACAATACAATATCTAAGAAAACGCTGATTTATGTAACATACACTATATAGAATAAATGTTCTGAGGACAGAATAATGTGTGACATCAGGGAGGCTTTGGAGAAAGTTGAAGTTTGGGTTGGGTCTTACAAGGAAAACAGAATATACAGGTGAAAAAGAGAGAAAGGAAAACCAAGAGAGAGACTATGGGGCCTAGAGCTTCCTCTTGCCTGGTGGGACCAGGGTACTTTCCTTTATTAAATGCTGACTTAATTTAAAGATCATGTAGGTCTGCAATGACAAAAATATGGCAAACATATATCTTAGCACATTGTATCATGCAGCCACTCCCTGTGTCTTAGCATCAGGATTGAAATCTATTTTCTATTCTAATTGTTGACATTTTTGGATACTTACCCCTAGCTGTAGAGATATATATGTGGGAAATAAGTAAAAGAAGAAAACTCCTCTCTCTCTGAAAATTATCTGTCTCACTGATCCTTAGATTCTTTGATCTCTCCACTCCCATTAAGAAAAAGCAATGAGAACTATACCTAGATTTAAATAAACTGTGCAATGTAACGCATACATACATTTTATTATTCTTAAAGCAACTTAGAATTAAAATCTGCATTGTTGGTGGGCTAGTGGGCCCTCGTTCTCCTTACTTTCTGCAGGTAGAACTACATGTTCAACACCAACTGGCTTGCAAAATCTACGGACCAAGGATTTGGCTGAAGTTGTTGTGTGTGATAAATAATTCCTGACACATTGATGTAAATTTATGGAGAGTATTGCAGCACAGTTAGAGCACTGGATTTTTCCTTTCTTCACTGTTGGTTCCCTGACCTAACTCTGCAAAGCCTTTTTTTCTTCCCTACTGTCCCCAAATCTTTTCAGCAAAATAGTTAAAGAACATTCACAAAATACTTTTAGCTCCTAAAACTGCTGAAGTTTAGCAGGAATTTGACATGATGTGAGCCTGTCAACTAAGATTTGCTGGTAGCTGGCTTGAATTACTGGACACATACAACTAATATCTAGGACAAAATCTCAATGAATAAGTTGATTTTACTTGTTATACTTACATTATAACCATGTAAGTATATGATTTGATAATATGGATTATTATGAATTGTTATACTAGAAAGTAATGATGTATAATAATGAACTATCTTGGAGAACACAAGGTAGAAAAATAACATTAGAACAATTTGTAAATACTACAGAGCAATTTCCAGAGTCAGCTGGGGTCTAAACCCAAATCAAATATTATTATTACTCTAAAGTTCTATAAAAGAAAATATAAAAAGACAAGATAATTTCAGTTGGTAAATTATGGATGTTAAGCTATACTTAACCTTTGGCTGTTACGAGTTTCTGTCATCAGATACATAACTCCTACAAAATGCTTGGTGCTTTTAGTTGATCTGATAACCCCAGTGAAAGGGATTGTCCACTGATGTCCTGTATCTCTCAGACCTATGCTACTGAGGGCTCTGAGTGCTTTGAGAACAGGTGCTGTGCTTTCTTCTTTGAATCCCCTGCAGCACCTGGCATAGTGCCTGGCACCATGAAATATTCATGGAATTAAATGGGTTTTAAATACTGTTTTCTGCCACAAAGTCTCCCTTACATTTAATCCTGTGTCATGCCATGAATTTGAAAGGAATATAATGGAATACAGTGGTATGGATGTAGGCTTAACCAGCACAAAGTAATATACGGAATCTAGGGAGTTGAGAATATTGGTTTCAGATAACAAAGTAGACCAAGTTCTTAAAGAAAACCTAATTTATTACAGAAAACTTTAATTACTTCCTCTTGCTGCAGAGATGCCAATCATCATTAAGGCAGAGCAGCATAGCAAACATGATTGAAGGTATAGGATTTACCAGGTTTTATTGATATCAAGGTCTGGATTCAAATCTTGATTAGGCTTTTGCCATTAATAATGTATAGTAGCTCGGAAAGATTTGTGAATTTTAAGAAGATGTAACTAATTAGTGGTTTAGACTGAAAGTTTGTTTAACTGAAGTTCTCTTAGTTTGTAAATGATTAAAAATTACAAGAGAAAGTTCAAATATGAAATGGGGGTGCTGGTGAATAAATGTTTTGCCTAATGTGACATGAGATGCTTGGTGTTCCTACCTCCTTTTTCTTCTATGTGAAAATTAATTCCTAGTCATTAATTCAATAATTATTGAGCATATATACTTGGAATTTAGACTCATGAAATAGAATGGTGAAAAATGTCTGACTCTCATAAAGCTTTCATTTTGGTGGGATAAAGACAGACTATAAAAAATAAATAAATAGATAATTTCAGATAGTGATTTGAAAACAATAAACCAGGTAATGTGATAGAGTGAACTGCCAGGGATCCTACAGCTGTTGTGGTTAGGGTAGGTCTTCTCTCTAAGAAGGTAACATTTGAGGTAAGTTATTATTGCCAATAGTCATGTCAATATTTTGAGGAAGAGAATTCTTGGTAGAGAGAACAGCAAGTAGGAAAACCCAGAGGTGGAAACACTTTCCATGAGTTCAAGGAACAAACAGGTTAGTAAGTCTGGAGTGTAATGAGGTGGGGTGGGAGGAGTCTGGGACTACAGGCTAGGAGCATGAGACACTGATCTCAGAATGTGGTAAGTTACTAAGTGAATAACTGAGTGCTTATTTAAAATTTATGCTCATGACCTTTACAATAGATCAGAGAATAGGGTTGTGTCATTTTCTTTAGTAAAGTGTTCTTTTTGCAGATGTGGAACTGATAGTTGAGTTTAATTAACTGTGTTTTCTAGAAGAGCATGATGGTGGAAATGAAGGGCAAGAGTTAAAATTGTTGAAGTGATGATTTTAATGATGAACTACAGACTCTAGGTTGGACTAGAAGAATAAGTGTTTGGATCACTTCCTCTTCACCCCATTGGTGAAGAAGAGATTCCTGCCCTAGGGTTATGGGAATGGCTGCACATATGGGACCCAATACTTGACAGATGAGATCAACAGTCGTTTATTAATCACATATCCTTATAGCCTGAGAGAGGAGGGCATTGATGCCATGCTGGGCCACACAGCTTTTATACTTGGGCAGTACAAATTTGTAGGGGGCGGGCTTCGTTTTCTAAAGGGTAGCAACATCTGGTTCCCACTGAAGAATGTGATTGACTTATTTTAGTTCTGTGGACTCACAGGGAACTAAAACATGCCTCTCACGGATAAGCAAGAGCTGTTCCTGGTCCCTATGATAAGGAGGGTTTGGCTGGAAGATTTTATCTGTGGCAGGGGGAGAAGGGAGGGGAGCACGTCGCTAGGTCATTCACGACCCTCCAGATTGTTCCAAGCCCATAATATTAAACCTTAATTTGAGCTCTTATATATAGCTAAAATCTCCATGTGTTTGAAGAATTACTGGAATGGGACAAAAAACAGACAAATGATCAAAAATGGACAAATGGGAGATTTGGAAATGTTTGTCAGAGTGGGATGCTTGAAATTCTAATCTGAGCACGGTTGGAATAGTTTGAGAAAAAACGAAGGCCATGACCTTGGCAGTTGGGTGGCCGGAGTAGAATTGGCTGGTGGTAGAAGATGGCGGGTGTGGATGGATAACGTGGAGACCTGGAATTCTGGTGACGACAGAGCTGCGAGGCATAATGGGCTCTATTTGAAAGTTGTCTGGGCATAGGTGAATAATCAGGCCGTAGTCCTGAGTACTCATTAAGAAGGTGTGAGGCCACTGAGTGACTGTTTTCTTCTCGGGGAAGGATCTCAAGACAAACAGCTCAAGGGACAGCCTGACTGTAAGAGGGAGGTCTGATCTCATCAGCAGCCCTGCAGGTCCCAGACCACTTCTGGGAGCTCCACTGCCTAATAGAGTCCCTGCCTTTAGATGGTAGGTGCTCAATGAATGTTTATCAAAATGATTTGAATTGAATGTGTTGATTAAATAGAACACCACCAATGGCGGCAATTTCCAGAACCCCATCTCTACCTTTAGGAGTTTCTAAATTTATCGAAGAACTGATTTTTCCTTTCTGCTTTATCAGTTCACAGGTTTCCCTTGGGTACCAGGCCCAAGTTAATTCAATAATTTCACATATATTTAATTTGTGTCTACTATTTGCCGGACAGTATGCTAAGTGCTGAGGAGGTAATGGAGAACAAGACAGAAGCCCCTCCTGAGGTCTTTTTTGTAGTCTCTGTATTTGGAAATGTGGAAAAGTATATTTGAAAATAGGTAATTACAAAACAACGTGGTGAGTGCTATGATCAGGCAAGCATGGATACTAAGGAGGGACATTTAACCTAGACTCCTGATACGGGAAGTCCTCCTGGAATGGATAAGAACTAAACTGGGATCTGAGAGATGAATAGATTTAGACTGGAGGAGTTAGGTGGACAGGTCAGGAGTAGGCAAGTGTGTGTTCCAGTATAAGGAAATAGCATATCCTGATCTTCTTGTGCACTTTCTCTGCCTCTCATCCTTAAAAATGCTCTTATCTTTGCTCCTTATATAATTAAAAGCATATATTGCATTAATTCACATAATTGTTTTTAATTTTCACAACTTAGTTCTGCCGTTCCTTTAATGTATGTCCTATAAATTTACAAATGATTGGGGTCTATCCAATGTAGTTCTTAAGAGCAATGTGAAATTAGGTACTTAATAAATAATGAGGGAAATAACTCTGTATTACATTAGAAATGAGCATATGCATCTAAATAATAACAGCATTAACAGGAAATAGAACTATTTCACACATGAAAAGTAGATGTTTAAGAAGAAAATAGATTCATGCAAGCACATTCATAGATGATGCCGTAATCTGGAGTTGGTGTGGGCTCTCATATCTTGCATTTTTAAAAGATGAAAACAAAATTAAGGTCTTGAAAATCCCCAGTTTCTCTCTACTCAATGTGAAAAAAATTAGCAAGAAAATGGAGACTCAGTTGCAGAAGCGTGTAAGCAGCTCTTTCCCTAAATGATCCTCCAGATGAGGATGCAGCCAGTGATGCTCTGATTTCAGCCTTTGGTTTTAACCTTGAGCAGAATCCAGCTAGAATGTGCTGGATTCCTGACCACTGACACTGTGAGATAATAAATCTGTGTTGTTTTAAGCTGCTAAGTTTGTGGTAATTAGTTATGCAGCAATAGAAAACTAATACCAAATGACAATGACATTTTTTTCCTAGGGTTGTTTTGAGGCACACATGAGACAATCCATGTCAAGTATTTAGCAGAGTGCCTGGCACATAATAAACGCAGGAAGTGCTGGTTACTAACAGTATTCATTTGGTTTCAGACAAGTCATTCAATCTAGACCTTGTTTAATCCCTGCTATGACAATGTTAAACGAGAGTTAGATTTTTATCAGCTCTGAAACTTGTTTCAAAGTGTCCAGGGATTTCTAAAAAGCCAAGTCACTGTTAGGACCTGAGCTTTCAAAATGAAAATTATATGATGTTTCCGAAACAGGACCACTAATATCAACATCACCAGTTTCATGGACCCTACAGTATGCCTAACAGCAATTTGGACTTTGATCACTCAGATGCATCTTGCAGGCAATTTTAGTGTTTTTTTTTTCCTTTGGTGATTGTTTTTGGGAGAGAATGAAATTTGGACTATCTCATGTCTACAGGATACTATGAAATTTGCATTTAATAGTGGCTAGTCATGTCTTTCAGAAAATAGGGCCGTTTTTAAAAGGTGAATTCAAAAGATTGAGTTTTACTAGCCAATTAATGTTGAACACAGAATATCCCAAATAAAACAAAAAAGGTTATGGTATGTTTTAAAACTCTTCAAAGCCATCAGTTTACCAAAACGAACCACCTGGTCTCAGGTTGAAAGTAACAGATGCAGTTCCGAGAGTTGAAAGTAAAATTTAGACAGTGTATCAAGTGGGTGCTAATACATCTTTATTAGGGTTCATAACTTTCAAATTAGGTTTTGAGAAAGGGCTCAGATTGGATCGCACTAATCATGCTCCTCTTTTAGGATGAGCTATTAGAAGTCAGTGAATTCTCACAGCTGTTTAAAGGCAGAGTTCCTGGATTTCATAGTGTTTGTTAACAATGTGCAAACATCAGCTATAAAACCTAACATGTTGGACTGCTTAAGGTAGGCCATCCTGGCCACAGTGAAAGATCTTTTAAACCATATATTCATTGCAGAACCCACAAGCAACATGCAGAAAGAGCAACAATAAGCCTAGCAACATGTAGTGGATAATTCCGAACCTTTATACTTGCATCCTGGGAGGAATGGCTTCTTTCATTCCCTTGGTGGAGACTGTGTAAACTTTGATAATGGAGAAAGAAACTAAGAAAAGGAGCATTGTTAAGAACCTAGGGAGATTCTTTTTTTTCTTTTTGAGATAAGGTCTCGCAGTGTCACTCAGGCTGGAGTGTAGTGGCGTGATCATGGCTCACTACAGCCTCGACCTCCTGGGCTCAAGCAATTCTTCCATCTCAGCCACCTGAGCAGCTGGGTCCGCAGGCTTGTACCACCATACCTGGCTAATTTTATTTTTTGTAGAGATGAGGTCTCTGTATGTCACCGAGCTTGGTCTTGAACTCCTGGGTTCAAGCTATCTTCCTGCCTCAGCCTCTCAAAATACTGGGCTTACAGGTGTGAGCTGCTGGGTCTGCCCATGATTCTTTGTTAACATTTTAAAAATAGGTGTATTCACTCCAGATTCAAAACCACCAGCAGGCACCCCTTGCTTATTTGCCTATTGCTAATTTAGATTTACTTAGAATGATTTATTATTATGTGTATGTATCTGTAGTCATGTTTATCTTAGTCTTTAAAGATTACAACTTGTTAAGCCTTTACCTGTGCCTTTCTGTGGCATTCCATTGGCCAGTAACATCTGAGAGAGAATTGGCAAAGGGAGGTGGGCTCTTCAGTAAGTAACCCTTGAGTAGAGAAGGCCTACTGTGTTTCTTTTTCTAGTACCTGCACCTTGTCCTTCTAACTCACCCCCTCTACAGCAACTCTGATTTCTGATAGAAGATAGGGTCATTTACCACTCTTGTTTGCTGCTGTGTTGCTTGAAGTTTCTTTCTTTAAATAATTAGGTCGAATTTTCTTTCTGACTCCGCTGTTATTCAACATGCTGACTCTTAACTTACCACCCAGCACAGTGTATTTAACCTTTTGTTGCTCATAACATAAAACTATGAAATCTGCATATGGAGACCACCCTGGGTTTTAAAATTAAGTGGTCTTTCTGGCAGGTGGTCTTCGGTTTAACAGTGCTCTCTATAGTTTATGCTTCCAACACACATAGAATGATTCTTTGGGGCCTCATAACCTATAATTATGCCAGAGTCAATGTAGTTGGCTCTGAACAACCCTCAAATTAGCCCAAGGATTTTCTGGAGTGATCTTCTATGGACCATGGTCCCCACAATTGAACCCAGGAAACTCACAGCAAGGTTGGCCATAGCCTCCCCATGAACCACTGACCATTAAGAGAACCACTGTTGAGCATCACTTTAGCTTGTGGAGCAGCTGGAAGCCTGTTGTCTTAGTACTCAAGGGTCAAACAGCTCAGCAGGAACACTTAAAACCTCATGTGCGGTGGTTTTAAGAAAATCATTGCTTATGGAGACAGGCATATGTGAAGCTAGAGCTGTCTAGGCTATACATTTTTTCTTAAACTTTTTGTTTTAACAGTCTAATGTAGTGGGTAAAGGGCCTGCATTCATATTAGGCAGGTGGTCTCCTAACGCAAGTTCAAAATACGTTTCTCTGATGGGAAATAAATTACATTCTCAGAGCCCTTAGCTATTTTGGAAGGTGGTCTTTGGATATAGGGGGTCTCCTTAGCAACTTTATTGTACACATGTAAGTATATATTTGATTAATGCTGCTTTATTTGCCTATGTGTGTGTTGCATCTATATACAAACTTCTAATGAACAGTGTCAGAATTAGCTTGCTTTTCTACAGATGGAGCAAAACTATCTTTCGCTATGGTGTTTAATAGGTGTTTTTAATTCTAAAATATTCTGGTTATATTAAGCTTGTTGGTGGTATTGGAGAAGGACTTCCTGGACAGATGACTGGTTTCGGAAGGTAGGTACCCAACTAGAACATGGGGATGAGAAATTCAGTAGTCTATTTGGAAGATTAGGGGCCTCCCCATAGGAAAAGGCAGGCACAGGATCTGAAGTCCAGGTGGAGGAATAAGGTAATTCAAGGCTCTGTTGATCAGAATATCATAGTGTGAACCAAATACTGAAGCAAAGTCTTGTTTAACTAGGATCCAGGCCATGGCCTAGTCCTTAGGTACAAGATGACCTTAACATTCAAATAACTGATAAGCAGCTATATCAGGCACAGGGAGAATATGGGAAAAATGGATCTGTTTTCAGAATGTTTCTGCCATCTTTCCCATTCTGTTTCACCTTCAATTGAGCAAAACCACCTTACTTTCTACCTTCAGTGAATTTAGCTATCCATTTTCTTTAAATACTACCATAGAATAAACTGGTTTTATTGGTGTTGGACTGAGCAACTGTGCTGTGGCATCTAAACTGTGAATGACTGTGCCTCAATTTGATGTAAAGAATAGCCTAGAGGTTCTGATGCCCAGCCTCAGCCCCTAAAAATACGACCTTCTCCCATAATCACCTGGATGTTCCACAGTTTCCACAAACTCAGAATGGCCAAACCTAAGTGCACTGCATTTCACTCCTCCTGAATTCTGTATCTTAGCAGTACTTTCCTCCTCCTGAATTCCGTGTCTTAGAAAACAGAAGCACTGTCCCTTCAGGAATTTAGGAGTTGTTGATGACGCCTGCCTTTCCTTATCCCTCATTTCCTTCAGCTAGTCAAGTGCTAAGTCGATTGCTTCTACCTTCCTCCAGTCCCTATTCTCAATCTGTTGCCCTTGTTTGGCTCTTGTTATCTTCTTCTCCCCAAACCAGGTTGTTCCAGTATCCTCTAATCTCTAGGTTTGATTTCTCCAATCCATTCTCAAAGAGATGCTAGAAGGATCTTTATAAAACTTGGATCTGATTATGTCTCTCCCTTGCTTAAAACTTTTTAATGACTACTCGGTTTTTTTTTTTTTTTGAGATGGGGTTTTGCTCTTGTTGCCCAGGCTGGAGTGCAATGGCACAATCTCAGCTTACCACAACCTCTGCCTCCCAGGTTCAAGCAATTCTCCTGCCTCAGCCTCCTGAGTAGCTAGGACTACAGGTGCACGCCACCACACCCAGCCAATTTTTGTATTTTTAGTAGAGATGGAGTTTCACCATGTTGACCAGGATGGTCTCGATCTCCTGATCTGCCCGCCTCAGCCTCCCAAAAGATGAAGATCCAAATCCTTATCATAGACTACTCTGCAATCTGACCCCAATTTGCCCCTCCACTCTCATCCCTTGCTGCATCTCTTTTTGTATACTGTGAGGTAGTTGCACTGGAGCATTTGTAATTAATTGAATAAATTATACTATTTCATGCATCTTGCTTGTTTATGCTCCCCATTAGCCTTCCCAATTCTTCTTACCTGGAGAACATCTTGCTTCCCTGGTGAACACCTACATATCTTTCCATGCTTAGGTCAAGGGTCTCCTTTGGGAAGCTGAAAATTTATGAAACGTTTTCTCACCTTCCTCATCTATCATTCCTCCTTCCTATTTCACTGCATCAACTTCTATCATAGATGCGACATCATTACTGCTATTCATCTATGTCACTCTATCCCTTTACTAGACTTTATGTTTCTTAAGGGCAAGGATTGCTTCTTATTCATCTTGGACAGTGCCTGGCACTTAGTAGTGATCAAATAGATTTGTTGAAAATAAATAAATAAATAAATAGGATGTGGCATGCACACTGCTTTCAGGTATAAGGTTGATTTGACGACAACTCCTGAGTTAAGATTCTTTCTGCATTTTTATAGTGCTTTCTTTTATATTACCAATATTTTTATATAAAAATGAAAAGAATGGACCCCCCCCCACCTAAGAAAAAAGTTTGCTTGGTACAAATTTAATTGCATCAGAATTAATTGTTTAAAGTTCAAATTTAGGGCCTTAGCCAAATAGTAAATGTCTTATCACACCTATTTGGAATTTTTATTTGAACCTTGAATGTATTGGTGCTAAATTATGCTGTGGTTCTGGAGATGGTCTTTATTTGCTATTAAGCATGTATTACCATATACTGCAATTGAATGTTGTGATAACTTTTTTCCCAAGTGCATATTAACTTCATTTATTCTTTTGCTAAGGTATGCAATGAGAAAATGAAGATTGAGGTCCACACTAACTTTTTGTAAAAAAAAAAAAATAGATACAGTAATAAATAAAATTGAATAATATATGCATATTGAGTGAAATGCCTTAAAGCTTTATCTCTTCATATAGTTTGCCTTGGATTTCAGAATTTTCCCTTGGCTCTTAGAGCATTTATTTTTGAGATGGAGTTTTGTTCTCATTGCCCAGGCTGGAGTGCAGTGGCACGATCTTGAATCACTGCAAATTCCACCTCCTTGGTTCAAGTGATTCTCCTGACTCAGCCTCCCTAGTAGCTGGGATTACAGGTGCCCACCACCATGGCCAGCTAATCTTTGTATTTTTAGTAGACAAAGGGTTTCACTATATTGACCAGGCTGGTTTTGAACTCCTGACCTCAGATGATCCACCCCTCCACCTCCCAACCCTCACCCTCCCAAAGTGCTGGGATTACAGACCTGAGCCACTGCTCCTGGCCTAAAGTATTTTTTTTAAACTAAGCTTCTTCCTTTCCATAGTGAGTGCAGCTCTTTCAAAATACCGTGAACTTGAGAAATGTAGACCTATTTATTATGAATACCAAGAATTATCAGCAAAGACCCCACCTTCATAATTTAAGCAAAGGAAAGAACATTTGAAATTTAGAACTCATTTCATTTCCCAGAGTATAAAGTAATCAGTTATCTTGGGCTTTAGGATTTGTTCATAAAGCTATTATTTCAATTGAAATGAAGTTGAACAAAAATAGTAGCCTATCATTATAATTATATAAATTATAGCCATTACAGTAAACAGTTTTCATACATTTAATTTAAAATTAAAACCTTCAGCTCTTGGATTCATAGCAGGTTTAATTTTGTTCAAAATGGGTTTGAAAAGATTTTCCACCAGACATCCTTTTTTTCTGATTTAAATGATATTTCTTCTATGTTTCCCCCTGCACTAAAGATTATTATTCTTTGTCCTTTGTCTACATCTTGAGAAGGCTTACTACATTGCTGTCTAATGAGGAAATAGCCAAAGGGATGGTGATGGCATTCACACCCCTTTGCCACTGTGGGCTTTCTTTACTCTCTGACCAAGTATTTGGGTGGTGTCTATAGTGCATGTGTTCTTCTGATGGCCTTGTTTGGAATAACATTTAAATAAGATTTGCTATAGCAATGCCCAGCTGCACTTACTCATAATTATTCTGAATAACATTTTCCATTTTAAACCCTGATTTTATGGGGTTTACTACTTGGCCCATAAAATCTCCTTCCAAGCTCAGCCTTGGCATAGTTTTTAGCATAAGCAAATTTACCATAGCAATAAATCAAGAGCTCAATTCTCAAACCCACAGGATGAAGAGCAAGCCCATGGTAATTGACAGGGAGAAGGCCCTGCAAGTTTTGCTAAGGATGGCAGCATCTTTGGTATGGCCAATTTTGTACACATGCTGCACACAACATTGATAATGGACCTGGATTTGAAAAGTCTAAAGATGGGATTTGGAGAATGAACACATAAGTGATATTCTTATCCTTACGGGAGTAAAAGCGGTTAAAGGCTTCTCAGAGAAAATAATAAGAATGACATAAATTTAGGGGAGTGTCTTTTCTATGAATTTGGTAAGAGAGGACAAGAGGCTTTTGGAAAGAAAATCTCTTGCAAAGGACTGTTTTTTTGTGTGTGATAAAACGTGTTAGGAGTAGCAGCACCTATTTCCTAGCTCTCCCACCCACTTCCATGAAGGACACTGGCCAACAGCCACTAAAATAAATAAATATTCCAATTATTTCTAATTATTTATTTGACAGTGCCATCCATGGGAGGGAGTATATTGCACTGCAGTGGTTCTCAAAGAGTGGTCCCTGAGCATTTTTTAAAGCAGCTTCTAAGCTTCTTCCCCACATAGTGTGTGCAGCCCTTTGAAAACATGAAATAGCATTCATGTTACCTGGGAATGCATTAGAAATGTGAATTCTTGGGGTCCTCTGCAGACTTACTGAATCAGGATTTGTAAGGTGAGGCCCAGAAATCTGGATTTTTATCAGTGATGCTGATGCCTATCAAAGCTTTCTTTGAACTTTTATTATGTATTTTTATTTTGTTTTTAATTGACACATAATTGTACATATTTATGAGGCACAGTGATATTTTCATACATGTATACATTGTGTAATGATCAAATTATGTTATTTGGCATATCGAGCACCTCAAACGTTGATCATTTCTTAGTGGTGAGAACATTCAGAATCCTCTATTCTAGTTGTTTTGAAGCATTCTCTATGATGTTTACTAGAGTCACCCTGCTGTGCTATAAAACACCAGAATTTATTCCTCCTAACTGTAATTTTATACCTGTTGATCTTTTTCCATAATCCCCTTCACCCCACCCTCCACAGACTCTGGTAACCACTGTCCTACTCTGTACTTCTACAAGACCAGCTTTTTTAGCATTTACAAATGAGTGCAATCATGGGGCATTTGTTCTGGGCCTGGATTCTTTCACTTAACATAATAAACTCCAGGTTCATCCATGCTGCAAACAATGGGATTTCATTCTCTTATGGCTGATTAGTAGTCCATTGTGTATGATACGTTTTCTTTATCTATTTATCTGTTGATAGACACCTAAGTTGATTCCATATCTTTGCTATTGTGACTAGTGCTCCAATAAACAGGGGCGTGCAGATATATATTTTTTTGACATGCTGATTTCATTTCCTATGGATAAATACTCAGTAGTGGGATTGCTGGATCATATGGTAGTTCTATTTTTAATTTTTGGAGAAATTCCCATGCTGTTTTTTATAATAGCTATACCAATTTACATTCTCACCAACAGTGTATAAGCATTCCTTTTTCTCCACATCTGTGCCAGTATTTGTTATTTTTTGTCTTTTTGATAACAGTCATTCTAGTTGGGATGAGGTAATATCTCATTGTGGTTTTGATTTGCGTCTCCCTGATGATTAGTAATGTTGAACATCTTTTTCATTTGCCTGTTGGCCATTTGTGTGTCTTCTTTTGAGAAACATCTATTTGGATTCTTTGCTCATTTTCTAAGTCAGATCATTTGCTTTTTTGCTATTTTGTTTGAATTCCTTACATTATCAGGATATTGGCTTGTCAGATGCAGTTTGTAAATATTTCCTCCCATTCTGTAGGTTGTCTCTTCACTCTGTTGATTATTTCCCTTGTGCACAATCTTTTTAGTTTGATGTCATTCCATTTGTCTATTTTTGCCTTTGTTGCGTATGACTTTGAGTTCTTATCCAAAAAGTTCCTTTTCCAGACCAATGTCATCAAGCATCTTCCTTATGGTTTCTTCCACTAGTTTTGTAGCTTCAGATCTTACATTTAAGTCTTTAATCCATTTTGAGTAGATTTTTGCTTATAGTGAGAAATAGGGGGTCTAGTTTAATTCTTCTGCATGTGGATATCCAGTTTTCATAGTACCACTTATTGAAGAGACGTCGTTTCCTCAGTGTTTGTTTTTGGTGCCTTGGTCAAAATTGATTGTAGGTGTGTAAATTTATTTCTGCATTCTCTATTCTGTTCCATTAAGTTATATCTCTATTTTAATGCCAGTACCATTCTGTATTGGTTATAATAGCTTTGTATATGATTTGAAAGCAGATAGTGTGATACCTTCAGTTTTTTTTTTCCCCAAGGTTGCTTTGGCTATTTGGGGTACTTTGTGGTTCTATATGAGTTTTAGGATTTTTTCTATTTCTGTATAGAATGCCATTGATATTTTTATAGAGATTGCATTAAATCTATAGATTGCTTTGGGTAGCATGGACATATTAATATTTATTCTTCCAATTCATGAATGTGGAATATCATTCCATTTGATTGTGTCCTCTTCAATTATTTTTTTTTTCATTAATGTTTTCCAGTTTTCATTGTAGAGACCTTTCACCTCCTTAGTTAAATTTATTCTTAGGTTTTTTTGTTTTTAATAGTGATTGTAAATAGAGATTACTTTGTTGATTTCTTTTTCAGATAGTTCAGTATTGATGTATAGAAATGCTACTGATTTTTGTAGGTTGAGTTTGTATCCTGAAACTTTACTGAATTTATTAATTTGAATATTTTTAGACATTTTAGAAATATCTTTACACCACAGAGCATAAAATAAGCAAAAACAAACAAACAAAAAACAACACCACAATGCATGTAGGTCTTTGCCCCATGTGGGGTATTGTGGGAAATCTGCTATTGGCATATCCAGCCTGCACACATGCAATTTTATTACTCTTTGTGGATATGCTTTTATGGGGAAATCTGGGCATGCATGGGGAAAGTCTTTGTTCCCTTGGGGATACTGAATAAGTGTTATTCACCAGTGTTTTCACTGCGATCGTGAAGCCAGGTGCAGGATTTTCTACTTGTGGTTTCAAGACAGCCTCAAAAAGTTTCAGATTTTGCAACATTTTGGAGATCAGATTTTTGGATTGGGGTACTCAGTTTGTACTAACAAATAGAATATCACTAAATAATTTGTTCACTTGGGGTTTCTCAGCTGTAAAATCAGGAATTTGAAATAAATAACTTTCAGGTACTTTCCTGCTGTGAAATTTTATAATTTAATTTAATTTGTGTCTGGTGTGTTAATTGGGAGGTATTGTTTGTTAAATAAATAAAGCAACTTAACTTTGGTTGCATACAGATACTCTAGACTTTTACCCCCTCAACAATTTGTAATTTTCATACCTTAATTTAGATATTTTTACAGTGTGTGTTCCTTAACATGTTATTATAGCTATAGTTTTCATTGACTAAAGAGTTGCATATTCTGTCATTATATAAATGGAGTATTCTGAATTTGATAGTGAATGTACCTCTACTAGTTCTGAATTTGAGTTTGAATTTACCTCTGCCAATGAGATTTATACTTTAACTTATTTTCATGATGGTGGTTATTATCCTCTCACATCCAACTCTTACTCTCTCACCTCCTTAAGTATTTCTTGTAAGGCTGGTCTAGTGGTGGTGATTTCCCTCAGCTTTTGCTTGTGTAGGAAAGACTTTACTTCTCCATTTCTGAAGGATAGTTTTAATGGGTACAGTATCCTTGGTTAATGGTTTTTTTTTCTTTCAATGCTTTACATATATAATTTCATTCTCTCCAGGCCTGCAACATTTTTGCAGAGATATCTGCTGGTAGTCTAATCAGGATTTTCTTATGTGTGACTTGATACTTTTTTCTTTCTGTTTTTGGAATTATCTGTCTTTGACTTTTGACAATTTGACTATAATGTGCCTTAGAGCAGATCTTTTTGGGTTGAATATATTTGGGGATTTTGAGCTTCCTGGCTTTGGATGTGTATATATCTTCCAAGACTTGGAAAGTTTTTAGCTATTATTTGCTAAATAGGTTTTCTATTCCTTTTCTCATCTCTTTTCCTTCTAGAATTTCCATAATGAGAATATTCATTTACTTAATGCTGTCCCATAAGTCATGTAGGCTTTCTTTTTTCTTTTTAATGTGAATACATTAAAAACTGAATTATTTCAAAAGACCTGTCTTCAAGTTCAGGTCTTTTGAAATAATTCAGATAATTCAGATTTGAAATAATTCAGATAAAAATAATTTTGCTTAATCTGGTCTATCAAAGTTCTCAATTGTATTTTTAATTTCATTCAATGAATTATTCAGTTCTAAGGTTTCTGTTTGGCTCTTTATTATAATATCTATCTTTTGTTGAATTTCTTATTTATATAATCAATTGTTTTCCTGATTTCATTGAATTGTCTATTTGTAGTTTCTTGTACTTCACTGAATTTCCTTAAGATTCTTTTAAATTCCTTTTCATGCATTTCATACATTTTCTTTTCTTTGGAGTCTGTTACTGGAGAATTATTGTATTCTTTTGGAGGTGTCATATTTCTTTGCTTTTTCATGTTTCTGTATGCCTACATTCATGTCTGAACATCTGGTGGAACAGCTGCCTCTTCCATTGTTTTAAAGTAGCTTTTGTAAAGACAGACTTTATTCAGCTGTAATCAATAACAGCAGTGTCTGCCAGTGCTTCAGTGGCTTAGGCTGTGGGTTTTTGTGGAGGTGGTAGTACAGCTTTGCTGGGGTCAGTGCTGCTGGGTGAGCCAGTCCTCAGGCCCTGTGGGGTGCATGCAAAGTGCAGCTATTCTGCTGGTCACAGGAATGGCATTGCTGGGGATGGGGCTGCTGAGTGGGTTAGTCCTCAGAATGTCTACCATTGTTTAAGAATAACTATAATGGTTGAAATAATGGACCTTCTGATCATCTGGACCTAGTTTTCTCTCTTGGTTTTGTCTCATTTTTTGCAAATTATTTAATCTCCCTGAATTTTAATTTCTTTCTTTATAAAATGAGAATATTAATAATGATGATGCTATCATGACAATGATCAAGATAATAAAATTACCTACTTTATAGAGTTTTATATTTATTAAGAGAATGAATGTATATAGAGCTCTTAGCACATTTTCTGGAAGGTATTAAGCGCTTAGTAAATATTATTGTATTAATACAAACAGAGAAGAAAGAAAAAAATGGGAAAAGGATTTCTAGTTTGTTAAGATATCATTCCTTTTAACCCATATAACCCATTTTACAGGAATGTGGATTTTGGAGTAGCTGTACTGGTAGCATTTGTCCTACATCACTATGGCAATTCAGCCCTTACTTTGGCTACTAAAAGCTAATAATTCTCTCCTTAAATAACATAAGGCTAAACCATGAGGAGAATTGAAGATGGGTCTAGATAGTACACTCCCAAATAATAAAGGGGATTTAAGCAAAGAATAGTTAATAAAAAACTTGCCATTCCAGTGCCACGAAAAGTATTTTTTGCATTTTGTTTTCATAACAGATAACTTCTCAATTGTTTTTCAAGTTACTTAAATAAAAGTTAATTAGCTAATAGAATACATACAAAGTATCACTAAGACTTGAGGGATTTAATTGTTGATATGGTCTCTGGGGAATTTTTAAAATGTCGAATGGTTAACAAGATGTTTTGAAGATAATGTTAGTATTAAAGTTATGATTATCATGTCAAACATAATGAATTGGTCATTACTCATAACAATTACAACACGCAGCTCTACTATTGCCTACAATTGTACATATTTATTTTATAATTTAACACCAAAGGAAACTGTGAACAAACCTTAAAGACTTAAATGTAGCTTCAATAAAGAAAAATAGTTCTAAATAAACATACATTATAATAGTAAAGTCTTAATTTACCTGTGATATTTGGCATATCAAAAATTTGTTGTTACTATGGTTAAAATGAGTGATGTTTCATTTTCAACTTTGGAATATATATATATATATATTCTGAAATCTTTTTGCATTTTAAAAGTAGCTTGAATTCTCTCTTTCTCTCTTTGTTGTAGAGGGCTCTTCTGTCTCTCAGACACAGATACAGAAACACACACCGACACACCAGTACAGATTTCTCTCTGAAGTTGAATTCTGTTCTGTCTGCCTGTGTATCTATTTATCTTCCCATCTATCTATCCATCCATCCATCCATCCATCCATCCATCCATCCATCCATTTATCCTGAGTAACATTAAAGAGTTATTTTTTTACATAATGACATGGGCACTACTCAAAATATTTAGTTTTCAATTTGACCTAAGTGCAAATGAAGAAGACTAATAGGAGGACCTAAGTTGTAATTTTGGAGTACATTATGAACCAGAGATTGTAAAATAATTTTAACAATAACCTTTAGAAAGCAGTATTCCCATTGTAAATGAGAGTGGGAAAAATATTCAGGAATGAGAAAGCTGGATTACATTGTAAGGACCTTTCATAGTGATGATGAAAGGTGGACAGGAAGCTGTAAAAATTTTCTCTTCCTGAAAGTACAGTAGAAAGGATTGTGGGTGGGTAGCCGCTCAGATGAGTTGGGCTTATTTTTCCCTCTCCCTCTTATTTCTTGACTGAAAGAGAAGATGCTAGATAGTAGTAAGATATATGGAATCAGAAGCATTAGATGTGAATCAGTTAGATCTTGGTGAGAGCCCCTTTTTATTACTTTCTAACTGTGTGACTGTGGGTGAGTCACTTGTCTGAAACTCAGTTTCCTGAAAGTTATAAAATGGACTCATGTTGAGCTCAAATGAGATGATATACAGAAAAATGTGGTAAAATTGTAAAATAGTACATATGTTAGGTATTGTTATTAATGGTTATGACCCAACATTATGCCCATCTCCTAAAAAGTAATTAGTTAGCCAAGGTCCCTATTGCCTTTCTCTTACCTTAACACTCAAAGGAAGGCAAGCAGAACACCAGAACCAGTTGAACTTGTCAAGTAGGCCAGGTGCGGTGGCTCACGCCTGTGATCCCAGCACTTTGGGAGACCAGGGCAGCAGGATCACTTGAGGTTAGGAGCTCTAGACCAGCCTGGCCAACATGGTGAAGCCCTATCTCTACTAAAAATACAAAAATTAGCAGGGCATGGTGGCACACCTATACCCCTAGCTACCCAGGAGGCTGAGGCAGGAGAATCGCTTGAACCTGGGAGGCGGAGGTTGCAGTGAGCTGAGATTGCACCACTGCACTCCAGCCTGGGTGACACAGCAAGACTCCATTTCAAAAAAACAAAAACAAAAACAAAATACTTGTCAGGTGATCATGCTGCACAGGTATTGCCCATTGTAAAGACTGACATCTTTATCATGATGAAGTTCCTTTGTATTAGGGTTCTCCAGAGGGACAGAGCTAATATATGAAAGGGATCTTATCAAGGAGAATTGACTCACATGTTCACAAGGTGAAGTCCCACAATAGGCTGCCTGCTGGCTGAGGAGTAAGGAAACCAGTAGTGGCTCAGGCCAAGTCCCAAAGCTTTAAAAGTAGGAAAGCCGACAGTGCAGCCTTCAGTCTGTGGCCAAAGGCCCGAGAACCCCTGGCAAACCACTGGTGTAAGTTGAAGTCTAAGAGCCAGAGAACCTGTCTGATGTATAAGGGTGGGGAGCACCCAGCTCAAGAGAAATATGAAATCCAGAAGATTCAGGAGGCAGCTTATCCCACCTTCCTCCAAATCCTTTTGTTCTAGCCGTGCCGGCAGCCATTGGATGGTGCCCACCCAGATTGATGGTGGGTCTTCCTCTCCTAATCCACTGACTCAGGTGTTAATTTCCTCTGGTAACACCCTCACAGATACAACCAGAAACAGTACTTTACCAGCTATCTAGATATCCTTCAATCCAATCGAGTTAATATGTAATATTAATCATTATATCCTAGATCTGAAACTGTTTAAGGGTACACATATATGCCAACTGGATGATCAGTACACTTTTTCCAAATGCACACATCTACTCAACTCTATAGACTTCCGTTTTCAGTGACTGATACTATTCATTTTCTTCAACCTAGGAGACACTACTTTGGAACGTTTTGAATGACATTTTTGTGGCTCATGCTGAAAGAGAGCTTCAGAGGCCAAACATTGTAAGAATGGCTTTTAGAATTTTTCTCTCTTTTTTCAGATGGGATCCGAGGTAACAGGCCTTGATGTGACTTTTCACTACTGGCATCTTTATGAGGATGAAGTTCCAGCATATGTTGGTGGTTCCCTTCCATCTGTCTGGGGATCCAGCAGGGGGTTGGAAACCCCAGCCAAGCTACTTTTAGGAACAAATACACAATATAATGACTTTCCATTTCCTCTCATTTTGTTTTCTTTTTTGTTTCTCATTATGTAAATTCCAGAAAACTAATCATGCAGTAGAACAGAACAATCGAAGCCTTTTTGGTCAGAGCTCTTAATTCATCTGTGTTAGATGCCCAAGCACATAGTCTAGTGTTGTGTTTTAATGTCTTGAGAAGAAGGGGGATTGAATACATTCCAGAATATCTTTGATTTAGTAAGAAAAAATATCAGGCCCAGAATATTTCAGGATACAGTGCTGAGAGCAGAGGACTGGAATTAGCCACTCTAGGAAAAAAGGAGTTTAGTGTTGTCATAGGAGTTTGAAGACTGAAACACTTTAAACAAGGTCCTTGTATATCACAGCACTTTCCTTCTGGTATTCTTGTTAGTTTTACCTAACCTATGATAAAATTATGGATTTTAGTAAATATGATTCCTAATTAATTTTTTTCCTGAAAACCCTGTGCCAGGTAATATTTTGGGGGATTGGAGCAATAATGCCCTGCTTTTCTCTCTTGTCCATTCTCAAAACTCTTTTCCCAAGCTGAACTATTTGAATCCCATCTCCAACTCTCAACTCTCCACCATGTGATATGAGCTGGGCATAGTGTTAGACGCACTTATCATGCATATTCCTGTTTTAGTCTCATAGCAATTCTGGGTGCAGATGCTGTCATTTATTCCTATTTTAATAGAAAAAGAAAATCGAGGTATAGATGCTAAATAAATGGCCCAAGTCACTCTGCAAGTAAGTGGTGAAGCAGAGAACAACCTACTAGAATGCCTTTTCCTTGGGGTCCTAAGACCTGCATAGTCATTAATCAGAAGGAAATCAAAGCGACTATTTGATAGCTCAGGTAACTCAGTTCTGACTCCAGTTAGTTGTATTACTCTTGCTTCCTTTACACATTTCTGCCTTGTTCATGTGAACTCCTGTTTCTAGAGTTTTTTGTCATAGTTCCCATAACAGGTTTTTCTGTCTTATTCCCTATACCAGGGTTTCTTAACAGTGGCATTATTTTGAGCCACATAATTCTTTGTTGTGGATGTGGGTGGGGGCGGCTGTTCTGTCCATTGTCGTTCAGCAGCATAACTGGGCTCTGTCTGCTAGATGTCAGTAGTACCCTCAGATATGACATCCAGAGTGTCTCCAGACATTGCTAAGTGTCCCTGTGGTGGGGAGTGGAGGTCACTGGCCTCAATTTGGAACCCTTGTCTTATACTGACATCCCTGACTGCTAATTACATTGTCTTGCTCAGGCTGAGACTCTGCCTCACCAAACACTAGCCCTGAATGTCAGTTCTATGCCTGGACACTCTTAGCACCACACCTCCCTGACACTAGTTACTTGCTGGAATCACCGTATATTTTTTGGTTCTGGAATCTTCATCAGTATCCATCTGTCCCTGGGGCACCTATTCACAGAAATCTAACCTGATGGTAAATTCTTTCTAGACGTCATGTTCTCTGATTTGTGCTAAGCTCCCCAAATGGACTTCCTCTGGTTGCCTCCACTAGCTCCATCATATCTTGTCTGTTGTCTGTGTCAATTTGTTCTGTTGTATTGATGATTAGCCTTAAGTCTCTGCTCTGATTCAGGCTTTGTCTCTCTGAGCGCTCCTTCTCTACAGTTCAAATGAACTCTCCACTTTAATCCTTGACTATATTTAAACTTCCACCTATAGTGAAAGTTTGCATGTTATGTGGGAATACATGTTACATGGAATCACGTAGGTTTTCAAGTCATGGGAAAAGCACAAATTTGTATGGTCAAATTTTCTTTTGAAAATTGCCTGTGAAAAAGCTAGTGAAAACCAACATTTTCATCTTTCACTAAGGCCCATCCAGTTATAATCTTCTCTAGCATTGGGACACATTCCTGTAATTTAATTTAAAAAAAGGATTTTAAAATATTAGAATTATATTCACTATGACAAAAAACTTATACCATGAGAGCACTTGGGAACTAAGACTGAATAATTAACAGCATTTTCACCTCTAGTCCCTTAGACTAACTTTACATAAGACCCTGGCTTCCAAGTAGAAGCAGGGATGGGGCCACATAGAACAATGATTCCTGTGGTTTCTCTCTCTCCCTGCTTTTGCTTTCATTTTTGTTGTTGAATATAAATACATTGCTAAATACATAGGGTGCCATTGTTTTGTAATTGACTATTTCCTGGGAGCAGTGGAAAAGAAGAAAGCAAGAAAGGCTTTGCTAGTACATACCAGCATTAGCCAGACACAGTGATTTTCAAGCCTTCTTCCCAAGGAGCCCTAGGAGTTCACAGAGGAGCTTCGGGTTGTTGGGACAGGATAGTGCTTGTTTCAGTAACAGAAGCTCTGTTTTCTTTTCACTTTTGCTTTTCAAAATTTTGTATAAAATTTAATTTGAACAATAGATTCAGTATCAAAAAAATAAAATTGTGCAAAACACTCAAACTCAGCCACATTGTTGATATTTCTTTTTCTAATTCATGGTTTCCTTTTTATTTCTTGCTTTGATTCACATGCACATGTGCGTGCCCACTCAATAGTGTCTAAGCATTTAAAAAATAAAATGTAATCATATTTTATATTCTAAACATAACTTTTTCATGTACCAATTTATTATGGTCATTTTTGTATGTCAGAACATAAAAAATGATTGTATGACACTCAATAGTATGATACCACAATTGGTAAGTATTAAGTGCTGTATTTCAAACAATACAGCACAAGTTTTTCCTATATATACTAAATATTTTTTCAGGATAGATTCTGAAAAGCAGAACTTAATAGTATAAGGTCTATACATTTGAACTTTTCATAGAGACTTTCAAGTTACACTCATAAAGAAGGATCTAATTTAAAATTATACCAGTATTATGAGTCTTCTCTATACCAGTACCCTAGGCAAAACTGATTATTAATAATTTAATTTTTGCTAAGCAATTGGGTGAAAAAAGATACTGGTGTTTTCATTTAATTTTCCTGACCATTAGTGAAGCATTTTACCTTTAAAAATACAGACTAGTCACTTATATTTCTTCTGTGAGTTACGTTTCCACATACTTAGCTCACTTTTTTCTGCTTGGTTGCTTAACTTTTCATATTAATTTTCAGAAACTGTTTTCTAAATACTTTTTTCCCAGTTGCTTGTGTTGTATATATTGTGTTATACTCTGTCACTCACCTTCTAACTTGGATTATCATTTCTTTAACTGTTTAGCAGTAGGAATGTATATATTCAAATCTCTCATTTTTTTCAGTGAGAGATATATTTTGCTTAGAAGGTCTTCTGTGTTATAATCTTTCAAAAATATCCTTTTAAAACAGTATTTTATATTACTTTTTTTGTTTAGATATTACTTTTGTATATGGCATGAATCTGATTCTGTTTTTCAAAATACAGCCTGCGTTAAGACTGCTTTTCAAATAATTTGTCATTTCCTTACTCTCTGAGTCTCTCAGTGATGCTATTATAAAATACCTGAGATGGACAATTTATAAAGAACAGAAATTTATTTATCACCATTCCAGAGCCTGAGAAATCCAAAAGCAAAGCATCAGCAGGTTTTGTGTCTGGTGAGGGACCAGTCTCTACATCCGGAATGGTGCCTTTAGCACTGCTTCCTATGAATGAAAGCTGTGTCCTCACGTGGCAGAAGAGACAGGCTCAGTCCCATAAGCCCATGACTTAATCACCCCCCAAATTATCACATTGATGATTAAATTTCAACATGTAGGCAGAGTGTGGTGGCTCACACCTGTAATCCCAGCACTTGGGATTTGAGTGGGTGGATAACTTGAGGTCAGGAGTTCAAGACCATCCTGGGCAACATAATGAAACCTCATCTCTACCCAGAACACACAAAAATTAGGCAGGTGTGGTGGCACATGCTGTAATCCCAGCGACTTGGGAGACAGACGAGGGAGAATTGCTTGGACATGGGAGGCAGGGGCTACAGTGAACTAAGATCACACCACTGTACTCCAGCCTGGGTGACAGAGAGAGATCCTGTCTCAAAAGAAAAAAAAAAATCAGTGTGAATGTCGGAGGACACATTTAGACTATAGCACCTATTGAATTCACATGCCACATTTCTTTTTTTTTTTGACAGAGTTTCCCTCTTGTTACCCAGGCTGGAGTGCAATGGCACGATCCCGGCTCACCACGACCTCCGCCTCCTGGTTCAGGCAATTCTCCTGCCTCAGCCTCCTGAGTAGATGGGATTACAGACATGCACCCCCATGCCCAGCTAATTTTTTGTATTTTTAGTAGAGACGTGGTTTCACTATGTTGACCAGGATGGTCATGATCTCTTGACCTCGTGATCCACCTACCTCAGCCTCCCAAAGTGCTGGGATTACAGGCTTGAGCCACCGTGCCCAGCCCACATTTCTTATCTTTTACATTTCTACATATGATTGGTAAACTTTGAACTTTGTTTTTTTTCTTGTTGTTGTTGTTTTAATTTAAACTTTTAAATTTTATTAAATAGTTTTAGTGGAGTTTTTTTTTTCTAAGCATGAAATGAAATAGATTTTATTTATTTCAACAGGGTTTTGGAGAACAGGTGGTGTTTGGTTACATGGATAAGTTCCTTAGTGGTATTTCTGAGATTTTGGTGAACCCATTACCTGAGCAGTGTAAACCGTATCCAATGTGTAGTCTTTTATCCGCGCCCCCAACCCTTTCTCCAAGTCCCTAAAGTCTATTGTGTCATTCTTATGCCTTTGCATCCTCATAGCTTAGCTCCCACTTACAAGTGAGAACATATGATGTTTGGTTTCCCATTCCTGAGTTACTTCACTTAGAATAATGGTCTCTAATTCCATCCAGGTTACTGTGAATGCTATTATTTCACTCCTTTCTATGGCTGAGTAGTATTCCATGGTGGTGTATATATATACACACACATAGTATTCCATGTATACATGCATGTGTGCATACACACACACACACACACACTCTCACACACAAACCCTGTAATTTCTTTATCTACTCATTGATTGATGGGCATTTGGGCTGGTTTCGTATTTTTGCAATTGCAAATTGTGTTGCTATAAACACGCATGTGCAAGTATCTTTTTTCTATAATGACTTCTTTTCCTCTGGGTAAATACCCAGTAGTGGGTATTTTCCTAACTGAATATGCTTTATTTCTTTTTCTTGCCTGATTGCTCTGGCAAGAACTTCCAATACTATATTGAATAGGATTGGTGAGAGAGGGCATCTGTGTCTAGTGCCAGATTTCAAAGGGAATGCTTCCAGTTTTTGCCCATTAAGTATGCTATTGGCTGTGGGTTTTTTGTAAATAGCTTTTATTATTTTGAGGTATGTTCCTAGTTTATTGAGAGTTTTTAGCATAAAGCACTGTTGAATTTTGTTGGAGGCCTTCTCTGCATCTATTGAGATAATCATATGCTTTTGTCTTTGGTTCTGTTTATGTGGTTGAATACATTTATAGACTTGGTTGTGTTGAACCAGCCTTGCATCCCCGGGATGAAGCCTACTTGAACGTGATGGATAAGCTTTTTGATGTGCTGTTGCAATTGGTTTGCCAATATTTTATTGAAGATTTCTGCATCTAAGTTCATGATGTATATTGGCCTGAAGTTTTCTTTTCTGGTTCAGTCTCTGCCAGGTTTTGGTATCAGGATGATGTTGGTCTCATAAAATGATTTGGGAAGGATTCCCGCTATTGTATGGTTTGGAATAGTTTCAGAAAGAGTGGTACAAGCTCCTCTTTGTATGTAGAATTCGGCTGTGAACCTATCTGGACCTGGGCTTGTTTTGGTTGGTAGGCTATTAATTGCTGCCTCAACTTCAGCCCTTGTTATTGGTATATTCAGGGTTTTGACTTCTTTCTGGTTTAGCCTTGGGAGTGTGCAAGTGCCCAGGAATTTACCATTTCTTCCAGGTTTACTGGTTTATGTGCATGCAGTTGTTTGTAGTAATCTCTGATGGTGGTTTGTATTTCTGTGGAATCTGTGGTAATATCTCCTTTATCTTTTTTTGCGTCTATTTGATTCTTCTCTCCTTTCTTTTTTATTCATCTGGCTAGTGTTCTATTTTCTTGATCTTTTCAAAAAATGAGCTCCTTGTTTTACTAATTTTTTGAAGGTTTTTTTTTTTTTGTGTTTCTGTCTCCTTCAGTTCTGCTCTGATCTTAGTTATTTCTTGTCTTCTGATAGCTTTTGAGTTTTTTAAATCTTGCTCCTCTAGCTCTTTCAATTTTGATGATAGGAAGTCAATTTTAGATCTTTCCTTTCTTCTCATATAGGCATTTATTGCTAAAAGTTTTCCCCTAGACACTGCTTTAAATGTGTACCGGAGATTCTGGTACATCGTGTCTTCATTCTCTTTGGTTTCAAAGAACATCTTTATTTCTGCCTTCATTTCATTGTTTATCCAGTCAACATTCAAGAGTCAGTTTTTCATTTTCCATGAAGTTGTGCAGTTCTGAGTTAGTTTCTTAATTCTGAGTTCTAATTTGATTGCTCTGTGGTCTGAGAGACTGTCTGTTATGATTTCTGTTCTTTTGCATTTGCTGAGGAGTGATTTACTTCCAATTATGTGGTCAGTTTTAGAGTAGGTGCAATGCAGTGCTGAGAAGAATGTATAGTTGTAGATTTGGGGTGGAGAATTCTGTAAATGTCTATTAGGTTTGCTTGGTCCAGATCTGAGTTCAAGTCTTGGATATCGTTAATTTTCTGTCTGGTTGATCAGTCTAATATTGACAGTGGAGTGGTAAAGTCTCCCACTATTATGGTTTGGGAATCTAAGTCTCTTGTACGTAGTTAAGAACTGGCTTAATGTATCTGGTTGCTCCTGTATTGGGGTGCATGTATATTTAGGATGGTAGCTCTTCTTTTTGCATTGATCCTTTTACCATTATGTCATGCTTTTCTTTGTCTCTTTTGATCTTTGTTGGCTTAAAGTCTTTTATCAGAGACTAGGATTACAACTCCTGCTTTTTTTTGCACTCCATTTGCTTGGTGAATCTTTCTCCATCTCTTTATTTTTAGCCTATATGTATCCTTGCATGTGAAATGGGTTTCCTGGATACAGTACACCAATGGGTTTCAACTTTTTATCCAATTTGCCAGTCTGTGCCTTTTGATTGGGGCATTTAGCCCATTTACATTTAAGGTTAATATTGTTATGTGTGAATTTGATCCTGCCATTTTGATGCTAGCTGGCTGTTTTGCCCATTAGTTGATGCAGTTTCTTCATTGTGTTGATGCTTTTTATCATTTGGTATGTTTTTGGAGTGGCTGGTGCTGGTTGTTCCTTTCTATGTTTAGTGCTTCTTTCAGGAGCTCTTGTAAGGCAGGTCTGGTGGTGATGAAATCTCTGAGCAATTGCTTGTTCTTAAAGAATTTTATTTCTCCCTTGGTTATGAAGCTTAGTTTGGCTGGATATGAAATTCTAGGTTGAAAGTTCTTTTCTTTAAGGATGTTGAATATTGGCTCCCACTCTCTTCTGGCTTGTAGGTTTTCTGCTGAGAGATCTGCTGTGAGTCTGATGGGCTTCCCTTTGTGGGTAACCTGACCTTTTTCTCTGGCTACCCTTAGCATTTTTTTCCTTCATTTCAACCCTGGTGTATCTGACAATTATGTGCCTTGGGGTTGCTCTTCTTGAGGAATACCTTTGTGGTGTTTTCTGTATTTCCTGGACTTGAATATTGGCCTGCCTTGCTATGTTGGGGAAGTTCTCCTGGATAATACCCTGAAGAGTGTTTTTCAGCTTGGATTCATTCTCTCTGTCACATTTAGGTACACCTGTCAAACATGGTTAGGTCTTTTCACATAGTCCCATATTTCTTGGAGGCTTTGTTCGTTTCTTTTTACTCTTTTTTCTCTAATCTTGCCTTTTTGTTTCATTTCATTGATTTGATCTTCAGTTTCTGATATCCTTTCTTCTGCTTGGTCGATTTGGCTCTTGAAACTTGTGTATGCTTCATGAAGCTCTCGTGATGTGTTTTTCAGCTCCATCTATTCCCTTATATTCTTCTCTAAGCTGTTTATTCACGTTAGCATTTCATTAAACCTTTTTTCAAAGTTCTTATTTTCTTTGCATTGGATTAGAACATGTTCTTTTAGCTCAGAGAAGTTTGTTGTTATCCACTTTCTGAAGCCTGTTTCTGTTAATTCATCAGACTCATTCTCCATCCAGCCTTGTTCTCTTGCTGGTGAGGAGTTGTGATCCCTTGGAGGAGGAGAGGCATTTTGGTTTTTGGTGTTTTCATCCTTTTCATGCTGGTTTCTTCCGATCTTTGTGTATTTATCTACCTGTGGCCTTTGTAGTTGGTGACTTTCGGATGGGGGATGGGGTCTCTGAGTGAATGTCCTTTTTGTTGATGATGAAGTTATTTCTTTCTGTTTTTTAGTTTTTCTTCTAACAGTCAGGCCCCTCTGCTATAGGACTGCTGGAGGTTTACTCCAGACCCTGCTTGCCTGGGGGTTATGTGCAGTGACTGCAGAACAGTAAGGGTTGCTGCCAGTTTCTTCTTCTATTATTTTTGTCCCAGAAGGATAGTGGCCAGATGTCAGCCTGAGCTCTCCTTTATGAGGTGTCTCTTTGGATATACAGGGGTCATGGAGCTGCTTGAAGAGACAGTCTGTCCCTTACAGGATCTCAAGTGCTGAGCTGTGAGCTCCATTGTTCCATTCACAGATGCTGGGCAGGTATGTTTATGTCTGGTGCAGCAGAACCCATAACTGTTTTTTTTTTTTCCCCAGGTGCTGTGTTCTGGGAAGGTGAGGCTTTATTTATAAGTTACTGACATGCTGCCATCTCTTTTCAGAGATGCCCTGCCCAGTGAGGAGGTAGCCCAGTCACAATCTGCCAGCAGAGGTGTTGCTGAGTTGCCATGGGCTCTGTCCAGATGCTGTGTGAACTTTCCTGCAGTTTTGTTTGTAGAGGTATGGTTAGAACTGCCTCAGTAATGGTGGACTGCCTCGGAAGTGGTGGACTGCCTCAGTAATGGCAGATGCCCTTCCCCACCACAGAACTGGATCATCCCGGGTCCAGCTGTGCGTGCTGTGAAACTCAGTCCAGAGTGTTTCAGATTGCTGGTCTTTGTGTTGGTGGAACCCCCTGAGCCAGATCACATGGCTCCCTGTTTCAGCCCCTTTTTTTTCAGTTGAATGGGCGACTCTGTCTCCTGGGCATTTTGGGCACCAGTTGAAATGGCCTCCCAGATGTGTGTGAGTTTTTGTGTGGAGACCCGCTGTACTGGCTGAAGCAGCTGTGCTGGAGACTCATGGCTCTTTTCTGCCCAGGAATCTCTTGGTCTGTGGGCAATAAAAACTCATTTGGAAATGCAGTGATCACTCATCCTCTGCGTTCTCACTGGACTCTCCAGAGCTGTTCCTATTCGGCCATCTGGGATCATCTCCTGCCCATTTAAAAATCAGATTAATCATCCTTTTGCTATTGATTATATGTGTTCCTTACTTGTTTTGGAAATTAGCTCCTTTTCAGATACACAGATTACAAATATATTTATTCATTGCTTAGGTTGCTTTTTCATTGTTGATTGTTTCCTTTGATGTGCAGAAGCTTTTTATTTTGATGTAATACCACTTGCTTATTTTAGCTTTTATTGCCTATGCTTTTGGTGACATAGTCTAAAAATTGTTGCTGAGAACAATGTCAAAGAGTTTTTTTTTTCCTATTTGTTTTCTAAGGGTATTATTGTTTCAGGTCTTAATACACTGTGATTTGATTGGTGTGCATGGTATAAAAGAAGGGTTTAATTTCATTCTTTTATGTGTGGATATCCAGCTTTCCCAACACGATTTATTATAGAAACTATCTTCATTATGTATTCTTCGAACATTTGTTAAACATTAGTTGGCGATATATGTGTGGATTAATTTCTGGGTTCTCAATTCTGTTCCATTGGTCTATATGTCTGTTTTTATGGTAGTGACATACTGTTTTGATTATTAAAGCTTTGTAGTAGGTTTTGAAATCAGAAAGTGTGAAGCCTTCAGCTTTATTCTTCTTACTCAGGATTGCTATGGTTATTCAGGATCTTTGTGGTTCCATATAAATTTTAGGATTGTTTTTTCTATTTCTGTGAAAAATTCTATGTAAATTTTGATAAGGTTTGCATTGAATCTGTAGATTACTTTGGGTAGCATGAAATTTAACAATATTATATCTTATTTCTTTTATCAATGTTTTATAGCTCTCAGTGTATAGGTCTTGGTTATTATACTGCTAATAATTTTCTTGTTTTTGATGATCTGGTAAATGGGATTGCTTTCTTAATTTCTTTTGTGAATTGTTTGATATTACAGTATAGAAACAACTGATTTTTTTAATGTCGACTTTATATTATACAACTTTACTGAATTCATCTATTAGTTCTAACAATTTTTTTTTCATGGATTCTCCTGTATGTGAGACCATGCCATCTGCAAATGGAGATAGTTTTATATCTTTTTTTTTAATTTGAATACCTTCTATTTCCCCCTGCCCTCCTACCGCTTTAGTTTTTTGGACTAATTTCTCTGGCAAGGACTTCCAGTACTATGTTGAATAGAAGTGGTGAGAGTGGACATCCTTGTCTTATTCCTGATCTTAGAGGAAAATCTCAGCTTTCACCATTGAATATGATGTTATCTGTGAACTTGTCATCTATGACCTTTATTATGTTAAGGCACATTCTTTGTATATCTAATTTGTTGAGAGTTTTTGTCATGAAAATATGTTGAATTTTGTTAAATATTTTTTCTTCTAATGAGATGATTCTATAATTTTTATCCTTCTTTCTATTAGTGTGGTATGTCACATTGGTTTATTTATTTTGAATCATCCTTACATCCCAGGGACAAATCTTAATCACAGTGTATGATCCTTTTAATGTGCTGTTGAATATGATTTGCTAGTATTTTGTTGAGGATTTTTGCATCTACATGCATTGGATAAATTGGCATGTGTGTTTTTCTTGTTGAGTTATTTCATGGCCTTTGTATCAAGGTAATGTTGGATTAATAAAATGAGGTTGAAAGTATTCCCATATCTTCAGTTTTTTGAAAAAGTTTGAGAAGGATTAGTAATAATTAATTCTTTAAATGTTTGGTAGAATCCACTGGTAATGTTATTTGGTCCTGGGCTTTTCTTTTTTGGGAGGTTTTTGATTATTGCTTCACTCTCCTTATTTGTTATTGGTGTGTTCATATTTTTCTATTTCTTCATGATTCTTGGTAGGTTGTATGAGTTTATAAATTTATCAATGTCTTCTAGCTTGTGAAATTTATTGCAGCAAGATTGTTCATATATTCTCCTATGATCTTTTCTATTTCTGTGGTATCAGTTGTAATGTCTTCTCTTTCATTTATCTTTTATCTATTTGAGTCTTGTCTCTTTTTCTTTTTCTTTTTAGTGCTAGGGTACATGTGCAGGATGTGCAGGTTTGTTACATAGGTAAACATGTGCCATAGTGGTTTACTGCACCTGTCAATCCGTCACATAGGTATTGAGACCAGCATGCATTAGTCATTCTTTCTAATACTCTCCCTCCCCCACCATACCCCCTAACATGCCCCATCTTTTTTCTTTGTATAGCTAAAGGTTTGTCAATGTTGTTTATCTTTTCTAAAACCAATTCTTAGTTTCAGTAATGCTTCTAGTTTGTTTCATTTATTTCTGCTCTGATCTTTATTATTTATCTTTTCTTCACTTTAGGGTTAGTATGCTTTTCCTTTTCTCATTACATGAGGTGCAAAGTTATTTATTCAGGAGTGTGTTGTTTAATTTCCACATATTTGTGAAATTTCTAAAATTTCTCTTGTATTTTTAGTTTCATGCCATTGTGATTGGAAAAGACTTGAAATGACTTAAATCTTCTTAAATTTGGTCATACTTGTTTTGTGGCTTAACACATGATTTATCCTGAAGAATGTTTTATGTGTATCCTGTTGCTGTTAGATTGAATGTTCTATATATGTCTATTAAGTTCAGTTGGTCTACAGTATTGTTCAAGTCCACTATTTTTTTTTTTTTTTGAGACAGAGTCTCTCTGTTGCCCAGTCTGGAGTGCAGTGGTGCAATCTTGGCTTATTGCAACCGCTGCCTCCTTGTTTCAAGCTGTTCTCCTGTCTCAGCTTCCTAAATAGATGGGATTACAAGTGCCTACCACCACACCTGGCTAATTATTTTTAGTAGAGATGGGGTTTCACATAGGCCAGGCTGGTCTTGAACTCCTGACCTCAATTATCTCCCCACCATGGCCTCTCAAAGTGCTAGAATTAAAGTGTCAGCCACCATACATGGCAAGTCCACCATTTAAAAAAATTGATTTTCTCTCTGTATGATCTATCAAATGCTGAAGGTAGGGTATTGAAATCCCCTGCTATTATTGTATTGCTGTCTAATTCTCCTTCCAGTTCTATTAATATTTGCTTTATATATTTAGATGCTTTATTGTTGGGAGCATATATAATTGTTATACACTTTCGATGAATTGACCCTTTTTTTCATTGTATAATGACTTCCTTTACCTCTTGTTATGGTTTTTGACTTGTAGTCTGTTTTATCTGATATAAGAGTAGGCACCCAATTTGGTTTTCATTTGCCTGTGATAACTTTTCCCATCTTTTTACTTTTATCCTATGTGTCTTTAGCACTAAAGTGAGTCCCTTGTAGGCAGAGTATGGTTAGATCTTGTTTTTTAATCTATTCAGTCACTCTATGTCTTTTGATTGCAGAATATAATTCACTTACACTTAAGTAATTATTGATAGGTATGGAGTTACTGTTACCATTTTATTAATGTTTTCTGGCTGTATCATAGGTCATTTTTTGTTCCTTTCTTTTTCTTTTGTTGTCTTCCTTTGTAATTTGATGGGTTTTTTTCTAGTTTTATGTTTTGGTTCCTTTTTCTTTATCTAATGTCTATAATAGATTTTTTTTTTCTGGTGATTACCATGAGGCTTACATAAAATGTAACATTCTATTTTAAGCTGATAACAACTTAACTTTGATCTAAAACTATATTTTTTTACTTCCCTACCTTTTATTGTATTTATACTACTATTTACATTTAAAAATAACATTTTCTTTATTGAATTATTGTAGTTATATTTTTACTACTTTTATACTAGTGTTAAAAGTGATCTATGCACAACCATCACAGTATTAAAGTATTTTGAATTTGACCATGTACTTACTTTTATCAGTAAGTTTTATCCCGTCATATATTTTCATGTTGCTCTTTAGTAGCCATTTGCTTCAGCTGAAGAAATCCCTTTAGCATTTCTTATAGGGATGTTCTAATGGTGATGAACTCCTTCAGATTTTATTTGTCTGAGAAAGTCTTTCCTCCTTCATTATAGAAGAATAGCTTTGTTGGATAAGTTATTCTTAATTGATTTTTTCCCTTCTGCCTTTGAGTGTGTTATGCATTCTCTCCTGGCATGCAAGATTTCTGCTGAGGAATATGCTCATAATCTTGTGAAGGTTTTCTTTTATTTGACAAGTCCCTTTTCTTTTGTTGCTTTCAAAATTTTCTCCTTGTCTTTAACTTTCAACAATTCAATTATAATATTTCTTGGCGAGTATCTTTTGATGTTCTACCTATTTGGTGTTTTTTGGGCCTCATGGATCTGGATGCTCATTCCCCCACCCTGCCCCTGATTATGAAAGTTCTCTTCATTATTTATTTAAATAAGTTCTCTGAACAACTGTCTTTCTGTTACTTCTGGAACTTCTATGATATGTACATTCTTTATCTTGATAATGTCCCATGTCATATAGGCATTCTTTTTCATTATTTTTTGTTTTTCTGATTAAATAATTCAGATGATATGTCTTTGAGTTTACTGATTCTTTCTTCTGCTTGGTAGAGTCTGCTATTGAAACTATCTATTGAATTTTTCAGATCAATTATTATGTATTTCTTTTTCCTTTCCTTTCCCCTCACTCCCTCCCTCCCTCCCTTTCTCCCTTTCTCTCTTTCTCTCTCTGTTTCAACAGAATCTCATTCTGTCATCCAGGCTGGAGTACAGTGGCATAATCTTGGCTCACTGCAACCTCTGCCTCCTGGGTTCAAGTGATTCTCATGCTTTAGCCTCCCAAGTACCTGTGATTACAGGTATATGCCACCATGCCAAGCTAATTTTTGTATTTTTAGTGGAATGGAAATGATGTTTTGCCTTGTTGGCTAGTCTGGTGTCGAACTTCTGGCCTCCAGTGATCCACCTGCCTTGGCCTCCCAAAGTGCTGGGATTATAGGCATGAGTGACCGTGCCTGGCCAATTATTATATGTTTTAACTGTAGAATTTCTTTTTGGTTCTTTTTAATGTTTTCTATCTCTTTGTTGAATTTTTTATTTTGTTCATGTATTGTTTTCTGATTTTGTTTTTCTGCCAATATGTCCTCTCTTGTAGCTTACTAAGCTTCTTTGAAACTACTACTTTGAATTCTTTATAGGAGATTTCATAGATCTCCATTTATTTGGGGGTCAGCTACTGGAGCTTTGTTTTGCTCCTTCGGTGTTATGTTTCCTTGATTCTTCATGTTCCTTGAAGTCTTGGAATGCTATCTTCACATTTGAAGAAAAGTCCCTTCTTCTAGTCTTTATTGAGACTGCTTTAGGAGAGAAAGAGCTTGATTCAAGAAAGCCCAGCCAGATATTCTGGGGTTCTTGCAGGCCTTTTCTATAGATGCAGCCTTCTCTTCCTCTTGGCAAGGAAGTCTTAGGATTGTGTGCCTTCTCTTAATCCTGCAAAATTGGGCCAGATGTAGACAACTTTCTGTTTGTTTTCCTTATGGCAGTGCTTGAATGTGTTCAGGGTTGCACTTCTCCTGATCTCACAAGTTGGGCTAGCTGCCCCTGTCTTCATGCTGTCTGTGGGTATTTGCTTGCACCCTCTGCAGAGGCTTGCCCTTGCTGTATGTGAAAACTTGGGCTCTCTCTGTGGGAGGGTGGGCATGCCATCTGCAGAGGCCTATGTGTGCCATCTTGAGGGTATATGCGAACTGTTGGGGACATGTGTTGGCCACTGGGTAGTGGTTACAGGTGAGGTCATCAGTGGGGTTTGTATACAGAACTCTTGGTGGAGTCCACAAACCCACTAGTAGGACCTGTGGCCTGTCCTGAGATCTATGTAGTGATTGCTGTGGACTCCAGCTCCTTTTCCTTGCTTCTGTTTCGCCCCAGACTATTCAGCTGTAGTGATTCCCTCAGTGATCTGGAAGGGATCAGGTAGGTGTTGGCCTCTTGGGCAATGCCTTGTGAGTCTGAAGAAACCAGGCATTACTTCACCCTTATTTTTCCCCCATGGGAGAAAGCTGTAGGCTGAGGAGTTCTCTCTTGACATCAAGCTGTGCTGCCTTGAGGGAGAGATGCTGCAGGTAAAGTGAAAGTGTTCTTCCCACTTAATCACTGCATCTGTTCTCAATTTTTTCACTCTGATGCAGTGCTGGAATCTCTCTCCTGGACTCTTGGGTCACCACGGAGGTATTTCTGTCTGTGGATGGTTGTCAAAAATCAGAGTTTCTGTGGGAGTATGAGGACTGAAATATCCTATTTTGCCCTTTCCTATTGTTTTAGGTATTTATTTATTATTGTACCAATAGCAAAGTATTTTCCTAATTTAAAGTATAGTAAATTTCCTACTCACTCTTCTCTTTAAAATTATTTATTGGCTCTTTCTTAGCACTTTTTTTTTCCAGATAAATAATAGTGCTTGTCAGGTATGAAAAATACTCATTTGGATGTGAATCAAAATTATATTTAAATTTTGGGTTTTACCCAAATTTAGATTACCATTTGGGAATTGATAGTTTTAAAATATGAAGTTTCCCCAACCCCAGGAGTATGGTAACCCTCTCCTTTGTTCTGGTCCTTTCTTACGGTAAAATTTACTTCTTATTTATACTGATCATGTTTTGTGAGGTTTCAAATTTGCGTTACTATTGTGAATTGGATGCCTCAAACATGTTTTCTAAGTGTTTATTGGAAATATTTTTGAATTGTTTATTCCAATGAATACTATTGGTTTTTATATATAACTTTGTAATGTCATTTTACTGTAGCTCCTAATTTCCCTTAACGTTCTTCAGGTGATGCTTTTGGAGCCCTTTGGTTCTTAAGGAATACTTTTAGGCCCAATGTGGGATAGCTTACAAAATATTGCTTGGTCCCCAACTCTTTTTTTTTTTTTTTTGAGACAGAGTTTCGCTCTTGTTATCCAGGCTGGAGTGCAGTGGCGCGATCTCGACTCACTGCGACTTCCGCCTCCTGGGTTCAAGCAATTCTCCTACCTCAGCCTCCCGCGTAGCTGGGACTACAGGCAGCGCCACATGTCCAGCTATTTTTTTTTTTTTTTGTATTTTTAGTAGAGACGGGGTTTCACCATGTCGACCAGGATGGCCTCGATCTCTTGACCTAGTGATACACCCGCCTCGGCCTCCCAAAGTGCTGGGATTATAGGTGTGAGCCACCGTGCCCGGCCTTGGTCCCCAACTCTTTAATAAAAGATGGTGCACCCATTTGTTACACAGACAGCAGCAGCCTTATCTCAGACATTTCCCCAGGTCTCTCTCCTGCTTACCTGCACTATTTTCTGCTTGCACTTTTTTGCCTTATCCATATCCTGGCTCTTGTTCTTATTTAGGTAACCCATTAGGAACCCAAATTCCAATTGCACCTCTGTATACTTCCTTGGTTTTGGGTTACCTCCAGATTCAACTGTGATATGATTCCTCTACCAGCTTCAGCTTTTCAGAGCTGCCTTCCTTTCCCCCTCTCTCCCATACTGAGCTAGAACAGTAAAAATAAATAGCTCTACCTTATCATACTTATTTTTCCAAGTACCTACATGGAATTGTTTAACAATAATAGTAATTTACTTTTCATTGAGAACTGCTATGTTCTAGATATTTTGCGAAGTTCTAGGTAAAAGGGTTGTGAATACTGCAGGCATGCTACCCATCCTCGTGGAACTCGTGTTCTAGGGAATGTCCAATAGCGAAGGGGAAGTCTTCCATACTTTTTCCAGGGATTCTTGTTAGTGTTGGGATTCGTTAAGCCTTTAGGTCCTTCTACCAATCTCAATTCAGGATTTGCCTTCACTTCCACTGTCAATGTTTGGGAAAGTGGGGAGTTATAACCAGATGGGGGAAAAGAAGGTTTTTATTAAAAAGAAGTAATACACCCGACTGAAACTTTGTACTTCTGTTTCTTTGTTTTATTATTTATGCACATGGCTCATTTTTGTATACAGTCATGGTTTCTCCTACTTTTTGGTAAATTCCTACAGGAGCAAGAGCTTAGCTCATACACTTTCACTCTCCAGTGCATAGTCAACACTTTTGCACAGAGTTGATGCTCAGTACATATTTTACTGCCTCTCTGGATGGGGTAACTTGATAATATTTTTCAAACTCTTTCAGTTGTTCTCATTTAGTTGATTCCCTAAGGCACTTTCAGTGACAACTCACTGTACCTTCCTTGAGGTTTGGAGTTTTAAAAAACCAAGGGAAAAAAATGGGCAAGCAAAATGGAGATGGCAGCAATTGTGGTCTTGGGTGGCATATTTGGTGTGTTAAATAAGAGCACTCACTTTCATCTGTGGTTTGCTAATTATTGTTTTTTTTTTCCTTGTAGAACAAAGAAGAAAAAATTTCTTTTAAAGAAAAGCCAAAGAATTATTATAGATCTTTTCTTTTGACATTCCTAAACAAGAACAGGCCTAGATGGTGTCATTTTCAATTCTTGCCCTAACTGGTATTGTATGATTTTTTTTGTTTTTAAGTTGCCCTAAATTTTTGCACAATTTTGTTTGTGTTTTGGGTGAATGTTACCTTTACATGGAATAACTAATGTTTCTTAACTGTTTACTTTATAACGAATTTTTTTTTTGTCTTTTTCTGATTTTGAGTAACAACTAACTTTATGTCTGATAGTAGTTGTATTGGGGCTTTTTTTTTGCAAACATGGACTAATACCTTAGGCCCCCAGAAACAAAGATTCCGTGGAGAATGTATTTTGAATTTTCCCTTTATTATTCCCACATGGCAAACTCACAACTAAAAAGAAAATTGGATGTTATATTATATGATTCAGAGATTTGTACTTTTGTTTCAGATTTTGTATGCTTTCTTTCTAGATTTTCCTTCTATCCATCTGGCTTAAGAGCCCTTTTTGGTACCAAGGAAACTCATAGAATAAGTTTCGTAACAAGCTTATGAAAAACTGCAAGATCATTTTTTTCAAGCTTCGAAAATTATTTTATGAATTTCTAAAAATGTGAGGAGAGATTTGCTATTTTATTTGTCATATTTAAACCAGAAACATATTGAAGTTCTACCAGCTAAGCACTGGACCGAAAGTTTGTCAGGGCAGATTTCAAATTAGGGTACAAATAAAATTTACAAATGCCATTTAACATTCTAATTTACATTGGTCTCATGTGAGAGAGGTTAAAAAGAGCAATGGGTGAGCAGTATGTGTTCATCTTTCTGTTTTGATTGACCATTTTACTCTCTTTCCTGGGTGCCAAATCCATTTAAAATTAGAACAAAAACATCTGACCAAGTAAATCAGACATTCTTCATACTAATAATTGCATCTAAGACATGCTAAAGATTGAGAAGATGATGGTCTAAGGCAGCTAAATGTATCTTAGGGAATCTTTAGTTCAGAGAAGGAACAAAGCTGTAATTTAAAAACAATGCCCAGCTGAGTATCTGGTGTCTTACTTAGATGTAACTGATTTTAAAGCTGGGTTTATAAATTCCTGCTCACTTGCTTAAATCTTTTGGCAAATGTGTTTTTGAGAAGGAAACAGAGAAAAATAAAGATTTTTTATTTTAAGCATTTTTATAGGGTGCAGTCACCAAATGAATAAAAGGAATTACAGCTAGAGAGAGTGTAATGAGAGAGATGGACTGTGAGCCTGGTACATTTGATTTTAAACATATGAACTAAACATTTGACATTCCTTCTGTATTTTTCTGAGGATACTGCTAACCTATTCAAGTGGTTGCTTAGGCACTTACATGCTTTTCTGCATAACTTAAACTATGCTATCTCTCTTCCCACCTCCAGACTTTTTTAGTGGCCTTGAATTTTTGAGGGTTTTGTTGTTGTTTTTAATGCCATATGAAAAGAGGGATTCTTCAGTCTTCTAGGCATTGAGAGCTAGTTTCTAGAGTAAGATTATGTTAATAATAACTGCTAATCTTTGCTGAAACCAGATGTTAGATGGTTGGCTAAGCATTGTATGCTCATTATTTAATCTAATATACATACCTACATTATGGTACTATTTTTTTCTGACATTGTACAGGTAGCATTTTAGGCTCAGAGAGATATCTGAAAGGAATTTAGGCTCAGTAACTTGCCTAAAGTTTTACAGATTACAAATGACAGAGATGGAATTTGAATCTAGATCCCCTGACTTTAGAGCTGTGCCCTTATCTACTGACCTGTAGTGCCTTCTTCCTTGCTCAGATAATGCAGCCATTAGGGAGGATGGATCAAAAGCAAAGTCAAATCACTTGTATTCTCTGGTGTGATAGATACTTGGTTGGTTATCAAATAGCCATCTCTATTTCTGCCAATTTTGTTCAGATATTGGGCAACCAAGAATTTCAAGTACTTGGAGGAAGTTAAATAGTGATTAGTCTAAACCAAGACTGGTAATTTCATTATTTTGCTAAAAATTGCTTAGGAATGGCCTAATGACACAATTCCTCTCAATAAGACACAAAAAGGGGTTAGAGGCTGGGCGCGGTGGCTCCTGCCTGTAATCCCACACTTTAGGAGGTGGAGATGGGTGGATCACTTGAGGCCAGGAGTTTGAGACAAGCCTGGCCAACATGGTGAAACCCCATCTCTACCAAAAATACAAAAATTAGCTGGGCATGGCAGTACACATCTGTAATCCCAGTTATTTGGGAGGATAAGGCATGAGAATCATTTGAACCTAGGAGGTGGAGGTTGCAGTGAGCTAAGATGGTTTCACTGTGCTCCAGCCTAGGTGACAGAGAGAGACTCTATCTCAAAAAAAAAAAAGAAAAAAAAAAGAATTTAGAGAACTCTTATACACTGTTGGTGGTAATATAAATTAGTACAGCCATTAATAAAAACAATATGAAAGTTTCTCGAAAAACTGAAAATAGATCTAACATATGATTCATCAGTCTCACTACTGGGTATTTTCCCCAAAGTAAAGGAAATCAAATAATTGAAGCGATGACTATGTACCCTAAGTTTATTGCAGCACTATTCATAATAGCCAAGATACAGAATCAATCTAAATGTCTAGCAGCAGATGAATGGATAAAGAAAATGTGGTATATATACACAATGACGTACTATTTAGCCATGAAAAGGATGAAATTCTGTCACTCATGGCAACATGGGTGGGCCTGGAGGACATTGTTATATGAAATAAGTCAGGCACAGAAAGACAAATACCACATGTTGTCACTCATATGTGGGACCTAAAAAAAATGATCTCAAAGAAGTAGAAAACAGAATCGTAGTTACAGAGGCTGGGAAGAGTAGAAGGGAGGGGAGGACAGGGAGAGGTTTGTTGACATGTATAACATTATAGCTAGACAGGAGGAATAAGTTTTAGTGTTCTATTATAGTGTAAGGTGAATAAAGTTAATAATTTATTGTGTGTTTTAAAAAGGCTAGAAGAGAGGATTTTGAATGTTCCCAACACAAATAAATGATAAATGTTTGAGGGATGTATATGCTGATTACCTCAATTTGGTCATTACATATTGTATACATGCATCAACAATATCACTCTATGTCCCATATACAATTATTGTGAACTAAAATAAAAGAAAAAACATCAGGTTGCAGAAAAATATAGGATAATTGCATTTTGCTTAAAATATATGTAACTACATGTATAATAGATATTATATGTATGATCATGGAAATGTTAATTTGGTGGTGAGGACTAAATGGGCATCCGGAGTAGGTGGACTTTTTAATTTTCTTCTAAAAAAGTGGTAGGGCTAAATTAATAAAACTACCTTCTCAGTCAAAAGAAAAAAAAAGACATAAAGCTAATTCTACGTAATGACTTCTGGAAAATGTACTTTCTTCTGGAAAAAAGGGTCAGAATGGGATGCATTCTGGCCTACCCTTCCGAACACTGTTGAGTAGAGTGTGAAACCTGGAGCAGCTGCAGCCATCTTGCAACTGAGAGGACATAATATTGAGAAAAAAAAGTGCACTGGGAATAGCAGATCAAGGCAGAAAAAAGTTGAATCCTTAAGGATGTTGTTAAATTGCTTTATGAATTCTGGAAACATCCTATCTCTAAACCTCTTACTTTGGAGAAAATAAGTGTCTCCAACTGATCGAGCCATTTTGATTGTGATAGATCAAAGCATTCTAACTGATATATCTGGGTCCCAAATCCTGTCCTATTTCCATATCTTCCACACATCTTATTCCCTTAAAGATGATTTCATTTCGTGTGTGTATTTTATAGTTGGTATTAGGCTAGAAACTGGCTATAAGATTTTCTAAACAGATGTTTGAGACTTTCTCAAAGAGAGGTATTTTGAACAAAAGTGGATAGTTTTGACTTTGAAAACTAAATATTTACGATCTTTCCAAACCTCTAAGGCTATCCAAGAAGAAAATTGTGAGTGAATGTTCTATCACATACAGAGTGGGATAAACAACACACAGGAGAACCCTCAGGGGACTGTCAAACTACATGAACTTTTACACATCTTTAAGCAAATCTACAGAGCCCCATACAAAGAGAGCAGTAAGAGCTATGAGTGAGATTGAGACTCTCCCTGAGAAGTTCTCTTTTTCCTGGGAAAATCTGTCAGCAATTGACAATGTTTATCATAAGAATGCCATTACAAGAAATTTTAAAGAATTCGAATAGAGGAAATAGGTTCTCAGTAGAAGTTTAAAGTATTCTTGACTTTATCTCTAACCCCATGTGTGAAGGGATCACAACTCAAGTATACATAACAGCGAAGGGCTGGCTTTTATTTATTCTGAATTGTTTGCATTGTTGCAGCGTGTGGGATGTTAAAGGCATGTTGCAAGGTTTCATCAGCTGTGGTCTCTTATCACCAGCTGTGGCATGTCTTCCCTGTTGGTAGAATGCATGTTACATTTCACAAGATGGAAATCAGAGTGCTTTCTTTTGGAACAGAAACCTTGGTGACAAGAAACATGTCTTATCA
Organism: Callithrix jacchus; assembly: GCF_049354715.1. NCBI lineage: Eukaryota > Metazoa > Chordata > Mammalia > Primates > Cebidae > Callithrix > Callithrix jacchus. The sequence goes on along the minus strand of NC_133510.1, from coordinate 32,831,327 downwards.
TTGGTTCACTTGGTGTTTGTTGGGGTGGGACAGCTTGGACTCCATACACATAAATGGCTTGGAGCTGTCTCTATGACTGTTTCTAATAACCTGGTAAATTATCAATGTTAATTTTTATTCTAGATCTATGGAACCAAACACAGTATGTCTAGAGGATCTTCCTATGGGTCTTGGAAGTGCTCTAACTTCTTCAGATAATATCTGACATTTGGTAAATGTCTCCTCCAGTCTGTTCTGCCTCAGTTAGTGACTAAGCATGGCATATTTATTTGTCTGTGTATGAGTGTGTCTCCCTCAGTAGATGGCGAATTCCTTGAGGACAAAAGCTTTTGTACTTCTGAATCCCCCAAAATGTAGCACAGTACCTGGCACGTAGCAGCAGCTAATGCATAGCTCCTTTTTTTTTCTTCTTACAATTGTATGGCATCTCTAAGAAAGATCTAAGGAGAAATATAGCAATGTGTTCTACCCCGATCTTTCATCTGAGTATGGAATGGGCTAAGTAGACTCAAACCCAGTTAGTGTTCTGCCTGCAGCCACAGATTTGAAGGTGGCGGTTGTTTTCCTGGAACTGATTTGTCCTGGACTACAAAGGCAGGACGCCAGATGTGTATTTGTAGGAAATCTGTGGTGCTCTTGTTATAGCTCTAGGAGCCAAAGCAAAATATCCCTTTCTTAAGGCACTACATTTTGGAATAGGCAGACACATAATAGGGCATGTCCATGGTTACTAAAGAATGGAAAGCTGGAAAAATATTAAATCTAGGGTTATAATTGTCTGATTATCCACAAGTGGTACAAAAATTGAAAATGTAATAAGAAAGTTGGCATGGCAGGTGGGATTGAGACTTTCACTAAACGGATCAACATACTGTAACAGAAATGTATTTATTAACTGTGGCACTTAGGACCTGACAAGATTAAAATCCTCCCACTCCCAAACATACCTAATGGAATTCCAGAGTGGAGGAAATCCCCAAATGTCATGTGGTTCATTATGCTTCTCCTAGTGATCAAAATTTAGGATACTATTGCATAGAGTAAGGAAAGCTACTTTAGTTATAAGCAGAATGTCTTTGTTGGAATACATTATTTTATACACATAAGGTAACCCTCCTACTCAAACTGCTCTGGGAAGCATATAAAATGTTAGAACGCATTACCTTGTGAAGGAAACCAACACAGAGAAGAATGAAGCAAGAGGAAGAGAGTTGGCATGGAAGGTGAAACCTGACTCCTGTTCTTTGAAAGGGGCCGGGGATCTTTAGTGTTTAAACAGGTCAAAATGAACATTCACTTTAAAATCTAAATGATTTTCCAGATCACATTGGTTTTGTAAGCACTTAGCTTTGGAATGGTGTCTGTTAATACATGCTTAGGGATTCTCAAGCAACTGGGATCTGTCACTGAAAATAAGAGTGCCTTCTAGTTATGTTTGTTTCCCTCCTACTCCATCATTTTAGCAAAGCAATAATTTCTCAGCATTACACTTGAGTGAACAGTGACTGGTGGATAGTAGGAAGTTTAAAGATAAGACTCTACTTCTAAGGCACTTTAATGGTTATTTTTTCAATATCCTCTCCTCCTTTCCTTCTACTCTTGCTTGTAAAGCCAGTAACTTCTAGAAATGCTGACATTTCTAGTTAGGAGATACGGGCCCAGGAAGAGGTTTTATGTACACCCAAAGGGTATCTGAAGAATGATGATAAAGCTGTTCATTCATAACAGAGAGTTTATGTGAGGGATTAATAAGCTTGAGAGGAAATTGTGATGGCTATCGTTGATCATTGATTTTGTGTCTACTCTGTTCTAAGAGCTTCATTTATATAATTTCTTTTTTTTTGCTTTGAGACAGAGTCTCACTCTGCTGCCCAGGCTGGAGTGTGGTGGTGCAGTATCAGCTCACTACAGCCTCTGTCTCCTGGATTCAAGCAGTTCTCCTGCCTCAGCCTCCCAAGTAGCTGGGATCACAGATATGTGCCTCCATGCCCAGCTAATTTTTGTATTTTTAGTAGAGATGGGGTTTCGCCATGTTGGCCAGGCTGATCTTGAACTCCTGGCCTTAGGTGCTCTGCCTGCTTTGTCCTCCCCAAAATTTTGGGATTACAGGTATGAGCTATCACACGCAGCCTGTAATTTCATTTAATCCATATGACAAGCTTGTTAGCCGGATACCTACCAGTATTCCTGTTTTCCACATGAAATTGTTAGAGGCTCTGAGATGGTGACAATTTAAATAAAGTTCACAGTGGTAACAGAGATGGGCCCTGGATTTGAGCACCAGCAATCTGGCCCAGAGGTGTACTTAATTTCCACAGTGGGGCTGCCTCTAATGGTAGGAGATCAGGCCATGGAGGACCTTGAACATTATACTTGATTATTTATTTAGCCTTCATTCTGTATGTAGGTCATTGGTGTTGAGACATTTTCAAGGTCCTAGAATGATTTTTCAAGTGATATTTTGCCAATAAGTTAAACAGATAAAAGTCAAAGTGTTACTATACTAAACAAGGAGACACAATCTATTACCAAATCAATGAAAATGTGCTCTTGAAGTGAGAAGGGCATCATGAATGAAGCTCACCTACTCAGCTGTTCTCTCTGCCCTGGGCCTAGGTTGGCCACAGTGGCTGTGTGCAGGGGAACACTAGAGTTATTTTGACTAGGGAAGTGTAATGCTGAATGCTTTCTTTAGTCCTGATCTTTGGGATGGAGAGAAAGAGAGAGACACTAGTCAGATGGCAGCCAGTTGCAACATCACTGCAGAGGCACAAGCGTGATCGGATGAAGGCCTGTGCCAGGCAGTGGAGACAGAGCAAGAGGTGGATATGAAGAGAGAATTAAGTAAAGAATAAATGGCTGAAAGAATTAAGTCAAGGATAAATGGTTGAAAGTTATGAAAGGAGAGAACTTAAATATTCCAGACAAGAATTTTTTTAGTTCATTTGTTCCTTTATTTTTCTTTTAGAGCAAAAATTTTCTTTTTAGTTCAAAACATCTTTTTAGTTAAAAAATGTATGTTTTCCTTCCATATTTTATTTTAAAGGGCAGATTTAAGATGTGGGTTATATAGAACATGTTGTAATTCATAAGCACTCAAGCATTAACTGAAAAGCACAGGATTAATTGAAATTTCAGAATGGCCTGTCACTACTTCCTGATATCAAACAAGCAAGAGATTGATGGAGCAGCTCTGGGCCCACAGAGGGAAGTCCAAATGTGCGTAGTGAGCGGCAGGGTTGTTGTTCCACAGGCCTGACAGCAAGGAATGTACTCCTGGTTTTGAGAATCAATAGAACATTTATGTTGATTATATCAAGCTCTTAAATCTCTTTCACCTCTCAATGTCAACCAATCAGATTATGGAATTTTTGAAAAATTTTCAGTCCAGAGTTAGATGGATATGTATGAGGATACATGAACTCTCCCCAAAATGGTTACAAAATAGACCCAGAATCATAAATCATTTTTAATTGAGTAAAGCTGGTCCCCAAAGAAGAGTAGTTAAAATAGAGTGCTGGCTAATGGGTCCACTGTGAAAGACAGTGGCAGCAGTTTTGATAGGTGTTATTGTTTTGAAACTGTCACTAAATTGTTTCAATTAATTTCACTTGGATTTGGGAATAAACATTCATTCTCCATTGGGCTTTCTAACTTGTCTTTGTCTTAGAAAACCCACCTTAGCTGCATCAATCTATAATTTCTTTCAGTGATATGATTTATATCATTAGATATAAATCATTAGATTTTCTAATTTCTATTTTTTTTTTTAAGTTTATCTCAGGGGACATCATGTTTTTGGGTAGTTAAAGCAGTTTATTGGGTGAAATATATGAGAACAGTAGGTGACATTAATACAACGAGAAATGTGATTTAATGAGCTGTTTTAGAAATAGGTTAGAACATTGACACTGAGGGGACCAGGGGCTCCTAATGCACTTCCAGCTTCAGGACTATTCTAGAAACTGTAGCAAGGTATTTATTTAAGACACGAGTGTGAAATCTTTCTAAAGCTTCTCAGAGACCAAAAGGGAGATACTAATGAACACAAACTATAATACAATTCTAACTTTACAGCACACTTAATGTAACTGATAGCATTTTAGAGCATAATTAAGTCAAATTGGAAGGAGATTCTGGTAGGAAAGTAGTCCTCTTGGCTGAGAAAGTGGATACTCCTTTAAGTATTATATACCCTTGGTTGACAGTGTACAAGCAAGCACCCTTGAGTTTACATAGTAGAATTCTAAAATATATTAAAATTGTTTTGAGTATTTTGTGATTTCCTGTTTCATGTGAAGAAACCTCTACTTTAGGATGAAAGAAGAAAATGGGGACTTATGCCTGCACACTTCAACTTCTCTCAATAGAGAACTAAAAAAAGGCAATACCACCCCTTCCGAAATATAACATAGTTTTCAAATAACAAGTTGCTTAAATTAACTTAGGGAGCAGTAGTACAGAAAAAAAATCACTGGGTTTTAAAAGCAGATTTCCCTTAGTACTTTACTGACTTTGTCTTTCCTCTTGAGCTTCGTATAATGAAAAGGGCAGCACATATTTTCTTCCAGTGGCCTCTACGTTATATTTTAAAATGCTGGTTAAAGACTGAAGAGTAACAATCATTAAAATTTGTAAGGGAAAATCAGAAAATCTAACCAAGTAACTTCGAATTAGCTACTTAAAGTTTCTTCTCAACTGTAATGATCCCCCTGGAACACGAGATAAAGGTAAAGCTTGGTCCTTATCTTGTTGGCTGCTGCCATACTTTCAGCTATCAAGGATCCTTTCTGTTGGCTCCCCAGGAACCCACTAAATTGAGTCTGTTCCATTAATGTCCCCTGTTCACACCTCAACCCTTTCCATCTCATTGCTCATCCTAGTCAGCCTTGCTAAACAGCAGTCAAATGGTCCACATCTGGCTGAAGCAAGGACTATAAAATTGCCCAACTGTTTGCTGTTTTTTCTCAATTCACTCTAATTTCCAAGTACTTTGGATCCCAGAACTTCTGATGCATCAATCAAAACTTAGCTGTTAAGGGACAACAGATATATCAAATGGGCTTGTATGTCAATGAAGAGGTTAAGGGAGCCATTTTCCAGGCCTTTAGCCTCAAATTAGCACTCTGGAATGTGGAGAATGTTTTAAACATGAAAAAGCTGAGTTGTATATTACAATACATGGTAACTTTTTAAATGTTAGGGTTTCATATCACAGAACATACACACTGGAAATTAAAAGACTCATTGTTTTGAAATTTCTGCTGTTCAGAATCTTACCTAAGCACTAGTTATAGCTGATTTAAAGACAGGGAGGGGCTGTTAGCAGCCTTGTATGTGATTTGAGGTTCTGCTTCCATTCTTTTCTATAAAAGCTGGATGAGCAAAATTCCTAAATGTTGGTCTGAAGATTTAGGGCTCACTGTATCATTACCTTTGGGCCAGGCGGCTGGTTAATTTCTTGGAAGCCAGGAGAAAATGAAATATTAGCACAAATAGAGTTACAAATTGGTTTTCAATCTGGCCTTTTTTGAAAAGTTTTGTGGTGCCTCGGATAGGTTACAAAGTATGAGATTTCCACCGTGGAAAATTGGACTCTAAGCTCTTTGAGAGTATGAAATATATCTTATGTCTTTCTTGTAAACTTCACAGAATTGTTTAGTTTGGCTAAAGGAGTTAGTGGAGATCTTTGACAGGAGGCAGAGAGAGCCTTGCGATGGAGCGGCCGTCTAGTGAGTGGGCAAGCTGGCAGTGCCTCAAGAGGCGATAACGTGGGAGGCACCACAAAGCCCGCCTTGTTCCAAAATGCCTCTCCATGCTTGGCCATTTCTCTCACTCAGCAACTTCCCCTTCCCCTGACTCCAGCAATTGCTTTTTCATGAACTGTGAAGTTGCCTGCACTAGTCAGTCCCTTCGTTACTTCTAGCAGGCCACGTGGGGCTAAGTCTTGGTGAAAGGGTGCCAGAGGGGATCAAACCTTTCATTCCTTTCTTCTCCCCTTCCCTTCCCTCCTCTCTCTCTGTTTGTCTTTTATTCTGCCTCCTTCAAAAAGGGCTTATGATAGTGATGTTGAAAACAAAATTTATTGACCTGGAATCTTGTATCAGATGAGGTGACTTAGAAAGAAAAAGGAAAAATCCTGGCAGTGACTCCCCCCATTCACCCCCCACCATTAGCATGAGTAGACACTTTCCTTCACATCACATGATCAGCCCTACTGGGTTTTCTGTCACCTTCTCTTCCTCCCAGGAATAGATATTTGAGTGCAAGTGAGTGAGAATAAACCCATTATGATCTCTATTACATATGACCCCAAACATGTAAATAATTTGTATTAGGGTTCTCTAGCAGGACAGAACTAATAGGATAGATGTATCTATGAAGGGGAGTTTATTAAGGACTATTGACTCACAAGATCAAAAGGTGAAGTCCTGTAATAGGCTGTCTGTGAGCTTATGAGCAAGGAAGCCAGTCTGAGTTCCAAAACCTCAAAAGTAGGGAAGCCGCAGTCTTCAGTCTATGGCTGAAGCCCTGAGAACTCCTGGCAGATCACTGGTGTGAGTCCAAGAGTCCAAAAGCTAAAGAACCTGGAGTCTGATATTCAAGGACAGGAAGCATCCAGGATGTGGAAAGATAAAGGCCAGAAGACTCAGTAAGTCTTGTCCTTCCACATTCTTTTGCCTGCTTTATTCTAGATGTGCTGGCAGCCGATTAGATGGTGCCCACCCAGATTGAAGGTGGGTCTGCTTCTCCCATTCCACTGACTCAGATGTTAATCTCCTTTGGCAACATCCTCACAGACACACCAGGAACAATAGTTTGCATTCTTCAATCCAAAAGTTGACGGTATTAACCATCAAGGCATTTATTATTATAAGGTATTTTAACTATTCTTTGTAACAGATTACGTGACAGCTTTCAACGAATATGGATTTTTCCTGGGTTCCCCTAGGGAAGATGCTAGTTAGACAGGGAGTAACATGGAAGCAGCTGACTTCTTTTGCTTTTCTGTTTTTTAGTGGGAGAAGGCTTGGTAATAAAAGCAGCAAGCATCAAGGTTACACCCATGGGCAGCTTCAATGAGTGAAAAACATCTGCTTCAAAATAAATGTGTGCTATATGAATGATTAAAATTTTTTGCCCACAGTTTTCTTTGCAGTAGTGCAGGAGTAGCTCAGGGGTTGCCTCAGTCCAGAATAGTGCAGCAGGCAGTGCAGGAGTAGCTCAGGGGTTGCCTTGGTCCAGAATAGTGCAGCAGGCAGAAAGAGAAGATGGCTAGGAAGAACTAAGAATCCAGTGCTGGAGCTGAAAGAGATGCAGAATTAAGTGATGTCAAAGTTAAACCAGAGTTTTATAAGATATATATGAATATGTCGTAATGCAATGGCATCCTTCAGGCATCTGCCTCTATGCCCAGGCAGAAACCCTAGAAATAAATCAGAACCCCTTTTGTACCATTTTGAAAAATCATCTAGAATTGTCATGTTTTTAAGTGACATTTCCACTTCAGGAAGATAATAGAACGTTTCAGGAAGATAAGAGGACATGCCAGAACATTTGAAAAGAGAACATAAATAGTTTCATCAAACTAGTTATCTTATACAAGACTGAGCTATCTATCAATCTATCATCTAACCGTTCATTCATCTATTGATTCAATTTCTGCTGTGAAGTTAGAGTACTCAAAGTTTTCCAGTAATCTTAATGTAACTGGCATGATGTTTCTTCAGACTGGACTATATTAGGCCGTATTCTGAGTTTTCAGGCACCCTGGAAAATTTCTCTCCCCCCCTTAAAATGCCAGTCATCACTTTGACCACTGTTCCAATGCAAACAGTGTCTGAGATAAACTTCCTTGTTCTTGTTGTAGTCTGAATGCATTTATTTCAAACCTTCCAGTGAACAGGATTGAAAATAAGAAGGGTAGAGAGTTGCCTGTAAGAGCTGCTGGGTTTCAAAGGGGAAAGGAGTAAGTAAAATGGAAGCTGGGGGTCTCGTAAAATTCCACTTTACAATCTTGTGAATGACTAATGTCATTGTTATCCACTAGAAGGATAAAGAAACAAACTTGGTGATAGATTATGTCATGTGCATCCTTGTGCCTATTGATGTGTGAGGAACTATTTTCAGTGGTACGTGAATTGCTATAAATCAATGTATTTTTTTGAAGACCTCTTTGCTGAGGAGCCTTGGTTTTAAGATGGGCAGGTGTTTGTATTAAGCAACAAGGTCCTTTCTTTTGTTTCTGTCAGCATTAGAGTGACTGAGGTGGAGTGAACAAGGCATGCAGGAGGAAAGAACTAATAAAAAAATTTATGGTTACAAGTAGCAAAAAAATCCTCTTTGCATTTCTGGTTCTAGAAAAAATGTCAGTGTAACCATGGTACATAACAACTATAATAATAGGTCCCCGCCTCATTAAACAGTATTGCCTTCTTCTTTTGTTCTTAATATTAGTTTTTTTTCCCCATTAAACATTTAACTGTTCACAGGCATAGGTTTTATGGTTTTAATGCAAAGGTATGGCCAGGTGCAATGGTTCACACCTGTAGTCCTAGCACTTTGGGAGGCTGAGGTGGGCAGATCATTTGAGCCTAGGAGTTTGAGACCAGCCTGGGCAACATGGCAAAACCCCGTCTCTACAAAAATTAGCTGGGTGTGGTGGCATGCACCTGTAGTTTCAGCTACTTGAAAGTCTGAAGTGAGAGGATCACCTGAGCACAGGTTGAGGTTGTGGTGAGCAGTGAGCAGTGATCATGCCACTGCACTCCAGCCTTGGTGACAGAGTGAGACTTTGTGTCAAAACAAAACAAAGCTATATTTTTGAGCAAATTTATCATTAGACTAAACTTGTAGAAATAGAATTGCTAGGGATTCTGATGCTTATTAGCAAACTTCAGGAGAGTTATACCTATTTATAGAATTCCCAGTAGTACTTTTATCCTTAAATACTTTCAATAATAGGTGCTCTAACTCTTTTCAATGTGAGAGGTGAAACATTACATGTCTAATTTAATTTTCTTAGAGTTTCAAATTGAATATTTAATTTTCATTTATTCTTTATGAATAAACTCCTTAAAGCTACAAATTTTCCTCTGAGGGAAGCTTTAGCCATCCCTTTTGATGGGTAATTCCCATTGCTATTTTCTTTTGTTTTCTTTTTTTTTTTTTGAGACAGAGCCTTGCTCTGTCACCAGGCTGGAGTGCAGTGGTGCAATCTTGGCTCACTGCAACCTCCACCTCCTGGGTTCAAGCGATTCTTCTGCCTCAACCTCTTCTTCTGCCTCAACCTCTCAAGTAGCTGGGACTACAGGCACGCGCCACCATGCCTGGCTAACTTTTTTGTATTTTTAGTAGAGACAGGGTTTCACCATGGCCAGGATGGTCTCTATCTCTTGACCTTGTGATCCGCCCGCCTCGGACTCCCAAAGTGCTAGGATTACAGGTGTGAGCCATTGCGCCCGGCCCCCGTTGCTATTTTCTAAATAGCTTATACTAAGAATTTTGATTTTCTTTTAGCTCAAGTTATTCACATTTTAAAATTGCTAATTGGTTGTGTAATGAAAATGTTTAAACTTTTTTTTTAACAGTCATGTAATGAGGCCTATATACATATATTATTTCACTTATTGGAAGTTTTAAAGTTTTCTTTATAGCATTTTATTTTACATGTTTTGGTAAACATTCCAAGAACATTTGAAAAGAAAGCATATTCTCAGTTTACAGAATTTATTAGGCATTTATTATTAAGACATTTTAATGTTATCTGACAACATAAAAGACTTTTTATGTTATCTGACTTCTAAATTCTTATTTATTGCCTATTTAACCTGTAACAGATAAACCCAGTTAAAATTATATTCTTGAAAATTCTTTATTGTGTCTTGAATAGCTTTTGCTTTATATATCTTAATATTTGGCTTGTCGGTAGTCTGTAATATCTTCACTTAGAGTAAAGCTTTCATTGGTATAAAATAGCCCTTTTATCTTCATTTAATACTTTTGAATTCTACTCTGTCTAATACTGACATGGGTACTTCTTTCTTTTATTTTCTTTGAACATTTTATGCTATTTTAATTTGGGTGTATCTCTTATAAGCTACATATGGTTAAGGTTTTTTGTTTTTGGCTTAATCAGAGAGACAGTGTTTGGCTTTTACAGACGAGTTTAACTCATTCACTTTTCTTATGAAAACTGCTATGCCTGGCTTTTCTTCTGCCATTTATCTCATTTTATTGTCTGCATGCTGCCCTCTTTTTGGTTCTTTTCTTCTTTTGCTATATTGATTAGATTTTCTTAGTTTCTTTTCTTAACTGCTTTGGAAGTTATGAACTCCATGTTGATATAACTAATAGCTATCTTTAAACATTTAGATAATATATCTCAACCTGTATTTATAGATCAACATCTTGAATGAAGCAGTATCTACTTATTCTTTAATAGCAGTATAAAACATTTTATGCTTTTTAAAAAAACTATTCTCTCAGTGTTTCATGCCTTATTTTGGTGATTAGATTTTAAAGTAATTCATGTCTGGGTATAATGAAGAAAAACATAAGAGGATGTGATAGAAATGTTGAAGTTGTTTGCAAACAATGGTAGACGTGGGAGTAAAACATTCTATTAGGTAGCTGGGGCAGAGGGGCTACTTTTTTTTTTCTTTTTCTTGAGACAGTGTCTCACTCTGTCACCAGGCTGGAGTGCAGTGGCACAATCTTGACTCACTGCAACCTCTGCCTCCTGAGTTCAAGTGATTCTCCTGCCTCAGCTTCCTGAGTAGCTGGAACTATAGGCATGTGCCACCACACCCAGCTAATTTTTATATTTTTAGTAGAGACAGAATTGGCCAGGAGGGTCTCAATCTCTTGACTTGGTGATCTGCCTGCCTAGGCCTGCCAAAGTGCTGGGATTATAGTTGTGAGCCACTGCACCTGGCCCAGAGGGGCTACTTTGAGTAATAATGTATATGAATAAAATTAAGGACTTCACTATTATTTCATATTGAAATGGCTGGACACATTTTCACTGAATATGGGTTTGTTTTGATGGTCTGATTTAAAATAGAGGTCATGCAATGAGGCCACCAGTGGAAGTCATCTCAAATTCAGCCTCCAGAGTGGTCGCTTGTATTGGTTTGCCACTGAGATACTAATACAATCATATTTAAGCAAAACCTGATCCAAGATAAGCAGAAATGGGGTTTTATGTATTAAATAATGCCTAATTGTGCCTATGAACAATTCAAGTAACCTGTTAGAGAGCAATAAAATTGGATACACTGTAGGCACCTCATGAAGGTGACCTAACCATACAAGGGTTGAGTTTAGATTTGCTCTGATTGGCTAGTAATATATTGTTGGTTCCTAAGAAGAAGTGACTTCTGAACGGATCGGCACCTATTAGAGGTATTCTAGCTGCATTAGTTCCTTCAAAGATTCTGAGATCAATCACACGTCTCTCACCCTTGTGTTCACTTTATAAAATGTCCTCAAATAAGACTTTTGGTATGTTTAGGCAATATTCCACAAATGCTTTGTGTAAATTTTGCATACCAGGATTTTAATTCCACACAGATGTTGTTACCATGAGGCATTCTACCAACTAATGACAGAGTTATGGTTTAGGGCCATCTGTGGTATATTTAGGTGTACCTTGTACAGCCTGTTTGTTCTCTGTAAAACTACAAAAAAGTTTCCACTCTAATTTTTCTGATTTTATAGGCATCTCTTTAATCAGCTAATAAGATCTATGGTGAAACTGTGACTTGCTTGACCAGTCTTCTGTTTACTGAAAAGGTTAAAAAGTGATCTAAGAATATTGCTTTGAAAATGAACCAACACCTGCCTCATCAGGAGTAAAAGCAGAAAGAAGACTTGAGAAATAACCTGTTAATTGTAGTGAGTGGTTGTATGTGGAGGTGTGAGGAGGTTTGAGGAGAGGGGAGATATGTTTTTGAATTGATCCTAAAAAAAAAGAGATGAAGAGTGTACCAGGCCACTATGCTTGATTTCTGAAAAACTTAGCATGTTTAGTATCTGTAACAATTAGTAGCAGAAAATTACATACAAAGAATTTCCAAGTCACAGATACTATTCCTGTAACTGCTCCTCAACCAACTGGCAATAGCATTTGGAACATCAGCATGGAGTGTCTTACTTCCCATTATCAAACTATCCAAATGCTGTCCATTCTCTCCTAGGTGAGGCCTTCTGTGACTCCTCAAATCAGAGCTTTTTGTCCTTTTATTTCTCACAATATGTTGCTTTATATTAATGATGGTATTTTATGAAGTATAATTTTACATAGGATAAAATTCACTCTTTTAAAGAATATGGTCTCATGCATTTTGATACATTGTATGCATTCACATGACTATAACCGCAATCAAGTTACAGAACATCTCCATCATCCCTCAAAGTCTCCTTAAACTCCTTTGTAGTCAATTGCTTCCCTCTACCCCAAGGTGCTGGCAACCAATCTTCTTGTTTTTGTCCTTATAGCTTCACCTTTTCTATAATGTTTAATAAATGGAATCATACAGTATGCAGTATTTTAGGTGTGTTTCTTTTCCTTAGCATAGATTTTTTCTTTTTCTCAAGACAGAGTTTCTCTTTGTTGTCCAGGCTGGAATGCAGTGGCACCATCACAGCTCACTGCAGTTTCAACCTTCCAGGCTCAAGTGATTCTTCCACCTCAGCCTCCCAAGTAGCTGGGGCCCCCACAGGTGCATGCCACCTTGTTTGTCTAATTTTTTAATTTTTCTAGAGATGGGGTTTTGCCATGTTGCTCAGGCTGGTCTCGAACTTCTAGGCTTGAGGGATCCTCTTGCCTTGGCCAGCATGCTGAGATTATAGGCTTGAGCCACCATGCCCGGCCTCTTAGCATAGAACTTTTAAAAGTTATCTATGTCCTTGCATGTGTCCAAATTTCAGTCTTTTTTGTTTTTAGTGTTTCATTTTATAGATATACCACAATTCATTTAGTGTTCTTTGTCTTTATTACAAATAACCTCGTTACCTATAAACATATATTGAGTACCTCCTATATACTAGGAAAATTGGGTGTTGGAGACAAAAAGACTAGTTAAGACACAGTTCTGATCCTTCTGGAATTTGTATATAAACAGTTGATGCTCATATCATGTGGTTGGGAAAAGAAAGGTATGTTTTAGAAGTTTGGAGGAGGAATTCTTAGTTGAGCCTCTCAAGTGAATAAGAATTAGCATAAAATGAAAGGTGAGGAAAGGCAGAAGAAGGAGAGGGAAGAATATGAACAAAGGCATGAATACAGGTAATGGTGCGGAAATTTATAGGAACTTTACTAGAGCATTAAGTTTGAAATCTCAAGTGGCAATGGAGGCTGAATATACATGTAGTAGCTCGATTATTGGGGACTTAAAATTTCAAGTGAAGAGCTTGTTCTTCACTTAATAATGTTGTGTTATGGAGTCATTGAAATGTTTTAAGATGAAGAGACATCAGATTGTATTTTTAAACTAGACTCTGTATAACAAATGGAAATATGAGAGAAAAGTTTTAGATGGTCATTGTCCTTTTGCAGGCCAGTATAATGGCTTGAATCAGCATAGCAGTTTAAGGATAGAGAAGTAAGAATCAATTTGGGAAATATTTAGAAAGGAAGGACAGGTGTGATGGCTCATGCTTGTAATCCCACCACTTTGGGAGGTTGAGGTGGGCAGATTGCTTTGGTCCAGGGATTCAAGACTAGCCTGGGCAACATGATGAAACCCCGTTTCTACAAAAAATACAGAAAATAACTGGGTGTAGTGGTGTATACCTGTAGTCCCAGGTTCTTAGGGGGCTGAGGAGGGAGGATCACCTGAGCCTGGTGAGGTTAAGTTTGTAGTGATCCATGATCGTGCCACTGCACTCCAACCTGGGCAATAGAGTGAGACCCTGTATCAAAGGGAAAAAAAAAAGAAAAGGAAGGAGAAAGTGAGAGAAAAGGAAGGAGTGATTGAGTGGTTGTAGACAATAAGGAACAGAGAGACATACATGGATCCCATGTTTCCAGAAAGGATGTTTGGATGGATGTTGTAGGTTTGAGGAGGGGAGATGCAGATTTTAATTCCAGACACAGTGAGTTTGAGGCACCTATTGTACATTCAAAAGGAGATTTTTTTGTGGGCATTTGGATTTATGAATCTTGAGTTCATGGGTGAAGATTAGGCTTGGGTTTAGGAATAATTAGAATATAAATTAAAAATATGGAAATGGGAGAGATTAAAGTTCCTGGAGAGCATGGACAAAAATCTTACTAATGTCTGTGTTCTTCACAGCTTGCTGTACACATCCTGAAATGTAGAAGATGGCCCAGAAATATTTGCTGAGCAGATGAGTGAATAGATGATCATTTCCAGATTAAATTTTATTTTTTGCCTTGCACATGCAGTTCATGGAGTTAGACATATAACTAAGGCATGTAATTGCATGACCTACTTAAAGGCTACCAGATAATATTCTCTTCTAAGATAGATAAAGCTTCAAGACAACAATAGCCTTTTAGTTTTCTTTTTTTCTGGGTTGCTGAGGGAGAGAGAGAAGGCCACCTGGAGCTTGGTTTGCGCAAACTGCCAAACCACCACGATGTCTACCATTCAGTTTTACCCTGATTAGGCCAGAACTGGGTAAATGAATGCTTCATCTTGCATATTTCCACATAAACAGATGTTCTTGCCCACAGACAAATTTAGAAAACTGTGTGGTTTTAAATAAAAGGGAGACTATTTTTTTTAGCTAGGAAAAAGGTGGCTGCCTGTCATCATTTGTATAGACATGTTTATTTTTCAAAACCCAGGTAACAAATCTCAGCTCTTCTAAGAAGCCATCCCAGATCTTGCCAGTTGGAATTAATCTCTATTCATCATTTACTTTAATATTAGTTTTGGAAACTGTGTCATTTACTTTCATGTTATTTGTTTTGGAAGCGGTGTGATACATTGGAAAAAGTATGGATTTTGGAGTTGTGTAGTCATAGGTGTAAGGGTTATTGTCTTGCGAGGTTTATTGCTGAGTTAAAAATGAGGAAACTGAGGCCAGCTCAAAAAGATTAAATGCCAATTTATTCGGCTCCTGGGCGAGGTTCTGTGGTCCTGGGGAAAGAGGCCAGAGAAGTCACGCCCAACTTCCCTGGGCATGGGATTTTATAGGGAGTGAAGGCGTTCGATTGGCTGTGGAGAAACAGGACGTGGACGTGGCAAGCTGCTATAGGTAGGTAGGCGGGATTTCCAGATGGGGCAGCATGCTATTGGGCAGGTTTTGGCGGGGCTTTCCAAGGGTGGGCTAGGTGCTGAGTGCAGAGGGGATTTCCAAGGCAGAGCTAGATGATGGGCATATTCTGGTGACATAATTTTCAGGCGGGGAGAGGGATGGGCATGTCCAAGCTCCTGACGAGGCAACCAGCCTTACAATAGGTCCTATCTTGGCACTGGCAGTCCTTAAACTTCTTTGACTCTCATTCTCCTTAGCTCTAAATTACCTGCAATGATAGATAGTGGGGTTGAGGGGTTGGTGTCAAATAACCTTGTTTCCCTTTCTCAGTTCCAAACCTTGAGTGAGAGGGGAGAAGGGAGAGGGGAGAGGAGAGAGGAGAGAAGGGAGATGGGAGAGGGGAGAGGGGAGAGGAGAGAGGAGAGAAGGGAGATGGGAGAGGGGAGAGGGGAGAGGAGATCAATGAACATAAATGCGAGGTGCTCCTCTGTAATTCATCAGTGAAGTTTCTCCTTTTCTGCAGGGGCTTGGGGAGAAGCATTAGTGTTAAACACTTTTCTGTGAAGTAAGGTAGAAATTGTGATTACATATATTCTCACAAGAATACCTAGATTTATTTATGTGAAGGTGTAGAAATAGCATAGGATGGGGTTGGGTACTACAGGGCAGGGAAAGGCAGAAGAGAGTTTCTGTCTTTCCCTTCTTAGTGCTTTCCATAGCACTGACTATGGGGCTTTAATACAGTAGGTTATTTGATGTTTGCTGAACTGAGCTAGAAACACATCTCACTTGTTTGATTAATATTAGATGTTTGGTTCAGTCTCTCTCCATTTCTTTTCAGAATTATTATACTTCCTTTTCATATGATCTTTAGAGTTTGAAGATTTATACAATTCTTGTTTTTTGGGGTTTATTTATACTTAAGAATAACTTTTAATTTCAAGTATAAATATGTTCATGGAAAAGTACAAAAATGTAAATATATAGTTTGATGAAATATAACAAACTGAACACACTCTGTCATCATCACCCAGGTGAAGCAGTAGAATATTACCTGCATTCTAGAATAACTTCCTGAGTCCACTTCCAGAGGTAACCATTAGCTTTATTACTATTGATTGTATTAATTTTGCTTATTTTTGAAATGTGTGTCTGTAGGGGGTTTTATTGTCCTCAGTATTATGTATATGAGATGTATCTATGTTGTTTTGTATAGCAGTATAGTGAGTTTTTAAAATATCAATTTTTATTTCAGATACAGGGGTATACATGTGCAGGTTGATTACATGGGCATATTTCACCCAGAGAGTGAGCATAGTACCTAACAGTAGTCTTTCCACTCACACCCTGCTCCTTCCCTCCCTTCTCCTCTCTTTCAGTCTGCAGTGTCTCTTGTTCCCATGTTTATATCTGTGTGTGTTCAATGTTAGTCCCATGTCTAAGTGGAAAGGTGTAGTATTTAGTTTGCTTAGGATTGTGGCCTCCAGTTCCATCCATGTTGCTTCAAAGAACACGATTGCATTCTTTTTTGTGGCTGTGTAGTATTCCATGGTGTATATGTGCCACATTTCTTTATCCAATTCACTGTTGCTGATCATCTAGGTTGATTCCATTTCTTTGCTATTGTAAATAGCACAGCAGTGAACATACAGAGTGCATATGTCTTTTTGGTATAATGATCAATTTTCTTTTGGGTATATACCCAGAAATGGGATTGCTGGGTTGAATGGTCCTATTTTAAGTTCTTTGGGAAATCGCTAAACTGCTTAATTAGATTCCACTTGTCAATTTTTGCTTTTGTTGCAATTGCTTTTGGGGTCTTAGCCGAAAATAATTTCCCAAGATCAATGTCAAGAAGGTGATTTCGTAAAAAGGTTTTCTTCTAGGATGTTTTAGTTTGAGATCTTAAATTTAATTTTTAAATCCATCTCGGGTTAATTTTTGCATGTGGTAAAAGTAAAGGTCTAGTTTCATCTTCTGCATTTGGCTAGCCAGTTATCCCAGCACCATTTATTGAATAGTGAGTTCTTTCCTCATTGCTTGTTTCTGTTGCCCTTGTCAAAGATTAGATTGCTATAGGTGTGTAACTTTATTTCTGAGTTTTCCATTCTGTTCCAATGGTTTGTGTGTCTGCTCTTATACTGGTATTATGCTGTTTTGTTTACTGTACCATTATAGTATAGGCTGAAGTTGGGTAGAGTAATACCTTCAGTTTTGTTCATTTTGTTTAGGATTGCTTTGGCTGTTTGGACTCTTTTTTGGTTTCATATCAATTTTAGAATAGTTTAAAAAAATAATTTTGTGAAGAATGATGATGTTGGTAGTTTGATAGGAATAGTTTTGAATCTGTAAATTGTTTTGGACAGTATGGCCATTTTAACAGTAGTAATTCGTCTAATTGATGAGCATGGAATGTTGTCCCATTTATTTCTGTTTTCTGTTTTCTTTTTTTTTAATTGCATTTTAGGTTTTGGGGTACATGTGAAGAACATGCAAGATAGTTGCATAGGTACACAGGTGGCAGTGTGATTTGCTGCTTTCCTCCCCTTCACCTATATCTGGCATTTCTCCCCATGCTCTCTCTCCCCAACTCCCTGCCCCTGCTGTTTCTCCCCTATTCCCCCAAACAGACCCCAGGTGTAGTGCTTCCCTCCCTGTGTCCATGTGTTCTCATTGTTCAACACCCACCTATGAGTGAGAATATGCGGTATTTCATTTTCTGTTCTTGTGTCAGTTTGCTTAGAATGATGTTCTCCAAGTTCATCCATATCCCTACAAAGGACACGAACTCATCGTTTTTGATGGCTGCATAATATTCCATGGTGTATATGTGCCACATTTTCCCTGTCCAGCCTATCATCTATGGGCATTTGGGTTGGTTCCAGGTCTTTGCTATTGTAAACAGTGCTGCAATGAACATTCCTGTGCATGTGTCCTTATAATAGAACGATTTATAATCCTTTTGATATATACCCAGTAATGGGATTTCTGTTTTCTTTGATTTGATTTCTTCCAGCAGTGTTTTGTAGTTCTCCCTATAGAAATCTTTCACCTCCTTGGCTAGTTATATTCCTGGGTATTTCATTTTCTTTCTGGCTATTATAAATGGAACTGTGTCCTTTATTTGGCTCTCAACCTGGACATTATTGGTGTATAAAAATGCTACTGATTTTTGTACATCAATTTTGTATCCTGAAACCCTGCTAAAACAATTGATCAGTTCTGGTAGCCTTTTGGTGAATTCTTTAGGTTTTTCTAAGTATAGAATCATATCATTAGTGAAGAGAGATAGTTAGACCTCTTTTCTTATTTGGATGCCTCTTATTTTTTCTTCTTGCCTGACTGATTGCTCTGGCTAGGACTTCCAATGTGTTCATTTTTATTTGCTGTATCATTCTCCATGTGTATCACCATTTATCCATTCTACTGTTGATGACCATTTGGATTGTTTCCGATATTTTGACATTATGAATAAAACTGCTATGAAGATTCTGGCACTTTTTTGCATATTTCTCGTGTGCATACCTACGAGTGAGATTGCTGGGTATGTTTAGATTTAGTAGCTAATGCAAAACCATTTTTAAAGTGGTTGTACCAATTTATATTCCCACTAGCACTGTAAAAGAATTCAGTTGTGCCCTATCATCAACAACCCAGGGTAGTCTCAGGCTTCTTAATATTAGCTGCTCTGCTGAGTGTGTAGTGGTATCTTATTGAACTTAAATTTGCATTTGCCTGACTATTAATAAAGTTATGCAAATATTCATCACAGTTCATTGGCCATTTGGTGTTCTGTTATGTGAAATTTATGTTTGTGTTTTTAAAAAACGTATCTGTATTTTTCTTACTGATTTATAGTCTAATTTATAATGTATTTTCTTTGATTAATGCTTTTTTGTGTCTTAGTTTAATAAATTGTTGCCTACCTCAGATGATTAAGATACACTCCTATGTCTTTTTCTGGAGGCATTCCCTCCCCTTTTCATATACATGTCTACATTCCACCTAGAACTGATATTTTTTTTTTGGTGTATTCTATGAGATAAGGTCCAGGTTCATTAAAAAAAATATATATATATATATCTAATTGATCAGGACTTTTTATTATGTATACAGGTCATTTCTGGACTTTGTATTCTATTCCCTTAATTTATTATTGCATTGGTACCACAATGTCTTAACAGCTATAGATATGTTGTATCTTGTTATCTTATGGCATAAGTTCTCTAATTTTGTTTTTTCTTCACAATTGTCTTGACTATTCTTGACCTACTTCATTCCCATGTAAATTTTAGACTTATCTTGTCAATTACTACAAAACATTCTGTTGTGATAGTTTTAATAAACTTTTAATTTTTGAATAATTTTATACTTATGGAAAAGTTTCAAAGAGAACACAGAGTTCTCATATACCCCTCAGCCAGTTTCTCACATTGTTAACATATTACTATGCTACATTTATCAAGACTAAGAAACTGACATTGATATATTACTATTAACTGAACTCCAGACTTTCTTCTAGATTTCATCAGTTTTTCCATTAATATACTCTTTCTTGCCAGAATTCAATCTAGCATACCATATTGCATTTGGTGTCATGTCTCTCTAATCTCCACTGGTCCATGATAGTTTCTGTCTGTCTTTGATTTTCATTATGACTTTGAAAGTCTTAAGAAGTACCTGCCAGTTATCTTGGAGAAATGTCCACAATCTGGGGGTTTCTGCTGTTTTTCTTGTGATTATACTGAGGTTATAGGTCTTTGGAAAGAATACAGGTGAGTTGAAGTGTCCTTCTTATCACATTATATTGCGGGCATGATATTCACATGAAATTTCTGGCGATGTTAACTTTCAGCATGTGGTTAAAGTAGTATTTGGCAGGTTTATACATTTTAAAGATTTTTTTTCTTCTTTTTACTCTATTCTCTGGAAACAAGTCATTAAGTCTGGTCCACCTTGGTGGAAGAGGGCAGGTATTACGTTCTACTTTCTGTAGGATGCAGTATCTTTACTTATTTGAAATTCTTCTGTGATAAAGATTTGTCTCTTTTGTTCATTCATTCATTCATTCACTTAAGTTATTTATTTATATCAGAATAAACTCAGGTATATTTACTTTATACTTAGGGTTATAATTCAGTACTTCTTTGCTTATTTTGTTGCTCAAATTGTCCCAGCTTTAACTCTGGGGTATATTTTTGGCTTGTTTCCTGTGTCTCTTTGACATGCACCCATACTTTTGTTTTTGGAGCATTTCTTTATTTCTGGTACTAGTAAGATACTCTACTCTCATCTTTTATGTTCCTTGCCTGAGTCCAAGAATCAGTCATTTCTTCAATGAGTTTTTCTTCTTTTTATTGGAGAATGGTATTGGGAAACAAATTTGGGCACTGGGTGTGCCTGTTGTTACTGGGGTATCATTGCTTTTAGTCTTTTCAATAGACAGTGCTAGGATATATCTATATCTATCTATATTGATATCTACTCTATAACTACATCTATCATATCTATATACACACATACATGAACATATATGAATATAAACCCACAAATACACATATATCTATAAGCATTTCTGTGTTTACCCATCTGTATGTGTATAAAGTCATGTAATATATACTGATATTTTGGTCAACAATGGACTGATATAAGATGGCAGACCCAGAAGATTTTAATACCATATTTTTGCTGTACCTTTTCTATATTTAGATATGTTTAGATACAGAAATACCATTGTGTTACAATTTCCCACAGTATTCAGTATAGTATCATGCTCTACAGATTTGTAGCCTAGGAGCAATAGGCTCTACCATTTAGTTTAGATAAGGAGTAGGCTATACCATCTAGTTTTGGGTAAGTACAATCTATGATGTTTGCATAGTGATGAAATCACCTAATGACCCATTTCCCAGAATGTAGCCTCATTGTTAAGTGAATCATAATTGTATATTAAGCTAAACATGAATTTCTACTAATATCTCTGACTCTAATCCAGTAGTATGATTCATTCAAGCTTTGCTTTCTTGTTTATCTGTAACTCTCTGTGAGAAACTTGGAATTTACAATTCATTATTTATTTATTTGTTCAATGCTGTATACAAAGAAAGCAGCTTCAGAATTGTTAACCTGTATCTCTATGAGAAAGACATTCACTCAGTAGTGTATAGTTTTTATGCATAGTTCATTTGGTGTATAGCCTTATAATTTTAAAGTCAAAATATCAGTTTTCAAAGTTATGTAGGTCAGTTCATTTTTAATTTTAGTTTGTATACATTAAACTTTTTCTAATGTACAGTTCTATGGCTTCTGACAAATTCAGAGTTATGTGTCCATCGCCCCAGAGCCATCCCTTCACCCTAAAATCTGCTCTGTGAGTTCCTTTCATTGTATGTTCCTCTCATTTCAATGGAGTCAATCATTCCCCCAGCCCATCCTGCTTTCTGGCAGCCACTAATCTGTTTTAATTCCTTATATTTTGCCTTCCTTCAAGTATCATATGAATAAAACCATACAATATGCGGTGCTGTTGGATAGGGCTTTTTTTCTTAGTATAATACACTTAAGATTCATCCATGTCATTGTGTGAATTAATAACTCAATTCTTTTTTATAGATGAATTTAATATTCTTTGAATGGATATGCCACAGTTCTTTTTTTTTTTTTTTTTAAAGAATGTATCTTCTTGTTAAAGGCATTCTCAGTTGCTTCCAGTTTTCATCCATTGGGAATAACACTGCCAGAAACATTCACATAGAGGCTCTTGTGTGAACATAAGCTTTCAAGTAAATTGGGTAAATACCTAGGAGTGCAATAACTAACTGGTGTGGTAAATCTATGTTTAATGTTACAGGAACTGCCAAACGCTCTTCAAAGTCGCTATACCATTTTGTATTCCCAGCAGCATTGAATGAGAATATTGGTAGATCTGCATCCTTGTTAACATTTGTTATTGTCAGTTTTTTGAATTTAAGCCTTTCTTATAAGTGTGTAGTGATTTCTCATTATGTTTTTAATTTGCATTCCCCTAATGACATGTAATGGTGAGCATCTTTTTATATTTTTATTTGACATATCTGTTGACATCTTTTGTTCATTTTCAAATGGGATTGTTTCTTTTTTCTTTCCTTTTTGAGTTTTAAGAGTTCTTTACATATTCTGAATTCAAATCCTTTATCAGATGCTATAATTTAAATATATTTCCTCCCAGTTTGTGGCTTGTCTTTTGATTCTCTTAACATTTTTAACAGGGCAAAGTGTTTAATATTAATAAAGTCAAGTTTTTTGCTTTTGTTGATTGTACTTTGATATTTTATATAAAAACAACGTCACCCAAACCAAAGTCTTACAGCCTCTCTCCTTTATTTTCTTCTAGAAGTTTTTAACTTTATGTTTTATACCTAGTTCTACGATACCTTTTGAATGAACTTTTGTGCAAGGTAGAATTTGTGTCTGGGTTTCTTTTCTGTATATGGACACCCACGTGGTTGAGCACTACTTGTTGAGAAGACTCTTCTCAATTGCATTACATTGGTCCCTTTGACAAATACTAGTTTGTGTGGTTCTCTATTTTGTTTGCTGAGATTTTGACTCAGAGTACATGACATTTATAGTTTACTTTTGAATAGAATTAGTTTTCTTATGATGTTGAGCCTTCCAATTTATGAATATGGTTTATCTTGACATTTATTTAGATCTGCTTTAATTTATCACAGTAATTTTTTAATCTAGTGGTTTGATATCTTTTGTTAAATTTATTCTTGGAGTTTTGATATTTGAATAATATCAACATTTATTGATTCTTAAATTTCATTTTCTAGTAGTTTGTTGCTTATATATAAACATATAATTGATTTTTAAAGATACTGGTTTTGTATCTAGCAACTTGCTAAATTAATTTCTTATATTTTATTACTAATAATTTAAATCTCATGGTTCATCTATGGATTTAAATAAATTTTTGACCACAGATACTTTTTTTGTGAATTGTAACAGGTTTACTTCTGTTATGTCAATCTTTAGCCTATTTATTTATTTGGTGTTATTGCATTGGCTAGAACCTCAGTGCAGTTTTGAATACCAAGCATTACTGTTTCAAGGGGAAATTTTTAAATATGGGAACATTTAATACAATGTTTGCTATGGATTTTTAGAAAGACAGCTTTATCAGGTTAAAGTAAATTCCCATTTATTCCCAGTTTGCTAAGAGTTTTTAATCAAATTGAATGTTGAATCTTCAACTGCTTTCCCTACGTTTATTAAAATAGTCATATAATTGCTATCTTTTTTTTAGTTATAGTGGCAAATTACATTGATTGTTTTTTGAGTATTAATCTAAGCTTGCATTCCTGGGATCATCTCTTCTTTCTCATGTTGTATTACCTTTTATATTTATTCCTGGAACAGATATGCTAATATTTAGTTAAGGATTTTGCTGGCTTTTGATATGGGGACAGTGCTATCTTCATAAAATGCGTTGGAAAACATTTCTTCCCTCTTTATTACATTAAGCATTTGAGTAATATGGAGATTATTGCTTCTTTAGTTTTAAAGTTAAATTTACCAGTGAACTCATCTGAACCCACAGGTATTGTTGCATGTGGTGTATTTGTGTGCATGCACATGCACGCGCATGTGTGTGTGATTTTTAATTATGTACGGTGATTCCTTGTTACCTATGAGGGATTGGCTCCCAGAACCGCCACAGATAGCAAAATCCACAGTTGCTCAAGACCCTTCTATAAAATGATGTAGTATTTTCATATTATCTATGTGCATCCTACCATGTACTTTAAATCATCTTTAGATTATGATAATACCTAATACAATACAAATGCTACGTAAATATTTGTTATATTTTATTGCTTAAGAAATAGTGACTAGGAAAAAAGTCTGTATATGTTGGGTACAGTTGCAACTATCCATTTTTTAGAATTGCATTTTAGGTTTTGAGATACATGTGAAGAACATGCAAGATAGTTGCATAGGTACACACTGCTTTCCTCCCCTTCACCTATATCTGGCATTACTCTTCATGCTATCTCTCTCCAACTCCCCGTCCCCTGCTGTCCCTCCCCTATTCCCTCCAACAGACCTCAGTGTGTAGTGCTCCCCTCCCTGTGTGTACGTGTTCTCATTGTTCAACACCCGCCTATGAGTGAGACCATGCAGTATTTCATTTACTGTTCTTGTGTCAGTTTGCTGAGAATGATGTTCTCCAGGTTCATCCATGTCCCTACAAAGGACACGAACTCATTGTTTTTGATGGCTGCATAATATTCCATGGTGTATATGTGCCACATTTTCCCTGTCCAGTCTATCATTGATGGGCATTTGGGCTGATTCCAGGTCTTTGATATTGTAAATAGTGCTGCAATGAACATTCCTGTGCATGTGTCCTTATAGTAGAAAGATTTATAATCCTTTGGATATATACTCAGTAATGGGATTGCTGGGTCAAATGGAATTTCTATTTCTAGGTTCTTGAGGAATCGCCACACTGTCTTCCACAAAGGTTGAACTAATTTACACTCCCACCAGCAGTGTAAAAGTATTCCTATTTCTCCACATCCTCTCCAGCATCTTCTGTCTCCAGATTGTTTAATGATCACCATTCTAACAGGTGTGAGATGGTATCTCAATGTAGTTTTGATTTGCATTTCTCTGATGACCAGTGATGATGACTATTTTTTCATATGTTTGTTGGCCTCATGTATGTCTTCTTTTGTAAAGTGTCTGTTCATATCCTTTGCCCACTTTTGAATGGGCTTGTTTGTTTTTTCTTGTAAATCTGTTTGAGGTCTTTGTAAATTCTGGATATCAGCCCTTTGTCAGATGGGTAAACTGCAAAATTTTTTCCCATTCTGTTGGTTGCTATTCACTCTAATGACTGTTTCTTTTGCTGTGCAGCAGCTGTGGAGTTTCATTAGGTCCCATTTGTCTATTTTGGCTTTTGTTGCCAATGCTTTTGGTGTTTTGGTCATGAAGTCCTTGCCTACTCCTATGTCCTGAATGGTTTTGCCTAGATATTCTTCTAGGGTTTTTATAGTATTAGGTCTTATGTTTAAGTCTTTAATCCACCTGGAGTTAATTTTAGTGTAAGGTGTCAGGAAGGGGTCCAGTTTCTGCTTTCTGCACATGGCTAGCCCATTTTCCCAACACCATTTATTAAACAGGGAATCCTTTCCCCATTGATTGTTTTTGTCTGGTTTATCGAAGATTGTATGGTTGTAGATATGTTGTGTTGGCTCCGATGCCTCTGTTTTGTTCCATTGGTCTATATCTCTGTTTTGGTACCAGTACCATGCTGTTTTGATTACTGTAGCCTTGTAGTATAGTTTGAAGTCCAGTAGTGTGATGCCTCCTGCTGTGTTCTTTTTGCTTAGAATTGACTTGGCTATGTGGGCTCTCTTTTGGTTCCATATGAAGTTTAAGGTGGGGTTTTTCAGTTCTGTGAAGAAGGTCATTGGTAGCTTGATGGGGATAGCATTGAATCTGTAAATTACTTTGGGCAGTATGGCCATTTTCACGATATTGATTCTTCCTAACCATGAACATGGAGTGTTTCTTCACCTGTTTGTGTCCTCTCTTATTTCGTTTATCAGTGGTTTGTAGTTCTCCTTGAAGAGGTCCTTTACGTTCCTTGTTAGTTGTATTCCTAGGTATTTTATTTTTGTAGCAATTGTGAATGGCAGTGTGTTCTTGATTTGGCTCTCTTTCAGTCTGTTATTGGTATATAGGAATGCTTGTGATTTTTGCACATTGATTTTGTATCCTGAGACTTTGCTGAAGTTGCTTATCAGTTTCAGGAGATTTTGGGCTGAGACGATGGGGTCTTCTAGATATACTATTATGTCATCTGCAAATAGAGATAATTTGGCTTCCTCCTTTCCTATTTGAATACCCTTTATTTCTTTTTCTTGCCTGATTGCTCTGGCTAGAACTTCCAGTACTATATTGAATAGGAGTGGTGAGAGAGGGCATCCTTGTCTAGTGCCATATTTCAAGGGGAATGCTTCCGGTTTTTGCCCATTCAGTATGATATTGGCTGTGGGTTTGTCATAAATAGCTTTTATTATTTTGAGATACGTTCCATCAATACCGAGTTTATTGAGGGTTTTTAGAATAAAGGGCTGTTGAATTTTTTTAAAGGCCTTCTCTGCATCAATTGAGATAATCATTCAGGTCTTGTTATTGGTCTATTCATTGTTTTGACTTCTTCCTGGTTTAGGCTTGGGAGGATGCAAGGGTCCAGGAATTTATCCATTACTTCCAGGTTTACTAGTTTATGTGTATAGAGTTGTTTGTAATATTCTCTGATGATGGTTTGAATTTCTGTGGTATCTGTGGTGATTTCTCTTTTATTATTTTTTTATTGCATCTATTTGGTTATTCTCTCTTTTTTTTTCTTTATTAATCTGGCTAGTGGTCTGTCTATTTTGTTGATCTTTTCAAAAAACCAGCTCCTGGATTTATTGATTTTTTGAAGGGGTTTTCGTGTCTCTATCTCCTTCAGTTCTGCTCTGATCTTAGTTATTTCTTGTCTTCTGCTAGGTTTTGAGTTTTTTTTTTAATCTTGCTCCTCTAGCTCTTTCAATTTTGATGATAGGGTGTCAATTTTGGATCTTTCCACTCTTCTCATGTGGGCACTTATTGCCATATATTTTCCTCTAAAGACTGCTTTAAATGTGTCCCAGAGATATTGGTATGTTTTGTTTCATTCTCCTTGCTTTTGAAAAACTTCTTTATTTCTGCCTTCATTTCATCGTTTATCCAGTCAACATTCAAGAGCCAGTTGTTCAGTTTCTATGAAGCTATGTGGTTCTGAGTTAGTTTCTGAATTCTGAGTTCTAACTTGATTGCACTGTGGTCTGAGGGACTGTTCGTTATGATTTTAGTTCTTTTGCATTTGCTGAGGAGTGATTTACTTCCAGTTATGTGGTCAAGTTTGGTAGGTGTGATGTGGTGCTGAAAAGAATGTATATTCTGTGGATTTGGGGTGGAGAGTTCTGTAAATGTCTATCAGGTTTGCTTGTTCCAGGTCTGTGTTCATGTCCTGGATATCCTTGTTAATTTTCTGTCTGGTTAATCTGTCTATTATTGACAGTGGAGTGTTAAAGTCTCCCACTATTATTGTGTGGGAGTCTAAGTCTCTTTGTAAGTCATTAAGAACTTGCCTTATATATCTGGGTGCTCCTGTATTGGGTTCATATATATTTAGGATTGTTAGCTCTTCTTGTTGTATTGATCCTTTTACCATTATGTAATGACCTTCTTTGTCTCTTTTGATCTTTGTTGCTTTAAAGTCTATTATATCAGAGACGAGAATTGCAACTCCTGCTTTCTTTCGCTCTCCATTTGCTTGGTAAATCTTCTTCCATCCCTTTATTTTGAGCCTTTGTGTATCCTTGCATGTGAGATGGGTTTCCTGTATACAGCACACTGATGGGTTTTGGATTTTTATCCAATTTGCCAGTGTGTGTCTTTTTATTGGTGCATTTAGTCCATTTACTTTTAGTGTTAATATTGTTATGTGTGAATTTGATCCTGCCATCTTGATGCTAGCTGGCTGTTTGCCCATTAGTTGATGCAGATTCTTTATTTTGTTGATGCTCTTTACCATTTGGTATGTTTTTGGAGTGGCTGGTACTGGTTGTTCCTTTCTATGTGTAGTGCCTCTTTCAGGAGCTCTTGTAAAGCAGGCCTGGTGGTGACCAAATTTATGAGTACTTGCTTGTTCATGAAGGATTTTATTTTATTTTTTCACTTATGAAGCTTAGTTTGTCTGGATATAAAATTCTGTTTTGTTTTCTTTAAGGATGTTGAATATTGGCTTCCACTCTTCTGGCTCATAGGGTTTTTGCCAAGAGATCTGCTGTGAGTCTGATGTGCTTCCCTTTGTGGGTAACCCGACCTTTCTCTCTGGCTGCCCTTAGCATATTCTTCTTCATTTCAACGCTGGTGAATCTGACAATTATGTGCCTTGGGGTTGCTCTTCTTGAGGAATATCTTTGTGATGTTCTCTGTATTTTCTGTACTTGAATATTGGCCTGCCTTGCTGGGTTGGGGAAGTTTTTTTGGATAATATCCTGAAGAATATTTTCCAGCTTAGATTTATTCTTTTTGTCACATTCAGGTACACTTATCTAATGTAGATTAGGTCTCTTCACATAGTCCCACATTTCTTGGAGACTTTGTTCATTCCTTTTTGCGCTTTTTTCTCTAATCTTCGTTTCTCATTTTATTTCATTGAGTTGATCTTTGACCTCTGGTATCCTTTCTTCTGCTTGGTCAATTCAGCTGTTGAAACTTGTGCATGCTTCATGAAGTTCTCGTGTTGTGTTTTTCAGCTTTATCAATTCACTCATATTCCTCTCTAAATTGTTCACTCTTGTTATCATTTCATCAAATCTTTTCAGTGTCCCTAGTTTATTTCTATTGAGTTAGAACATGTTCTTTTAGCTCACAGAAGTTTCTCATTACCCACCTTCTGAATTCTGATTCTGTCATTTCATCACACTCATTCTCCATCCAGCTTTGTTCCCTTTCTGGCGAGGAGTTGTGATCCCTTGTAGGAGGAGAGGTGTTGTGGTTTTGGGTGTAGTCCTTTTTTTTGCGCTGGTTTCTTTTCATCTTTGTGGATTTATCCACTGTCATCTGTGTAGTTGCTGATTTTCAGATTGGGTCTCTGAGTGGATGTTCAGATTGTTGATGATGAAGTTATTTCTGTTTTTTAGTTTTCCTTCTTCGAAGTCTGGCCCCTCTGCTGTAGGACTGCTGAGGTCCACTCTAGGCCCTCCTTTCTTGGGGATCACCTGCAGCAGCTGCAGAACAATAAGGGTTGCTACCAGTTTCTTCTTCTGCTATCTTTGTCCCAGAATGATGCCCACCAAATGTCAGTCTGATCAGTCCTTTGTGAGGTGACTCTTTGGATATATGGGGGTCAGGGAGCTGCTTGAGGAGACAGTCTGTTCTTTATAGGATTTCAGGTGCTGAGCTGTGAGCTCCGTTGTTCATTCAGAGGTGCTAGGCAGGTACGTTTATGTCTGCTGCAGCAGAACTCGTAAACCACCTTTTTTTCCCCCAGGTGATTTGTCCCGGGGAGTTAGGGCTTTATTTATGAGTATCCGTTGTGCTGCTGGCTGCTGTCTTTTTTTTTTTCAGGCTGCCCTGCCAGCAAGGAGGCAGCCTAGTCACTGTCTGCCTGCAGAGGCTTTGCTGAGCTGTTGTGGTCTCCACCCTGCTGCCCTGTGAACTTCCTTGCAGTCTTGTTTATATGGGTGTGGTTAGAACTGCCTCACAATGGTGGCCTGCCTCTGTAATGGCAGACTCTCTCTGTTATGGTGGCTTGCCTCGGTAATGGCGGGTTGCCTCGGCAATGGCAGGCTGCCTCAGCAATGGTGGAGTACCTCTATAGGGGTGGAGTGCCTCAGTAATGGTGATGCTCCTCCCCACTGAGCTGCACCGTCCCGGGTTCAGCTGTGTTTGTTGTAAAACTCTCAATCCCGAGCATTTCCAATTACTGTTTTTTTGTTTGTTTGTTTTTGTGGGGGTGGGACCCACCAAGCCTGATCATCTGGCTCCCTGCCTCAGAGCCTTTTTTTTTTAAAGTTGAACAGTTGACTGTCTCCCAGGTGTTCCAGTCGCCTGCTGAAAGGGTGCCAGGATCTGTGTGATTTCCCGTGCGAGGACCCACTGTGCCAGTTGAAACAACAGTGCTGCCCAGGAATCTCCTGGTCTGGCTCTCTGTTTCAGACCCGTTTAGTCAGATGAATGGGAGAATCTGCCTTCATGGAGCTCCAATTGCCTGCTTAAAAGGGCAACCAGACCAGTGTATTTTGTATGGAGGGCTGCTGGGCTGTGGTGCCCACCAAACAGCTGTGCCAGCAAAAACAGCTGCACTGGCATCCCGTGGGGCTCCTCTGCCTGGGAATCTCCTGGTCTGTGGGCAGTAAAGATCCATCCGGAAATGTGGCATCCACTCACCCTCTGTGCTTTCACTGGGAGCTGCAATCCTGAGCTGCTCCTAAAGGGCCATCTTGGATTTTCTCCCGCAATTATCTATTTTAAAAAAATACTGTTGATCTGCAGTTGGTTGAGTCAATGAATAGAGAATCTGTGGATAAAAAAGGCCGACTGTGTTTAATTGAAAGGTATTTTTCTGTGTTTTGTAGTGATCACATTGATTGGCATAAAGTTCTTTGAAATTCTTTTATTATTATCTATACTATCTATAGTAATGTCTACATTTAAATTCTTAATATGTTAGTAAGTTATGACTTTCTGTAATTTTTTCTTGAATGATTTTACTGGATGTTTATTCATTTTGTTAATCTTGAATATGTGAGCTTTGGACTTTACCAATTTCTTCTGTTGTATATTATTTTATATTCCATGATTTTTGCTTTTAGCTTTATTATCTTCTATTTGAATTTGTTTTCCTGAGTCTTTGAAATAAATGCTCGAACATTTCTGTCTTCTTTTTTTCTAATAAAGGCATTGGAGACTATAAGTTTCTCTCTAAGCACTAAATTAGCTGTATCTTACACATTTTGAATCATTATAGTTTTTATTATTTAGTTTAAAGTATTTTCTAATTCTATAATGATTTCTTCTTTGAGCTGTAGGTTATTGAGAAATACATTGCTTAATTTCTTATGTAGGTTTAAAAATAACCTTTTTGTTATAATTTCTAATTTGTTTTATCACATTAGATGATATTCTATCCAGAGTTTGAGATCTACTAAGCTTTTCTCTTTTGCTAAGCACATGCTTGATTTCATTGTTCCACGTGTACTTGAAAATAATACAAATTCTGTCATTGGTAGGTGCAGTATTCTGTATGTGTCAATTAGGTTACGTTTATCTGTATTGCTCAAATCTATATTCTTAGTAAGATTTTATGTGTTTTTTCAACCAGTTACTGATAACAATATGTTAAGGTCTGTCACTGTTGTTTTGGATTGATACATTTCTAATTTTAGTTCTGTCTTTTGCTTTATGTATTTTAAAGGTATATGATTAGGTGCATACTAATTAGAAATTAATATGTCTTCCTAACACATTCAACTATTCATCATTATAACATGTCAATTTTATCTCTTATAATGCTTTCTGCTTTAAAATTTATTTTACTTGATATTAATATAACTATACTAGCATACTTTTTACTGGCATTTACATTTCATTTATGTCTGTCTTTACCTAGGTGTATCTTTCAAACTTTCTATCTTCTAATATTAAGGTCTGTCTCAGGTAGCATAAAGTTTAATTTTTTAAAATTCAGTTATTTCACTTTTTTATTTAAGTGAAATATTTAGCATATTTATTTAATTTTTTATTTATTATTTTGAGACAGAGTCTCATTCTGTTACCCAGGCTGGAGTGCAGTGGCACAATCTCTGCTCACTGCAACCTCTGCCTCCTGGGTTTAAGCAATTCTCTGCCTTAGTCTCCTGAGTAGCTGGGATTACAGGCATCTGCCACCAGCCACCGGACTCGGCTAATTTCTGAATTTTTTAGTAGAGACAGGGTTTCACCATTTTGGCCAGGCTAGTCATGAACTCCTGACCTTGTGATCCACCTGCCTTGGCCTTTTAAAGTGCTGGGATTATAGTTGTGAGCTACTGCACTTGGCCTAGGGTGTGTTTAATAAGATATTATAAATATATTTGTATTTAAATTTATTCTATGTTTATTGGTTTTAATCCTTTCTTATCTTCTTTGGAATTAATTAAAATATTTTACATTATTTTATTTCTCCCTTATGTTGATTTGTTACATATAATTTTAGAAGTTCTTTTAGAAGTTACTCTAGAGCTCATACTATTCAGCCTTGACTTTTTAATATCTAATGTAAATTCATACTTTTACCATTTTCCTACATAATGAAAGAATCTTAGAACACTTTAACTCCATTTACTCCCTCCCATGTTGTGTTATTGAGGTTAGATGGTTTAATCCTATATGTTTTTAAGCCAATAGATGTTATTATTTTATACTGTCAAAATTCACTTAGATTTACCTATATTTATAATCTTTCTGTTACTCTTTATTTCTTCCTGCATTTTTATATTTTCATCACATTTCTTCTTCCTGAAACACTTTTATTTCCTTTAGCATGGATCCATTTTATTTGTCTGAAAATGTCTTTTTCTGGCCTTTCATGAATATTTTTGATGGAAATAGAATTCTAGCTTAATATTTATTGATTAGTGATTTTCTTTAAACACTTGAAGTTTTCATTATTGTCACCTGGATTCCATAGTTTCTGCAAAGCAGTCAGCTTTCACTCAGTCTTACTGAATCCCTTTAATGAATATGATGTGGCCCCTCAGCCTCTGGTGGCTTCAAAATTCTCTTTTTTCTTTGGTTTTCAGTAGTTTTGCTATCATTGTTTAGGTATAATTATCTTTGAATTTATCCTCATTGTGATTGGTAGCAGTTTTCAGTTTTCTGGCTTCATGTCTTCTTTAGTGTTGGAAAATTTAAGGCCATTATCTTTTCAAAATTGCTTTTGAACTGTTCTCTTCCTTCATCTTCTGGGACTGCACAGCTTTTTCTGGAATACCATCTGTTTTTACCATTCCTTGGCTCCACCCCCTTTCCCCAATCTCTGTATTTTTCATCCTTTTATCTCCTGTGCTTCAGTCTGAATATTTTCTTTTGGTCTTTTAGTTAATGAATCATGTCTTTGTCTGAGAGTCCATTTCTTCTGTTAACCCAACTATTAGTGAATGCATTTCTCAGTTCTGGAGTTTCCACTTGATTCATTTTTAGATAAAATATGCCATCTCTTCATCTATTTTCTTCAACATATTAATAAGAGCCATCTAAAAGTGTGTGTCTGATAACTAAATGTATGTTTCTTCTGTGGGTCTATTTCTGTAACTTTTATCTGTTTTTTTTTGCCACATGATATTGTTTTCTGATGCGCCTAGCAGTGTTTGATGGACTGTAGGACATCAGGTATAAACAACTACAGCGATAGATTGAGGCTCTGAATGGTGCTTTCTGCATCCCCAGAAAGTTTACTTTTGCATCTGTCAGACAATTAAGGTGTGTTCCATTTGCCTTAACCCAGTGAGAATGTGAGCTAATTCATATCTGTGAGTCAGTTTTTGTGAGGGCTGATTTACCTTTGTTTTCTCTCTTTTCCTAAGGTAGAGGCCTTTTGTGGTCTGAACTGAAAGCCTGAGGAGTTTAAAATTGAGTTTTCTTTTGAACATTAACTTTTGTCCCTCAGTTTTGTACTGTCAGAAATTTGGCTCAGCTTTTTAAGCCACTTAGCTGCCACTTTTTGCTCAATTACCCAGCATCTCACCAGTCACTTGGGGGAACCCACCAAGGTAAGAGGAAAAGCAGTTCTAAATGTTGGAGTTGCCCCTCTGGGTTTCCTTAATTTTGGAAACCATGACCCCTGGATTCTCAAAGCTTTGGAAACTTTGTAATGCCTCAAAGAAATAATAACTGTACATACACTTAGTGCAGCTTTTCTTATTGTTTACCATGGGAAGACTGTTCTGCAACATGGTAGTAATCATCATGGAAAGACGTTCTTAATCTATATGATTATTGAAAATAATTTTGTACTATATGTAGGTAAAATGGGTATATTAATACCTAAGGTTATTGTGAGAATCAAATTAGATCATATATGGGAAAACATTGAGCAAACTGGAAAGCTCTATGCAAATATAAGGTATTATCATTACCCTATATAGAATTAGATCTCTCTGAAACCTGCAACAATATGGCAGAGAAGTATTTGGTAATTTTGTATTTTTAAAAAATCTGAATCCTCCTAAAGAACCTGGTATCATCTGGTAAATGTGATACTCAACATAGAAGTTGAAATGGTATCAAAATAAAACTGAGTGGTATGTTTCTCCAAGGGAACCCAAAGGTAGAAAAAAGGATCTTGTGAGGAACTGAGACAGTCCTGGTGGTCAAATCCCAGTGGTAAGGAGTATGAACAATAGGTCGTATGCATGCATTGTAAGGTCAGAAGCCAGGTAAATCAACGATGGGTTGGGGCAAGTTGGTTACAGCATAGATAATGACCAGTGAGAGGATACCAGAGTTTATCTAATGCGTTTCATGGGACAAGGCTGTAAGACTAAAAGAAACTGCATGTGCTGTAATTAATAACCTAATAATTTTTCATGGGTTTAAAATTTTTCCACTCTTCAAGGTATAGAATATAATTTTTTTTTTACTACTTTCTTATACTCAAGTTAGAGATTAGGATGTATGCCAGCAGTAGTAGGTTCTGTCTAAATATGCTGAATGTTATTATTCATATGAACACATGTGGACTGCTCTCTAGCTCTCTGGATGTTAGTGCTGGGTTGTAGGACAGGTGTGAATACATAAAGGAGGATGTGTAAAAATGAGCAAAAGGCCAACATGCCAATAATGAAGTGGATGATCGGTCATAATTTATTTTTAAAATATTAGCATAGTATATACTTTCTGCTTAGCATTGAAAATATTATTTTCATTATTATACTTATTATTGTTAATTGGTTGTTTTTGAATCAGTAGCATCTGCTGATGGAAGTGGAATGCTATTCTGATAGCTGAGCACCACCAACAATAGTTTTATGTCTTCCTATGAAGATTCTCAGCCAAGAATGGTGCAAGACCATACAAATCACCTTGTCATCTCTCCTCTTCAGTCTTCCTTACAGGTTTTGTTGTTAGCAGCCCTTCACTTATCTCTTCCCTACTCCCAGCTATCCCCAATTCTTCTGTGAACTCAAGATTTTCAGTGGCTTGGAAGTTCTCAAAGGAAAAAGAGTAGAAATTAACATTCATCTCATGACAAGCACTTGATGGATAGTAGCTCATAAAGGGAAGAAGATATAGACACTCCTGGATTTACAGTGAGGTTATGTCCCAATAAACCCATCACAAAGTGGAAAAATTATAAGTTAAACCACTGTTAGTCAGGAAGGTTTTTATTTCCAAATAACTCTTACCTGTTTTTAAAGCAGGTTTTATAAATAACTATAATAAGCATTGTGTATTTGCCAAGATTGAGTTTATATATATTCTTACATGGAGTGTCACAAAAAGCTCAAATTTATTATTCAGAGATATAAAGAACATCTCTGGTGGGCAATAAAACAGCTAAAAATGGTAAAATAAAAAACAAAAATAGTGATTTAGAGTGAGTATGAAGAGTGGAACCTAGTATAAGTACCTTATTAAGAAAAGAAAATATATGTAGTTTTGTAAATAAAGAAACAGGGATAAAAGCATTTTATGTAGAGTAGTAATAGAACCCTTACAGAATAACTAACACTAGAAATCACTGGTGGTTATCTCAGGGGAAGGAGACTAGAAGTGCTAAGGGGAGAGAGATTTTTACTTTGAACTTGATGCTCTTTTACACACTGACTTTGTAATCCTTTTCCTTTTCCTTTCCTTTCTTCTTTTTCTTTCTGAGACAAGGTCTCACCGTGTCATCCTGGCTGAAGTGCAGTGGCGTGATCATGGCTCATTGCAACCTCGAACTCTTGGACTCAAGCAGTCTTCCCACCTTGGCCTCCTACATAGCTAGGACTACAAGTGCAGACCATCATGCCTGGCTTTTTTTATTTTTATTTTTGCAGCGATGGGGTCTTGCTATGTTGCTGAGGCTTAACTCAAACTCCTAGTCTCAAGCATTTCTCTCACACTGGCCTCCCAAAGTGCTAGGATTACAGGTGTGAACCACCATGACCAGCCTAAAACTTCTAATATAATGAAAAGAGTTTATATAAAATAAGTGGGTGTATTAGACAAATACTTAACATAAAATAAAAGCAATATAAACAAATATTAAAACTCAAAAAATTAAACAAATGAGTAAATCCATGATTTATTCAGTTGAGAGAAAATCCATACCAAATTTATAGTATTCTTTAGAAATGACATCTATATGACTGTTTAGGAAAGCTATCTTGTATAGTTTTTAGTTATACAACAGTGTAACTATTAATATATTAGTGGGCATTGAGGGTATTTACAGTTTTTGGTAATTACAAATATTTATTTACCAATGTAGCCATCATTTACAGTGCTCTTCATTCCTTTTTTTGTAAAGCCATATTTGCAGCTGGTATAATTTCCATTCTGTCTGAAGGAATCCTTTTAACATTTCTTATGATGGGGGTCAGCTAGTCATCAAATCCATTTGGTCTGATTTTGTATGTTTGAAAAAGTCTTTATTAAACTTTATTTTCAAAAGTCATTTTTATAAAGTATGCAATGCTAGATTGACAGTTATCTGCTTTTAGTATTTAGACATGTTTCTCCTGTCTTCTCACTTGCATTCTTTCAAATAAGCAATCTTCTGTATTTCTTATCTGCATTTCTCTGGACATAATGCATTTTTTTTCTCTAACCACCTTTAAGGTATTTCCTTTATCACTAGTTTTGAGCAATTTGATTATAGTGTGCTTTGGTGTAGTTTTCTTTACGGATACTTTTGTACTCCTATAAATATTCTTGCACTTTGTTCAAGAAATTGTGATTTAGTTTCATTGTGCTTCATGGATCTGTGCATTTACAGTTTTCATAAAATTTGAAGAAAGAAGCTGTGGAGTTTGATTAGGTTCCATTTGTCTATTTTGGCTTTTGTCGCCAATGCTTTTGGTGTTTTGTTCATGAAGTTTTTGCCTACTCCTATGTCCTAAATGGTTTTGCCTTGATTTTCTTCTAGGGTTTTTATGGTGCCAGGTCTTATGTTTAAGTCTTTAGTCCATCTGAAGTTAATTTTAGTGTAAGGTGTCAGGAAGGGGTCCAGTTTCTGCTGTCTGCACATGGCTAGCCAGTTTTCCCAACACCATTTATTAAACAGGGAATCCTTTCCCCATTGCTTGTTTTTGTCAGGTTTATCAAAGATTGTATGGTTGTAGGTATGCTGTGTGGCCTCCGATGCCTCTGTTCTGTTCCGTTGGTCTATATCTCTGTTTTGGTACCAGTACCATGCTGTTTTGATTACTGTAGCCTTGTAGTATAGTTTGAAATCCGGTAGTGTGATGCCCCCCGCTGTGTTCTTTTTGCTTAGAATTGATTTGGCTATGCAGGCTCTTTTGGTTCCATATGAAGTTCATGGTGGTTTTTTCCAGTTCTGTGAAGAAAGTCAATGGTAGCTTGATGGGGATAGTGTTGATTCTGTAAATTACTTTGGGCAATATAGCCATTTTCACGATATTAATTCTTCCTAACCACGAACATGGAATGTTTCTCCATCGGTTTGTGTCTGCTCTTATATCGTTGAGCAGTGGTTTGTAGTTTTCCTTGAAGAGGTCCCTTACATTCCTTGTGAGTTGTATTCCTAGGTATTTTATTCTTTTTGTAGCAATTGTGAATGGCAGTTCGTTCTTGATTTGGCTTTCCTTAAGTCTGTTATTGGTGTAGAGGAATGCTTGTGATTTTTGCACATTAATTTTATAACCTGAGACTTTGCTGAAGTTGCTTATCAGTTTCAGGAGTTTTTGGGCTTAGGTAATGGGGTCTTCTAGGTATACTATCATGTCATCTGCAAATAGAGACAATTTGGCTTCCACCTTTCCTATTTGAATGCCCTTTATTTTTTTTTCTTGCCTGATTTCTCTGGCTTGAACTTCAGTACTATTTTGAATAGGAGTGGTGAAAGAGGGCATCCTTGTCTAGTGCTGGATTTCTAAGGGAATGCTTCCAGTTTTTGCCCATTCAGTATGATATTGGCTGTTGGTTTGTCATAAATAGCTTTTATTACTTTGAGAAACATTCAATCGATACCGAGTTTATTGAGGGCTTTTTGCATAAAGGGCTGTTGAATTTTGTTGAATGCCTTATCTGCATCAATTGAGATAATCGTGGTTTTTGGTTGTGGTTCGGTTTATGTGGTGAATTACGTTTATAGACTTGCGTACATTGAACCAGCCTTGCATCCCCGGGATGAATCCTACTTGATCATGATGGATAAGTTTTTTGATTTGCTGTTGCAATCAGCTTGCCAATATTTTATTGAAGATTTTTGCATCTATGTTCATCATGGATATTGGCCTGAAGTTTTCTTTTCTTGTTGGGTCTCTGCCGGGTTTTGGTATCAGGATGATGTTGGTCTCATAAAATAATTTGGGAAGGATTCCCTCTTTTTGGGCTATTTGGAATAGTTTCAGAAGGAATGGTGCCAGCTCCTTTTTCTGTGTCTGGTAGAATTCGGCTGGGAACCCATCTAGACCTGGGCTTTTTTTGTGTGGTAGGCTCTTAATTGCTGCCTCGACTTCTGACCTTGTTATTGGTCTATTCATAGTTTCAGCTTCCTCCTGGTTTAGGCTTGGGAGGACACAGGAGTCCAGGAATTTTTTCATTTCTTCCAGGTTTACTAGTTTATGTGCATAGAGTTGTTTGTAATATTCTCTGATGATGGTTTGAATTTACTGTGGAATCTGTGGTGATTTCCCCTTTATCATTTTTTATTGCATCTATTTGGTTGTTCTCTCTTTGATTTTTAATCAATCTGGCTAGTGGTCTGTCTATTTTGTTGATCTTTTCAAAAAATCAGCTCTTGGATTTATTGATTTCTTGAAGGGTTTTTCATGTCAGTATCTCCTTCAGTTCAGCTCTGATCTTAGATATTTCGAATTCTGCTGGGTTTTGAGTTTTTTTGATCTTGCTTCTCTACCTCTTTCAATTTTGACGATAGGGTGTCAATTTTGGATCTCTCCATTCTTCTCATATGGGCACTTATTGATATGTATTTTCCTCTAGAGACTGCTTTAAATGTGTCCCAGAGATTCTGGTATGTTGTGTCTTCGTTCTTATTGGTTTTGAAGAACTTTTTTATTTCTGCCTTCATTTCATTGTTTACCCAGTCAACATTCAGGAGCCAGTTGTTCAGTTTCCATGAAGCTGTGCGGTTCTGGGTCGGTTTCTGAATTCTGAATTCTAACTTGATTGCACTATGGTTTGAGAGACTGTTTGTTATGATTTCAGTTGTTTTGCATTTGCTGAGCAGTGCTTTACTTCCAATTATGTGGTCAATTTCTGAGTAGGTGTGATGTGGTGCTGAGAAGAATGTATATTGTGTGGATTTGGGGTGGAGAGTTCTGTAAATGTCTATCAGGTTTGCTTGCTCCAGGTCTGTGTTCAAGCCCTGGATATCCTTGTTAATTTTCTGTCTGGTTGATCTGTCTATTATTGACAGTGGAGTGTTAAAGTCTCCCACTATTATTGTGTGGGAGTCTAAGTCTCTTTGTAAGTCATTAAGAACTTTCCTTATGTATCTGGGTGCTTCTGTATTGGGTCCATATATGTTTAGGATCGTTAGCTCTTCTTGTTGTATCGATCCTTTTACCATTATGTAATGGCCTTCTTTGTCTCTTTTGATCTTTGTTGCTTTAAAGTCTATTTTATCAGAGACGAGAATTGCAACTCCTGCTTTTTTTTGCTCTCCATTTGCTTGGTAAATCTTCTTCCATCCCTTTATTTTGAGCCTTTGTGTATCCTTGCATGTGAGATGGGTTTCCTGGATACAGGACACTGATGGGTTTTGTTTTTTTTATCCAATTTGCCAGTGTGTGTCTTTTGATTGGTGCATTTAGTCCATTTACATTTAGGGTTAATATTGTTATATGTGAATTTGATCCTGCCATTTTGATGCTAGCTGGCTGTTTTGCCTGTTAGTTGATGTAGATTCTTTATTATGTTGATGCTCTTTAGCATTTAGTGTGATTTTGGAATGGCTGGTACTGGTTGTTCCTTTCTATGTGTAGTGGCTCTTTCAGGAGCTCTTGTAAAGCAGGCCTGGTGGTGACAAAATCTCTGAGTACTTGCTTGTTTGCAAAGAATTTTATTTTTCCTTCACTTCTGAAGCTCAGTTTGGCTGGATATGAAATTCTTGGTTAAAAGTTCTTTTCTTTAAAGATATTGAATATTGCCCCCCACTCTCTTCTGGCTTGTAGAGTTTCTGCCAAGAGATCTGCTGTGAGTCTGATGGGCTTCCCTTTGTGGGTGACCCGACCTTTCTCTCTGGCTGCCCTTCATATTTTTTCCTTCATTTCAACCCTGGTGAATCTGATGATTATGTGCCTTGGGGCTGCTCTTCTTGTGGAATATCTCTGTGGTGTTCTCTGTATTTCCTGCATTTGAGTGTTGGCGTTCCTTGCTAGGTGGGGGAAATTTTCCTGGATAATATCCTGAAGAGTATTTTCTAGCTTGAATTCATTCTCTTCATCACATTCTGGTATACTTATCAAATGTAGGTTAGGTCTCTTCACATAGTCCCACATTTTTTGGAGACTTTGTTCATTCCTTTTTGCACTTTTTTCTCTAATCTTGGTTTCTCGTTTTATTTCATTGAGTTGATCTTCGACTTCTGATATTCTTTCTTCTGCTTGGTCAATTTGGCTGTTGAAACTTGTGCATGCCTCGTGAAGTTCTCGTATTGTGTTTCAGCTCCTTCAATTCATTCATATTCCTCTCTAAGTTATCCATTCTTGTTATCATTTCCTCGAATCTTTTTTAAAATCTTTGCATTGATTTAAAACATGTTCTTTTACCTCACAAAAGTTTCTCATTATCCACCTTCTGAAGTCTAATTTCATCATTTCATCACAGTCATTCTCCGTCCAGCTTTGTTCCCTTTCTGTTGAATTTTGGTCCTTTGTAGGAGTCGTTGTGTTCTGGTTTCGGGTGTTTTACTCAATTTTGTGCTGGTTTCTTCCCATCTTTGTGGATTTATCCACCTGTCGTCCGAGTAGTTGCTGAATTTTCGATTGGGTCTCTGAGTGGACGCCCAGATTGTTGATGATGAAGTATTTCTGTTACTTGGTTTTCCTTCTACCAGTCTAGCCCCTCCACTGTACAACTGCTGAGGTCCACTCCAGGCCCTGCTTGTCTGGGGTGCACCTATAGCAGCTGTGGAACAGTGAGGGATGCTACCAGTTTCTTTTTCTGCTATCTTTGTCCCAGAGTGATGCATGTTAAATGTCAGTCTTTTGGATATAGAGGGGTCAGGGAGCTGCTTGAGGAGACAGTCTGTACTTTATAGGAGCTCAAGTGCTGATCTGTGCGCTCTGTTGTTCATTCAGGGCTGTTAGGCTGCTACTTTTAATTCTGCTACAGCAGAACTCATTAAAAAAGCCCCCCTTTTTTTTAGATGCTTTGTCTCAGGGGGTTGGGGTTTTCTTTATGTGTCCGTTGTGCTGTCCT
Source organism: Callithrix jacchus (assembly GCF_049354715.1). NCBI lineage: Eukaryota > Metazoa > Chordata > Mammalia > Primates > Cebidae > Callithrix > Callithrix jacchus. Next base: position 32,789,909 of record NC_133510.1, on the reverse strand, counting down.
GCCCAGCTAGAAGGCAGTCTAGTCACTATTTGCCTGCTGAGGCTCCGCCCTGTGGATGTGAAGTCTGCCCTGTTGCTGCAGGCTCTGCCCTGCTTCTGCGGTCTCTGCCCTGCTGCCACGCACTGCGCCCTGTGTCGGAGTCTCTGTTTTGTGGCGGGTTGCCTTGGAAATGGCAGGCTGCGTCAGCAATGGAAGTGTTCCTCAGTAGTGGCAGGTTTCCTCAGTAATGGCAAATGCTTCTCCCCCATCAAGCTGCACTTTCCTGGGTTCAGCTGTTCCCGCAGTGAAACTCTCCATCCGGAGCTTTTGGAATTGCCCTTTTGTTTGTCCTACTGCCCTGGCCCAAATGCCGTTTCCCTGGAATCTCCTAGCCTGGCTCACTGTCCAAGTCCCATTTAATCAGATGGATATGCCAATCTGCCCTCTCAAGTCTCACATTGCCAGTTAAACAGGGCACCTGGACCAGTGCGTTTTGTGCAGAGCGCTGTGGAGCGCCGCTGTGCTGCAGCGCTGGCCGCTGGCTGCACCAGCGAAAACCTCTGCCTGGCGCCCCACGTCTCTTTTATACCTGGGAATTTCCCCGTTCTGTGGGCAACAAAGATCCATCTGGAAATGCAGCCCTGACTCACCCTCCACGCGTTCACCGAGAGCTTCAATCTTGGGTTGTTCTCACCGCACCATCTTGAGTTGTTCCCCCCCAAAAATTATTTTTTAAAAAACATTTTACTTTTTCCATCATTTCTATCCTTGTAAAATGTCATTTTATATATAACTGACTGCTTTCAAATCTCCCAAGATCCTTGAAACTCTTAAGCTTTTAAAGAAACAATTTTATTTTTTCTTGGTTTTATTTTGGATTGCTTTTTATTACTATCTGTTCATATTCCCTAATCATTTTCTTTGCAATATCTGTCCTCCTGCTCATCCTATCCTGGTGTATTATTCATCTCAGACATTGGAGGTTTTATCTTTAGGAGTTTGGTTTTTGCCTTTTTTATGTCTTTCATGTCTCATTCTAACTTTCGAATATATGTAGAGTTATAATAGTATTGTTCTTGTGTGCTAACTCAACATCTCTGTTAGTTATTGGTTGATATCAATGAATTGCATTATGTGTATATTATGGTCCCAGTTTTCGGCTTCTTTCCATGCATAGTAATTCTTGGTTGGATGCCAGGCATTGTAAAATGTACATTGTTGGATGTGGATGCTGGGTATTTTTGTACTCCTATTGGGTCTTAAAAGAAAAACTCTTCTACATCTCTGTTTAACTTTCTAAACATAATAACTGTTTTAATGGTTTTGTATACTAACTGGAACATATGCATCAGTTCTCAGTAAGTTTTTTGATTGGTTGATTTTTTTTCCCTCATCATGAGTCATATTTTTTCTGTGTTTTTGCATGCCTAGAAATTTTTGACTGAATGATAAACATTGCAAATTTTACCTTCTCTGGGTACCAGATACTTTTGTACTCCTGTAAGTATTCTTGAGATTTGTTCTGGAATGCAATTAAGTTACTTTGAATCAGTTCATCCTTTAGAGTTCTGCCTATGAGATTTAATAGGTGGGACAAGAAAAGTATTCTTTGTATATTTTGAGTCCTTTGTCAGATATGTCTTTTGCAAATATTTTCTACCAGTCTGTGGCTTATCTTGACAGTGTCTTTTTCAGAGCAAAAATTTTAAATTTTAATGAGATCCAGGTTATCAATTTTTTTTAAATGGATCATGCCTTTGGTGTTGCAACTAAAATGTCATCACCAATCTCAAGGTCATCTACATTTTCTTCTATATTATGTTCTATGGGTGCTATGCTTCTGTGTTTTACATTTATATTTTAAATCCAGTTTGAGTTTTTTTTGTTTGTGTGAAAGTTGTAAAGTCTGTGTCTAGATTTACTTTTGCATATGGTTGTCCACATGTTTAAACAGCACTTATTAAAAGACTATCTTTTCTCCAGAAAAAAAAAAGAAAGAAAATAAAAGTATTTAATCTAGGACTGATTATTCCCCACTGGTAATGCAAGTCCTTTCTGAGTACTCAGTGCCCTATGAAAATAAGTTTTTTTTTGTCTGGGTAATGGAAGTAGGTATCATTTCTTGCCTGTGAGAGCCGGATAATATTCCTTCTAATCTCTAGCCCCCATATGGTTTTTTATGCAGGCGTTCCGATTAGTGAGATGCTGATTCAAAGCACCCCTGGAGATCTCTGGAGTTCCTTCCTGTGCAACTCCCTCCTCTCTAGAACTCTGTTCTTTGTGGACTATCAACTCTGTCTCCTCAACTCAAGTAGTCTGCCAGGCTCTGCCTAGTTTTCTCCTTTTTGTTTTTTTCTGCCACTGCTTAGAAACTCCCTCAAGGCAGTAAGCTGAGGCAATCATAGTGCTCACCTCCTTTGTTTTCCATCTCTACCTGAGGTCCAGTGTTAATCAGGACATTGTTTTATAAAACCATTGTTTTATAAAATTTGTCTTTTTATTTTGATTGTTACAGGCAGGAGGGTAAGTCCACTTCTTCTTGCTTCATCTTGGTCAAAAGTGAAAGATAAAAAATTTATTTAAAGTGTTAATTTTAGAAAGTATGTTAAAAAGAATAATCCTAAATAAGAATGATACAGTGGACTTTAGGGACTTGGGGGAAAAAGTGGGAGAGGCATGAGGGATAAAAGACTACAAATGTGGTACAGTATATACTGTGTGGGTGATGGGTGCACCAAAATCTCACAAATCACCACTAAAGAACTTACTCATATAACCAAATACCGCCTGTATTCCAATAACTTATAGAAAAAGATTAACAAATATAAATTAAAAAAGGACAAGTTTAGTAAAATAGCAAAAGAGGTAAGCAATTTTGTGAATGGATACACATTTCTTTTAAATTGGATTTGCTGCTAGACATTTACTTTTGTGAAAACATAGACTTCACAGAATTTTCTAGCTTTTGTAAAACTGTTCTGTGATTATCATAGTGCTGGCAGTAGATGTCTGAGAAATATATGAACTTATTATTTGAGTATTTACTCTTATACTCTTGTTACAATTTACTTGAGTCAATTATCTGAATTGAGAAAAGGAGCATGGCTGTGCTCCCAGCATCTCATTTTAGAACATGAAGATCTTTTAGAAATATCTCTTTTATGCTTTCCTTTAACACATTGCTTTTGGTCCATAATATCTGCTGATAAGACTAGTTAGCCAATACATTTATTAACTTGACATCAGTTTAGTATATTTCAGTCGATTTTTAATATATGTGAAATGCAAAATGGTAATTTGAGGCACACCTTCTTTCCTGTCATATGTATATATCGTGAATCTGATTTTGATATTTAATAATGAGTTATTTTAATTTAGTTGCAAAATTCACACCTCTTTTCATATGTTTTACACAAAACATGAATAAGCTTATAAGATATCAGACATCAATTAAGGTGATAAATTATACATCAATAATTATAGGAAAATGTTAGTTTGAAAACATCTTGATTTTAAGTACTTCTGTATTTATACATGTAAAGTGCTTATAACAGAGTCTGGAATGTAATGAGTCAATAAATAGTAAAAAATTAAGCAATTTCTTCCTACTTGAATTATATTTTGAGCTTTGCATGATTTGAGGGTAACTAAAGTAATGATACTGATTTTGTAAACAACTGGATCCTTGCATTGATGATACATTGCATTTCTTCACATCAGTAAATATTTGACTTAAGATGAGATAATAGGCAATGTGGAGGCTTTTAATTCCTTTCACTCTTTCTTGGTAGTTTTTCCATTTTAATTCCTGATTCTGTGTTAAAGCTGTCATTCAAAATGGACACTGGAGAAGGAAGAATAAAGAGACAGGAGCTGTAAGCAAAGAGGAGAATGTGAAATGGCTTAGAAGAGGGGGCAGAACTGGAGAACAGACATGTAAAGCAGGAAGAGCATTTGTACAGAAGAGGCAAGGTAGCAGTACAAAACTGGGATTCATGTGTTAATATTAACTTTGTCCAAGACTTCTCAGAGTCAGTGTTATCCCTGGAAATACAGCCAGGAGAGAAAGAACCAATAGAATCTTTTTTGGGGGTAATTTTATCGTGTAAATACTTACAGAATATCTTATATTTATGAAATACAGGATGTATACTGGGATGTTATTAACTTCATTCTACAATATTGAAGTTAATTTGGATAATTTGAGCAAGGCGTCATAAGCAATTACTGACAGATACAAACTAAGGTGTAATTGGTGTAATTAGTAATTTCAGATGAAAGCGTGTATTGTAACATCTTTTCTATGCAGGTTTATGGGATTTATGCCCTATTTTAAAAATAGTTTTAGATACTTTTATTTTTTCCAACTTCTTTTAGATCTGGGGGTACACATGCAGGTTTGTGTTGTTGATGTTTGGGGTATGAATGATCCTGTTATCCATGTACTGAGCATAGCACCCAATAGTTTTTCAACCCTTTCTTTCTCCCTTCCCACTCTAGTAGTCCCTAGTTTCTGTTGTTGCCATCTTCGTGTACATGAGTATCCCCTCCCTGTTTAGTACCCACCTATAATTGAAAACATGTGGTATTTTGTTTTCTGTTTCTGCATTAATTCATTTTGGATATAGTCTCCAGTGGCATCCATTTGCTTCAAAGGACATTGTTTTGTTCTTTTCTATAGCTGCATAGTATTCCATGGTGTACAAGTACCACATTTTGTTTATCCAATTCACTGGCAATGAGCACCTAGGTTGATTCCCTGTCTTTGCTATTGTGAATAGTAATACAGTGAACATTAACTCAAGATGGGTTAAATATTTAAGTGTAAGCATTTAAACTATAAAAGACCTAGAAGAAAACCTAGGAAACATCATTCTGGACACTGGCCTTGGGAAAGAATTTATGACTAGGTTCTTAAAAGCAATTACAACAAAAACAAAAGTTGACAAGTGGGACCTGATTAAAGAGCTTCTGCATAGCAAAGGAGATTATCAATAGATGGAAGAGACAACCTATTGAATGGGAGAAAATATTCACAAACTATGCAGCCAGTAAAGGTCCAATATCCAGAATCTATAAGAAACTTAAACAATTGAACAAGCAAAAAACAAACAGCCTTATTAAAAATGGACAGAAAGACATGAACAGACATTTCTCACAAGAAGGAAAACAAGTGGCCAACAAACTTATGAAAAAATGAAGCACATCACTAATCATCAGAGAACTGCAAATCAAAATCACAATGAGATGCCATCTCATACAAGTCAGAATGGCCATTATTAAAAAGTCAAAAAACAGCAGATGCTGGAGAGGCTGTGGAGGAAATGGAACACATACGCTGTTGGTGGGAGTGTAAATTTGCTCAGCCACTGTGGAAAGCAGTTTGGAGATTTCTCAGAGAACTCAGAACTACCATTTGACCCAGCAATCTCATTACTGGGTATGTAACCAAAAGAAAACAAATCTTTCTACCTGTAGAATCTTAAAGCTGAAAAGAATCTTGAAGTCTGCCAGATAAAAGCAATTTGAAAAGTTAAGAGTAATTTGTTATGGATGTGGTGGGAAAATTTGTACCAAAAAGCAAATAATTCAATAACAGCCTCATTTGTTGAGCCCATACTATATAGAAGTCAGTCAGCTCTATTTATAACTTATAACTAAGATGCAGTACTTCTTTAAATAAACCTGCTTCTCTTTCATTGGTGAAGCAGACAACATGTGTTTGGTAATGTACTTATTAGGGACATGGATACTTTTACTTCTAGACACAGAATATCAGTGTGATTCTAAAAAGTAGGAATCTACTCAACATCGTTATCAAAATGTAGTCATTGAAAACTTACAACTTCTATTCAATTTTTGGACAGTTGTAGGGCTACGAATTCTTTTTTATACTGAACCTAATTATGTCATGTTTCTATTTATTCATTGCAGCCTGGTTTTTGGTAGGTGGGTGAGGCTTAGGTATTTGGAAAAAGCTGTGCATGCCAGGGCTCCTATAAGTCTTCCTCATATGGCATGGCCCCTTTCCCCTCACATTCCCAATGATCTCTTTAGATGCAGAACTGATTGTCAAGATGTATTGAGAATAGAGATTAAAAAGACATATAAAACGGGCTTGCTACCATTAAAGTACCTATGATATATTGATTTTTTTCCCCAGTGCATGTCATGTACCTTTATGCCCAACAGACATAACAGATTAACAACTACAAAAGAGGGATTCTAATAGGTAAGCCCAAATGAAGTGGCCTGGTGAGTTCTGAGTGTCAGTGGAAGTTTGGTTGCCCCATGTGTTTTCTTTCTTTCTTTCTTTTCTTTTCTTTCTTTTTTTTGAGAAAGAGTCTCGCTCTGTTGCCAGGCGCCAGGCTGGAGTGCAGTGGCACAATCTCTGCTCACCGCAACCTCCGCTTCCTGAGTTCAAGCAATTCTCCTGCCTCAGCCTCCTGAGTAGCTGGGATTACAGGCACGCACCACCATGCCCAGCTAATTTTTGTATTTTTAGTAGAGACGGGGTTTCACCATGTTGACCAGGATGGTCTCGATCTCTTGACCTTGTGATCCACCCGCCTCGGCCTCCCAAAGTGCTGGGATTATAGGCGTGAGCCACTGCACCCGGCCCCATTCATTCTTAAATATTTCTCAAGATGTGTTTTGGGGACCGCTCTACTGAAGAAAAATTTTCTGTAGTTAAGTAAACTCTGTAAATTCTATTGCTCTTTTAAGATTTACTGCAATAATTTTCATGGAACGGTTTCTGATCAATTGTTTAGTAAAGAAACTCTTTTAATATTGTTTCAATCAGCTCTTCCGAACTTAAAACATTTTTTTTTTTGCTATGAAAAATTTTGTGTGTAAAATTCATTAACTTCTTGTGGAAAACATTTTGGTAAACACTATCTTAGAATATTAAACCTCAGAATTGACTGGACTTTTTATTCTAAACATTTTATTTTATTTTTTTTTTCAGATGGAGTCTCCCTCTGTCACTCAGGCTGGAGCGCAGTGGCATGACCTTGGCTCACTGCAGTCTCTACCTCCTGGGTTCAAATGATTCTCCCGCCTCAGCCTTCCAAGTAGCTGGAACTACAGGCACCTGCCACCACACCCAGCTAATTTTTGTTTTTTTAGTAGAATCAGGGTTTCACCATGTTGGCCAGGCTGGTTTCAAAATCCTGACCTCAATGATCAGCCTGCCTCAGCCTCCCAAAGTGCTGGGATTACAGGCATGAGCCACCACACCTGGCCAATTTTTTTTATTTTTAATTTTTGTGGCTACATAGTAAATGTATATATTTATGGAGTACATGAGATGTTTTGATACAGGCATTCAATGCATAATAATCATGTCATGGAGAATGGATATCCATCCCCTGAAGCACTTATGCTTTGTGTTACAAATGATCCAACTGTACTTTTAGTTGTTTAAAAATTTATAGTTATTATTGACTGTACCTACCCTGTTGTGCTATCAAATAGGTCTTATTCATTCTTTCTATTTTTTTTGTACCTGTTAACTAACTCTACCTCCCCCTCACCCCTTCACTACCCTTCCCAGCTTCTGGTACCATCCTTCTACTCTATGTCCATGAGTTCAACTGTTTTTATTTTCAGAGTCCACAAATAAGTGAGAACATGCTATATTTGTCTTTTTGTGCCTGGCTTGTTTCACTTAACATAATGACCTCTAGTTTCATCCATGTTGTTGGAAATGACAGGATGTTACTCATTTTTATGGCTGAATAGTATTCCATTGCATGTACATACCACATTTTCTTTATCCATTTATCTGTTGATGAACAACATGCTGGCTGCTTCCAAATCTTAGCTATTGTGAACACTGCTGCAACAAAGAATGGGACTGTACATATCTCTTCAATATACTGATTTCTTTTGGGTTATTCTAAACATTTCAATGTGAATATAACCATTTCATAAAAAGTGGTTCTCAAAGGAAGACTGAGTAGCAGCTGAACTTGACTCCAGTTTCTACGGAGATTTAATCACAAAATCCTGAGTGGGGAGCTGAGTGAGGCCTAAGGAATAGAGGAAATGAGAATAATATACTGGCATGTGATTTAAGGGAAATTCAATAAGGAGCTAGAAGGTGGGAAAATCATAAACCTGGAAGAAACCTTGAGAAATTTTTGTCTCTATTTTATGCCCTCTTTTCTTTAATTGGAACAAGATTTATTAAACAATCATTCATCATGAAATATTCTGATTAAGTTAGAGTATTTACAGATTACTAAGGAGAAGTTGATATAAATGGAGAAAAATTCCTAGTGCCCAAAATTTTATAATTTAGCCACAATGACAAGCTATATATCCACAAAATAATCAGATAATAATATAAGACAGGATGTAATTAGTTGTTGAGTGGCTCAGGTTACAAATACTCTGGAGTGAAGAGAATGAAGTTATCTTTGTGAATGGAGTTAGAGAAGGTTTTCTATTTTTAAGGACTCCTAAAAAAGAGTTTTAATTTATCTTAGTAACCACTGTTACAGGAGAATAACTGTCTCAAAGTCCTTTATGTTTAACAAAGTTATTTATTGCTATGGTTCATGCAAACTTTTCTTCGTTGGATATCAGTGGAAATGGAAAAAGGACATCTCTCAATATATTAGTAACACTACTGCTAGAGGAATATTTTCATGGGGACATAACTACAATTATTTTCTGTCACCACAAGGTTTTACATAACATTCAGGTAAACAGCATATAAGTCTGCAGTTCAGTGATAGCATTTGAGATATAAGATGACTTGAGGAAGCAGCTGGGAAAACTAGGAGAATTATGATAAGAAATAAAAAAAAGATAGGATAAAGTCTAACAAAAGCAATTCAATGCAAGCTGCAGAAGGAAAAGAGTTTATAGGGAATATGTATTTGAGTAATAGAAGACAGAAAAAAAAAAGACACACACAGGAAGCAGGTTCACAGGATAGGGGATGGCTGAGATTAATAGATGGAAACCAGACAGCAAGATGGGTCAGAAGAGAGAAATAGCCACCTGGCGATAAATACAGCAGCAGATAAGAAGTAATGGAAATATTGGATATGGGGTTTAGTTCCTATCTTGGAAAGACAGCAGGGAGAAATGACTAGTCACTTTAAACAGTTTAAAAATGATATACTTCTCCTTTTTTTGAAAGGGTTATTTATGTAACTTGTAAATGCTAAAGTAGACCTTTAAAAAGCACTGGCATCACTGTCCATGTTATTTTTAAACACATTATCATTTATTAAGCACAATTAGGCTATCAACCCCTCTGTTTTAACTCTGCAGATTGCAGTCCCCACAGCCAGAAGTGCAGTGTATTAAAAACATCACGAACAATTCTGAACTTGCACAAAATGTAATTCGCCAATTTTGAGACATTGTTTTGCACGGTATGGTGTGTCTCATACATATTTCATATAGAGGCAATGCATTTTATGAGACACACAATAAGCATATGGAAATGCATGCATTCTCAGGAGGCTGAGAAGAGTAGTCAGAGGGGTTTGGGAGACCAAGAACTGAGCTGAGCTGCGTGACAAGATTTGTGAGTTCTGAAACTTGACAAGCTCGGAAAAAATATTCTAGGCAGGCTTTCCAAGGCACTTACAATTCTAATTATATCTGGTGCACTCCATTTTTTTCTTTGCTATAATTTCTTTACTGGTTTTAATTAAGTGCTTTTAATGTCTAATAGGAAGGCAGTGGAACAAGGAGGGTGAGAATTTGCTTACCAGACAAGTTGTGCCTTGCCATCACTAATTTTATGCCCTACCCAACCTGTGCCTTTGCTAATCTTTTATATGATTACCTACGTTTCTACTAATTGAAGCCCTTTCATTCTCTTCCTTTGCTAATTCTACAAATTAAGGCTCTACTTATATGTTGTCAAGTTCAGTCAGTATCCTCTTTTTAGTAGTATTAGGGGTAAGTGGATGATCTTTTGTTGATTGACATGTGGGAGTGTTAAAAATTACTGATGCAGTTTGAAAGTATCGTTGTAGGCAATACTGAGCCACCACTGAAATATAGAGGGAAAAGCCTGCAGTGGAGGGTGAGCTCATGTTTGTGTAGACAGACTTGGATCTGGGATGTGGAAGGAGCACATTGCTCCATTCACTTGAGCAGAAGCTGAGTCAGCATTTGCTGACCACAGTATTTGGTACAAAGCACGTTTGTAGGAATTTCAGAATAACATTTGAAAATTTAAAGCTGAACATACAGAAGTTATAGCATTTAATTTGTATAATTCTGTTCCATTTGAAAAGAAGGAAGTTTTTTGATTCATTATATATTTTTAATGTATATAATTCAATATATATTGAATAATATACATAATTCAATAATATATTGAATTATATATATATATTGAATTATTCAGTATTAGGAGACTTCTTTGTGTAAGGAACAGGAACTGAATTTAGAATGGGTGGAGTGAAAGTGTCTCATGAAGTTGATTTTCTGAGAGGGGAGAGAGAATACATATAGAAATAAGAATGATCCAAAGCATCCACTCTTTTTTTCTTTACTAAACATTGATTAACTGACTGCTAGGTGTCAGGAATTAGGCTAGAAGATGAGGCCATGAAGATGAAGAATGCACAGTATTTGTTTTCAAAGAATTTAATAACTAGGACAGGGGAACAGACATGTAAATAATAGTTGCAATAGAATGACTGCTATTATATAGTTATACACAAGAAATTTTCAGAACCTTGAGAAAGAAGCACCGAATTCTACCAGCTGTCAGGCTTGGCTCACCTGGAGGAAGACAAATGGTCCTGGTGATTTGAGTCTCTAGTGCCAGTTACTTTTCACTCTGCAGTGAGAGATTATGTGAGCAAATAAAAAATTCCTCTTCTGTTTTTATCAAAACAAATTTTGAGTTGAATTTCTCTCAGTTACAGTCAAAAGAATATTGTAAGATTCAGAGCCAGATAGAGCTTCGTATGCGTTGCAGCAAAAGTGTTTGGAGTGAGAATTAGGAGCCATAGGAGGATACTTGTTTTGTATTTTAACCAGAAAGATTACTTCATTTACATTTAAATTATCTTCTTGCACATTTTCATTTATCTCTCTTATTTGAATTTTTTTTCTACCATGTTATTTTGTGTTTTCTATTTACTACATTTTAAAAATTTTTCTGTGTTTTACTGGATTGATTACATTTTCATCATTCTCTGTTTTCTGTTTACTTATTTGGAAGTTAAATATTTTATTCTTTTTGTGATTAGTATTGCTTTTTTTTTTTTTTTTGAGACAGAGTTTTGCTCTGTTGCCCAGGCTACAGTACAGTGGCATGATCTCCACTCACTGCAACCTCCGCCTGCTGGGTTCAAGTGTTTCTCCTGCCTCAGCCTACTGAATAGCTGAGATTACAGGCACCCACCACCAGGCCTAGCTAATTTTTGTATTGTTAGTAGAGATGGGGTTTCGCCACGTTGACCAGACTCATCTCAAACTCCTGTCCTGAAGTGATCCACCCACCTTGGCCTCCCAAAGTGCTGGGACTACAGGTGTGAGCCACTGTGCATGGCCAACTATTGCATTTTTTAACATCAATGGTTAAGTAAAAAATTGATCAGTATCACTATCCTTGTAATCAGTACAGATATTTTAATGGTATAATTTCAATCGCCATTCCTTTCCATATCCAATATCATTTGGCCTATGTTTAATGACCTTACCATTAGTCATTATTACTTGTACTGTACTTACAGCCTGTCATCTAGATTTACTATGGGTTTATACATTTTATTGTTTGATAATTTGTCTTTAACCTGTTCTTTTCTTCTGGACTTATTTTGTTCATTTTGAAGGGGATCCATAAGTGGTTATTTTAGCTATCTTGTGTAGTAAAATTTCTAAGTTTTTGTCTGGAAAAGTCTTTATTTGGCTTCAGATTTGAAGGATCCTTTGGTTTGAGCAGGATTTTGGGATAACAAATGTTATCTTTTTGCCCCATCTAAACTCATTCTTAAACTTCCACATCCTGCTCACTGCCGGAGAAGTTGATCTGTGTAGACTAAATGAACAATTTCTTTGGCTTCTGGTTGGGTAAAGCAATAGAAGAGTGGCAGAAATAGGTTGGAGGGAGGAGAATGAGAATTGGGTACTTATTTCCTCTGCTTCTTTCTGAGGGGTTTCTTTAGGTTGGTTGCTTCCCTTAACTAAAGGCCAAAGCTACCAAACAGGTGGGCTTCCCCATCAACTTCCTGCAGGTCCCAGGAACTGTCCCCTTTTGTTTCTTTAGGCTTAGGAGTTGTACCATTTCCAGCTGTTATTAACCCTGGGGTACCATATCATTCTTGCTGCTTTTTCTAAAACCTGCTCTTACCGTCACAGCTAGTCCCTGTAATGAACTTGCCTCAATTATTGAGCTTGAGTGTGCCAACTTCTTTCCACTGGTTATCATTGTTATTTTTCCTTTAGCATTTTACAGAGCCTTGTTCATTATTTTCTGGTTTCTATTATTGGAGAGACGCATGCTGGCTGTCTAACTATTATTCCTTTTTAGGTTATCTGTCTTTTCTCTCTGATTGCTATTATAATTTTTAAAAATTATATCACTGGTGTTTTGGAGTCTTACAAATAAAAACCAGAATGATTTTATTTATGCCACTAGATATGCTTCTCAAATTTGAGAATTCATGTATTTTATTTGGTGACATTCTCTCTGAGTCTTGAATTTCGGGATTCATGCCTTTTGTCAATCTTACATGTTTCTTAGTTATCATCTTTTCAAAGATGACCTCTCTATCATTCTGCTTACTCTCTCTTCTTATAATTCCTATTATATATGCTGAACCTTCTCATTCTATTCTTCAGATAGATCTTATTTTAACCTTTCTTTGCTATTTTCTGTCTCTTCATCTCTTTCTGCTCCTTTATGCATAATTTCCTTGTAGCCATTTTCTAATTCACTGGTGATTTCTTCAGCTACATGTAACATAGTGTTTCCCCAGTTCACTGAGCTTTTAACTTCAATGACTAAATCTTTCATCTTGATGTTATATATGTTGTTTTTCAAATTGTTCATTTCATATTTCCACTTTCTTTTTCTATTTTTTCTTCTTTGACCTTCTTAATAGTTTTAAAGCAGTAGTTTTACTTTGTAGTTACTCCAAGATTGTTGTTTTATGCTATATTCTGGGTAGTGTGAATCTCTCTGTTATGTCTCCAACTTTTTTAGCAAATATGTCCTCCTGTGCTGTAAGCTCATCTTTATAACATAGCATTTATTTTTGAGAGGTCTCATGCTTGCTGAGTGGTGGAGTGGTTACTATAGCATTATTTTGTCTTTGCTTCTATTATGTGCTCCAAAGGTTTCATTGGTGTAGAAGTAATGTTTATATAAAAATACCATCAACTAGCAGATTTCTTCAGGCTTCAGGTACTGTAATACAGTGTTCCACTCCAGTGTGTGCTAAAGGCCTGAGACTTCAGTTTCTCCTGGGAGACTTAGCTCTCCATAAAGAACCTTGAGCAGATTTCATCTTCCTTGACAATTCCCAAAAGCTGGTGACAGTCTCTTCTGAGTCCCAATTAAAAATCTCAGCTCCAGATGCTCACCTTGCATGACCTCAAGGCTACGTTTTCTGTCCTTCCACTCCTTATAGCCAAATGGTCCCAGTGTACCACCAGGCCATGTTATTATTTTCGCTTAATGTTCTGGCTTTGGATCCTGCTTTGCTTCTGGTTTCACATTTTTCTTCTGAGCTCAGCTATGTGTTAAAATATTTTGTTGAATTTCATTTATTATTTGTATATGTTTGTAAAGAGGAGGATGTTCTCTCTTCTATCCTCTATGCTGCTTAATCATGACATTTTTAAAAAAGCAGTACATTTTTTAAAGAAGGGCTTAAGATGTTCTATTTTGTCTTCCAAAGAGATCTGTGTTTAAAAGGATACATGAGAGTTGGAAAAAAGATAGAAACCTAGGTTTGAGTAGTATTTACGGCCCATAAAGTAGGCTTCTTCAAGGGACTCAAGACTAAGCACTTGGTGAGAGTTTGTGATGGTGATGGCAGTTTGGTTTGAGTCTCATGGTGGACCATGTTGCTGTTAATTGAAATCAGGAATAGGGAAAATTCACATATTCTGGTGCTTGGAGGGTATAAAAGTCCAGAAAGCAGCTGAAAATGCAGGTCAGGAGTTCTGCAGTTCTGGAGGTAAATGGAAAACTTAATTTTACAGCTGGAAGTTGGAAACATGGCAGTAGATTAAATTATACAGACAAGGTGTGTAGGAGTAGAGACTGGCATAATGAATAGTATTAATGTAACAAGGGTAGTACAATGAGTACTATTAATATAATGAGTACTATTCTATTAATGAGAATTTTTTTATTAATGAGTATTAATAGAATAGAATGACATTTATGAGGTGAATCAAGAAGGACACCCCCAAAGAACACTGATACTCATTGCAAATGAAAGGACAGTGAATCTAGGAATCATGAACAATAAAGATCTTAAAGGTGTTAAAATTGGGGACGATCAATGCTGCTGTAGATCAATAAGAAAAGGAAATCAGAACATGATAATTATGAGAGTGACTTGCTTATATTCAGGTGACTAACAGTGGGCCTCCTGGATGAGACAGCAATACGAGGTGGCCTTTAAAGATACATCCCTCACCGCCAAAGCCTACAGAGGAAGTGATTGATCATATCTCAGATGATAGAGGCTGGTGTTCCTATTCATCCATTGCCAGGTGAGTGGCAGTGGTTCTTATTATTAGGATGTGTTCCTTACTTCACCATCTACATCGTTTAGCTAGCTAGACCAAAACAGAAATTATTGCAAGTTAGTACTCAACTCAGGGAGGAGTATTTCTCCAAATACAACCAATTTGGGAGCCTAGGCCTTACGATGCTCTCAGACTATCAAGTAGCAAAATTGCTGTGTTCAGTCAGTTGGATGATAGAGCTCTTTCACAGAAAATGCCCTAGAGTCAATTGCCTCTGAACAGTCAAGGAAACATTTTCAGATCTTACTACTTTTGCATAATAGTTTAGCTTTAAAGCAACTGAAAGCTGCTTTCTTCTCAGTCTAAATCAGAGCTCTCTTCTCTACCTATCCTCTACCCTGTGAACTCTAGGTTCCTGGGGCCCTGCAGGCATTCAGCAATGTCTTCTCAACTCAGGGAGACTCTTGGATTCAGCCTGGTTTCCTTCCCTGCCCCTGCCCTGCAGCCTGAAAATGCTCTCCAAGCAGCAAGCTGGGGCAGACATAGGGCCCATCTCTCAAAGATCACTGTCATTTGTTACCTGAAATCTTATGTTTTAAGAACTTACTTTTTAATATTCTTGGCCTGTTCTTTTCAGTGTTTCTGATGGGAGAGTATATCAGACCCCTGTTAATTCTTCTTGAGCAGAATTTTAAGTGGATTTTATTTATTTTTAATGAATTCTTTTCATTGTCTAAATAAAAATTTAAGAAATCTGTTAGGATGGATATAAATGTGTTTATTTTGTAGCCATGATCAGCAGAATCTCCTGGAAAATGGAGTCTTTCCAATTGTTTTCTGTTATAAAACAGCATTCAGGCTGGGCGTGGTAGCTCATGTAGCTCATGCCTATAATCCCATCACTTTGAGATGCTGAGGAGGGTGGATCACTTGAGGTCAGGAGCTTGAGACCAGCCTGGCCAACACGGCAAAACCCCATCTCTATTAAAAAAAAAAAAATCAGCGGGGTGTAGTCGTGTGTGCCTATAATCCCAACTGCTTGGGAAGCTGAGGCACAAGAATTGCTTGAATCTGGGAGGTGAAGGTTGCAGTGGGCCAAGATCATGATGCCATTGTACTCCAGCCTTGGCGACAGAGTGATATTAGTTTCCAAAACAACAACAAAAACCCCAAACAGCATTTAAACAGCTAAGACTTCAGTTTAATGAATTGTCTCAAGTAGGATAAATCTAACTTGCATTTAATTGGCTAAAATAGCTTAAATTAATGCAAAGTTTGAAAAATTTGGAAGGGCATTGTCTTAGACCACTGGTAAGTGTAATCATAGTTGTATTTCAGTTGTGGAATCAAAAGTTTGTATAAAATAGGTTATTAGAACTGAGAAAAAAATTAAGAATACAGAAATACTATGAGAACTAGGACATTATTTTGTCCCTTACTATATTCTCAGGCTTGACAACAATTTTCTAGTCGTTTGTGGTGCTCAGTAAATATTTGTGAAATAAAGAATGGATGTGAGGACTAATGCTGACTCCTTGAATGCAGGGACTGTGCTTATTTTGCTGAATTGACAATGCCTAGTTTTGGGTGTGGGACCTTGTACTCAAGCAATACTTCATTAGTTGGATTAATGAATGAATAAAAATCCATGGGCTACAGATAATACCTCATAGCTTAAAAATGTATTTTCAGTTCTGGAAATTTTTAATCTCCATATCACTAAGAAGTTATACCAAAAAAGGGAGGCAATCCAAATAAATGATGACATGGCTGTTGTGGAGTTTAAACTTAATCTTTTCCAATCTGGTAATGAAAAAATTTATGTTGAAAATAAGAATTGTACTGCAAAAGCTAGACATGTGAAAAAGTTTATCTGTTGGAAATCCTTTTTTCCATTTCTGGTTGCAGCCCATTCCATGAAGAAGGAATGCTAAGAAATGCCAAAAAGCAGACACAGGCATTTAAAGAGAAAGGGAAAGTAATGACCATGTACCACAGATCACCACTGGAACAGTGGAGTCTTGCAGGACCAGAATGATGTTCCAGACACAAGATGCTGTGGGGCCAAGAGCATCTCTGTACCTTAGGGGAAGAAAAAGGAGCAAGTTCCTGCATCTTCCTCCTCCCCCAGCCACAAACCTGTTTCATCCTAAGTTCTTTGCTCATTACAAATAGGAGCGCTCAGTTTTTTTCAAGCTTTTCAAAACCAGCTGTGGTATAAGCGAGGGTCTCTGACTACTCGCAGGCCAGAATGGAGGCCTAACCCAAATTGGCAAGCTAGGATACATAGACAGAGCAGGCCAAGTAAACTGCACTCTACAAACAGCCTTTTCACTAGTTTTGTTTCCGTTGAGGACATGCGAGAGGTGATGTTTATACCCCATCAAGAAGGATGAAAAACTCAAACTGCCCCAAGACTGCCCCACATCAATTTTGCTAATGCTAATTTTGTCACTGGGCATTTAAATCTCATGATTCACTGCTGTTGGACCCCAGCTATTGGTGGAGATACTTACGGACAGTTAAGTTGGAAAACGACTGCCCCAGCCTCCCTCCCCTTGCGGCTGGAATGCACTGCACTCCTGCAGTGCGGCCTCCGCTCTCCTTCCTTTTGTCCTTTGGACTCCTAAGCGCACAGTAAGGCCTAGTTCTTCAAAGGTTGGTTTGTGGGGACTTTGCCATCCCTCTACTCAGCAAAAGACAATCTCTTCTGTGTTGCAACTCTGTATTTGGCGAGAGGATAGGAGGGTTGGCGCGACCAGAGCTGGCTACTAAAAGCAGGCACAGTAAAACCCCACAATGATTTGCCTCTTTTTCAGTTTGGCACATCATGTAAAAGCTGGAATAGAGAAACATTTGTAATGACTTGCAGTTGGGAGGAGGTTGGTGGTGCTTCTGTAGAAGTCCTGTGTTCCTCCAACCCCCCCTTTCATGGCACCATCATGAGCCTCACTTTTGCTTTTCATATTTTAAATTCAGCCTGTACTGAACTTGCTGCAGAAATAGATCTGCACTGACACTCCCACTCGCAAGCTGCCGGTGCTGCAGTCACAGGTTTTGACATTGCTTGAGCCAACCCAGAAACTGGAAAGTTGAAGCACAATTAAAGAGGTAGCTACATGAATAAACCTACTTCCTGGTTGGAAACCTGGATCATATGCTATTTCCATCTCCGACAGTTATAAATCTTTAACATCAACACTGTGCTCGTCATATAGCGATTGCCTGCATGCTTAAGGTCTTGCTAAAAAAAGGGAACTGTTTTATGAGACAGACATATTTTTTGCCTAAATGAAAGGGCACAGTAGGGATTGTACTCACTTGGCCCATCTCTACTGTGGATGCCTGGGTCTTTAAAGAGAATGATGGAACCAGTGGGTCAGGGCCAGCCTTCAGGGTGGGAGGCTGGCAACCGGGTGGCCTAGTGGGACGTAACAGGAGGTGCTGGCAGGTGAGCGGTGCTAAGCAGCCAAGATAGAGGTCTGGCAAGGCAGCCTAAGATGTCAGCCTGGCATTGGGAACCTCACTATGGGCCTGAAAACCACAGCAGCCCTTCAGCACTGGGAGAATGCTAGGTTGAGGTAGGGAGAAGGAGAGACTCAGATTTTTATCCCTAAAGATGAATAATAATAGTTATTATTTTCTTGAGCAACTGTCAGGAGCTAGGCACTAGACTGCAAATATTCTCTACACCAATAACTGTTTATAACACAATGCATTTCATCCGCTAATTCACTCTTTCATATCTCTCACTGGACTGTGAGTTCCCTGAGGGAAGGGCCTATGTTTTGATCACCATCAGCAGGAAATTTAAGAGGGAACTGGGCCCATCACTGATTGAATAAATGAATGAATAATCCTACATCTTTTGACAGCCATGCAAGTAATTTTTATTCCCATGTTCTTGATGAAACCAGGTCCCTGAGAGATTAAGAGGCTTGTCCAGGGTCATACATACATCACTAATGACAACACTAGAATTTGAATTCTTTCCATTAAGCCACACTGCTCAGGGGACCAAATCAGAATTTAGGAAGAATGGGCCAAGAGCAGTTTCAGATTCTGGAAATGGAGTTCAATGTGGGGATTTTTCAAGAAGGAATATCTTACTGAAGTTGAGTGGATGGTGAAAATGGAACCCACACCAGGACCGACAGTACCTCCCTTAGCTGCTGCTACTACTCCACCTACACTCCCTGTGCCCCACCCTCCAGTCTATTCATCTGAATTTTGATGTAGATGCTATGCCTGCATATGCAAGGGGGGTAAGGGTGCCAGAAAAAATCTAGCAGACCTAGTTAAATTTGGACTTCAGATAAACAACAGATAATTTTTTAGTATAAGTTTGTCCCATGCAATATCTGGGCCAAACTTAAACTAAAAACTTATTCATTATGTAAAATTCAAATATAACAGCTATCTTTTATTTTTATTGGCTAACTTTGGCAACTTGAGGTGGGGTTTGGTTTTAAGGATGCATATGGAAATCAGGAGGAAGTTTAAAACATCTAAGCAGCCACAAAGCTGATTATTAATACATACAGTTCCAGCATTGCCACGACTGGGATGTTCAGTGGGGAGTGAGGAGTTCGGGAATGACAGCCCACTGGGTTCTAGATAAACAGCAGCTGTGGTGACCTCTTGTCTTCTCAGAAGTGAAGTTCATTGTTCCTGCTCCCTTCCTCTGTGCATCTTCCCATGCCTTGCTTCCCAAGAGAGGACAACTAGTTGAGTTCATTTGTCACTATTCCATATGGAGGCTCTGGCACAGAATAGGTGCTTAGTAAATATTTCTTGAATAATAAATAAGTTTCAAAATGTGTCACCTCATAAATGGTTGTATTAGTCCATTTTCACTCTGCTGATAAAGATATGCCCAAGACTGGATAATTTATACAGGAAAAAGGGTTTAATGGACTTACAGTTTCACATGGCTGGGGAGGCCTCACAATCATGGTGGAAGGCAAGGAGGAGCTAGTCATGTCTTAAATGGATGACAGCATGCCAAAACTGATTCAGGGAAATTCCCCTTTATCCAAACTATTAGATCTTGTGAGACTTACTATCATAAGAACAGCACAGGAAAGGCCTGCCCCGTGATTCAGTTCCCTCCTACCAGATCTCTCCTACAACACATGGGAATTCAAGATGAGATTTGAGTGGGAACACAGCCAAACCACATCAATGGTTAATCTTCCTTCTGTCCAGACTATCTGTGGACAATTTTGACTGCATTTTTTTAGGTCTAATCAGTTGTGACTTGGGAATCATGATGGAAAGGCATAGGTTTTCTTGAGCCTTTTTGGTACTGCTTTCTTTGTAGGGAGCTGGGTGTGTAGGCCATCTAGGACATGCTGGTCTATCTGGAACACATGGTCTGACCAGTACATACAGCTGTGTGGTAAATGTGGCCTGTCCAGTAGGCCATCCTTAAGCTATTAGCAGCCCATAAGCTCTATTGTTGTTAGAGTGATAGTGTAATTAGTCATCTAAACTGGATGCCTTGATGCATAAAAGGAGATTCTATTGATAATGCCGCCAGAACAACCAACATAAGCTGAGCTATTCTGGGCAAACTGGGACATATCCACATCTTAAATTTTTTTTTGTTTGTTTTTTTGTTTGTTTTAGTGACTAGGTTTGATTCTGTTGCCCAGGCTGGTGTGCAGTGATGTGATCTCAGATCACTGCAACCTCAAACTCCTGGGCTCAAGTAGCCCCCTACCTTAGCCTCTAAAGTAACTGGGACTACAGGCATATGCCACCATGCCCGACTAATTTTTCCCCCATGCCTGGCTAATTTTGCCACCATCCCTGGCTAATTTTAAAATTATCTGTAGAGATGGAGTTTCCTCTCTACAGGCTGGTCTTGAATTCCTAGGCCTAAACAATTCTCCCATTTTAGCCTCCCAAAATGCTGGGATTATAGGTGTGAGCCACTGTGCCCAGCTCTACATCTTAATTTCCATGAATAACAAATAATACACTCTAGAATCCCCTGGATTGTATAATCCTCAAATGCTACTCTTTTGATACAGGGAACATATTAGCTGCAGTATGCCCTTGTACTACATTTCCTTAAGGTAAGTTTATTAGGAGAGATTCTATGAAATTTGCCTCGTAAATCTGATTCATGAAATATTTTGCTGAGTATATTTCTGCCTCCATCACTCAATAGGAATCTCTTAAAATACGGGTTTGTGCCATTTGCCTTTGTATTCATGGCACTGGGCATACTTCTCTATGCTTAGAGAGTATGCTTGTATCAATCTAATAGGCCATGTTATCCCGCAGTAGCAAACTACCCTCAAATTTTGGTAGCTTATGAGAAAAAAGGATTATTTTCTCACCTACACCAGATGTCCACCATTGGCCAGCTTGGTCTCTGCTCTACATCCTGTTTAATCTGGGAC
Organism: Callithrix jacchus; assembly: GCF_049354715.1. NCBI lineage: Eukaryota > Metazoa > Chordata > Mammalia > Primates > Cebidae > Callithrix > Callithrix jacchus. The sequence continues at coordinate 32,768,823 of NC_133510.1, read as the reverse complement.
CCAGGCTGATGGAGTGGTGTGTGTTTGTTTGTTTTTGAGATGGAGTCTCACTCTGTCACTCAGATTAGAGTACAATGGTGTGATCTTGATTCACTGCAACCTCTGCCTCCTGGGTTCAAATGATTCTCCTGCTCAGCTTCCCGAGTAGCTGTGATTACAGACATGTGCCACCATGCCCAGCTAATTTTTGTACTTTTAGCAAAGATGAGTTTTGTCACGTTGGCAAGGCTGATCTCAAACTCTTGACCTCAGGGGATCCGCTCACCTTGGCCTCCCAAGGTGTTGGGATTACAGGCGTGAGTCGCTGGGCAGGGCCTGGTAGAGTGGTTTTTATCTGGAATGTTACAGATCTCATGGCAGAGGGGAAAGGGATAATATTAAGCCATTGACTGACTCTTCAAGCTTCTCTCAGAGGAGAGAGTTACTTCCACTCGCATTTCATTGCCAAAGAAAACCACACTGCCAAGTCTGCCTCCCATGAGAAAGGAAAAATAATTCTCCCACAGGGAAGAAAATATTTTTGAACAAGAGTAAAAATCTACCACAGTATCTAGTAAATGTGAATGGAATTAAACATAGCATTATTTTTTGGCTCCACACCGCAGACTTTTCTGCCATGAAGGTGGGGTGAGGTTGAATGAGGTGGCTGCAGGTTGGGGAAGAGAGCTCACTCTTGCGTATATTTGCAGAGCCCAATGTGTAGGCTCATCTTTCTGTTTCCTGTTTGGGTACATTTATACCTGGGTGAGATGAGGAAAGCCTCTGTGCTGGATTTTCCTTCCTCATCTATAAGAATTATCCTTTTTTGCTAGGGTTGTGACTGGGAAGAGTTCAGCTATTTAGCAGGAGCAGTGAATAGTAACTCTCTGATTCTTCCAGCTCTGGAGCTGTGTGATATGAATTCATATTGTTCACTGACACATATCAGTACCTAGTACCAGACACTGTATGGGAGCCAGGAAAGATTACAAAATGTCAAGGTCCTTGTCTTCAAACAGCTTTCACTTAAATAGAAGAGCAAGATGTGCATCTATTTCTAGATGAGGTAGAATACATCAAGTCCTGGCTGCTTGGAATTCCTGTATTACAGTATTATAGACCCACTTGGGTCTCTGATTTCAAGTCCTGACCAGACACACCAGCAGCAGATGGAGCCTCAATAGTTATTGCAGTAATGTCTGCTTCCTCAGGAAGCCATTCCCATATCAGACAGAGAAGGTTTGATTCCTACCCAGACTGGGTTTGACTCCTTCATTCCCCCTCCTATGCTGTATACTTTAAATGTAATTGTGAAGACAGTTCTATGCTGTATACTTTAAATGTAATTGTGAAGACAGTTGATTGAATTACCTATCTAATATTTGGGGATATCATGGCTCTTGTGATCCAATTTTCTGAAACACGATTAATAGAATTAGTTTTTCTTAGGGATTCTTTATTGAATGGAGGAGGAAACCTAGACACAGTTTACTGAAGACTATTTCTATCTAGAGGAGCTAATCAGACAGGATCTGCATCAGCAGTGATTTCTTAGGGTCCATCCCAGGCAGACCACAGGCATTCTTGGCCTGATACTTCCCTATCTCTGGCTATCCTACAGGCCATGGCACCACCACCTCACAGAGTGTCACTCGGATCCTAGGTGAGCCATTTTTTTTTTTGAAATGGTCTCACTGTGTTGCCGAGGCTTGTCTCTAACTCCTGGGCTCAAGGGATCCTCCTGCCCCAGCCTCACAAGTAGCTGGGATGATAGGCATGAGTCACTGAGCCCATGTTAGTGGCTATTTTAACCACCCATGTCTTACTTTGTGTTTGGGGAAATTTGAGAATTTTCTAAGGTTTCCAGACACATCTCTTAAAATCATCAAGATTCAGGTTTACGTCCAAGCACATTTTTCAGCAGGTTCTAGAGCTCTAATCCTTAATTTTCTGATTCCATATTGACAACTCAGATTTTTATTTCACCCATGAAAAGCTGAAGTTCAGTTCAGCAGTTAGCCTGAAGGTCACATATGTGGTTGATTGAAGCACCCTATGACTCTCACAGGTTTATCTTACATATGAACTGGAATCCATTAGGGACAGTTGATGACAAGAGTACATTTTTCTGAGTTGTGTGTTTGTGAAAACATATATCTCTTTTTTAAATTTTTAATTTTGTAAGTGTCCTGTTAAATAAGGTAATTCCCTTGAGCATGTATTTTTAATAGAGATGGGATTTCACCATGTTGGCCAGGCTGGTCTCAAACTTCTGACCTCAGGTGATCTTCCCACTTCAGCTTCCCAAAGTGCTGGGATTACAGGGATGAATCACTGCAGCTGGCCAAAATATAGCATCTTTTGATAATTTTTTTTAAAAAGCCAACTTTTTATAACAAATCAGGAATGTGACCTCTGTGTTGTTCAGGATGGTATAAGCAAAGAAAAGGAGAAAAGTGATATTTTATAGGCATTGTACTGTTTTCATAAGAAAAGATACTTTCTCAAAAACATAAAACATAATAAACTCGTTTTTGGTAATGTGTGTTAATCATATTGTAAAATATACATGAGCAAAAAAGAAAAATATTCCTAAGATTGAAATGTACATGTTCCCCCAACTTAACCCTTATGTTTAAAATATTCTCTACTACAATCGTTTGGTTTATTTTATGTCAGTCAACAATCTTTTTTCAGCTTTGTCCCAGCTCTGGCCCTATCCATTCAGTTGTGATTCCATTTCATTGCATTGCATCAACATATTGAGCACATGGAATATGTCCTTGGCACAGTGCTAGGCTCTCTTAAGACCTAAAAAAAGAATGTCACAATCCTGAATGTGGTGTAGGGCATCTGTAATCCCAACTACTCGGGAGGCTGAGGCAGGTGAATTGCTTGAACCCAGGAGACAGAGGTTGCAGTTAGCTGAGATTGTGCCACTGCACTCCAACCTGGGTAGCAGAGCAAGACTCTGTCTGAAGAAAAAAAAAAAGATGCTATATTTTTACAAGTTTCATGTATAGGCTTAATAGTACATTTACCACTCACCTCCCTTTTAAAGAGATCCCCCTTATTTAGTAGGAAAGTAGAAGTTTTGACCACATGGAAATATAACAAATTTTATGAGTAGACAAGACTGAGGCCAACTTGACCTAGGGTTTGAAAAAGATGAAAGACACCAAGGAAGCCCATGACAAAGTGTTAGCCTGTGTACCCTGGATAAATGCCTGGCAGAATGTAGTGATACCTCTCCACAGTAGATGCTTTGAGTAGGCACACAACTCTAGTGTGGGATGACATTTTGTGTAGTAGAATGTATGCTGTGCTTGTTTTAATAGAGTTTGCACAGACATTTGAAGTCTATTGATATTCTAGGTAGTGTGTGTATCGGTCATAAATAACCAATACTCGGGAGGAATGGACAAAGAAAATATTTGTTGAGTATTGCCATGTACTAGGCAATGAGCCTTTAATAATAGTAGTAGTAAAAATAGTAACAGTTACTATTCTGAATGAATGCCTAGTCTGTCCATGTATTGAGCAATTCAGTCCTTTTGGCAAATCTTATAATGTCTTCTCTCCATGTTACAGATGACTCAAGAAGCTCTGAGATTATAAGTAACCTGCTGAAGGTGACACGGCCAGTTAGTGCCAGAGCCAGGCTTCAACCTGGTCTAGCCAAGATCGTTTGGCTGCATGCTCAGCGCTTGTCTAAGTCAAGCTCAAAGAAAAAAATTAGAGTAATATTTTTATTTTAGAATAGTTTTAGATTTTCAGAAACATTGTAAAGATAGAACAGAGAGTACCAACATACCCAACACCCAGTGTTGGCCATTGTTAATGTATTAGTATAGCTTATTGTTAAAATTAACAAACTAATATTCATACATGCTTAAAGTCCATGGTCTGATTAGATTTCCTTGGTTTTTACCTTATGTCCTTTTCTTGTCCTAGCTATCTTTGGATCCTTGCCAGAGATACCACATTCAACTTAGTCAGCATGTCTTGTTGGGCCTCTCTTACGATGGTGTCTCCGTCTTTTTCCTTGTATTTGATGACCTTGACAGTGTTGAGGAGCAGTGGTCAAGTGTTTTATAGAATGTCCTTCAGTTTAGGTTTGTCTGATGTTTTCCTTGTAATTAGACTGGAGTTCTGTGTTTTTGGGAGGAGGACCACAGAGGTAAAGTGCCACTTTCATCACATCATATCCAAGTTACCTCTGTACTATAAACACGATTTATCTCTGCTGATGTCGACCTTGGTCACCTGGCTGAGGTAGGGTTTGTTAGGCTTTTCCAGTATAAAGTTATCTGAAAATTTTTTTGTTCTTGTTACAGTATAGAGAAATCCCACACTAATGAATTAGGGATGGCTCCATAGGAGCTGAAAATCATCAGGAAGTCCTTGTCTTTGATATTCTCTCGTTGGGACTGTGTGGTCTCTCATTTCCTTTACTTTGGGTGTTTTCTACATTGTCTCTTTCTACTTTTTACTAACTGGTGATAGATTTCTGGCTGCAGGTCATTCTGTTTCCTGGTTTCCTTATTCTCTTCTCTCTCTGCTTTTTGATTGTCTGGCAAGAGTTCACTTGCCATCCCTCTGACCTTTCCCTGGCCAAGGACCTGTGTGACATGTGTCTTATTTTCTCCTAGTTTCTTTTCCCCATCACGAGTGCCACTTTATCACATCTACTGTCAGTTGCTGTGCCAAACACTTGCCCCTGAACTAGTTTGATCTTTAATACAACCCTGTGGGATAGATAGAATTATCTCCATTTTACATATGAGGAAATTGGGGTCCAGAGAAGGTTAAGAAACTGTCCTAAGATCTTGTAAGTGATAGACTTAACCTTGAAGTCAGTATCTTCTGACTCTGAAGTCAATCTTCTAAAGTCTGAAATCACAGCACCATCCTTCTTGCCTTCTATGTTGTCAGATTCGAAACTCTCAACAATTCTCCTAGGTTAAGTAGTTTGCCTGACGTTACCCAGCTTGTAAGTGGGGAGCTAGGCTTAGATCGTGGTTTTTCACAGCCCATAAGTCCATCACACCAGTTTGCCTTCTAAAATACTGCAACATATAAATTAACCTGATGAATGTCATTGTTTTAGGTCTGTTCTGAAGTGGTGGTAAAAAATAAAGATGTGAAATCTATACTTCACTATCTCTGACTAAATCTATTCAGGTCTTGGCTTTGGCACACACTGACATTCACCTTGAGCAAGTGCTGAATAAATATTCCATTCAGATAAGAGAGCTGTAGATCTTGGCCTTGTGATTAAAATTTGTACTGGGAAGTTTGCAAGGCTAGATGGATGGGAAGAGCAGAAAGACAAATAAACAGTAAAGAATACTGAATTTGCCATAGGTGGCAACTATGCTGTTGTGTAAATAGTACATGTATGTGTATATGTTTGTGTATGTCGGTCTAAAGTATAGGTGTAAATGGTTGGGAGCTACGCAAGTTGAAGTTGTTTCCTTACTCTGATGCTCTGGGGTATTGGATAATTGCAGTGGCCTTGAACTTTGGGGAAATAGCCCCATTTTATCTTGACTCTTCTTAGTATGTCAGTGGATATAGTAAAGGAAAAGTAATACTAGGGGTGAGAGATGATGGCATCTTGAAGTTAGTGATACCACAGAAGAGTGAAAAGAGAGCAGTTTCAAGATAAGGGGAAGGTGTAGAAGTTGCCAAGGATAATGGGGAGGTGGTAGTGTCATTTCCTGAGATAGGGAACAGTGAAAGAAAACCATATTTGGTTGGGGTGAGGTGGGGACATCAAGATTATGGATTCTTTATATGTCCTATTGGAGATGTCAAGTATAAACTATTAGATGTATGGCTAGAAACCAAGGAGATGTCTGGGCTAGAGACATGCATTTGTGAGTCATCTGTATTCAGGTAAGTAACACTATGGGTAGTGTCCAAAGCTTCTTGGAAACAGTGAATAGACAAGAGGGGCCAATGGCTAGTTAATAATTTGTGAAGAAGGAATAAGCAAGCTATAAATAGGAGACACACTGAAAAAAAGATCCAGTGTTGGGAAAGAGACTTTTGATAAAAGAAAAATTGTAAAGAGATAAATTATAGATGAACAGATCATGGAGTCATTAATTAAACAATCAGTGAAAGTTATTTTTTCTTCTGTGTCAGGTAACGTTTAAAAATGGGGGCTGTAAAGATGATGAACACTCCAGTAAACTTACCTCTTGGACACAGCTTTTCTGAGTTGAGTCAGGAACTGGTTGTATATTATCCACGTTAGCTGTTTCTTCCTGATTTCTTCTAGTCTTTTATTTCTGTCACTTCTCCGCCTCTAACACTTTTATCAGAAATAAGCCAGGAATGAGGAAAAGAATTTATAGAAAAAGTGCTAGCTTTTCCAGTTACTCCTTAATGCTAATAAATACTTGATAGAAATAAATTCTGGGGAACCTCAGTGGCTTCTAAAAGTCTCTGTTTTTTGTTTTTGTCACCGAATATCATGAGTTGATGTCACTTAAACTTGACTACAGAATAGCGAGCTATGTCCACACTAGATATGGCCAGATACATCAGTCTTTAGGAAAAGGAAAAGGGAAAAAAGACATTATTATGATCAGTCACATAGTATTTTAAAATAATTCAAGCAAATATGATACATAAAGAACAAGTAAGCTAATATTATTTAGGAGCCAATATACACATGCCAACTATTTAGCATTTCAGTGTCTTTTTATGTTCAAGCCACCTAACATTTAGAAGAGAGCAAAAATATGAAATTAAATACAGGATCATATACAACAGTGTTCCATTAACAAAAACAGTTATTTTACCTCCTCAAATGATTGTTACCCTGGAGGAAGAAAAGTCTCAATATATAATCAATCAAATATTTTTTCACTGGGATAGAGTAATGTATAAACTCAGATTAACTTGAAAATGATTTTATTTGGAGAAAAAACAGGATTCCTTTTCTGAGTGTTCCTTTTTATTATTGGAAAATGACTTCTATTTTAATGTATCCTGATTCATATTGACTAAACATGATTTAGAATTATGGTTTCCAGACTTTCTATTGTATCTTTTGGTATGAAATGACATTATGTAATAAACAAACTGGCAAGCAGCATATGACTTAACTAAAATATATTATCTTGCTGTCCCTACACCAGAGACAGAGCCAGGTCTAACATTAGGTGCCACAGAGGTGGCAGAAACCTCTCTTCTGGGGTGGAAGGTTTACCCAAATGCTCTGTACTCCAAAATATTTCCATGCTCAACTTCTGTCCTCAACCAGCCATTCAATCATATATTTTCCTTTGCTCACTCCTTTGAATTAAAAACACTTATGTATGAATATTATCTTGGAGAGACAACAGAGAAGATTTTTTTTAAGATAACGTACTTCATTATTTCCTGGGAATGAGACATTTGGATATAGGAAATGGCCAATTAAACACTCAGCACTATATAAGCCATCGTGGATGAGACAAAGGTAATGTATTTGTTCCATGTCCTCAGACAACTTACATTCTTGCTATAAACTATATAAAACAGAAAAAGAGCCAGGCATTTACCTTAACATTGTGAAGATACAGAAGAAAGTAAAACCCAGGAGAACAATGTGCTGTAAACAAAGAGGAAAATGATCAAATGATACCTGAAGCTTGAGCTAGGTGTTTTAATGACCTCTAAAGGAAAACAACAAACAAAACAGAAAACATGTATCCTATTCAGAAACTTCAGAATTCCACCCAAATGGCCCTTGGATTTACTTCCCTTGTGTTTAGGAATATTATTATTTTTTTCCTCTGGACTAGTCATTTATATTTTACATTTCACTTACTTTCATCCATGATTTGTCTACCTGAAAAGCTGACTCCCACATGGAATATCCTCTGACCTTTTTTCATGTTAACACTTGTTACATATCAGAAAACTGTCTAATCGAAAGTCTTAGTCAACCTTGACCCAACAGAAAGGTTAGAACTCTATACTTGGGAGTTGCCCTTGTGCATGGGCCTGTTTGTATGTTAGCAGAAAGAGGCCTCCTTGTCAAATAACGCTTTTGCCTATGCTTTCAGTAACTGGGAATGTGCTTCATCCAGCCTAGATGAGCTATAGACTCTGATAAATAAGGAACTTGCTTTCTTCTCTTTTCACCTCCTCCCCACAGCCCCGAGCTCTGTCATCTGGTGCTCCTAACCAGCTGTGCTTTGGTTTTTTATCTGGCTGAGTCTTATACTTATCTGCAAGACTGATTCTTAAATGTTCTGCACAGTGTCATTCTGGATGTCTGCAGTTACTAACGAGAAGTTAGACAACCAGTGAGTCAGAACGTATCAAGAATGCTTGGAGAAAAACAGTTAAAGAAAAATCACTTGGGTAGAAGATAGAAATTCACTATGTTTTGATTTAACTTGGCTGAGATAATATGCTATTAAATTATCCAGCCATCCATATTTGTAGCCAAAAAGTTATTTTTTGTGGTAGCTAAATCTAAAAGGAATCTGTAGTATATAGATATCTTTAAATAAAATCAGCTGTCTTATAATTTTTATGGCTTCAATGAGAGGATAACATAAATAGTATTTTGTTTCTATCATAGCATACTTATTAAGGCAAAATAGTCAAACATAATTGTAGTTCCTCCTAATTATATAATTGCTATTATATAACCAATTTCCTTTCTACTGGTGAAAGAAGAGTCTATTTTATAACAGTTCAACGATGTCACTTGAATGTTAATAAGCACTATTTGTATCATTCAGGATTTAACCATCATTTTATACTCACAAAATTTTAAGCAACATGACCATTACCTCTCTATGGAAGGCGAGAATTTGACCCTTGCAGGAAACCACACAAGTTTGCCTTATTCTTAGAGAAAATTTTTATTAAGGACTTATTTTCATATTCAAAGTGATTGATGAATATTCTTTTTAGTTAGAGAAGATGCTAGAATGTGTGTATTTTTTCTTTAGGGAGTAGGCATGTCTAGCTTCATTTCTTGAATTGATTTAGAAGGCTTTGCCTGTTTTGGAAGGTCGGTGCCTTGAGTCTGGGTAAATCTGAGATATTCTCAGACCATCTGTAATCACATAGGTGGAACAGGTCATGTTTTTAAAAACTAGCACTCCTACTATTCTTGCTCACAGCATTTCATAGCTAAGACTACAGATTTTCTTCTCTTGACTTCTTGAACATGCTAGGAAAGGCAACTTGCTTTAGTAGGTTCAGAAACCCTGATTCTGTGACATTGAAGAAAATATTGAATATATTTGAGGCTCAATTCCTATTCTGCAAAGTAAGATATTGAGTGAGAGGTTCTTTGAGTTCACTTTAAGTTATATAAACATTGTAAAGAGCTACTTAAGATGACTTTTAATGCTTATTTATGAGGGTTCTTTGAAACAGATGACAGAGGAAAAGGCAGCAAAACAGTAGAGGAAGAAAAACCAAAAAGTAGAGAATGTGTGGGCAGATCTGAGGGCTGCCTCCTCATGGCAGGCAGCCTGGCTCTTGTTCCTCCCTCTGCTTCCGATAACTTTCCCCATGATACACCCTGAATGATCTCACACCAAGAGGAAAATCTGGGTGTGGGCTGAAAAGCAAGGGGGTGAATTTTACTGGTTGAGAATGCCAAGCTTAGTCTGAAGTTCATTAGTTACTTGAGTGATAGTAAAAATGAGGGAACAGTAGGTCAGAGGGGCAATAGTGAAGACAGGCAAAGATGTCTGGTCAACCAGAGTTCACCTGTAAGGTCACCTGATGCAAAAGTTTACCAGAATCAACAACCAACCAAGGTTTAGTTACATCATTTATATGGTCAACATATAATCACACCCCTAGAACATATGCCTCTCCCTAAAAAGCTGCTCAGATAATTTTTTCTCTTTTAAATTTGTATTCTAACCACTTTCTCTCTCTCTCTCTCTCTGTGTGTGTGTGTGTGTGTGTGTGTTTATTATAAAATCACCTGAAGACCAGTAAGGTCCCAAATAAGTTCACCTGTTAGCTTAGGCACATCTCCTTCATGGCACTACATCTCCTTTAGTTCTGTGTTTGCCATAGTATGTTGCAGTGGTTTGTCTTTATTTCACTGCCCTTCAACAACAGAAGTTCAGCAAGTACATAAATTAAACCGTATTTATTACGTTCTCCCAGAACTAAAACTGCTCTCAGCTCAGCCACGGGCCAGACATGGAGCTGGGGCAGGAGATGGGAAATGCAGGTCCAGCCTTAGGTTCAGTGGGGGAATCAAGTAAAAATGCATATGATGTTAATATACTGCAGTAAATGTTACATTTGATCTATGGTCCAGGGTTCAATAAGGAGTCAAAAAAGGTTTGGTTGTAAGGGCAGAAGAATGAGGGGAGGGTCGCTGTAGAGGAGCTTGCTTAATAATCACTGAGCATTAGACTTTTCCCATCATCACAAGATATGGCATCACCAGGATGAGAAATCCCAAATTAGAGGGTCAATACTCTTACTTTCAAGGTAGTGATGAGGCGCTGTAGTTCCTGTACAGGTGCAACATAAAAAGTATTTAAGAAGCTGAACAACAGGCACTAGCCCACTTGACCCTGCCTCCAACTATGTGCCTTGTACTCTAAACTGGGTCTACCTGCAGCCTCTGTCCACACAGTCTCTTCTCATTAACTGGAAATGTTTCCCTCCCGTTCTCTAAGGATTTCCCACACATCTGTAATAGATTAAGGATGGCTGCAAATTGTTGCTACTCCTTTCATTGAGAGATGGGGTCTGTATTCCTTCATGTTGAATCTGGCTAGGCTCTGTGACTGTTTAATCAATGGAATAGGACAAGCCCAGGCCTTAGAGACTCACAGCTTTCACCTCCTACCACTTAGAAAGCGTGCTCTGGAGGAAGCCAGCTGCCGTGTAATTGATCTGACTACCCTGAGACTGCCATGCTGGTGTGAAGCCCAAGCCACGTGGAGAAGCCCTGGAGCATGAAGAGGAGAGTCCAAGGAACACCAAGGTACTAGTCATGCAAGTGAGGAACCTTCTTGGAAGTGGATCCTTCAGCCTCAACTGCCTCAATGGACACTGTGTGGATCAGAGATGAACCACCCATCTAAGCCCTTCCAGAATTCCTGACCAACACAACCAGGAGCAAAATAAGATGAGTGTTTTCAGGCAGTAAGTTCTGGTTTGTCACACATAAAAAAATATCTGAAGCAATATCTTTTAAGACCTCATTCACATATTATTTTCCCCAAGCAGTAATTGTTCTGTTTTTGGGGCAGAATGAGTTTTTGTCTTATTTTCTCTGAAGTCTCTATTTCCCCAAAGCAGCAGTAGTGACTTCCTTTTGTTAAATATCTCCTACATCTCAGGCATAGCACTTGTTTTCTGCATACATTTCCTCACTGATTTCTCAAAACAAATCTATAAAAAAGATGTCATCATTATATTGATCGGAAGTTGGGACTCAGAATTATTCAAGGCTGCACAATGGTGAGCTGTGGAGCTGGGGTCTGGACCCAGTTCTGTCTGGCTCTTTCCACAGCAGTGCACTGTGTTTATTCCACCACTGGCATTCTATATTGTGACTATCTGCTTGTAGATCTTTCTCCCACACTACTCTGCAAGGGAGAGTTTCTCTTCACCACAGTACTTCCCAGCATCTGGCACAGTGTCTCATGCTCAATAAATGTTCACTGAATGAGTAAACAACCTGCAGGACAATTTTTAGAGAATCAAATCCAAGGCTCTATTCCTGTAGAAACAGAATTGCTTTCCAGTGAAAAAGGTAATAAGTCTCAGCAGTCCTCTGAAATCCAGACAGCAATGCCCATCTCCTCCATCCTGAAATCGTCAGCAATGGTAACAACTGGGTGTTTGGTCAAGGGACTGACCAATCTTTACTTGAATCTTGAACAGACAATACCTCAGCAGGTTTACTGGGAGCTAATACTGTTATCTTCAATTGCTGTAAGACAACATCTCTTTAATAAATAAGCCAATACCTAAACAATAGTGAACTCAGTCACCTCTGTGGCAAGGGTATCCTATCTTTCACTGCTAAAGCTACAGGAATCAAGAATGCAGGGCAGGTCCTTACTTGAAAGGAGGGAGACAGATAAGCAGCATTAGATAATGCCGCACAGCCTAGATGGAGATAAGATGTTGCAGAGGCTGGACTTTTCAATTTGCTGGTGCTCTCATCCTCAATTATGGACAAGAATTTTCCCTGGATCCTCTCAATTTTGCTATTGTTGACATTATATTCTGATACTTTATTGGGTAGACTCCGTAAGCATTTGCTTACCAGGATTCAGTATGAAATACGTAGGAGAAAACAGCACAGCCTGATGCCTTTTGTGAAAGCAGAACTGATGTGAGGTATTTCCAAGTAGAGCAAGTTAAATAAAATACCAGTTTCTAGCTTCAATCCTGCCAGATGATCAGAGATAACTTACAAACTGTGCCCTTTTCACAAGAATGTTTACATGAAGGAATAGCTGTAATAAAGAATGAGCAATTGTCTGAAAGAGAGATTAGACTTCGGGGTGTTACTTGCTGTGTCATGTGGGTACCCCTCAGTGTAAAATTAGGGACCTATAAATCATTTAGGGGAGGGTAGAGGTTTAGTTAATTTTGTCCTATATTGAAAGAGAAAAAAATGAATTCCCATGACAGGACCTTTACATTTGTTAATGTATTTGATGAAGAAGAAGGATTTTGTGACGGACTGTTTTTAAATTAGCTTTCTGTTCCATACTCTGAATACACTGAGGTTTAATTTAAAAAAATCATAGTCTTGTTGGGGCAAAGTGGCTGTAATCTTGTGGGTTTTCTGATGTGCAGACACTCTTTTTTGCTGGCCATCTGAAGGCCTATGCTCTTGTCAGTAACATGTCAGCATTGTACACTGTCTGAGGAATGTATTTGAAACTCAAGGGGAAAATATGGATCATCCACTGCTTGTATTATATTTCTTTCTTGCATGTCTGTCAGTTTCACTGGAACAAAATTTCAGTAAAATTAGGTCAGTTATGGTTTTAGTTAGCAATGCAGTTCTTGTGTTGTATACAAATCATATGATGTTTCTAATTATCTCTGCTTTTTAACATTGATCTGAAACCAAATCCTTAACTATGCATGGCTTAGAGGTGTGTTTCCCCTTTCCCCTCTCCTTTTTGTTTTGACTTCTTTCTGGGACTAAAATGAAACTTAATCTTGCAACCTCAAGATATAATATTTTTTGGCTTTATAGGCAGCATAAAAGTCCAGGGTTAAGAGGCAAAGAAATGAATAATTGCTAGTTATACAGTTGTAAGTGGAAATTTTTTGAGTAATTAATTGGGTGATCCACTACCCTTCTTCTAAAAGTCAGTGTTGTGCTTATTGTTGAACTTTAGAGCTTCTCAGATGGAGCTTTGGAAATCTCAGTGCGTTGTCTCGGGCCAAGAACTCTAGATTATCTGCCTCTTGAGCTGTGTTCAGTTTCCAAGAGGAGGGAAGCGAATGGAAAGGATTTCCTAAGGTCTCAAAATCAGCCTCTACGTGGTTGGCAGAGGGATGAAAGCCTGGGACATGCAACATTATATGTAAGGAAAAATGGGGCACTTACAAAACTAAGTAACAAAGGGAATGGCATCACAAATGCACATTTCAAAAAGCATTTCTCTGTTGGCCTTTAAAAGCAGGATGGATTCCCCTCGGTCTAGTTTATCAGATACTTCATCAACCTAACGGTACAGAGTGACTCAAGGCAGGGGCTGAAATACTTTTCAATGCTTTCAAATCTGCAGCTCTGTGGAAAGATAAGAAAACCTTCAGTGTCACTTTTGGTGGCCATTAGGGAATGGTTCTTTGTAGTGTTCTCGTTACAGGTATTGTGTGTGGAAGACTCTTGGAAGAGAAGAGTAGCTACACGAGAGGAAAAGGGATAATTTCATTTTTGATCCATCTGGTTTTCCCCTTCTTTTTCACAAACATTTTTTTTTTAATACTTAGTAGATGCTGAGTGCTATGACAAGCTCTAGGAATTAGTTAAGAAAAAAAAGCTGGTTCTTTCCCTCAAGGAGCCCACGCTCTGGTGAAAGAGGCTTACATGTGAACAAATTGCGAATGATGCAGTCTGACATGCATACTGTGCTGGGCTGAATTGTGTCCCACAAAAAGATATGTGCAAGCCCTAACCCCAAGTACCCATAAATATACACCTATTTAGAAACAGGATATTTGCAGATGTAATGAAGGATCTCATGATGAGATCATCCTGGATTTAGAATGGGCCCGAAATCTTTGACTGTGTCCTTATATGAGGAAGGAGAGGGGAACTTGAGACACAGAAACACACAGAGAAGTTCATGTGATGATGGGAAGAGATTGGAATTGTGCATCCCCAAGCCAAGAAATGCTAAGGTGGCCAGAGGTCACAAGAAGCTAGGAACTGGCAAGGAAGATTCTCCCTCACAGCCTCCAGGAGGAACCAACCCCACCGCCCCCTTCATTTTGCACTTCCGGCCTCCAGAACCATGAGAGTATTAATCTCTGTTGTTTTAATTTGCTATAGGAACCACAGGAAATTATTATAGGTACCCATAAAATGCTGTACCGGAAGGAGCAAGGAGCAACTGTGTCTAAGTTTCAGGGACGATGTCCCAGAGAAGGTACAATTTAAGTAGAGTCTTGACAGGACAACTCTCCAGTTGCACAAGGGTGTGAAGGACATTATAGGTGGAAGGAACATAATACGAATTCACAGTTAATAAGCAGATGTCTTCAGGAAATGCAATGTAATTCAGTGTCGCTAGAGTATAGGATGTGATATGAAGAATAAGAAAAAATTAAAAATTGCGGTAGGCTGGGTGCAATGGCTCACGCCTGTAATCCCAGCATTGTGGGAGGCCAAGGCAGGATCATTTTGAGTCCAGGAGTTCAAGATCAACCTGGACAGCATGACACAGCCCCATCTCGACAAAAAAATATAAAAATTAGTTGGTGTGACTGAGTGCGGTGGCTCACGCCTGTAATCCCAGCATTTGAGAGGCTGAGGTAGGTGAATTATTTGAGTCAGGAGTTCCAGACCAGCCTTGCCAATGTGATGAGACCCCCATTTTTACTAAAAATGTAAAAATTACCTGGATGTAGTGGCATGTGCCTGTAATCCCAGCTACTCAGGAGGTGGAGGCAAGAGAATTGCTTGAACCTGGGAGACAGAGGCTGCAGTGAGCTGAGATAGTGCCACTGCCCTCCAGCCTGGGTGACACAGTGAGATTTGGTTTCAAGAAAAAAAAAAAAGGAAAGAAAAAAAATTAGCCAGCATGGAGGTGCATGCCTGTGGTTCCAGCTACTTGGGGAGGCTGAAGTCGAGAGGATTGCTTGGGCCCTGGAGGCAGAGGTTGCAGTGAGCTGAGATTGTGCCACTGCACTGTAGCTTAGGCTATAGAGGAAGACTTTGTCTCAAAAGAAAAAAAAATTCTACCAAAATTCTGAAGGCTTTGTATTATATACTAAGGAGAATTGGGCTGTTCTTATGGCTATTTGTCATTAGCTTCTATCCCACAGTGCAGTGTGCTCATTAGTTACATTGCAAGTAATTTATTATGAATACGGAAATGCTGACATTTCTAAAGTGATTAGTTTTACTCTCAACTAGAGAACTGTTGAAATTATTTTGGTAAATAAGTCTTCCTTCACTTTTATTTTTATGTGTTTCTTCATTGGAAAAGAAAAAGATGGGGTTATGGAAAACATTCAGAGAATTGTGTAGAATGTGACCCAGAGGAAATGCTGAAGTCAAACTGGGAAGAAGATGATTTTGACTTTTCAGGATGATAACTTTGAAGGTAATGGTGGGAATGGACAAAAATTGAGATATATTTGTCTCAGGGAGCTGGTTGCAGTAGCTGCGACCTGAATCAGTGGCAGTTGTGATCTTAGATAGTGGCTTTGTGGATGGATAAGTGAGGAGGGCTCAAGAAATCTGTCTGAGATAGAAATGTAATCCTCATCCATGTGATGAGGATGATTTCTACAAAGCTTGGAAAAGTTACATAGATGACAATGTCATTGACTGAATTAGGGAACAGGGAGAAAGAATAAATTTGGGGGAGAAGATGGTAAGTTCGAGTTTGGGCATATTTGGTATGAATGGACTGTAGCATATTCAGGCAGAGGTGCCTGTGTTATTGTAGGAGATAGAGTACTAGGAATCATTACCCATTATGGGATTTTATATCATGGTGGGAAACCATTCATTTGAGGAAAAATATCTATGGTATAAGCCTTAGAAGAGGGCCAAGTTCAAAGCTTTGCAGAAACATGTCATTATAGGAGACAAAAGACAATGTGTCAGTGAAGTGTGGTGAGAAAGGATGACTGTTTATATACATAAGGACAGGAGGGAAACAAAACAGAAGACTCTGTTGAAAACCAAGGGAGAGCAGGTATATTTACCTTCTGGGACTGCCGTAACAAATTACCACAAACTGGTGGCTTAAAACAGGAGAAATGCATTCTTTGACAGTTCTGGATGCTAGAAATCCAAATCACAGTGCCAGCAAAGCCAAATTGTCTCCAAAGGGCGGAGAATTCTTCCTTGCCTCTTCAGCTTTTGGTGGCTTCTGATGTTCCTTGGCTTATGACTGAGCAACTCCAGCCTCTGCCTCTATCTTTACATGAGCTGCTTCTTTTTGTCTCTGTGTCTCAACCCTCTCTCTTCTTTTCTTTATAAGAAAATCAGTCATTGGACTTAGAGCCCATCCTAAATGCAGGATGATTTCATGTTAAGATCCTTAATTGTATCTGCAGAGACCCTATTTCCAAACAAGGTTATATAAACAGGTATCAGGGGTTAGGACTTGGATATATCTTTTTGTGGGACACAATTCAAACCACTATGGTAGGTCATAGCAAATGTCAGGGAAATGACTGGATATGCGATTAGATTAGACAATCATAAGGAGATTATTGATAACTTGATTCAGAAAAGTTTCACATAGTAGTGTGCTAGAACTCCCACTAAGAGATCAAACAACCGATGGGAAAATTATTACTCCTTCAAGATATTTATTCAACTCATGTCCTGAGAGATCCAAAACCATCGATGTGGTCTAGTGTTTCTCTAGAAAGAGGCAACATCAAGAATTTAACAGGTGTGATAAACCAGTTCACAAATGACCTAGCAGAGGACCAGAAATGTTGAGTAATTGGCCAAAGGTGATATAATTGCAGTTTGGTCTATAACACAAGATTTCCATCTTCCAGAGCCCTGCTCAGATTTATGTATGTATGTATATATCTAATTTGAAAAATACTAAAAAATATAAAGTAAAAATTATTCATAATCCCATAACTTTAGAAAATAACCTGGCACAGGCCTAGAGATGTTAGTGGTTAGAATTTTGCTTTAGGACTGAAGAGGCAAGGGGAATAGAGTGACCACCTGTTTTCCTGGACCTGAGAGGTTTTCTGCGACATGAGACTTTAGTGCTAAAATTGAGAAAGTCCCAGACAAACTGGTTACTGTAATTAAGGGAGGGAGTTATTACTGGAAGCCAAAGAGAGCTGGGCCTTATAATAGGCATAGCAGGACAGAAGCAGAATGTAGCTGCTGATAAACCAAGGCCGGGCAGAAAAAGAATGAGGGGTGAAGAGGTGAGGAGAAATGGACAGTATGGATTGGGGAATAAATAGCCCCTCCCTTCTCTTCTCCCACCTCCAGCCTGCTGGCTTAACCAGAGGGCAGAGGAGCCCAGGTTTGCAGTCCACTGAGGCCATTCCCAGGACACACGGCAAGGTAGAGAAGGGCTGAGAATGGATCTGGAAGACCATGCAGCCAATAACCACTGAGGCATCTTCCATGTGCTAGACACTGTGCTGGTGCTTTACCTGTTACATCCTTTACTCTTCAAATCCACTTTAAGAGATAGAGACATTAGTCCCAGCACTTATGATGAGGAGGTAGAGAAGTCAAGTCACTCTGTCTGTGTGTCTATTGAAACTATCTAACCTTACTATTTTGTGCATCTATGCTTCTCCAGAGGCTGAGAATACAGAAGTAAAGGACTCAGTGTTTGCCTTCAAGGATCTACCAGTCTAGAGAGCGCTCATTTACTGTCATTAATTGATTCCACTCCTTCAATAGAGTATTTTTTCAGAATCTGATCCATGCCAGGGATTCTTCTAAGAGCTGAGCATAAATTAATGAACAAAACAGACAAAAATTCTTGCCTTCATTGAGCATACATTCTAGTAGGTAGAATGGAAACTGTATAAATGAAAGTATTAGTGTTCTCCTGGGTGATAAGTGTAATGGAGAAAATTAAAACAAGGTATGGGTGCTAGGTGAGCCAGGCAACAGTTTAGCTGGGCCTCCTACACTTCCAGGAAATGTTCCTCCTGTTTCTGAGTAGTGTCTTATTATGGCTAGAATTGCTGAGGTAGAAAACCCTGTGCCAGGCATGGTTCTAAGTTCTGTGCACATATTATCTCATTTATTCCCCCATGATATAGATTGCTTGTGATTTTACTACAAACAAAGAACTTGAGGCTTAAAAACAAAATAACTTACTCCAAAACATGCAGTGCGTTTGTATGAAACCACATAGTCTAGTTCTGGGAACAGTTGTTTCTCCATTTCCCATTTTCCACAATTGTTATTTTTGATCTTGACCATTCAACCCAACTTCCTGCCCCTCAAGGTGCCTCCTCTTTTTGTCATACATGAAGTTCTATACCACAGATGCCACCAGGCAGAGGGACTCTGAGCAAACAACTTCACCCTTCATCTTCCCCATTATCAATATTCTTCTTCCCAGTTACGATTAATCTTCCTCATCTAGGCCCTGGGCCTCCTATCTTTTCAGTTTGGCAAGGATCTCCCTCTGTAAGTTACCCTTTTATGGAGAGTGAGTAGTTAAGGTTAAAGGAAAAAGGTAATTATTCTAGGGGAGATGCTATTGAGATCTAGCTACCTGCTTAGCAGGTGCCTACATATGGCACTCTCGAATAGGGCAAATTTGAGTCCTCTGGGGGTTCCCTGAGGAGACCTGCATACTGAGATTTTCTCTAATATGTGCAACACACTCTCTGGCTGACCTCATGGACTCTCCTTTGGCAGTTGCTTGAGGAAGTCAGCCTTGAATTAACATCCTCCCCCTTTGCAGCCAGATGTCTTAAAAAACAAACAAACAAACCAAAAAACATTTCTATCTTTGAAGTCTACTCTTTTCGTCGTTAATTTCCCTTCCAACTTTTTTGCCTGATTTCTCTTATCCCTTACTGAAACCACTCTTGCACAGGTCACCAATAATCTTATTGAAAGAGGTTCAGCCAATCTCAGGTCACATTTTACAAAACATTAACCTAGGAACCTTTGATTTTTAGGAAGTGTGTAGTGTAAGGGTGTCTGGGACTAAGTAGGGATATTAGGGATACATTTAGGCTTGAATAGAGACCAGTCTGTTCATGTTACTGAAGTAGAATTTCCCTCATAATCGTTAACTTCCAAATGCAGGGATTTCCTGCAAAGTTGTCTTCATCTATCTGAGTGTAGAACCCAATTCGCTTCCATGTGGCATGCATGTTCTTGAGGAAATTATGTATCACCTGCTATGCATAATGGGTTGAGGCAATATGCAAAAGCTCTTCTCAACATAGAACTGTGAAGATAGTCGTTTGCATGAACATAGAGATTGCATTTGCTTATTAATCCATCAAGGGCTTCTGTGTTTTTTCACGGCATCTGCAACCCCAAAGAAGACAGGGTTTCCTGGTCAGCCTATTCTCATCAGCATCTGCAACATGAAGTTGGTGTTTTCAATTTCAATGGTAACTAAGTTCCTCCACAAAGACAATGGCATAGGACTGTATGGTGTCCCTTATACTGGCAATGTACCTAGTGATAAACCCCCAAACTGTGCCAAATGTCTCAGAAAAGATATCCAGGAATTTTTATCATCCTAAAACAAAGTTACTTCTTTGTGTTTATGAAGCATACCTCTCGGCTCTCCCAGTGAGCACACCACCCAGCCATTGAGAGAATGGTTTCCAGTGTGATAATTTTGGAGATTGATTGGCTCTTCCTATATTAATAGTTCTCTGAGATGACCAATGTTTTTGTGATGCATATTTTTAGCATTCTATCATATCTAAGTGTGAAGATACGATTGACTCTAAGAATAAAAAAAAAGCTTCAACCTTGACCTCTTTTTTAGCTTTCTGACTTAATATGAAGAGTGTGCCATAATCTGTTCTCACTTTTGTAATTTTAAAAGCTCAGTTACCCTGACCCATGTTTTCAACGTTTATTAGGTTTTCAGAGCATGAGTCTCATGGTAAGCAAATTCGTAAGAGACTGATAGATAAAGGGAGTACCTCTGCCATACTGTAAATGGGAAGAAACATTTTAAATTCCTTTTTTCTAGGAAGACCACTCTTTTTTCATTACAAGAGGTCATAAATACAGTGCCTAATTCCTCTTTTAAATGATATGATCACTCTAGTTACTCAGATTTTCCTGGGGCACTTTCAAATCTATGTATTTGTAGCTACAAATTACAAATATTCTATCTGCCCCAAGGGATTTTGTCCTTATAATTTTTCAGGATTATAATCAAAGTCACTGAATTCAGAGAAATATACATTTTGACCAATATATTTTTCATGTCAGGTGCTTAGAATTTAAAAAGTTTTAGGTCTATTCATATTTGATTAGCCCACAGGTGGTTTGCAAACATATAAACAGTTTACAATGGAGTTCATGTTACATGGCTTGAATGTTTAAAAACTGGCACTGAGAGACGTTTTACTGCTTGTTTGGGGACCCATTGTCTGATTGTCTGTATGATTGTAGAGTCAACTAATAGTAGGCTTCTACTTTAGACATTAGTGAAAATGGTTACAGTTTTTATTTATTGATTTTTGGGGGAATCATTTCACTTTTGGAGAGGCTTATTACTCCGTCTTCACTGTGCACATGTCTGATTACATGTATATGTATATATCCCCACTTTTAGAAGGTAGAAGACCTGGGGCATATGAAATCTTTGACATAGGGGCTGGCACAGGCATAGATTGTTGACTGCAGGGAATGTTTAAGCTGAAAATATATGAGGCAGAGGCAAGGACATTGTTGTGCTTCGTTTTTTAATGCGCTAAATGTTTTTTTTTTTTGCTCTGGTTTTGTGACTACATTTAAATGTGGGAGGATCTTGTGGGTGTGTATATATTTTACGTGAAAAAGGTTGTTTGATGATGCTATGAAATTTTTATTTCTTCAGTCAGGTATGTGGAAATTCACATGATCTTAAGCTGCAAACATTACCTCATAAATGGAAATGTATCAACAAAATTCAGCCTACTCAAATCAGGCTTTAGAATAACAGCTGCTGGTGCTCTGGCTCAAGAAGCAGGTGTGAGACCACCTACGTACCAGCTCAGAAAGCTTCCTGTCAGCATGAAAATGGGCATGGGCTTTCCCCAAGATGCCAAATGATGCAGCAGATAGGGTAGCAACATGAAGATAAAATGCTAATATGGTTGACTTTTCACAAGCACATGGGTTAGTGCCAGAGAAACAATAATATTGTAAAACAGCTACTCAAACCGAAGTGTTGAGCCTGCAGCTAATATACCAAGACCTGTTTCTGAACGGGATTTGTTTTTCTGTTTATGGATTACCAGGCTATGAAAATCCCTGTAGATAAAGGTAGGTAGACGATAGGGTTGGTCTAATCCATTGTAGGACAGTACTTTGCATGTGTTTTTACAATAAAGATCATGTAATATAAACTGCTCCGGCTCGGGGGTGGGGGAGGTGGCTGATTAAGAGTGGAAAACTGAGAGGGCCATCAAACATGGAGAAAATGCTTCAGTCAGGGAGGTCCAAGGTTTTATTGCCTGAGAACTGTATCACCCACTGCCAAACAGGAAATGGCTCCACCCTACCTGCTTAAATGAAATTTACAAAAGCAAACAACAAGTGGAGAAATAATTAGGAAATCTTTGCCCAAAACAAAATCCGCACGAGTGCTCTCTGCTGTCTTGTATGAAATAGTCCCCATTTGCAGTTCCGAGAGACAGGCAACATCAAGACATTTTGAACACCCTTGTAAAATCTTGAGAATTTGGCTTGCATTTGCTTACACCCAGCTCTATTTGAAAGATTTTTTTTTTTTTTTAACCACTGCATGCAATCACAATTTATCTTAAAGTTCTGGTTAATTTTTTAGTTTGCTAAAAGTCTACGGTTTTATGATACAGCTGACTGTGGGCCAGGATTCAGTGTTGGAGAAAGGAGAGAGCTGGCTGACTGCTGGCTGCAGGAAGCTAGAGGCAGAGGAGTAGAAGAAACCCGTTTGCCTTTATGAATTTCATCTTGATTTGAAGGGTGCCTGGGTTTGAGAGGACTACAAATGTTCTGAGTAAGGTTGTCTGTGGCAACTAATAGCATAGTGTGTGGTGTACTGTGAGAGTCTTTACTATGTGATTTTAAGGCATTTTCAACCCACTGCAGTTTATTTTCCATGAAATTGATATCTGTGAATAAAATGTGATAGTTCAGTACCAAGGCAGCAACCATTACACTGATTAAAATTGAATCCCATTACATTTATTCTCTTTAGAGATCCAGCATCCTCTGATAAAGGAGGGAATCAAGCAAGTTATGTGTCTAAACTATTCTTAGTTCAGCTTAGGCTGTTAAATCTAAATAGGATAAGGCATGAGATAGATTATTGCAATTAGAAAATAGAAATCTAAAGGGATATTCTAAAATTCTTGTGTATAGAAAAGACCTCAGAATGACTCAGTAAAACAAAATATATCCATGTGTATAAGCAGCTGAAGAGGCCTCTTTATCAGATATTTAATTTTTTAATAAAGTTAATTTTTTAAGAGAAGGTTTAAACCTTTAAAGTTAACAGCAAAATCCAGTGGGAAGTACAGAATTTCCTGTATTCTTTCCCTGCTGCATGCATAGCCTCCCATATTATCATTGCCCACCAGAGTGGTACATTTGTTATAACTGAGACATCATTATCCACCGAAGTCCATTGTTTACATTAGTCTTCACTCTTGATGGTATACATACTACAGGTTTTGACAAATGTATAATGACAACTATCCACTATAACCCTCCCTCCCCCTAAACCCCTGGCAACAATTAATTTTTTTACTCCATAGTCTTGCCTTTTCTAGAATGCCATATAGTTGGAATCATGTAGTATGTAGCCTTTTCCGATTGGCTGCTTTCATTTAGTAATATGCAATTAAGTTTCCCCTCTGTCTTTTTATGGCTTGATAGCTAATTTCTTTTTAGTGCTGAATAATATTCCACTGTCTGGATACAAGTATTTAATTTCAAATTAGGATTCTGCTGATGTGGAAGAAATAGAAAGGTGGTTTGTGCCATATGGACAGAAAATGGGCTAAATAAACAACTCTCTGCATGAGCGACGGCTGAAGGGATGAGATTGCACAATAGTTCTTCGCAGAACAGAGTTGGTTTTTCTATTATGAAGTACTCTGTCCATTCTGGGAGTTTCTTCATTGACACAAGGGAATCCCATTCAATTGAATTCTGTAAATGTTGGACAGTATCTGTTAGTGAAGACAGAGCTTTCTGTTCAACCACAAAATGCTGGATTCTCTGTGCTGCAGGACTGGATTTCCAGTGGACAGAGAACTTCTCATTCAAAGGAAGTTTCCACAAGTCAGGTTCCATTAGGTGAGGAAGTTGCATGTCATTAATGTGACATCATACCTAAGAGTGTTGGGTTCTGTTTTGCCAAAAAGGGCAGTTCCGTATTGGTAAATTTTAGCTTCTTTACTTGGTTTGATAAATTCATAAAGAAACCTTTATCTTCTTTAGTGTTAATGGTGAGAAAAGGGGAGAAGTTTTACATAAAAGGCAAATCAGTTGCAGAAGAAACATTTAGATTGGCACGAGGAAGTTAAGTTTTGGGGCTATTAAAAGAATCAATTAATTAAATAACCATGGTGCATAAAAAAGGTGATTAAAGAGCTGATTACTGCTTTTCCAATCCTGTTGGATTTAGGAGAGTTGGCTTTAAACATGTTCTAGTTTAACACTGACCATCATGAGGAGACACGTGAGTTTTGCAGTTTGTTAATGATGTGTTGCTAGCAGTTAGTCTGACATGGAAGAGCTGGTACTGCTGACTCAACACAATAAACATTTGAATCATCATGACAGAGCATTTTTTCATAATGAAGGACACCATCTGCCAGAGAGAGTGCCGAAGATTGATTTACAGTCCCTAAAACCATTAACACCAATGAATTCCAGATTCCCTAAAATTGCCTGCCACTTTTCAGTGCCAGAATAAGCCCGATCTTGTCCCATCCCATGACCATATGCCATGGAATGCTTTCACCCTGATATTTGATTTAATGCCCCCTTTCCAAATCCTTGGTCCATCAGTGTGGCCTCTTTTGGTTTGAGCTGAAGAAGATGTTGTATTTAAACACTGACTTCTATTAGGCATTGTAGCCAGGGTATATGGAAATTCCCAGAATAGATTATGCAAAAATATTATCTGTATAAACAGGAAGAGAAATAAGGGTCAGTAAACAGTCACATTGGTTTAGAAGACAGATGAAGCTCTAACCACATATGCCAGGCACTGAGTTAGGTAATGCAGATACGTAGATGAATAAGGCACAACCCCTAAGTTTGAGAAGTTGTCAGTTGAGTGTGGTAGAGAGTCATAGGAACAAATGCTTACAGGACAGCCTGCTAGAGGCAACAATACAAATATAAACACCAGAGTGATTAACTTCGTGGGACACCATTGTGAAGTGTGTGTCATGGAAAGCTTCACTGAGTTCACTAGGTGGACAAGAGGAGATGAGAAGGAGCATTCTAGGCAGAAAGAACTGCATGTCCAAGGCATAGAAATATTCTAATTTTTAGGAGCAATTAGAAATATTGTTGGAAGATAAAGATGGAAGAGTGAGGGTAGGACAGATCAGTGGCTGCAGACCTAAATAGAAGCAAGGTAATGAGGCAGTTCTTACGCCATTGTTAAGGAACCTGTGTTTATCTGTAGATACTGGGGGAGGCGTTAAAGGCTTTAGTCAGCAGAGGGACTGGGTTGGCCTGGTGTTTTAGATAGATACTTTTGAACATCAGAGCAGGTGATTTCTTTAGAAGAGGAGAAGATGGGATAGAGGGAGACCAGTTAGGAAGCTATCATCATATGTCAAGAAGATTGAAGGCAGAATGAAACAACAAAGAGGATAGAGTTAGATGGGAAAGAGACAGAATTTGAAGATTTGGTTGAATGTGAAGAATGAAGGAAGAATCTGGCTGATCCTCAACTTTCTGTCACAGGAAAATAGTCACTACCACATTGAAGCCACAAGTGAGGTAGAGAATACTTGAGGACAAGCAGCATTCGTAAGTATGTGTGGTGGGGTGCTAATTATGGCAGTAAGAGTGAGGAATTTGAGGCTGAGCACTCTGAATTTGGAGTGCCAGTGGGACAGCAGGTGGAGGGTCTGGGAGGTGATGAGAATAGGAGCTTCTGGACTCCATGGTCAGGTTGGCATACTTCATAGGGACTCTCACATCTAGGCATTTTGTTCTTGGCAACAAAGATACTCTAAACCTTAGTGTTATTTGATGCTACTTGTCAGGAGTTCAGCTTGGCAGAGTTCTGGTTTCTAAGATATCTGTTATTCTAAACAACATCCTAAATTTCCATTTCAGTTTCTCAGTGTTTTTGGGTAAGAGAAAAATCTGTTTCTAGCCTTATTCTTTACCTTTTCTTGTAGTGGAGAATGTTTATAGCACCTATTTTGAACCAAAAGAGATATGTTCCTGTATAATATTTCAACTCCATTTTCTCTCCCTCTCTCTCTCACTGTACTCTAGCCACTGTTTTAAATGCAACACTTTCCCTGTTTTATCTAACCCTCATGGCAGCTGTGCTCTTAGCTTCAACAAGTGCTTCTGCAACAAATTCTTTTTAGTTCCATCTTAAAGATGAGCAAATAGGCTGACACAAGTTAAGCAAATTTTCCATTTACAAAAAGAGATAGAATTTGTAGAAATGGAATTTGAACATAACTAATTTCAATGTCTCTGTTCTTAACCACTAACTTATATTGACATTTATATTTTCCATGACTTATTTAAATAAGTTAAAGCAAATTTTGCTCTATTCAATAAATTTAACATTCCATGAAGTTGAGAAAATGAACAAAGGACTACAATTCAACATAACTCTCACACTTCTTTTCACCTAATTTATAATACAAAGGTCTATAACATAGCTGGAAAAAGACATCATTTAGACGATCCAAGATAATGTATCGACTCATAAAAGAGAGAGTAAATTTTCGTTTTGTGGATTTTTAGCTGGAAATATCTCCATTTGCCAGCCTCATGATGGGGATTCCAAAGAGTAGTAGTGAATTTTATTGGAAAAAACATTAGCTTGGTGACCTGCAGGCTCCCAAGTCTGGTCTGGCTCTAGGTCTGTGTGTTTGCAGGCAAGTCACTTCACCTTTCTGGTTGAAAATAATAAAGGTGTCTACAGCCAGCCAAAACTGTCCCTCTGTAAACCCACAGGAGACTCCACAGAGCACAGCTTGAAAATAATTGAATTAGATAATTTCTATAGTCAGTGATTTTAATAGTACCAAATAGGATCTTGATGAAAGCTGAGTTGATAATGTTTCTTAATAACTTTAAGTATTATTCACATACAATATATTTAAAGTGTACAACTTGATGAGCTGTGACATTTGTTTACACTCAGGAAAGTATCATTACAATCAAGATGATAAACATGTCTGTTACCCTTGAAACTTCCCTCGGATGTTCCCCACTCTTGGCCATATTGCTAGGCAACCACTTATGTGTTTTTGTCATCATAAAATAGTTTGCATTTTCTAAGATTTATGTAAATGGACTCACACCATACATACTGTTTTTATGTCTGGCTTCTTTCACTCAGCTTCTTATGTCTGGCTTCTTTCACTTCTTTCATAATTACTTTGTGATTCATCCAGCTCATAGCATCTACCAGTTGTTTATTCCTTTTTATCGCCAAGTAATATTCTATTATGTGGATATACCACAATTTGTTTGTTCATTTATCTGTTGGTAGACATTTTGGATGTTTCCATTTTTTTGAATATTAAAACAAAGCTACTATAAACATTTATGCACACATCTTTGTATGGGTATATTCTTTGTTTTCTCTTAAATAAATACTTATAAGTAATGGCTGGATCATATGCTTGGTATATGTTGAGCTTTCGATGAAACTGACAAGCTCTTTTCCAAAGTGATTGTACAAAATTACATTTCTACTGGCAATGTGGGAGATTTACAGTCCTCTACATCCTTTTGAGCACTTGCTGTAGTCTTTCTTGTTAATTTTAGTCAATCTGCCAGATATGTAGTACTGTCTTATTGTAGTTTTAGACTGCATTTTTCTAAGAAACAGTGATGTAGTACATCTTTTTAATGAGTTTATTCACCATCTGTACAACTGCTCTGGTAAAGTATGTGTTCAAATAATGCCTAATTTTAAAAGTTGGGTTGCATTTTTATTAAGTTTTGAGAGTTATTTATATATCATTGGTAAAAGCCCTTTGTCAGTATATGATTTGTTAGTATTTTCTGTGCATCCATGGCTTGTCTTTTTGTTCTCTTAACAGTGGTTTTCAAAGATCAGAATTTTGTAATTTTTAAACATATTTTTTTATTTCCATAGGTTGTTGGGGAACAGGTGGTGTTTGGTTACATGAATAAGTTCTCTAGTGGTGATTTGTGAGATTTTGGTGTACCCATCTCCCAAGCAGTATACACTGCACCCTATTTGTAGTCTTTTATCCCTCAACCCCTTCCCACTCCTTCCCACCTGAATCCCCAAAGTCCACTGCGTCTTTCTTATGCCATTGCATCTTCATTACTTAGTTCCCATGTATGAGTAAGAATATATGATGTTTGATTTTCCATTCCTGAGTTACTTCACTTAGAATAATAGGCTCCAATTTCACTCAGGTTGCTGCAGATGCCATTAATTCATTCCTTTTTACGGTTGAGTAGTATTCCATTGTATATATACACATACTACAGTTTCCTTGTCCACTCATTGATTGATGGGCATTTGGGTTGGTTCCATGTTTTGGCAACTGCAAGTTGTGCTTTTAAAAATATGGGTGAGCAAGTATCTTTTTTGTATAGTGACTTCTTTTCCTCTGGGTAGATACTCAGTAGCAAGATTGCTGGATCAAATGGTAGTTCTACTTTTAGTTGTTTAAAGAATCTCTACACTGTTTTTTATAGTGGTCGTATTAGTTTACATTCGTATCAGCACTGTAGAAATGTCCACTGTTCACTGCATCCATGCCAACATCTACTACTTTTAATTATCACCATTCTTGTAGGAGTAAGGTTGTATTGCATTGTGGTTTTGATTTGCATTTCCCTCAATTAGTGATGTTCAGCATTTTTACATATGTTTGTTGGCCATTTGTATATGGTCCTTTGAGAATTGTCTATTCATGTCCTTAGCTCACTTACTGACGAGATTTTTTTAAAATTACTGATTTGTTTGAGTTTGTTGTAGATTCTGGATATTAGTCCTTTATCAGATGTATAGATTGTGAAGATTTTTCTCCCACTCTGTGGCTTCTCTGTTTACACTACTAACTGTTCCTTTTGCCATACAAAATCTCTTTAGTTTAATCAAGTTCCAGCTATTTATCTTTGTTTTTATTGCATTTGTTCTTGGGTTTTTGATCATGAAATCCTTGCCTAAACCAATGTCTGAGGGGTTTTCCAATGTTATATTCTAGAATTTTTATAGTATCAGGTGTTAGATTTAATTCCTTAATCCATGTTGAGTTGATTTTTGTATAGGGTGAAAGACGAGGATCCAGTTTCATTCTCCTACATATGGCTAGCCAGTTATCCCTGCACTATTTGTTGCAAAGGGTGTCTTTTCCCTATTTTATGTTTTTGTTTGCTTTGTTGAAGATCAGCTGGCTGTAAGTATTTGGGTTTATTTCTGGGTTCTCTATTCTGTTCCATTGGTCTGTGTGCCTATTTTTATAGCAGTACTATGCTGTTTTGGTGACTATGGCCTTATAGTATAGTTTGAAATCAGGTAGTGTGATGCCTCCAGATTTGCTCTTTTGCCTAATTTGCTTTGGCTATGTGGGCTCTTTTTTGGTTCCATACAAATTTTAGAATTGTTTTTTCTAATTCTATGAAGAATGATGATGGTATTTTGATCGGAATTGCATTGAATTTGTGGATTGCTTTTGGCAGTGTGGTCATTTTCACAATATTGATTCTATTCATACATGAGCATGGGATGTGTTTCCATTAACTTGTGTCATCTATGATTTCTTTCAGCAGTGTTTTTTAGTTTTCCTTGTAGATGACTTTCGCCTCTTTGGTTAAGTATATCCCCCCCTTTTTTTTTGCAGCCATTGTAAAGGGGGTTGAGTTCTTGATTTGATTCTCAGCTTGCTTGCTCTTGGTGTATAGAAGAACTACTGATTTGTTTCTGGGCACAGTGGCTCACACTTGTATTTGTAGCATTTTGGGAGGCCAAGGCAGTGGATCACCTGAGGTCAGAGGTTTGAGACCAGCCTGGCCAACATGGCAAAACCCTGTCTCTACTAAAAATACAAAAATTAGCCTGATGTGGTGGTGCATGCCTGTAATCTCGGTTACTCTGGAAGCTGAGGCAGAAGATTCACTTGAACCTGGGAGATGGAGGTTGCAGTGAGCTGAGATCACACCACTGAACTCCAGTCTGGGCCACAGAGTGGACTCCATCTCAAAGAAAAAAAAAAGAACAAAAAAAGAAGAGCTGCCAAATTTATGTATATTAATCTTGCATCCAGAAACTTTGCTGAATTCTTTTATCAGTTCTAGGAGCTTTCTAGAGGAATCTTTGGGGTTTTCTAGGTAAACAATCATATCATCAGCAAACAGCAACACTTTGGCTTCTTCTTTACTGATTTGGATGCGCTTTATTTCTTTATCTTGTCTGATTGCTCTGATTAGGACTTCCAGTCCTATTTAAAAGGAATAGTGAGAGTAGGCATCTTTGTCTTGTTCCAGTTCTCAGAGGGAATGCTTTCAACTTTTCCCCAGGTATGTCCCTTGTATGCCTATTTTGCTAAGAGTTTTAATCATAAAGGGATGCCGGATTTTGTTGAGTGCTTTTCTACATCTATTGAGATGATTATGTGATTTTGGTTTTTAATTCTGTTTATGTGGTATATCACATTTATTAACTTGCATATGTTAAACCATCCCTGATTTGATTTGAATCAAATCAAATCACTGGCATGAAACTCACTTGACTACGGTGGATTATCTTTTTGATATGTTATTTGATTCAGTTAACTTTAGTATTGTGTTAAAGAGTTGAGCATCTGTGTTCACCAGGGATGTTGGTGTGTAGTTTTCTTTTTTGGTTATGTGCTTTCCTGGTTTGGGTGTTAGGGTAATACTGGCTTCATATAATGATTTAGAGAGTTATTTCTTTCTCTATCTTGTGGTATAGTGTCAGTAGGATTGGTACTAATTCTGTGAATGTCTATTAGAATTTTGCTGTGAATCTGTCTGGTCCTGATCTTTTTTTGTTGGTCATTTTTAAATTACCATTTCAATCTCGCTGTTTGTTATTGGTCTATTAGGATATCTAATTTTTCCTGATTTAAGCTAAGAGGGTTGTATATTACAGGAATTTATCCATCTCTTCTAGGTTTTCTAGTTTATGCATGTACAGGTGTTCATAGTAGCCTTGAATGAGTTTTTTATTTCTGTGGTATCAGTTGTAATATCTCCCATTTCATTTCTTATTGAGCTTATTTGGATTTTCTCTCTTCTTTTCTTGGTTAATCTTGCTAATGACCTATCAATTTTATTAATCTTTTCAGAGAGCCAGCTGTTTGTTTCATTTATCTTTTGTATATATTTTTTGTTGTTTCAATTTAATTTAGTTCTGCTGGGTTTGGGTTTGGTTTGTTCTTGTTTCTAACTTCCTTGAGGTGCGACCTTAGATTGTCTGTTTGTGCTCTTTCAGACTTTTTGATGTAGGTGATCTTTCCTCTTAGCACTGCCTTTGCTGTATTCCAGAGGTTTTGATAGGTTTTGTTACTATTATTGTTCAGTTTGAAGAATTTTTAAATGTCCATCTAGATTTCATTTTTGATCCATTGATCATTCAGGAGCAGGTTATTTAATTTCCATGTTATTGTATGGTTTTGAATGTTCTTTTTGTAATTGATTTCCAGTTTTATTTCACTATGGTCTCAGAGAGTGCTTGATATAATTTCAGTTTTCTTAAATTTATTAATGCTTGTTTCATGGTGTATCTTATGGTCTATCTTGGAGAAAGTTTCATGTGCTGTTGAATATAAGTATATTCTGCAGTTGTTGGATGGAATGTTCTGTGTATATCTGTCAAGTCCATTTATTCCAGAGTATAGCTTAAATCCATTGTTCCTTTGCTGACATTCTGTCTTGATGACCTGTCTAGTGCTGCCAGTGGAGTACTGAAGTCCCCCACTACTATTGTGTTGCTATCTATCTCATTTCTTAGGTCTATTAGTAATTGTTTTGTAAATTTGCAAGCTCCAGTGTTAGGTGTGTATATGTTTAGGATTGTGATATTTTCCTGTTGGACAAGGCCTTTTATCATTATGTAATGTTTCTCTTTGTCTCTTTTAACTGCTGCTACTTTAAAGTTTGATTTGTCTGATATAAGAATAGCTACTCCTGCTTGCTTTTGGTGTCTACTTGCATGAAATGGTTTTTCCCACCCCTTTATCTTAAGTTTATGTGAGTCCTCATGTGTTAGGTGAGTCTCCTAAAGGCGGCAGATAGTTGGTTGGTAAATTCTTATCCATTCTGCCATTGTCTATCTTTTCAGTGGAGCATTTAGGCTATTTACATTCAATGTTAGTATTGTGATGTGAGGTACCATGCCATCCATCGTGCTAGTTGTTGCCTGTATACCTTGTTTTCTTGTTTGTTTTTTAAATTGTTTTTTCATTTTATAGGTTCCGTGAGATTTATGCTTTAAAGAGGTTTTGTTTTGATGGGTTTCCAGGATTTGTTTCAAGATTTAGAGCTCCTTTTAGTAGTTCCGGTAGTGGTGGCTGGGTAATGGCAAATTCTCTCAGCATTTGTTTGTCTAAAAACACTGTATTTTTCCTTTATATATGAAGCTTAATTTTTCTGGATACAAAATTCTTAGCTAATAATTGGTTTGTTTCAGGAAGTTAAAGATAGGTCCCCAATCCCTTTTAGTTCATAGAGTTTCTGCTGAGAATTCAGCTGTTATAAACTGTCAGAGTTTCCTTTAGGTTACCTGCTACTTTTGTCTCACAGATCTTGACTCTTTCCTTCTCCTTAACTTTAGATAACCTGATGGCAATGTGCCTACATGACAATCTTTTTGTGATGAATTTCCCAGGTGTTCTTTGTGTTTCTTGTATTTGAATGTCTAGGTTTTTAGCAAGGCTGGGGAAGTTTTTCTCAATCATTTCCTCAAATATGTTTTCCAAACTTTTAGATTTCTCTTCTTGCTAAGGAAAGCCGATTATTCTTAGGTTTAGTGGTTTCACATCCCAGACTTCTTAAAGGCTTTGTTCATATTTTCTTATTCTTTATAATTTGTCTTTGTTGAATTGGATTAATTCAAAAAACCTTATCTTCGAGCTCTGAATTTCTTATTTCTTTCTTCTACGTGAGTCTATTGCTGAGACGTTCTAGAGTATTTTGCCTTTCTATAAGTGTGTTCATTGATTGCTGAAGTTTTATTGTTTTTGATATATGCTATTTCATTGAATATTTCTTCCTTCACTTCTTGTATAATTTTTTGGATTTCCTTAAGTTGGGCTTTGTCTTTATCTGGTGCCTCCCTGATTAGCTTAATAACTAACCTCCTAAATTCTTTTTCAGGTAAATCAGGGATTTCCTCTTGGTTTGGATCCATTGCTGGTGAGCTAGTATGATTTTGGGGGGAGTTAAAGAACCTTGTTTTGTCATATTACCAGAGTTGGTTTTTTGGTTTCTTGTTATTTGGTTTGACTCTGTGAGAGGGAAGGTCTAGGGCTGAAGGCTGTTGTTGAGATTATTTTGTTCCGCAGGTTATTCCCTTGTTGTGCTCTTTCCCCTTTTCCTGTGGATGTGGCTTCCAGGGAGCTGAGTTGTATCTGTCTGCTGGATCTAGCCACACAGCAAGTCTACCAGGCTCTGGGCTGGTACTGGGTGTTGTCTGTACAGCATCCTGTGATGTGAACCAACTGTGGGTCTCTCAGCCATGGATAACAACACAGTATTTGGGGTGTCTCCCGGGTTGTTCAGGAGCAATCTACTTCCTTCAGAGGGTCTGTGGGTCCTCTCTGGTTTCCTGATTTATTCCTGCAGTCATTCTGGGCAAAAATTTAGGATGCAAGCCTCCCCATGCTGCTCTGTCTGTCTGAGTTGAAGCTGTAGTCTAGTCCTGCCTCTTGTCCACCATCATCCTCTAGGTGCTGACATTTGTAATTCTGATGAAATTAAATTTATCAATATTTTATTTTATGAAGGCATTTTTTGATGTTATATATAATATATATATTTGCTGCTATTAATCTTCCTGTAAATACTGCTTCTGCTTCGGGGACATCACACAAATACTGATATATAATGTCCTCATCTTTATTCAGTTGAAAATACTTTCTAATTTTTCTTTTAATTTCTTATATGACCCATGATATTTAGAAATGTGCTATTTTTTTTAAATTAAAAAAAACCCCTATGTACCTGTGTAACAAACATTTAGGGTGTGCAGGTTTGTTACGTAGGTAAATGTGTGCTGCGGTTGTTTGCCATACTTACCAATGCATGACCTAGGTATTAAGCCCAGCATGCATTAGCTATTTATCCTGATGCTCTCCCTTCTCCCACTCTCTCCTGCAACAGGTACTGGTGTGTGGTGGTCTCCTTCCTTAGTCCATGTATTCTCATTGTTTAGTTCTGACTTATAAATGAGAACATGCTGTGCTTGGTTTTCTGTTCCTACATTAGTTTGCTGAGGACAATGGCTTTGAACTACATCCATGTCCCTGGAAAGGATGTGCTGTCATTCCTTTTTATGATGGCATAGTATTCCATGTTTTCTTTATCCAGTCTATCATTGGTGGGCATTTGGGTTGATTCCTCATAACGCTATTGTGAATAGTGCTGCAATGAACATATGTATGCATGCATCTTTATAATAGAAGATTTATATTCCTTTGGGTATATATATAGTAATGGGATTGTTGGGTCAAATAGTATATCTGGTCTATGAGGAATTGACACACTGTCTTCCATATGGTTGAAATAATTTATGTTCCCACCAACAGTGTAAAAGTACTCCTATTTTTTCCACAGCCTCACCAGCTTCTGTTGTTTCTTGACTTTCTAATAATTACCATTTTGATTGGCATGAGATTGTATCTCATTGTGGTTTTGATTTGCATTTCACTGATGATCAGTGATGTTGAGCTTTTTTTGGCCACAAAAATGTCTTCATATTTTTGAGAAGTGTCTATTCGTATCCTTCACCTGCTGTTTTTTCCTTGTAAATTTTGTTTAAGTTTGTTATAGATTCTAAATAATAGACCTTTGTCAGCTGGATAGATTGTGAAAATTTTCTCCCATGCTGCAGGCTGTCTGTTCACTCTGATGATAGTTTATTTTCCTGTTCAGAAGCTCTTTAATTAGATCCAATTTGTCAATTTTTGCTTTTGTTGCAATTGCTTTTGGTGTTTTGTCATGAAATCTTTGCCTGTGCCTATGTCCTGAATGGTATTGTCTAGATTTTCTTCTAGGGTTTTTATACTTTGAGGTTTTACATTTAAGTTTTTAATCTGTATTGAGTTAAATTTTGTGTAAGGTATAGCTAGTTCTCCCAGCACCATTTAGTAAATGGGAAATCTTTTCCCCATTGCTTGTTTTTGTCAAATTAGTCAAAGCTCAGATGGTTGTAGATGTGTGATCTTATTTCTTAGATCTCTGTTCTGTTTCATTGTTCTATGTGTCTGTTTTTGTACCAGAACCATGCTGTTTTGCTTACTATAGCCTTGTAGTATAGTTTGAATTGGGTAGTGTGATGCCTCCAGCTTTGCCCTTTTTGCTTAGGATTATCTTGGCTATTTGGACTATTTTTGGTTCCATATAAAATTCAACATAGTTTTTTCTAGTCTGTGAAGAATGTCAATGGTAGTTTAGTGGGAATAGCATTGAATCTATAGATTACTTTGGGCAGTATGGCCATTTTCACAGTATTGATCCTTCCTATTCATGAGTATCAAATATTTTTCCATTTGTTTGTTCCCTCTCTGATTTCCTTGAGAAGCAGTTTGTAGTTCTCCTTGAAGAGGTCCTTTGCTTCCCTTGTTAGCTATAATCCTAGGTATTTCATTCTCTTTGTAGCAGTTGTGAATGGGAGTTCACTCATGATTTGTCTCTCTGCTTGTCTATTGTTGGTGCATAGGAATGCTTGTGATATTTTAACATTGATTTTGTATCCTGAGACTTTGTGAAAGTTGCTTATCAGCTTAAGAAGCTTTTGGGCTGAGACAATGGAGTTTTCTAGATACAGGATTATGTCAGCTGCAGAGACAGTTTGACTTCCTCTTTTCCTGTTTGAATAGCCTTTATTTCTTTCTCTTGACTGACTGCTTCAGCCAGAACTTCCAATATTATTTTGAATAGGAGTGGTATCCTTGTCTTGTGGTGGTTTTCCAGGGGAATGCTTACAGCTTTTGCTTATTCAACATGATATGGGCTGTGGGTTTGTCATAAATGGCTGTTATTATTTGAGGTATGTTTTATCAATACCTAGTTTTTTGAGTTTTTAACATGAAGAGATGTTGAATTTTATTGAAGGTCTTTTATGTATCTATTAAGATAATCACGTGGTTTTTGTCCTTAGTTCTGTTTGTGTGATGAATAACATTTATTGATTTGGCTTTGTTGAACAAGTGTTGCATCCCAGGGATGAAGCTGACTTGACTGTGATGTGTAAGCTTTTTGATGTCTGCTGGATTTGGTTTGCCAGTATTTTATTGAGGATTTTTGCATTGATGTTCATCAGGTATATTGGCCTGAAGTTTTCGTTTTTTGTTGTTGTCTCTCTGCCAGGTTTTGGTACGAGGATGTTGCTGCCCTCATAAAATGAGTTAGGTAGGAGTACCTCCTTTTCAAGTGTTTGGAATAGTTTCAGAAAAAATAATACCAGCTCCTGTTTGTACCTGTGGTAGAATTCAGCTGTAAATCTATCTGGTCCTGGGCTTATTATTATTATTTTTTTGATTGGTAGGCTATTTACTACTACCTCAATTTCAGAAGTTGTTATTAGTGTATTCAGGGATTCAACTTCTTCCTGGTTCAGTTGTGGGAGGGTGTATGTGTCC
Organism: Callithrix jacchus; assembly: GCF_049354715.1. Taxonomy (NCBI): domain Eukaryota; kingdom Metazoa; phylum Chordata; class Mammalia; order Primates; family Cebidae; genus Callithrix; species Callithrix jacchus. The sequence continues at coordinate 32,732,427 of NC_133510.1, read as the reverse complement.
AGGAATTTATTCATTTATTCTAGAGTTTCTAGTTTATTTGCATAGTGGTTTTTATAGTTTTCTTTGATGGTTGTTTGTATTTCTGTGGGGTCAGTGCTAATATCCCTTTTATCATTTTCTATTTGTCTGTTTGATTCTTCTCTCTTTTCTTCATTAGTCTAGCTAGCAGTCTACTTGATTAATTTTTTCAAGTAGCACCAGGATTTGTTGATTTTTTTTGGAAGGTTTTTTGTGTCCCTTATTTAGTTCTGCTCTGATCTTTGTTATTTCTTGTCTTCTACTGGCTTTGGGGTTTGTTCTTGGTTCTCTAGTTGTTTTAGTTTTCATGTTAGGGTGTGAATTTGAGATATTTCTAGCTTTTTGATGTGGGCATTTAGTGCTATACATTTCCCTGGTAACACTGCTTTAGCTGCATCCCAGAGATTCTGCTACATTTTCTCTTAGTTCTTGGTTTCAAATAACTTATTGACATCTGCCTTAATTTCATTATTTGTCTGGGAGTCATTCTGGAGCAGGTTCTTCAATTTCCATGTAGTTGTGTGGTTTTTGAGTGAGTTTCTTAATCCTGAGTTCTAATTTGACTGTGCTGTGGTCTGAGAGACTGTTATGATTTCAGTTATTTTGCATTTGCTGAGGACTGTTTTACTTCCAATTGTGTGACTGATTTCAGACTAAGTGCCATGTGGCACTGAGAAAAATGTATTATCTGTTGTTTTGGGATGGAGAGTTCTGAAGATATCTGTCAGGTTTACTTGATCCAGAGCTGAGTTACTATTCAAGTCCTGAATGTCCTTGTTAATTTTCTGTCTTGATATCTGTCTACTATTGTCAGTGGGGTGTTAAAGTCTCTTCCCATTATTGTGTGGGAGTCTAAGTCTCTTTGTAGGTCTCTAAGAACTTGTTTTATGAACCTGGGTGCTCCTGTATTGGGTGCATATATATTTAGGATAGTTAGCTCTTCTTGTTGAATTGAACCCTTTACCATTATGCAGTGCCCTTCTTAGTCATTTTTGATCTTTGTTGGTTTAAAGTGAGTTTTTTCAGAAGCTAGGACTGCAATCCCTGCTTTTTTTCTGATTTCCATTTGCTTGGTACGTTTTTCTCTATCACTTTATTTTGAGCATATGTGTGTTTTTGCACGTGAGATAGGCCTCTTGAATATACCACATTGATGGATCTTGACTCTGTATACAGCTTGCTATTCTGTGTCTTTTAATTGGGCCATTTAGCCCATTACATTTAAGGTTAATATTGTTATGTGTGAATTTGTTCCTGTTGTCATGATGCTAGCTGGTTATTTTGCAGGCTTATTGACATAGTTACGTCATGGTGTCATTGATCTTTCTACTTCAGTGTGTTTTTGTAGTAGCAGGTAATGGTTTTTCTTTTCCATATTTAATGCTTCCTTCAGGAGCTTTTGCAAGGCAAGCCTGGTTGTGACAAATTCCCACCATTTGCTTGTCTTAAAAGTATTTTATTTCTTTTTTGCTTATTAAGCTTGTTTTGGCTGGATATGAAGTTCTGGATTGGAAATTCTTTTCTTTAAGAATGTTGCATATTGGCTCCAACTTTATTCTGGCTTATTGGGTTTTTGCTGAGATGTCTGCTGTTAGTCTGAAGGGCTTCCCTTTGTAGGTGATCTGGCCTTTCTCTCTGGCTGCCCTTAATAGTTTTTCTTTCATTTCAACCTTGGAGAATCTGATAATTATGTGTCTTGGGTTGATCTTCTCACGAAGTGTCTTACTGGGCTTCTGTAAGTTTCCTGAATTTGAATGTTGACCTTTCCTACTAGTTTGGGGAAACTCTTCTGGATGACATCCTGAAGTACGTTTTCCAACTTGGTTCCATTCTCCTCTCTTCCAGGTATCCCAATCAGTGGTATATTTGGTCTTTGTACATAATCCCATAGTTCTTGAAGGTTTTGTTCATTCCTTTTCATTCTTTTTTCCCTAGTCTTGTCTGCCTGTCTTATTTCAGCAAGGTAGACTTCAAGCTCTGAAATTATTTCCTCTGCTTCATCTATTTAGCTATTGATACTAGTAGTTACATTGTGAACTTCTTGTGTTTTGTTTTTCAGCCCCATCAGATAATTTATATTCCTCTCTACTGGTTATTCTGGTTAACAGCCCCTGTAATATTTTATCATTGTTTTTAGCTTCTTTGCCTTGGGTTAGAACATGCTCCTTTAGCTCAGCAAAGTTTATTACCCACCTTCTGAAACCTACTTCTGGCATTTTAACCATCTCAGTCTCCACCCAGTTTTGTGCCCTTGCTGGAGATGTGTTGTAATTATTTGTAGGAGAAGAGGCACTCTGGTTTTTTTAGTTTTTGCAATTTTTTCCTTATTCTGTCTCATCTTTTTTTTTTTTTTCTTATTTTTTTATTGCATTTTAGGTTTTGGGGTACATGTGCAGAGCATGCAATACAGTTGCATAGGTACACACATGGCAGTGTGTTCTGTTTGCTTTCACCCCTTCACCCACATTTGGCGTTTCTCCCCAGGCTATCCCTCCCCACCTCCCCCTCCCACTGGCCCTCCCCTTTTCCCCCCAATAGACCTCAGTGTTTAGTACTCCCCTCTCTGTGTCCATGTGTTCTCATTTTTCATCACCCGCCTATGAGTGAGAATATGCGGTGTTTCATTTTCTGTTCTTGTGTCAGTTTGCTGAGAATGATGTTCTCCAGATTCATCCATGTCCCTACAAACGACACGAACTCATCATTTCTGATTGCTGCATAATATTCCATGGTGTATATGTGCCACATTTTCCCAATCCAGTCTATCATCAATGGGCATTTGGGTTGATTCCAGGTCTTTGCTATTGTGAACAGTGCTGCAATAAACATTCGTGAGCATGTGTCCTTATAGTAGAATGATTTATAGTCCTTTGGGTATATACCCAGTAATGGGATTGCTGGGTCAAATGGAATTTCTATTTCTAAGGCCTTGAGGAATCGCCACACTGTCTTCCACAATGGTTGGACTAATTTACACTCCCACCAGCAGTGTAAAAGTGTTCCTTTTTCTCCACATCCTCTCCAGCATCTGTTGTCTCCAGATTTTTTAATGATCACCATTCTAACTGGTGTGAGATGGTATCTCAATGTGGTTTTGATTTGCATCTCTCTGATGACCAGTGACGATGAGCATTTTTTCGTATGACTGTTGGCCTCATATATGTCTTCTTTCATAAAGTGTCGGTTCATATCCTTTGCCCACTTTTGAATGGGCTTGTTTGTTTTTTTCTTGTAAATCTGTTTTAGCTCTTTGTAAATTCTGGATATCAGCCCTTTGTCAGATGGATAAACTGCAAAAATTTTTTCCCATTCTGTTGGTTGCCGATTCACTCTAGTGACTGTTTCTTTTGCCGTGCAGAAGCTGTGGAGTTTGATTAGGTCCCATTTGTCTATTTTGGCTTTTGTTGCCAATGCTTTTGGTGTTTTGTTCATGAAGTCCTTGCCTACTCCTATGTCCTGGATGGTTTTGCCTAGATTTCCTTCTAGGGTTTTTATCGTGCCAGGTCTTATGTTTAAGTCTTTAATCCATCTGGAGTTAATTTTAGTGTAAGGTGTCAGGAAGGGGTCCAGTTTCTGCTTTTGGCACATGGCTAGCCAGTTTTCCCAACACCATTTGTTAAATAGAGAATCCTTTCCCCATTGCTTGTTTTTGTCAGGTTTATCAAAGATTATATAGTTGTAGGTATGTTGTGTTGCCTCCGGTGCCTCTGTTCTCATCTTTTTGAGATCATCTAGCTTCAGTAGATAATCTTCAGTTGAAGCTGCTGACCTTTGGATGGAGTTTTTTATGGGGACTTTTTTGTTAATGCTGTTGTTGTTGTTGCTTTCTGTTTGTTTTTGTTTTGTTTTAAAACTTAGGCCCTTTTTCTTTAGAGCTGCTGTGGTTTGCTGGGTGTCCACTCCAGACGCTATTTGCCTAGATCCCTTCCGCACCTGGAGGTGTCACCAGTGGAGGCTGCGAAACAGCAAAGATGGTTGCCTGCTCCTTCTTCTGGAGCTCCATCCCAGAGGGTTACCAACCTTATGCCAGCAGGAAAGCTCTTGTGTAAGGTGTGTGGTGGCCCCTGTTAGAGTGGTCTCATCTAGTCAGAGGCACAGGATCAGGAACCTGCTTAAGGAAGCCCTCTGACTGCCCCCTAGCAGAGGGGGTGAGTGGTGCTGGGGGGAATCTCACTCCTTGAGTGCCTGAATTCCTCAGAGCCAGTAGGGGGAAAGATTAAGTCTGCTGATCTGTGGAGACCTGCAGCTGCCCCTCCCCCACAGGGCTCCATCCCAGGGAGATCAGAGTTCTGTTCCTAATTTCTTAACAGTTGGGGATTTTTCACATGATTTTCATGGTATAATTTAATTCCACTGTAGTTAGAGGATATTTTATGTGTGAACTAAAACCTCTTAAATTTATTGAGACTTGCTTATAGCCCAGAATTTGGTCTATTTTGGAAAATGCTCCTTTGTACTTGATAAGAATGATATTGTTGTCTGAAGTGTTCTATAAATATCAATTAGGTCACGTTTGTTGATAGTGCTACATCTTCTACAAAATTACTGATTTTCTCTCTACTTGTTTTTATCAATTGTTGAGAAATGCATATTGAAATATTTTTAATCATGAATTGGTTTATTTCTCCTTGAAGTTCTTTTGGTTTTTGTTTCATGCTGCAGCTCTGCTGTTGGTAAATAAATGTTTATATACCACTTGATGAATTGATCCATTTATTTATTTTATTTTGGAGATAGCATCTCACTCCAATGCCCAGGTTAGAGTGCAGTGGTGCAATCACAGCTCACTGCAGCTTTGAACTCCCAGGCTTAGGTGATTCTCCCACCCCAACCTCCCAAGTAGCTGGGACTACAGTATTGTGTCACCACAACTGGCTAATTGTTTTGTATTTTTTTTTTTTTTGCAGAGACAGAGTTATGCCATGTTGCTTAAACTGGTCTTGAATTCCAGCCCATCTTGGCCTCCCAAAAGTTTGGGATTACAGGTGTGAGCCGCCACACATGGCCTGCCCCATTTATTATTATGAAATAATTTCTTTATCAAAGAATAAAAATTTCTTTATTCTTTGCTTCGAATTCTGTTTTGAACAAATTTTAAAAAGTTAGAGTTGCTATAACTCAAATGAAAAAAGTTTGTTACAGCAACTCTAATTTTTTAAAAATTTGCATCAGCAGTTTCCAGTTTTTTTATTCTCAACCTGTCTGTGTCTTTATGTTTAAACTACATTTCTTATAGACACATAAAACCAGGCCCTTTTTCTCTGTTTAATCTTAGCTGACAGTCTCTAACCTTGAACTGGGGTATTTAGACCATTTACATTTAATGTGTTTATTGGTATGATTAGGTTTAAATCTATCTCCTTGCTATTTGTCTCATCTATTCTTTATTTTGTTCTCTTTTTCTTCCTTCTTTTGAATAAATTAAATATTTTTAAAAGTATCTTTTTATCTCATTTGCTGGATTATAATTATAACTTTATTATTTGTTTTTTTTCTCATAGAATATCTTCAAATGATGTTAAATGTCTTTATAAATCATAGAAGACCATTTCAGTAGTTTTCTTCCATTTTTATTCCCTTTCCAATCTTTGTGATATTGTCATTAGACATTTTATTTTTCTGTATTTTACATTATTATTATTTTTGGTTAATGGTCATCCATCTTTTAAAAAGACTTAAATGATAAAAAATCTTATATATTTACCCTGTAGTTATCATACCCAGGGCTCTTCATTCTTTTATGTAGATCCATATTTTCATCTGTTACCATTTTTCTTATGCCAAAGGACTTCCTTTAACATTTCCTGTAGTGTAGGTTGGCAGGTGACACATTCTTTCAGCTTTTATGTGTCTGAAAAAGTATGAAAAATCACCTTTGTTTTTGAAAGACATTTTTACAGAATTCCAAAGGGGCAGTTTTTTTTTTCTCTCAGTACTTTAAAGATGTTGCTATATTCTTTTCTCACTATTATCTCTGTATTACTTCTGATGAGAAATCTGCTGCCATCCTTACCTTTGTTTCTCCTTAGGTAACTTATCTTTTTTATTTGTTGCTTTTAAGATGTTTTTCTTTCCCACTGATGCTCAGCTGGGAAGCATGCTGGGACCTTAGTGTACTGGTCACTCTGGACCAAGGAAACATGGAATGGGTCTGTATATTGGGGTAGAGGTTGGAGAATCTAGACTGCTATGGAAAGTGGCTGACCAGGATTCCCTCTGGAGGGCAGGGGCCTCAATCAGGAGTCTAGTGGTATACAGTGGGCCATATAACCAAAGGTGGAGCAAACACTGAATCAAGACATTTCTGTGGTTCTGGCATCATGATTCATCCTAGAACTCTGGGGTTGATGACTGAGTCATAGGGTAGGAAGAGCATATGGCTGAACCTAAATAAGGAGACATCAGAGATCCTATTGGAAGTGTTAGGAAATGACAGACCTCAAAATGACCCAACGGAAAAGCAAAGCAAAATAATGGAAGTGTTAAAAGGAAATTGAAGACCTAATTCTACATATTTAACTATACAAAGAAAACGTTTAGATTTCAGTCTTTTTCTCTCTATGTGCATCTGGGTTTGTGTAGATTTTCCTGCTAGAATTCGAACATTTTCAAAGATGCCCTTTCCAAGGGTACAAAAAGTGAGAAGCACTTTGTATAAAGACACTAACATACAAAATGTTTTTGGAAAATATTATTTAATTGTACAAATTATTAATAGTGATTTTAAGAAGCAATTTTGTATTAGGGATTTTGGAATAGCATCAGGAAGTTAAAAAGTCCAAAAATTTTACTATTCTCATTTAAATTTTTAATTTTTTAAAGTAACTTGCATTTGATGTAATTTTGTTTTAACTTTCTGTTGTTTGCTTTTGCTCTGCAAGGACAAGTTCCTACTGCCTACAGCGATCTTTGCAAATAGGACACTCCTCTAAAAGCTTTTATTTAATCTAGTTAAGTAAGTTCTAATCATCTTTAAGCAGGGACAAGTCCAAAGTCACCACATGAAGAATAATTCATAATAGTTTTTTTCAGCAACAACTTTCTCCTTTTCTTGCCAAGCTAGTCAGCAGTCTGGCAGTTTGGTTTTTGCAATGAATCAGAATATATGTGCCAGGCCATTTGCACCATCTGCTACAGGAGTGTCATGGGAGAGAGGACTGTGAACACCTGGTGGGTGGACATTAAAATGTCAGCTCCAGGGTAAACACCAGCTTCAGTGATGAAAGACCAAGAGAGCAAAAGCCAGGGAGGAGAAGAAGCTGCTGGTAGCAGCAAAACAAGCACACCTGTTTCTTAACTCAGAAGAATGTATGTAAGTATATGTGTGTGTATGTGTGTGTGTGTGTGTGTGTGTGTGTATGTATGCACATATATGTGCATGTATTTTTAGTATTAATAACTTTTCAGAATCTTAATGACAGGACGAGGTTAAATTCCTGGGTGTATTAATCTGCTCTCATGTTGCTAACAAAGACATACCCGAGATTGGGTAATTTATAAAGGAAAGGTTTACTTGAGTCACAGTTCCACATGGCTGAGGAGGCCTCACACTCATGTCAGAAGGTGAAGGAGAAGCAAAGTCACGTCTTACTTGGCAACAGGCAAGAGAGCATTAAAGGCAAGGGTAACTGCCCTTTATAAAAACCATCAGATCTCGTGAGACTTATTCACTATCATGTGAACAGCACAGGAAAGATGCACTGCCACAATTCAGTTACCTCCCACCAGGTCCCTCCCATGACACATGGGAATTATGGGAGCTACAGTTCAAGATGAGACTTGTGTGGGGACATAGCCAAATCCTGTCACTGGGAAAGATATAGGACCATTGGGTGATAGTACACATGTAAGATCTGGTAAAGGAAATTGATACTATTGTTGAAAGAACTGTAAAACATGCATATATTTATGTTGTCCAAAGGCAGCCTGAAGTGAGATTTTCAATCTCATTCTTTGGGAACTGTAGCCATAGGTTCCAAAAAGCTTTTTAAAATTCTCCTTATGGGATATCAATAGAATACAATTAATTTTGTTTTTTGTTAATAAACTATTTGTTAAGGAAATATTCAGTATTACCCCAATTTTGCAGGTGATCAAAATATCCGCTAGTTGAAACCAGCCTGGGCAAACTTCAGGACTTTGGTTTTCAGTAATGAAAAACACCTGGGGATGTTGAGCGAGACATTGTGAGTCAATACAGATCCCCAGGGATGATGGGAGAGTCATTGTAAGCCATTTCTGTTACAGCCTCTTGAAGCTAGTTCACTACTGTGATAGTTCCCTGCAGGAATAAAAATAATTGTGGTATCTAGCTTAAATGTACACACAGATGTTCATGCCCCCACCCACACACTCAAGCACACATGCACACACACACATGCTTTCCTCCTCCGTGATGGCACAAAGGAGTAAAGATCATCATCAGTATCATTTAATTATGACCTTGTTTGAGTTCAAAGTCATATAGTCAAAAGTGGAACCAATTTTCAAGCCCAGGTCTGCCTGGACCCATGCATATAGCCCATGCTGCAAGCATGCATGCATTCGTGATCCACTGTGCTGCCTTGTAAGATTGTTCATTCGTTCCAACTTGCCCTAGGATGTCCTGTAGTAGAATGTAGTTGACCTCATTGGCATCAATTTAAAAAGTCAAGACCCAATTCCAAGCATTTCCAACTTTCTGTAAGTGTAAACTTACTGTAATAAACATAAATGTAAATCATTTTTCCTAGCTGCTGTGCAGTTATAATTTTGGTATACATCTAAAATTCACATCTCTGATTTCTCCGTGTCTACTCTCTCATCTCTCTCAAATCTGCACTCGTTTTCACTGTGCCTGTCTTAGTTCAGGCATTTACAATTTTACACAGGGAATTTTGCAACTTCCCAATGGGCTTTTCTCCTTCTTCCTACTATGACACACAAGACATTTTATGATGTGAGACCTTTAAACCTTTCTGTCTTCCAGGCATCCTGAACTACCTTCCATTTTTAGCAAATGTGAAATGTACAAGATTGTTTTGTGTTCTGGGATGCTTCTCTTTTCTCTGCCCTAAGCCTTTTATCTAACCTGCCTGATGAACTCAATCATCGGACTCAGCTCAAAGTTTTCCACTTGCATGAGGCCCTTCCTGATTGTTTCTGGCTTTCCCCCTTGCTCTCTTAGCACCTCATTTATGCTAATCATATTGCTCTATTTATTTATTTATTTTTATTTTTTATTTTTTGAAGGCGAGAAGGAAAGAAAGAAAAAATAAGGAGTGAAGGAGTGGAAGAAAGGGAGAGAGAACGGGAATGTTGCTTTATTCTAAAAATGGATATATAAAACCTCTTTTATGCCAATAATTGTGCTTAATAATGGCTGATCAATATTTCATTTAAACCTATGAGTAGGTGTGATGTGGTACTGACAAGAATTTATATTTTGTGTATTTAAAGTGGAGAGCTCTATAAACGTTTATTAAGTTTACTTGTTCCAGATCTGAGTTCAAGTCCTGGATATCATTATTAATTTTCTGTCTTGTTGATCTATCTAATATTGATGTTGAAGTCTCCCACTATTACTGTGTGGGAGTCTAGGGAGTCTAAGTCTCTTTATAGGTCTTACGTATCTGGGTGTTAGGATCATTAGCTCTTATTGTTGCACTGATCCTTTTACCATTATATCTTTGTTGCTTTAAAATCTATTTTATCAGATGCGAGAATTGCAGCTCCTGCTATTTATTTATTTATTTATTTATTTGTGCTCTCCATTTGGTTGGTAAATATTTCTCCATCCCTTTGTTTTGAGTCTTTGTGTATACTTGCATGAGAAATGGGTCTGGATGTAGCATACCGTTGGGTTTTGGCTGTATCTTTTGGCTGGGGGATTTAGTCGATTTAAATTTAGGATTACTGCCATTTGATGTTAACTGGCTGCTTTGTCCATTCGTTGATGTAAATTCTTCTTTATGTTGATGCTCTTTACTTTTTGGTATATTTTTAGAAAGGCTAATACTGGTTGTTCCTTTCTATGTGTAATGCTTCTTTCAGACGCTCTTGTAAAGCAGGCCTGGTGGTAATAAAATCTCTGAGTACTTGCTTGTTCATAAAAGATTTTATTTTTCCTTCAGTTGTGAAGCTTGGTTTGGCTGGATATGAAATTCTGGGCTGAAAGTTCTGTTCTTTAAGTATGTTGAATATTGGCCCCCACTCTCTTCTGGCTTGTAGAGTTTCTGCTGAGAGATCTGCTGTAAGTCTGATAGGCTTCCCTTTGTGGGTAACCTGACCTTTCTCTCTGGCTGCCCTTAGTATTTCCTCCTTCATTTTAACCCTGGTGAATCTAACTGTTACGTGCCTTGGGGTTGCTCTTCTTGAGGAATATATTTGTGGTGTTCTCTGTATTACCTGGGGTTGAATATTTTCCTGCTTTGCTAGATTGGGAACGTTTTCCTGAATAATATCCTGAAGAGTCTTTTCCAGCTTGTATTCATTCTCTTCGTCGTATTCAGGTACACCTAACAAACGTAAATTAGGTCTTTTCACATAGTCCCATATTTCTTGGAGACTTTACTCATTCCTTTTTATCCTTTTTTCTCTATTCTTGTCTTCTCATTTTATTTCATTAAGTTGGTCTTCAACCTCTGATATCCTTTCTTCTGCTTGATCAATTCAGCTATTAAAACTTGTGCATATTTCGCTAAGTTTTTGTGTTGTGTTTTTCAACTCCGTTAATTCATTTATATTCCTCTCTATATTGTCTATTCTTTGTTAGCATTTTGTCAAACCTTTTTTCAAAGTTCTTAGTTTCTTTACATTGGGTTAGAACAAGTTCTTTTAACTCCCAGAAGTTTCTTATCATCCACCTTCTGAAGCCTACTTCTGTTAATGGAACACAGTCCTTCTCCATCAGGCCTTGTTTCGTTGCTGATGAGGAACTGTAATCCCCTGTAGAGGGAGAGGCGTTCTGATTTTGCGTATTCTCAGCCTTTTTAGGCTGGTTTCTTCCCTTCATTATAAATTTATCCATCTGTCATCTTTACAATTACTGCCTTTCTAATTAGGTTTCTGAGTGGACATCCAATTTATTGATGCCCAGCGCCGGAATCTGAGCAACCCACTGTGCTGGCCAAAACAGCGGCATTAAGACTGATGGTGCTCTTGTGCCCCAGAATCTCTGGTCCGGCTTTCTTCTTGAGTCTGTAATAGGCAACTTTGCCTTCCCTGAGCTCCAAACGTCGGTCAGAAGGGGAACCAGTCCCGTTTACTCTGCACCAAGAGCTGCGGCACTGAGGCGCTGGCAAAACCGCTGTGCTGGCCACAAGAGTCGTGCTGGTGACCCGTGGGGCTCCTCCACTGGGAATCTTCTGGTCCGAGAGTGACAAAAATTCATCCAAAATTGTGGTGTCCTCTTGTTCTCTGTACTTTTACTGGGAGCTACAATCCCAAGCTGTTAGCGATCAGCCATCTTGGATCCAGAGGAAACTCCTATGTCTGCTCTAATTATTTATTAATTGCCATTGGACTCTGCTGGATTGTGTGCGCTGGGAAGCCAGGCCTGAGTTATATTCATCTCTGTAGCCCCAGAACCTAGTGCAATGCTTGGCAGATAAGAGGTACTTAATGAGAAATTTTTTAGTTCATTTTCCTAAATGCCATCTGAAACCTTCAGGAAATATTGTTGGTGTTTTGGGAAAGTATTTGATTGAGTATCTGTACTGTGTCTAGGAAGGACATTTGAGCACAACTGGGAGCTACTGAAAGGAACTTGACAAATTTAACAAATGCCTTGGAATTGGGCATAATTCAGGTCCTCAACTCTGATCCTCAGTGAACCAGAAGCTTAAACTGCCAAATATGTGCAGATGACTCCTATCTTTAATCACTCTCCCAAAAGCTCTTTGGATGAAGCCCCAGACCAGGAACCAGAGTACCTATTAAACATGCCCACTTGCATGCCTCCCAGAACCCCTAAATCCCGCCTAGATTCCTCCCACGCTGAAGACCTAAATCTGCAAACTACAACCTGGAAATTATTCTGGAATACCTGCTCTCCCTTCATTCTCCCACGTGCAACAGTCACCAAGTCCAGCTACTTCTCCTTTCTTGATAATACTGCAAATCTGTTCTTTTGTTCCAGTTTCATGCCCCCTCTCCCCTATCATGGGGCTTTATTTTTTTCTCTTCAAATTACTGAAAACTGCTCTGGTTTATTTTGTCTCCCCCTCTTAATCTGCTCTTTGCAAAGGAGTTGGGTGATTTTTTTTTTGAAAAACCAATCTGATCATGCATGAGTCCTACATAAAGATGCCCTGGCTCTCTGCCACCCTCAAAACTGAGTCTGAATGCCCATACCCTTCACCATTAGCTGCCTGCTTCCTTCTCCAGTGAGCTGGACTCCCTGTCCCTTCCCCCCAGTGCTGTAGCCATATTGAATTACTTGTGTTTTCCCCAAAAGTGACTTTTCTTTTGCCTTCAGCTTTTTTGAACATAATGTTCCTTTTTTCTAGTACTTCCTTCCTACTTCCTCATTCCCACCTTCAACTTCCTACTCATCTTTCAGACCCTAACTTAAACATTATCTCTTTTGGAAGAATTTGTTTATTCTCCAAAATTGGGTTAACTGCTCTTCTAAATGTCCTATGAATGCATCTATTATGAGTCTTACCACAAGCATTTGTGATGATCTGTTTTATGTTTGTCTTCCTCACTAGACTGTGAACTCCATAGAGACAGGGGTAAATCTTATTAGTTATTTTTAATCCTAGTTTCTAACACAATGTCTGAATCCAGAAATTTCTCAGGAAGTTTTTGTTGACTAAACACATAATTGTCAATACTCAACCACATAAATATACAGTACTGGGCAATTTGCAAATATTTTGAACATCTTCTCAGGCAAAATTCTTCATAATCGATATAATCTTGACATTTGTTTCTATCCAGCTGCTTAGTTTATAAAAATTTCCACCTACTTCCCATTCAGAACTTTACCTATTTGTTTATGAAGGATGAAGGAATTAGTCCAGCCTCATTAGGAGTGGGAAGGGTCTGGGGTGTGCAGCCCAGATCTACAGTACACATAAAGGTTTTGCATTGTCCTGGCTTCTGCCAAATAAAATAAAAGCAAAGGAGGAGTGAAACTAGGAGATAATTTGTATATCTTCTTTTGGCAGGAACGAATTTTAAATGTAAGACAAAATTATTTAGGTAGAAAACTTTGACTTTGACCAATACAAAGAGTAAAGTTTATATAAACAGAGAAATAATGCTCACCTTCTTGCCCTTGGTAACTACTGAGGACAAAATTTACATGATTCTAATTCATACATGGATAACCTCATTTAAAAGGTGTTGAAAATCAGCTATAATTATTATATACACTTGACCTCATTTGCCCAGTTGCAAGTCTAGGTGAAATGGTGCAATTCATGAGATTTTTAAGGAAGCTGGTTAAAGAGCACATACTATACATATGCACACATGCAAATTAACTGTAACAGTCTGTTGCAAAGATACTTTTAAAAATTCTTTTTAGTGTTTTTTCATTTTTATTTTACCCTTACCATATGAAGAAGATTTTTAAGTTCTAAAAAAGTAAGTAAACTATTTTAAAATAGTCATATCCATAGTAGACTTAGAAAGAAAAGTCAGTTGCTAAAAATGCAGGAAAATGTTTATCATACCAGAATTTTTTGACATGATAGTGGTAAATCTTTCAGAAAACATCACTGTTCTGTGTGAGGATGGCTGTTGTTTGCCAGCCTGGTGATCTGTTATTTCTTGTGTGTATTTCTTGTCACTTTACTTCTATCATGACTTCCTGGTTAATTCATTCAATACTATTAATATTTAGCACACAAGTTCCATGTACTGTGTTGTAGCCTCTGGGTATAAATAGTCACCTATGATGAAGAGGCTGCCTATGAGGAGTGACCAGACCCACGAGAACATAAACACAAACACATAATTACAGTTCAGCAAGATTGGTGAAGTGACTAATTCTGCTTGGGAAGGAGAAGGGAAGCTTCAGGACTGAAATGATCGTTGGTTTGTATAAACTCCTTATGCAGGAGTTGTCGAGGTTTTTGTCAAGAATGAGGAGTGCAGAATGGGAAAATGGATAAGGCTTGAGAACTTTCCAGCCAGTAGGTGTGAGATAGGCAGAATGAACAAATGTTAAGGTTCATGGGATGTCAGGAGAAGGACAGGTATTTTGTAGCAGGAGGAGAGTAAGATGTATGGAGAGGGAATGACTAAAGTTGACGCTACCAAGGTGGACTGTTTCTGGATTATGGAAAACTAACTTCATGACATTATTACCATATTTTATTTATTTCTGTGAACTTTTAACATGAGTGTCTTAATTCAATCAAAACTTACATGTAAAATTTTACTTACTATGCAATTTTCTTCATTCATTCATTCATTTATTTGTCAAACATGAAGATTGTTCTTCCTATGTGCCAGACTCTATCAAAAACTTTGCCAACATTCCTGATATGATTTGGCTGTGTCCCCACCCAAATGTCATCTTGAATTTTACTCCCATAATTCCCATGTATTGTTGGAGGGACCCGGTGGGAGATAATTGGAATCATCTCTATACTGTTTTCTTGGTAGTGAAGAAGTCTCATGAGATTTGATGGTTTTATCAGGGGTTTCCACTTTTGTATCTGCCTGGTTTTCTATTGCTGCTGCCATGTAAAAAGTGCCTTTCACCTCCCACCATGATTCTGAGGCCTCCCCAGCCATGTGGAACAGTAAGTTCAATCAAATTTCTTTTTCTTTGCAGCCTCTGGTATGTCTTTATCAGCAGTGTGAGAATGAACTAATACAGTAAATTGGTACCAGTAGAGTGGAGCATTGCTGAAAAGATAGCTGAAAATTGTGGAAGCAAATTTGGAACTGGGTAACAGGCAGAGATTGGAACAGTTTGGAGGGCTGAGAAGAAGACAGGAAAATGTGGGAAAGTTTGGAACTTCCTAGAAACTTGTTGAATGGCTTTGACCAAAAGACTGGTAGCAATATGGTCAATAAGGTCCAGGCTGAGGTAGTCTCAGATGGAGATGAAGAACCTGTTGAGAACTGGAACAACGGTGACTCTTGTTATCTTTTAGCAAAGAGACTGACAGCACTTCACCTCTGCCCTAGGGATTTGTGGAACTTTGAACTTGAGAGATAATTTAGGGTATCTGGCAGAAGAAATTTCTAAGCAGCAAAGCATTCAAGATGTGACTTGGGTGCTGTTAAAGGCATTAGTTTTATAAGGGAAGGAAAGCATAAAAGTTCAGAAAATTTGCAACCTGATAATGTGATAGAAAAGAAAATCCTATTTTCTAAGGAGAAATTCAAGCCAGCTGCAGAAATTTGCATAAGTAACAAGGATTAATATTAATCACCAAGACAATGGGGAAAATGTCTCCAGCACATTTCAGAGGCCTTCACAGCAGCCCCTCCCATCACAGGCCTGGAGGCCTAGCAGAAAATTGTTTCATGGGCCAGGGCCCAGGTGTCTGTGCTGTGTGCAACACAGGAACTTGGTGCCCTGTGTCCCAGCTGCTCCAGCAGTGGCTGAAAGGGGCCAATGTAGAGCTTGGGCCCTGGCTTCGGAGGGTGCAAGCCCCAAGCCTTGGCAGTTTCTATATGGGTTGAGGCTGTGAATGCACAGAAGTCAAGAACTGGGGTTTTGGAACCTCTGGCTAGATTTCAGAAGATGTGTAGAAATGCCTGGAGGCCCAGAGAGAAGATTGCTGCAGGGGTGGTGTGCTCATGGAGAACCTCTGCTAGGGCAGTGTGGAAGAGAAATGTGGAGTCAGAGCCCCCACACAGAGTCCCTACTGTGGCACTGTCTAGTGGAGCTGTGAGAAGAGGGCCACCATCCTCCAGACCCCAGAATGGTAGATCCACTGACAGCTTGTACCATTTCCCTGGAAAAGCTGCAGACACTCAATGTTAGCCCTTGAAAACGGCTGGGAGCAGGACTGTACCCTGCAAAGCCACAGGAGTGGAACTGCCCAAGACCATGGGAACCCTCTTCTTGTATCAACATAACCTGGAGACTTGGAGTCAAAGGAGATCATTTTAGAGCTTTAAAATTGGACTGCCCTGCTGGATTTTGAACTTGCATGGGCTCTGTAACCCCCTTGTTTCAGCCAATTTCTCCCATTTGGTAAACTGTATTTACCCAATATCTGTACCCCCATAGTATCTAGGAAGTAATTAGCTTACTTTTGTTTTTAGAGGCTTATAGGTAGAAGAGACTTGTCTTGTCTTAGATGGGACTTTGGACTCTGGACTTTGGGTTAATGCTGAAATGAGAGGACTGTTGAGAATGCATAATTGGTTTTTAAATGTGAGAACATGAGATTTGGAGGGGCCAGGGGCAAAATGATATGGATTGGCTGTGTCCCCACCCAAATCTCATCTTGAATTGTATTCCTGTAGTTCCCATGTGTTGTGGGAAGGATGTGGTGGGAGATCAATTGAATCATGAGAACACTTTCTCCCATACTGTTTTCATCGTAGGGAATAAGTCTCACAAGATCTCATGGTTTTATCAGAGGTTTCTGCTTTTGCGTCTGCCTCATTTCCTCTTGCCGCTGTCATGTAAGAAGTGCCTTTTGCCTCCTGCCATGATTCTGAGGCCTCCCCAGCCATGTGGAACTTAAGTTCAGTTTAATTTCTTTTACATCCCAGTCTCTGGTATGTCTTTATCTGCAATGTGGAAACAAACTAATACAATTCCCTTATTTTGAACAAAACACAGCAGTCTTCTTTCCCTTTCTATATCACATACTTGATTCTTATTCCACTGATACTATTTTAAACTGTTTTAACTGTTTCTTCTGGTGTTTTCATTCATGTTTCTAAATGCTTATGTCACCATTTATTGATATTATCCATTGACTTATTGCTATGATACATGATACAGAATTATTTTTGGTTAGATTGATATTCAGTATTATGAATTCACACTATTAGGATCATGCAAATATAACTCACAGATGAGGCATATAGAATTCTATGGTAAGTTTTCCTTTTTTTGTAAAAAGATTTTGTCCTTTCTGGACATTATACTTGTCTTATCTATTACCTGCTTGTTTATGCATGCACTCATCACTAATTGTTTCCTAAAATCTTTATCAGAAGTGTTAGTATTCTCTTAGTACATCCACTACATCAGGAATCCCATCAGCTTCTCCTTTTGGAGGATGCCTCTCCTGGAGTCCTCTTTTCCTCTAGTCTGAGCCTCTTGCTCTCTAGGCCTGCTGCCCATTGGTTGCCATAAAATCTCCCCTGGGCCACCATTCTGGGGTTCCTCCCACTATTCTCCTGAGTGGGGTTCCCTATTTCTGGATTCTGTGTAGTCCTTTCCTGGTCTCCTCTTTTGTTTTGGCAGGACATATCTGATTCAGTAGCTTCTTCAGAAATTATGTACATGAAACTTTAAGGTTGTACTTAGTGAAAAGTATCCTGTCTGAAAAGCATGTTTAGACAGTTATTGCAGAGTTGAGTTAGTTGAGTTTTTTGTTTGCTTGTTTTTCACCAGGTCACTGTGGTAGGTTGAGACATGGTACTCAGCAAAATGAGGAACATTCTCAAGTGAAATTGTGAGGAGGGTGACTCCTGTCTTGCCCAACAAGTAGAAAGAGTTGGAGGCCATGCTACTTCCTGAGGTGGGAAAGGGGTTACAGGTAATCCACTTGTAAAACAATGGGTCAGGATGGGTTCTCGGAAGAGAGTGCCTCTTAGCAGAATCTTAGATGGGGACTCAGTAGGAGTTCTATGGGACGACAGTGCATGAGGTAGAGGTGCAGCTCTTATGATATAGCCATTGGAGACCCAGTCCTTCTTCCTTAAGAAAGCAGGAAAAAGTTTAGAGAAACCAATATCAGCTGTGTCCCTAAAGCTTTTTGCAATAAACTTACACCCATTATATATTGGAGAAATGGGCCTCTTACTGACCTGAGGTGTTCCAGTTGTGGATCATGAGAAAGAAAGGTAGCTGGTAGGAGCACATTAGATTATGTTTTTAGAAGTTCTATTTGTAATAACTTCCACTTTGGCCAGCTTATCCTCATCTTTTAGAATAGGGGAGAAAGGGGACTTTAGGAATCTGCTGAGAAGAAAAAGACAAATCTGGAAAGAAGTATATGAGAAGAAGATGAGATTTGTAAGTGGTGCAAACAGACTGGCCAAGGGCCATCTACTTTGCTTTCTCCTGTGTAGTTTCAACATCACCTGCTTCCTCATAATTCACAGGTTGTATATGTCAGAGGTCACAGATATGAAAATACAGTTTCCCATTTCATTAATTAAGCTATGTATTTGTTTTTAATTTTAATATTCAGTCTTACAAAGGCTAGAAGATCCATTAGGGACACCAGAAAGGCATCTTTTGTACAGGTGGAGGTGTGGGAGGCTGGCTAGAGGATGGATGGGTGAATGAGGCAGAAGTGCTCAGATGCCCCTAATTATGGTGGTTTAGGTCCTTCCCATGCTACCATAATTAGGAACATTTGAGCACTTGAGCATTTTTTTTAAATGAACTTGAAGTTCACTATAAACATATGCTAAAGCCAGGAAACAATATAAAATAAGGAAAAACAAAAAGGGAAGTTGGTTAAATGGAGGCTAAATTTTAAAAAGAGGGAAAAGGTAGGCTAAAAGAGAATGACATGAAAGCTAAAATAAGAAATTTTAAATCTCCATGAAGATAAAAGGTTAAGAGTTAAAAAAAATGTAAAACAAATGAGATTTAAAAATAAAAGATAAAATACTGTAAGCCAATGAGATAAAAGGTTAAAACACCAGTAAAAGCTATAATGGTTTAGGCTAAAAGGCTAAAGTCTGTGAGATGAAAAGCTAAAAACAGACCGTTCTTTGGGATTAAGGATTTGGAACAGGAAGTCAGAACTTAAAAGGCAACAGAAGGAAAATAAAAATTAAGTTAAAACTGTAAGAATAAAGTGGATTAGGGAAACCACTGTTTAAAAAAACAACATTAACAGAAAAAGGAACTTTTGGTTTTTTTGGAGTAGAGTAGAGGAGTAGAGTCCGAGGCAGCATTCTCAGGGCAGCGTGGCATTCCCCTTGGGAGAGGCTTGGTGGAGGCCATGTTGACTACGCCTTCTGCATATGGTGTCCACGGGATAAGGGCAGGGGCTGTTACCCCAAGCAGCTGCAGGAGCAGGCCTGGCCTCAGAAACATCTTTCCTTCTATTAAAAAAAAAATTCTCACTTGCTCTCCCATCTTGCATTGCCTCTGTGACTTCCTTGACTCAGCCTTCTGAACTGCCTCTATGACCTTTGAATTGATTGCTGCCCTAAGTCTGTCCCCTTCCAATCTCTCCCCACACTGCTACCAGATTAATGTTTTGAAAACACAATTTTTGTCATGCAATTATATTGTATAAAAGCCTCCTGTGCTTATTATTTTAAAAAGACCAAAATCCAAAAAGCCCTGCAAAATCTGGCTTTCATGCTTTTTTGTTTGCTCCTTCATTGAGCCTTGTTTACTGCGTTACTTATGTGAACCCCTAACATACCTGGAGGTTAAGCATTTTGAGGTTGGGAGTTGGAATTCTTTCAGGGAAAAAGAAAAAAAAGGAATTCTTAGTTCTATTCTGGAAAAGTCAAAGTAAATTGATATTGATTTTGTTTCAGCTTTTGATTCTCACAGAAAATTAGAGAGTGGGACAGAGAGAATGAGCAAGATAGAATTCATGTTCATGTGCTCCTGGGAAAATTAGATTTTTTTTTAAAGGAATTAATACTAGAGCTTGCTTCTTAGCTATTCCCCAGAATGACTTTCTTTCCTGAGTTTAAGGATATATTAACTTTAAAAATGCTTTCTGAGCACTTCTTTACTCAGTTCTGAAAATAATGAAAATTCAGCTTCTTTCAACATTTGAAGGAACAAAAAAGATTTGGGAAAGAAAACTAACCATATTTAAGATTATCCCAATGAGTTTTGTGCCAAAACGCCAGATGCTACTGGAAAAAAAAAATAGCTGCCACAATTTGCTGTCTGGGAACTGTGCCTGCCTGTTTAGCAGGGAGAAGGAGAGCAATATAGAAGAAGGAGGTAAATGGCAATCCTACTGCAAATAAACAGT
This sequence comes from Callithrix jacchus, assembly GCF_049354715.1. NCBI lineage: Eukaryota > Metazoa > Chordata > Mammalia > Primates > Cebidae > Callithrix > Callithrix jacchus. The sequence continues at coordinate 32,712,310 of NC_133510.1, read as the reverse complement.
GCTTTTATTTGTAAAACAAAAGGCCTAGTTAAGACTATTATGATTATAGCACTAATTCACATCAAAATTCTTTATCACATTAAATTAATTATCAAATTATAAGTATTTTTAGGAAATACAAGGACACCTTAGAAAGCAAATACAGTGTGAATGCTGGTCACTGTCACAGCCATTGCATAAACTTTTTCATATCTTCATGATAAAACTTTCTGGCAATACTGTCAATGTCAGCCTGGGAATGTCTAGATTCACAGGTATGCTTTGCATTTCAATTTTCTCATGTTGATTTTTATTTTCCTTTAAATTTTTCCAGGATTTGGATATGTCCTAAGTCCTTTATAAGCCAAATCTATGTTGCATTTGCCCTACCCAGATTTAGGTTCCTTCCTTCTCCTCTCTGAATGAAAGCAGCATTAGAAATAGAATTAAATTTTTAGAAATGGAATATGTGTGTGTTTAAAGTGAGGCAATTAAAGCAACCTCAAATTAGAAGACATTTCCAACTTCATATTGTTGAGCATAAAAAAAATGCTCAGGTGACTTGTCTCCTATTTTTATGCAATTTTGTGCTATCTGCCTCTAGCTTATAGCAGAAACAGAAGTGCCCATAAATTGTGTGAAAGGCAGACTTTGCTGTACTTCTCAACACTCTCCAGGGTATATAAAAAATCTAAAACGAAGAAGGGATCTAAAATTTGCTGCCTTCTGCTTTTTAAGTTACTCAAGTCTTACTCAGCCTGAGGTTTGGAATGTTCAACAGTTTGTCATATGTATTTTTAAATTTGTTGTGGACTGAATGTATGTATCCTCCCCAATTCATATGTTGAAGCTCTATCTCCCAGTGTGGCTGTATTTAGAGTAAAGAAGAAATTAAATGAAGTCATAGTGTGGGGCACTGATCCGATAGGATTAGTTTCCTTGTAAGAAGAGACACCACAGAGCTCACTCCCTTGCTGCCTCTGTGTGTATGCACTGAGGAAAAGCCATGTGAGGACATAGCCAGAAGGCAGCTGTCTGCAAACCAGGAAGAGAGCCCTCACCAGCAACTGAATTGGCTGGAACTTTGATCTTTGAATTTCCCAGCTTCCAGAACTGTGAGAAAATAAATTCCTGTTGTTTAACTCACCAGTCTGTGATATTTTGTATGGCTTCCGAAGCATAGCAAATAGTATTTCTGTTTTTTTTTTTTTTTTTTTGAGATGGAGTTTCGCTCTTTTATCAAGGCTGGAGTGCAATGGAGCGATATCAGCTCTCTGCAACCTCTGCCTCCTAGGTTCAGGCAATTCTCGTGCCTCAGTCTCCTGAGTAGCTGGGATTACAGGCATGTGCCACCATGCCCAGCTAATTTTTTGTATTTAGTAGAGACGGGGTTTCACCATGTTGACCAGTATGGTCTCGATCACTTGACCTTGTGATCCACCTGCCTCGGCCTCCCAAAGTGCTGGGATTACAGGGTTGAGCCACTACCCCTGGCCTCCTGTTTCTACTGATGGTAAAGGAAGACAAATCGGCTTCAAAAAAAGAGACATGTTATAGATGAGGGTGGGGACCTGGTTTGTCTTATTTAATGACTGTCTCCCTAGCACACAAGGGAGGGCCTGGCTCATGGCAGATACTATCTATTTTGCTAAGTGAATGAATGAATGAAAGAATAGGTAAGACCTCCAAGCTTCTCATGATAACTAAAATTGGTCACTGAAGTGGATTCCAAAAAATAGTACTATGGTTCCACCCTCAAAACTTCTTACATGTATGCTTATCTTGTTTACTTGTGATTATTTTGGGGCAGTCCCCACTAAAGGACATCCGGAGTTTTAGAAAATATTCAACTCCTGATTGTATTTGAATTTCACCAGTGTTTCTATAAATGTTGTCTCGTTTCTAGGATGCATTTCAGCATACCACAGTACATTTGGTCACCATGTCTCTCCAGTCTCCTTTGGTCTGTGACTGTTTCCCAGTTTTTCCTTGTTTGTGATGACCTTGAAGCAGACTGGCCAACTATCTGGTGTAATATCCCCCAATCTAGATGTTTCTGATATTTTTCTCATGATTAGAGTGATGCTGTGGGGTTTTGGAAAGAATACCACAGAGGCAAAATGCAGTCCTTATTACATTATATAAGAAGGTACATGATATCCACATGGAATCACTAGTAATGTTAAACTGAAGTTGTTTGTACCAAGTTATTATGATTACTTAACACATCTATAGTTAATGCTATGGTCTAAATGTTTGTGTCCTCCCCAAATTCATATGTTAAAACCTGATTATCAGTGTGATGGTATTAGGATGTGTGGTGTTAGGGAGGTAGGTGATTAGGTCATGAGGACAGAACCCTTGAGAATGAGATTTGTGCCCTATAAAAGAGGCCCTAGAGAGTTGCCTTGACCCTTCCACCACCATGTGAGGACACAGCTGGATGGTACCATCTATGAACCTGATGAGGCCCTCTTGTCATCTGGCTATGCCTTGATCTTAGATTTTCCAGACTCTAGAATTATGAGAAATGGATTTTTGTTGATTATAACCACTCAGTCTAAGGTATTTTGTCAGAGCAGTCTAAACAGATTAAGACACGCCACAACGTCACTTTAAACTTTCTGATTCAATGTAAAAGATCTCAATCTGATTTCCTTAAATTCAGAAATGAAAACCTCTCCTCTTCTACTCATCTTCTAGAAAGTAAGATTATTTGTGTTCATTTGAGTGTGGTCTTATGGACAATAAATACTATAACCTAATATTTTTTTCTTTGTTTGAAGAACAATGGTGAAATATGCTTAATAAGTTAACAGGAAGGAATTTTCTCTAAGGTTCTTGGTTCATTTCTGAGATCCAGATTGGAACTTTGATGGCAGAAGGCTCAACTTAGCCCTCCCAGGATTAGCACATTAGATACCTTATAAAGTGTAATTTATTTAATGTCCCACCAGCCATACCACCCTTAAGTGTGATGTCATCAACTCATTAAATGAGAACATTTGAGACTTTCAAGTAAAAAAGAAGTGAATTTTGGCAGGGAACTCAGAAGGTGGTACGGAAGTAGTATATTGTCTCATTTCAGTTGCACCTGAGTAATGAGCTTATGAGTAATGCAGAGGTCAGTGTGCTGGGCGCTGAGCAGCAAAAATAAAGAGACATAAACCTGAGAGTCAGACCCCTTTATTCTAAAAAAACTGAGATGTTTCCTTCTGCCTGATTTTTTTTTGTGGGAATATTTATACTGGAACTTATCCAAAGTTGAGTCAAGTCAGGGTGAGTGTAGTAGCCTCCAGGGAATACAGTGCCTGTCCAAAATAGGTAATTACCTTGGCCAGAGTTTGGTATATGAATGAACACTTTGCTCCCAACAAAGCCTTTAACTTGCTCAGCCTCACTCTTGAATTGGGCTCATTGTGCCTCACTAAACTCTTGAAATTTTGTTGTTTCTTCATATTTTACTTTCTGTCTTTATATATAATTTAATGCATTGTCACAATGCCATTAAGTGCTATGACTAAGAAAGTAAAACGTAACTATGGATAGACAGTAAAGAACATTTCTAGATGTACATTGACTCAAACTGTTATTTCAGAAAGAGCATCTTAATGTCTTCTAGTTCAATCACTTTTTGAATACCTTTTATATGCAAATCAGTATGTTAGATCCAAAGGTGTATGAAGAGAAATAAGAAACGCTGCTACCTTTACTTAATACATTGCTGGACAAGGATCAAATCCATAATTAATCAGTAATCAAATCTTTGAGACAGTCACGCTCTGTCACCCAGGCTGGAGTGCAGTGGTGCCATCTCAGCTCACTGCAACCTCCACCTGCCAGGTTCAAGCACTTCTCCTGCCTCAACCTCACAAGTAGCTGGGATTACAGGGATTTGCCACAACACCCAGCTAATTTGTATATTTTAAGTAGAGATGGGGTTTCACCATTTTGGCCAGGCTGGTCTCAAGCTCCTGACTTCAATGATCCACCCACCTCAGCCTCCCAGAGTTCTGAGATTACAGGTGTTAGCCACCTTGGTTGGCCAGCATATTAAATATTAATAAAAATATAGTGAAAATATAGCAATTATTTTGTGAAGTTGTTTACAGTGTTAAAATAGAGGGAGGTATGCAAATTGGATGAAAGCTCACTTTGTTAACAGGTAAAGAGAAACCCTAAGTAGCTTGCTTTTGGTCATCCATAAATATTTCTGAGTCTCATAGATAAAACTTGGGATTTTATTATGAGGACATTATCACACTAAAGTAGAAGTCAACCTTAGACCTCTCAGCTGCATAACTTGGCAGTTCCAAATGCTGCACCCACATTCCTTGGCAGAAACAAGATTCCAAGAATTCTGAGTTCTTAACCTCTACGTTTTCTTGGTGGTATGTCATCAACCACACCTGTAGGTACCATCTTTGTTCCTTCAGCATTCCATTAAGCTTTGTACAAACAGTTAATCTACCCAACACATATTCTCAATTTTCAGAGTATTAGATGATGCAATAAATATTGAGAGACTTGCAGAGATAAAACAAGTGAAAGCATTCTAGCGATTCTTATCTTTCATTAATTCTGAGATGTCTTTTGCAATCTGTACATCTTCCAATTAGGTTTTATTTTGAAAGGCACTGCCCAAGAATAAAGACTCTCATCTCTCATTTCTAGGAAAGGCATGTGTCTCAGGGCATCTGCACCTTTTCTGGTTTGCTTTTTCCCTACTTTGGGTATGGGAAGGGTGGGAGCTTGATTTTTCTTGTTTTCATATATTCCCAGCAATGCATTTAAATATAATTTTATATTTTATTTAGCACTTAGGATCTTATTCTTCAAGGGCTTTTGGAAATATTTAGTTCACCATACTTTTTAAATTAGAAGGTTTTTTTCTAGAAACTCAAAGGAAATGGAATAAATGAATATCACTTTATCTCATTCTTTTCAGCTCTCTCTCATGCTCTAGCTATAAAACACTTTTTTTCCAGTAAATAAACCCGATATTGCAATCAGTTCACTGATAGAGGACACATAGAATTCTGTTAGATTGTCTTCTGTATTTCCTGCAGCACTCTCAGACCCCGTTTTACTCCCTACAGCAACTTCTAGTAGATACGATATTTTAGTGGTTCTTGTGAAAATAGATGTGACCTGGTCCTCTCCTGAAAAAGTAACAGAAAGTCAGGCTTTTTCGACTTTTCCTCCATGCAGTCTTATGTGATAAGCCTGGCCTTGCGAAAGAACTTTAAAGAGAGTCTCCTGGTGGAATGTGTGTTGGTGTACCCTTGTTAGGGCTACAAATAGAATCGGGATATTATCTAAACAGCCAGAAGGGTCAGTTAGATGCAGAAGTAATGATGATGAGATTGGTAATAATACAAATAAATATCGGTGCTTATTCTCTGCCAGGCATTGGTTTTTTTTTTTTGTTGTTGTTGTTTTTTGAGACGGAGTTTCGCTCTTGTTACCCAGGCTGGAGTGCAATGGCTCGATCTCGGCTCACCGCAACTTCCATTGCACTCCAGCCTGGGTGTTTTATATGTTTACTTTGTGAGTTGATAGTTTAGGTTTTTGTTTTAGAGACAAGTGGTAGGTAAGAATAGGTGTGTCTTTTTTTGCATTTAGGGCAAAAAAAAATTGGAAACTATACCAGATATGGCATTAACTAAATTAATTAAATTCATTAAGCTAAAACCCTTAGGGCCCTTTCCATCATTTGTATACAACTGGTGTCTATCACCTGGAAAACGAGCAAAGAAAATGAGTTACCATCTGCCTTTATACCTGCCTGTGTTCCTCTATAATTTTCCGCAAATATTTCTTCTTCTTTTAACTGTTCCCGCGGTGCCAGTTGTTACATTAAAACTGAGAAGACAGTATTGAAAGGGTAAACTAGGTCACTGGGCTACTGAGGTTTACAATCTGGTGGAGGTTATAGACAAGTAAATAAAAAATTTAAATACAGTCAGATAAAGTAAAAGAGATATCTCACTTTCTTCTATTTACAGACACCTAGTGTCTATTATTTTGAGAATTTTGCTATTTCACTATTTCGTAAATTGCTATTAGTGAATTTTGCTATTTCACTGTTTTGAGATTTTGCTATTAAATTAATGTTGAAACGTTAAACACCAAAAAAAGTCCACTGTATGGAAATGAGAAAACCTTAAAGAAATTGTGACTGTAAATCTATGAACTTCTGCAATGATGCTTCCCTAGCATAGTGAAATTTTACTTAATAAAATGCATTAGTGCAGACAAGCTGTAGTTTTAACATTTCCACATATATAATTTAAGAAGATGGCAACAAATTGGAATACTACTGAATGAAACTCAGTAATAAATATTTGTTGAATGGATGAATAAGGAAAAACAAAACTGACCAAAGAGCTCTTCCTCTTGCCTCTTAGTTGCGAAATGTTTGAATTATTCTTTGTGATATGCTTAATTTCATTCCTCATGTTAATGACTGTTTTGCTAGATCTCAATTATTTTTCAGGTTTGATCTTTCTTTGTATGAAAGTCAGTAGTTCTCTTCTTTGTTCTGTTTTAGGAACATCTGTTGCAAAGCTAGTATTGAGTTTATTTGAAGCTAAGAGCTGCCTAGTAGCCCATTGAAAGAAATAGCCTAGGTGAAAGCATCCCATAGATTCCTTCCTAAAAGGGCCAGTTTCTAAAAATTTACCTTTAATTACATTTAAATTATGTGATATGGGACATACAGGAATGGCAACAATTCTCACCATTTAGCATGATGGATCAGTGTTTTGTGCTTATGGTAATCCTGATGTATTTAGTCCAAATATTTAGATATTTAAAAGCTACATAAGAGAAGAAAATGTTATAATTTGAACTTGAAGCCAGCTGGCATATCTAGCTCTTGGCTTTCCAAGTGAAGTGCCCCTGCCTAGACTCTGCAAGTTTCTTTGACAAATTCCCAATTCATGTCTTTCTACAAATTATGTTAAAATAAATTTGAATGGTATAACAGTCTGAGTCTTTGAGTGGAGTTTGCTTTTCAGAACTAAGCAAACAACAAGCTGCTACTAAAATAATCATTAAAAGGAAAACCGCAAACTGCTACCACACAACTCTACAAATCTTGGAGCCTCTGATGCCCATCTCAGAAGTTTAGCTAATTTAGCGAGGGGCATTTATGAAATGCTAGCAAAGACTCCTCTGGTCGCATAAAATATGACAGAGATAATATACTCTTTAAAGTTTGAATTTGTAGAATTGCTCAACACTCAAATAGGACTTATGCTCATATAACTCAACTTTTGTGTAGAGTTACTGTGAGCCTGGCGCTGTTGTAAACTACACACTAGACAACAGTCGTTAGAAGTGAAGACGGTTGCTAACCTCAGGTTGCAAATGAGCAACTGAAATCGAATAACTCATTTAGAATCACATAGCAAATGGATAGGTAAAGTCTAAGGTCACTGAGCTAACAGTGGCAGGGTTGAAATTGAGACCCAGGCCTCTAATTCAAAATTCTGTGTGCCCTACTGCAGATCTTTTGGCAACTTTTGCCTGCAAAAGTACAAAAGTAACCAAGAAGACACTAAGGCAGAACTCAAGACACAGCAACACTGAGTACCTCTTTGGCAATATGCTGCTTCTCTCTTTTTATCTCATCTCCCAAAAATGAAGCCCTTTCTACCTCTTGCCTCTCTGCTCATTTCTGTTTGGTAACCACATTGCTTATGTCTACTATAGATGGATGTAGGCAATTCTTTCTAAAAGCTTATCAGAGTCTGAAAAACTGTCTACGTATCAGAAGACAAAAGGGGAATAAAAAACTATCTAGAAAAAAGGACTGCACAGAGACAAAAATATATTATTCACACACCAAAGTCAGGTTTTGTTTTACTGTACTATTTCAATAAACTGACTATAGAGAATCATTAATCGATGATATTCGAGATTTGGAAAGAACCATAAATGGAATCAAGTCAATCTCTTCACTATAAAGATGAAAGAAATACGGCCCAGGGAGGAGAAATGACTTGTCCAAGGTAACAAAGCCAACAAGTGGTAGAGCTGGAACTTTGCCATGGGAACCTTCAGGCTCGACTCATGTTCTCTCCTCTGACTTCTTGTTACAAAAGCCTCCTCCTCAGCACTCAGGATGACTGCTTGGCTTCTCTTCACTGGAATTCCATGCCGTGCTGAATGAGGCAGTGTACCTTGCCTTTAGGACTTTGAGTTGTAGAATTATGTAGACTTGGGTTCAAATCCTGACTCTGCCACCTGCTAATTTCGTGAATCAAGGCTTAGTGCTTACCCTCTTTAAGACTCCATTTCCTCATCTGTAACATGAGAATGACACTACATGCCTCCTGTGGGTGTTAAGAAGATTAAAGGAAATAGTAGTTAACGTTTATGGACTCCTTGATCTGTGTCATATTCTGTGCTAAATATTTTATATTGATTTTTTTCATGTAATCCTTAAAAAGTATGTAAAATGCTCAGATCACATAACAATAAATATGCTTTTTTGTGTGTAAAGAGACCCATACTCATATACGTATCCATTAGGAAAGACACACACATACGTTGGGAATTTCGTTTAAGCTTGATTACATTGGCTTAAATAAATGTTGTCCTGTGGTAGGCAGTCTAGGGTCCTTGTGGTTGCCTCATGAGGCTCCAGGGACTCACGCTCTTCCTGTCCTTCTGCCCTGCCAAAATCTTAGTAGAAGATTGACACTCTCAAGGTCACAGGATGGCTGCTCAGTCACACCATCTGTGCTTCAGGTGCTTAAATAGCAGGAAGGGAGATGGGAAGGAGCAGGAGGGCAAAACATGCTCTTCTGGAAGTACCGCCCAAAGACATGTACATGTTCCCGTTTCTATATTGGCAACATTTCCATCTATAGGAAAGCTGGGAAGGGTAATTTTTATTTGTGCACATTCTACCCCCAAGTATATGAAATGAGCAGGTAATTGGCAGTTTCTGACATGTGTTTTTCAAATTCAGATGAAGACTTATGATTCCCTCCAGTCTACTGAGGAGGTTACTGTATATACACACTGTATGTATATGTATATTTGTTTGATTATAAAGAAAGCATGGCCATTTATCCCATGTAGATGTGGGGTTTTAGCACATGTAGAGGTCAGGTATGTAAATATGACATTTACATTATCTCAGAGAATTGGTGGCTGGGATTTAGGGCAAGCCATCAGGGGAAAAAAAAAAGTCAAACAAACAAAATAGTTTGTTGTGTGTTGGAGTAACCGAAGCAGGATTCAGAAAGACTACAACAGCAGAACAGAGGCAAATCAGCTGGAAATGCGCTCAACGGAAATCAAAGGAATAGGTGTCTAAGCACATGCCTTGGTAGAGAGAAATTATCTAGGAAAGGGAGCCATATCTGTAAGTAGGAGTTCTGGAGGGTCTGAAAGGTACTCTAGCTCAGGAAGTTAGGAAGCTCTTTGAAGGATAGTGAGACTTAATCTTGAGGTCAACACAGGGAGAAACTGCAAAGAGGTGGCCTGGCCTCCTCACTGATAGAAGGGGTGTGTATGCTGGGGAGAGAGAATATCTCCAGTTCATTCTGGGGACAGGATGAGGCGAGACATAGAAGGAAAATATAATACCTAGTAATAAGTTTCTCCAAGTTGACTGGAGTAATGAATGTATATATTTACATTTCATGACATATAATAAAGTAAATTTTCTGCCCTTACTGCCTCTCTGGGCTTAGGCTTTTTTCAACACCCCCTACTCAGGCCACTGGGCAGGAAACAAGGAAAGCACCACAGAGCCAAATTTGAAGTCTTGGAAGAGAGTCTCCTGAGACATTGACGGAAGAACATAGAGAGTTACTTGTGGAAGAATCTTTCTGGGATTTCTTCATTCTGGGAAACTTTGAGCCCATTTTGTCATAGGTTATCATGACGTGATGAATGATGATCATATTAATTAATTCCTGCAGCTTAATCAAATCCTTTGTTCAAGAACAGCATGAAATCTTCTGAGTATATCAACTCCTTGTTAGCTGTGATTGAGACTAAGAGTGCCTGGCACATAATTATCACTCAGTAAAAATTTAATTAAATTTATTAATACATGAATGCAGAATTATCTAGAGAGCATTTTGTATGGCTCCAGTAAATGGCAATATGGTTACAATATGTTTACTTTATCAGCTATTAATAGTGCTAGAAACAACTAGCTTGAATAAAGTACAATTTCAGTTTCTAGTTTCTAGCATTGGTTGAAACCATTAATGGGCAGACTCCTTCCATGGGGTGAAAAAGTACCTTAAAGAACAACAGGAAAAATCACTTTAAAACATGTTGGTTTCTGTTAAAGTGCCCTGAAATCAAATTACTTTTTAAAAACCTACTACTCATGAGAATAAGAAAATTATTCTCCATGCTCTCCCTGAAGAAAACAAAGAACAGGTTAAATTATATTTAATATTTTATGGATATTCATAACAGATTGGCTAAAATGTCTTTCCTGACTTTATCTTCTTTATTCCCCTAAACACTTTTAAAGGATAAGCCTTAGAGATATGGATTTGATTAGCTCTATGTCTATCCTTCTTTACATACCTGAGTGTTCATTCATGAAATAAGAGCATGGCCCTACTATGTTCAAGGCACTGCATCAAATGAGATCTGATTCTTGCTCTTAAGGAGCTTTCAGTCCACAGGAAGGTAAAGATAAATAATTAGTTAAAACATAGTGCTATTACGTGAAAGATAAAGATAACTAATCAGTTAAAACGTGGTGCTGTTATGTGATGTAAATGCTGAAATACAATGATGGTACATGTTATAATGGCAATTTGCACAAGATCCTCTGGCAATATAGAGAGATGGTTCGGCATAATTTTTTTTAAGAGCTCAAACATGGATGGATATCTGAAGTCTGCTTTCTAATACTATGCATACCCCTCACTAGCTGTGTGATGTTGGGCAAATTACATTGTCTCTCAGGGTCTCAGTTTCCTCATCTGTAAAGTGAAGACGACAGTAGTATTCATCTCAAAAGGCGTTCTTCTTGTTATTATTATTATACTTTAAGTTCTGAGGTACATGAGCAGAACGTGCAGGTTTGTAAGATAGGTATACATGTGCCTTGGTGGTTTGCTACATTCGTCACCCTGTCATCTACATTAGGCATTTCCCCTAATGCTATCCCTCCCCTGTACACCCACACCCTGCTATCCCTCCCCTAGGCCCCATTCCTGACAGGCCCCAATATGTGATGTTTCCCTCCCTGTGTCCATGTGTTCTCATTGTTCACTTATGAGTAAGAACATGAAGGGATGAAGTGTTCGGTTTTCTGTTCTTGTGTCAGTTTGCTGAGAATGATGGTTTCCAGCTTCATCCATATCCCTGCAAAGGATATGAACTTATCCTTTTTTTATGGCTGCATAGTATTCCATGGTATATATGTGTCACATTATCTTTATCCAATCTATCATCGATGGGCATTTGGGTTGGTTCCAAGTCTTTGCTATTGTGAACAGTGCTGCAATAAACATACATGTGCATATGTCTTTATAATAGAATGGTTTACACTCCTTTGGGTATATACCTAGTCATGGGATTGAAGGGTCAAATGGTATTTCTATTTCTATATCCTTTAGGAATTGCCACACTGTCTTCTACAGTAGTTGAACTAATTTACACCCTCACCAACAGTGTAAAAGCATTTCTGTTTCTCCACATCCTCTCCAGCATCTGTTGTCTCCTGATTTTTTAATGATTGCCATTCTAACTGGTGTGAGATGGTATCTCAATGTGGTTTTGATTTGTATTTGTCTAATAACTAGTGATGATGAGCTTTTGTTTTTATGTTTCTCGGCTGCATAAATGTCTTTTTGACAAGTGAGAAGGGTCTGTTCATACATATCTTTTGCCCACTTTTTGATGAGGTTGTTTGTTTTTTTCTTGTATATTTGTTTAAGTTCTGTGCAGATTCTGGATATAAGCCCTTTGTCAGATGGGTAGATTTCAAATTTTTTTTCCCATTCTGTTGGTTGCTGGTTCACTCTAATGATAGTTTCTTTTGCTGTGCAGAAGCTCTTCAGTTTAATTAGATTCCATTTGCCAATTTTGGCTTTTGTTGCAATTGCTTTTGGTGTTTTATTCATGAAGTCCTTGCCCATGCCTATGTCCTGAATAGTATTGCCTAGCTTTTCTTCTAGGATTTTTTTGGTGTTAGGTCTTATGTTTAAATCTTCAATCCATCTGGAGTTAATTTTTGTATAAGGCATAAAGAAGGGATCCAGTTTCAGCTTTCTGCATATGGCTAGCCAGTTTTCCCATTGCCAATTATTAAATAGGGATTCTTTCCCCATTACTTGTTTTTGTTAGGTTTGTCAAAGATCAGATGGTTGTAGATGTGTGGTGTTACTTCTGAGGTGTCTGTTCTGTTCCATTTGCCTGTATCTCTGTTTTGGTACCAGTACCATGCTGTTTTGATTACTGTAGCCTTGTAGTATAATTTGAAGTCAGGTAGCGTGATGCCTCCAGCTTTGTTCTTTTTGCTTAGAATTTTCTTGGCTATGTTGGCTCTTTTTTGGTTCCATATGAAATTTAAGGCTGTTTTTTTTTTTTTTTTTCTCAGTTCTGTGAATAAAGTCAATGGTAGCTTGATGGGGATAGCATTGAATCTATAAATTACTTTGGGCAGTTTGGCCATTTCCACAATACTGATTCTTCCTAACCATGAGCATGGAATGTTTTTCCATCTATTTGTGTCCTCTCATTTTCTTGAGCAATGGTTTGTAGTTCTCCTTGAAGAGGTCCTTTATATCTTTTGTTAGTTGTATTCCTAGGTGTTTTATTCTCTTTGTAGCAATTGTGAATGGGAATTCACTCACGATCAGGCTGTCTGTTTGTCTTTATTGGTGTATAGGAATGCTTGTGATTTTTGCACATTGATTTTGTATCCTGAAACTTTGCTGAAGTTGCCTATCAGCTTAAGGAGATTTTGGGCTGAGGTGATGGGGTCTTCTAAATATACAATTATGTCATCTGCAAATAGAGATCATTTGAGTTCCTCTTTTCCTAATTGAATACCCATTATTTCTTTTTCTTGCCTGACTGCCCTGGCCAGAACTTCCAACCCTATATTGAATAGGAGTGGTGAGAGAGGGTATCCTTGTCTTGTGCCGGTTTTCAAAGGGAATGCTTTCAGTTTTTGCCCATTCAGTGTGATATTGGCTGTGAGTTTGTCATAAATTGTTCTTGCTATTTTGAGATACATTTCATCAATACCTAGTTTATTGAGAGTTTTTAGCATGAAGAGCTGTTGAATTTTGTCCAAGGCCTTCTCTGCATCTATTGAGATAATCATGGGTTGACAAGATGGCCCAATAGTAACAGCTCTGGTGCACAGCTCCCAGCAAGAGCGACACAGAAGGCAGGTAATTTGTGTATTTCCAACTGAGGTACCTGGTTCATCTCAATGAGACTGGTTAGGCAGTGGGTACAGCCCAAGGAGGGCGAGCCGAAGCAGGGTGGACTGTTGCCTTACCCAGGAAGCACAAGTGGCTGCGGAACTCCTTCTCCTAGCCAAGGGAAGCCATTAGGGACTCTTCCTGGCACTCTGGCACTCTGGCATTCTGACCCAGATACTGCGCTTTTCACACAGTCTTCAAACGCGTAGACCAGGAGATTCCCTCCAATGCCTACAACACCAGCACCCCCGGTTTTCAGCACAAAACTGGGCAGCTGTTTGGGAAGATACTATATGAGGTATCTGCAGCAGTTTTTTTTTTAATGCCCCAGTGGCTCCTGGAATGCCAGCAAGACAGAACCATTCACTCCCTTGAAAAACGGGGCTGAAGCCAGAGAGCCAAGTGATGTGGCTAGGCGGGTCCTACCACCACCGCAAAGACCAGCAAGGTAAAATCCACCAGCTTGAAATTCTTGCAGCCAGCACAGCAGTCTGAGCTCGATCTGGGACGTTGGAGCTTGGTGGGGCTAGGGGCGTCCACCATTGCCGAGGCTCCGGTGGGTGGTTTTAACCTCTCCTGTATAATCAAAATGTGTTTTGATTTAATGAGATATACTTATGAAATCACTTATAATAAAATAAAAACTCCTTGCAAGTATGCTATTTTCCAGTCTCTGCCGCTCTCATCAATCTCACCTTTTGCACCCTTTACTTGCTACACAGCAGCCACACTTTTTTCACATTCTGGAATATACCAGTTTTCCCTGCTTTGGGGCCTTAGAACGTGCTGACTCCTTTTCTGAAATGCTCTAATACCCTAACTCTCCCCGCTAATGATGACTCATCTCTGAGATTTCAGCCTAAGTATCTTTTTTACAGATCACAGCTCAACATCTTTCTCCTGATCTCAAAGTGTAAATCAGTTCTTTCACATTTCTGTTTTCTTTCCTAGCTGCCTATTGTTTTCTTACACAGTACTTGTCATAATTTTAATTATCTCTTCTTCTGTGTAAAGTATTTATCTTCCTCCCTAGACTCAAGCTCAAGGAGGGTGAGGATCACATCATTTTCATCACCGTAAACTCATTTTACCACAAAGCTTGGCACAGAGGATAGATTTTCAATATTTTATATTTAATAGGAAATGACTAGAAACATGGCTTTGCATATAAAGCATTAATGCTGTGTCTGGCTTATAGTAAGAGTTTTATAAATGCCAACGTTTTAATTTTAAACAGCAGGTATTAGACTTAGAGAGTAAGAGGGGTCAGAAAATTTTCCTGGAGGAAGCGACATTGGGATTGAAGTTTGATATCAAGTTCTTACATTCCTCATGTTTCTGGGCTTTACAGAACAGAGGTTTATAGGCTATATCGGTGTGTTTTATCATAAGATGTAAGAATTTTAAGAAAAAAAATGACTAATCTCTTTACTTTTGAAATTACTTAGCATACTTTCTTCTGATGTGTTCAAAGCATTGCTTCACATCATCTCTTGGTGGTAGGTCACAGGAAAGATGGTTATTTCTATGTCAGTGATAGAGAATTACAGAACAAAGAACAAAAGTGAAGTCAGGCTATGTGGTGGAACTTCTGGAGCAGATGAAGGAACAAAAGGCAAAGGGCATCAAAGCAAACTTTAAAGCCAACAGGTCAAGGAAAGTATTGCCGAATTCCCAGCAAGTTACATGTTTGGCAGCCGTAGTCTACATGCTGGAGCTGATATGCCCAAAGGGAGCGTTCCAGAAAAGGGAGTGGTCTCTCTTCCAGCAGTCTTGACTCCCCAAAGTGAAACTCAAGATAGCCTCTTTAGGAATCAGGATGGCTCTGTCATAATAGGCCCTAGCCATGAAATTGCCTCCAGCAGGTAAAAATAAGAGCTTATGAAGTCTGAGGAGTTACAAAGTACTCACAGTTCTCATTTAGCAAGATTTTCCAGGATATACTGAAGATCTCAGAATACCTATCTATGGGGTTTTATGGGGAACCACCATGCTACCACATACTCTTAATATTTCAATTTTGCCAACTTAAGCTCATTTAAGGAGCTTAAAATAACCAAAGATAAGCATTTAACATATGTTTCCTTAAAATGAGTGAAAGGAGGAAGGATAAGATCTTCTTTTCAGGCAAGTCATCAGACTACTGCAGGAAGAAAAAGGTTTTGATTTTTGTTCAAGAAACTTTTTGTTTGTTTGCCTTTTTCCATTTTTCCTTAGTGTCTGGCCCCTAAAGTAAAAACTCTCAGAAAGCATAAAAACAGAGACTATCTGTCAATCCTGATT
Organism: Callithrix jacchus; assembly: GCF_049354715.1. Taxonomy (NCBI): domain Eukaryota; kingdom Metazoa; phylum Chordata; class Mammalia; order Primates; family Cebidae; genus Callithrix; species Callithrix jacchus. The sequence continues at coordinate 32,696,618 of NC_133510.1, read as the reverse complement.
CCTCAGTTTCCTCTATCTCTATGTTGGTATACTTTTCCCAGCCTATCTGAATCACTGGAGTTAATGTCATTCTTAAAATGAATACAGTTGCTTTCTCCTGCTTAACATGCCAGTCTCAGATTAAGGCTATGATTTCTTTAAGTCAACATTTATTTAGTTTTTATTATGGGCCAAGCTCTAAACTTAGCTCTAAATATTGCAAAGACAATGAAATAAGATCACTGCCGATAAGGAATTATAATCTGATGGGTAGGTAGAAATATCAAGAAACTTGCGATGTAGTAATTATTCCTTGATAGACTTTCTATGGGAGACCAGGGAGGAGAATAAGACCATTAAATCATTCATTTATGGAGTGCTGACCATAGGCAAAGCCTTACCCTGTATCTGGGAAAGATAACACTGAAAAAAGAAAAGTTTTATTTTCTTCAGGAACTCAACATGCACTTATGAAAGGTGCGTGCGTGCATGCACACGCACATGCACACACACATTCATATCAAATAATATATCTACTTTAGGTTCCTAAAAACTGTGAAAAAGTACTTCATGTTCAAAAGGGATGTCTATTTCAATCGTTGTAGCAGACTAAAAATCCTAAAACCCTATTATACCTGAAAATGCTCAGTAAAATGTTTAATATTTATTTTTAAATGCATTGCTGAGCTGGAAACAAAGTAAAAAAATTGTAAGACGCTAAAAATAATGCAAAAGTAAAAATCTATAGAAGTAAGTCAGTGGTGAAAATTACCCATTTCCCTAAAGTCACCTGCCATTTGCCTATAACTTAGAGTTTTGATTTTAAATTGGGGCCAGGAAGCAAAAAGTAAGACTGTATCATCATGGATATCAGAGATAAAAAGCTTAGACCCACCAGATAACACTCTTGGTGAAATAGTAAACTAAAAGTATCCCTGTCTTGACCTTTACTTGCAGTGGAAGAAAAAATTCTTCTCCGTGCTGGCCACCTCAGATTTGAGGCCCAAGTTTATACTACTCTTGTGTTTGAGATACCTTAAGCTTAGAATTTATTTTAAAGTGACCCTTGGTTGGCAGTGTCCCAAGATGCCTGGCAGAAGCAAATGTAAATCTCTCTGGAGTAACATGTCTTTAACCTAGGACTAAAGAATTTCCACAGATAAAGTTTATTGAACATGTACTCATGATTACAAAATTGTGTATCACAAGGAAAGAAGAAATCATGAACACAAATCAGCAAAAAATGAAGCCAAAGAAACCCAAACAACCAAACAAATTAAAAAACAGAAATGGCAGACTCAGACCCACAAAGATATTATATATTGTAATCATTGAATTATTATACTTAATGTATTTAAAGAAAGAAGAAGAGTAATGTGAATATAGAAAGAGATTGAAAAAATGAATAGGCAGATTTTAAAAGATGAAATAAAAATTACAGAAATAAATATAACTGAAATTAAAACAAGAATAGGTTAAACAGATCAGACAAAGCTGAAGAGAAAATTAGTGAACAGGAGGATATCTGAAGAAATCTAGAATGTAATAAGAGAAACAGAGATAAAATACTATAAAAGAGAGAGAAAAATAGTATGAAAGAGAAATTAAGAAACATGAGAAATGCCAGTGAGACAATGTAACAAATGTTTAGTTGGGTTCTAGATGAAAAGCAGAGGTATTGCAGAGAGACATTATTTGAAGTGATAAGGTCTGAGAATTATCAAAAAATTATATAAGAACATAAATCCCTTGGAATCCATGGAAGCAGAAAATCCAGAAGTTCCAAACAAGTTAAATGAAATGAAATACACATCAAGACACTTTGTAGTAAAATTTCTTAATGCCTAAGAACCCTTTTCCCCAACCGCAAATAGCTAGGGAGAATAAACAGACTATTATCTATAGAAAAACAACAGTCAAATTGCCATCTAATGTCTCAGAAACAGCAGTATAAACTAAAAGAACAAAGAAAGCTGTCTTCAGACTATAGAGAAAATACTTGTCAACTTAGTAGTGTGCCCAGGAAAATTATCTTTAAAGCTGAAAATAACATTGAAGTTTTTTTCAGACATAAAATACTGATGGATTTTGATCAATAATATACCCTAACTATGCAAGAAAGATAGATGAGAAAGAACAGCTTGTATAAGCAATAACAAGAATGTCTCATTTTTTTTGTCATAATAATGATGGAACTAAAATATGTGGTAAATATATCTTATTCACTTTAGACTTTTTAAAATTAAATGTGCCAGATAAATTTCTATGTTAATGATAAAAATAATAAAGAAAAAGTTTATAATTCTAAATGAATCGTGGGCAGAATCAAGAATGAGAAAAAAATGGCACAAAAATATGCATGAAAGAAGATAAAAAGAAACAAACGGAGAAAATTTAGGCAACATGAAAGTATAAATCTAAATATATTAGTAAGTACAACAAATACATAGGGGCTACATTTTTTAGTTAAAAAACCAAATTGCCAGGCTGGTTAAGGAACTAAATTTAGCTATATATTGAATTCAAATGGCACACTAAAACAAAAGAACTCAGGTTGAAAGTGAGAGGATAGGACTGTAAGCATAAAAAAAAATCCTCAAACTCTAATAATCAGGGTGATGCAAATAATGATACCACTAACATCTTTCGGATGACAAAAATGTAAAGGTTCATGTTTGGCAAGAATGCCAGTATAAAATTTATATACTGCTGATGGGAATGTCAGTTGGTACCGTATATTATATGAGTAGTCACAGCAGCACTAAGTGTAATAGCCCAAACTAGAAACAATCCGGATATCTATCATCAAAACAGTAGGTAAATTTGCCATATTCATACAATGGAATAGTATGCGATACTAACCAAGATAAGGAATGAAAATAAAAGAATAAGTGTGCAGGGAAGGTTGAGCCCCGAGTTAGACATGTTGACTTCAAGTTACCTGTGAGGTAGAAGAGCCCGGGGATGTACTGCTGATGCTGGAAATGTGGGCTAGACTCAGAAGCAAAATCAGGGCTTGGGCATAATTTGCTTTGTTGATAATGAACCGGCAGCAGTTTCTGAGAGAAATTCCTTCAAAGTAGCATGACCTAATCCCATATGGCAAAGGTAAGACTAGACAAGGATAAAAAAAAGTGCAAATACCTAGTGTCTGAGAATCTTTTAAGAAGTTGGGGCCAGGCTCAGCGGCCCACACCTATAATTCCAGCACTTTGGGAGGCTGAGTGGAAGAATAATGTGAGCCCAGGGGTTCAAGGTTGCAGTGAGCCATGATTGCACCACTGTACTCCAGCCTGGGTGACAGAGTGAGACCCTGTCTCAAGAAGGAAAAAAAAAAATTGACACTGAAGAGAAACTTAAGGAGAAAATAGTAGACTGGAGGAAAATGGAGTCAAACTGGTCAAAATTGCTGATATCTATTGAGTGCTTATTACAGCCTTAGATTGTTTAAATTAATCTTCACCATTCCCTGAAATAGATACTTGTGTTACAAGCATTTCATAGATACAAAAACAGGCACAGAAAGATGAAGATCACACAGCAAAGTGGCAAAGTCAGGAATTATATATAAGCAGTCTGACTGAAATATACTTTCTAAACATTACATTAAAACAGCAGGCCAGGTGCAGTGGCTCATGCCTGTAATCTCAGCATTTTGGAAGGCTGAGGTGGTGACTTGAAGTCAGGAGTTTGAGATCAGTCTGGCCAATATGGTGAAACCCCATCTATACTAAATACAAAAATTAGCTGGGCATGGTGGCATATATCTGTAATCCTAGGTACTGTGAAGCTAAGGCAGGAGAGTCACTTGAACCTTGTGTGATGGAGATTGTGGTGAGACGAGATAGTGTCACTATATTCCAGCCTGCATGGCAGAGTGAGACCCTGTTTCAAAAAAATAAATAGCAGAGTTCTTGGCTGTAGGTGAGATTTTAGAATGCTTGTAGCATAAAGGGAGTGGAATTGGGAGAGGAGTTAAGCAGAAAAAGGGCAAGTTATTGTAGAAAATAGGTGGTGCTGGGAGTTGCCAGAAGGCAATATTTTCCTTTGGAATTAGGGGGAAAAATGTGAAGGAGGTGATTTAAGATGTGGGTGGCAGGAAGTAGTGGGGTTCATTTTGGGTGATTTGGTCCTGCAGTTTGATCACATTGAGATCATCTCTTGAAATAAAGGTAGATCAGAGTGGCTTAGAGGCATTGAGAAATAGCTATGGTCTGGAAAAGCTGGGAGCACAGAAATTAAAATAACAGCAGTGCCATGAAGTAGCACACTACTCGGGGTTAGAGTCTAATGTCAGAACATAAAGTAAAAGTCACATGCAATCAAAATTAGTTTAAAAATTCCCCTAAGTGGGGTCCAAAGTGGCTTCCGCCAGAGGTCATGGCGTTCACGAAGGCAAGGTCATCAGTTCAAGGCTAACCTGAGCAACCTCATAAGCTCAAACTGATTGGCAAAAAAAAAAAAAAAATGCCCCTAAGTATCCCATAAAGTACAGTATATATGGATTTTGTGTGTGTGTATGTACTGTGCTGTCTTTCTACTAGTCTGACGGAGCCAGCTTTCCTCTAGCAATGAAACAGCGCTGTTTCTTTGGTTGAGCTCCAGCTGAATGAGTTCGCTTGCTTTGGCACTCTATGTATATTAAAAAACAAAAAGCCATACATGATAAGACTCTACTTTGCAAGCATGGCCTGTGTGAACAGACTGGGATGTGAATCCTGGCCTAGGACTATTAGCTGTGTGACGATGTGCAGTTTTACCAAATCTTTGAGAGTTTCAATTCCTGGCATAGATTAGATGCTTAATTGCTAGTGGAAAATAAGAAAACATAAAACCAAACAGTAGAACCAGCTACTACTACCATATACAACCAGCTGATATGGACAAGTTAAAGGAGGATGAACCAAAGACCTGGCCAAGATTGGGATGTCTGAAGCAGTCATGCATTATTTGGCAGGGATCTTACAATATGGAACCTAAAATAAGAAAGCACAGGTTTAGGTCTACCCAGATTTGAGGATTGGTGTTCATGCTGCATAGGGTGTAGCATAAGGTCGAGACTATGGCATATAGGGACTGGGAGGAGAAAGCATTATAAACAGTTGCCTAAGGTGATTACGCTGGGTGTTCACAGAGTGGTGTAGAGAGGAAACAAGCTGAGAGAAGAGAAAGGATCAAGAAACTAAATGTCACACTGACTTTGAAGAGCAAGGGCAGTGGGATGAGGAAACAAAGAAAGTGAAATATTAGATGATAGTCTAGGGGAACAAAGACTTTTCCTCTATCCTCCTAGGCTTTATGGCTGGAGCATACAAAGTAAGTTGACAGAAACCACATGAACAGAAGAAATAAAACATAAACATTTTATTTGATAATGTTTTTATGTGGCGTGGAGGGCTTCCTAAAAAGAAGTGAAAACCCCAAAGTAGTACTTAGACTTGGGGGCTTATATACCATTTTAACAGAGAATGATAAATTGTGGAGACATGATAAGATGAAGGAAAAAGGGGGTTGGTTTAGGGGCAGTAAATAGGGAAAGTGACTAAGAAATATATAAAGGGCAACTAATGGAAGATAAGGGTTGTTTTAATAAGATTATTTAGTTAGGTGCAATGGTTCATACCTGCAATCCCAGCACTTCAGAAGGCCAAGGTGAGAGGATAGCTTGAGCCCAAGGATTCATGACCAGCCTGGGCAACATAGCAAGACCCTGTCTCTATTTAAAATTAAAAAAATGTTAGTTGGGTATGGTGGTGCATGCCTGTAGTCCAAGCTACTTGGGAGGCTGAGGCAGGAGGATGGCTTGAGGCCAGGAGACCAAGGCTGAAGTAAGTGGTGAATTTGCCACTATACTCCAGCCTGGGTGACAGGGTGAGACCCTGTCTCCAAAAAAAAAATTAAGTTCGTTTATACAGATTCCTCTTTGCATCAGTTTCCCATTTCTGGTGATATGAATGTTCTTCTCTTCCTGGAACAAAGAAGGCACATTCCGGGTGGGAAATTTATACCCCAGTGGTAGGTACAAAGGAGGAGAGCAGAGACCCCTTCTGCATCTGCTGTTTCTCATGTTGCCTTTAGCTCAAAATAATCCATGAGCCAAAGTGGCATATTTGGGCATAATATGTTATGATCCTCTTCATTGGAATTCAGAGACAGCATCTGGAAATTGTCCGTGCTGATATGGAGCTCTTCCTCCCATTTCAAGATGCCTTCTATGAACTCAGGAATAGTCGGAGATAACAGAACACTTCTTTCCTAAACTTAGATTTCAATAGTGTGCCACAGCACACCTTTTTGAATATTATTAGAGCCCAGTTATTTTTAAGGATGACAACAGTGTATGCTGCTAAGATCATAGGTTCTGGAACCAGGAGCATGGAATCTGGAACAATGTTAACTAAGTTTAAATGCTAGCTCTTCATTGACCAACTGTGTGATCATGGGCAGTTGGATTAACTTGCCTGTTTCTCAGGTTTTTTTTTTCACATATAAAAATTCAAAAAGAGAGTAAAAGTGGTTGTGGAGAGGCTTAAAGAAATACGGTTAGAACTGTGATGAGCCCTTAGGAAGTGAACAATGAGCTGTCATTGTTATGAAAATGATAAAAAAAAAAAAAAAGCTCATTTACTGATAGGTGCTCACCTTTCCCTGGGCTGGTTCTAGTTTCATTGTCCAGTTTGCTTTTAATCAATGGCATGTATTTTTGAGTTTGCTGGCTAAGATGAAAAGGGCCATCTGTGGCCACAGTTGCCCTCTGTTAAGAAACAGCCCTGGGTGGGATGGGTAGCTCAGGAGTGCTGTGATCAAAGCAACTGAGAAATGCTACTATCCACAGACACCTTTCCTTAGTCACCACAGAGTAGAGCTTCTCCCCCACTTTTTTAACCTAGAGATATTTTCATTCCTTAATGGGGAATCTATCTGTCCCCAGCTCCTGAGTTACTCTTATAGAGAGACCTGTCCAATCACATCCATTGTTTGTTTGGTTTTTCTTTTTTGGGGATAATTTTAACATTTTAAAATGTGTAGTTTGCAAGGTAATGACTGTTTCTGTAACATCCATCACTCTGACAGAGCTAATAGCACCCAAATAGAAGAAGGAATGAATAACTTAACAGAAAAAATTAGATTCCTAGTACAAGCTTCTTCAGAGATTTTCTGAATTAAAGTTGAGGCAATCTGTTTGGTGTAAAGGAAATTAACCCTTTCTTTTGTGTTCGAAGCTCCTTGGAGGATTGTTCACATTACATGAATAAAGCTGATACAATTAGCTATTATCTGTGTATCTAAAAGGATCTATACAAGATGCTCTTATTATATAAAAAGCCATTTGAATGGTTATTTTAACAACTTGTCTAGCCTACATGTCTAACCTAGGCCCCTGTGTAGTCTTTAAAAATGTCTTTACAGTTTAGATTCCTGAAGCTATTGGGCTCGGAAGCCATATCACCTATGATTCTTATTGATTGGAAAACCAAACTGTCTTGATTTCTTTCACAAGGTTCAGAAACTGACTCTGATGAGATCTCAGCATTGTATGCTCTTAATGTTAGCATGAGGCAGAAGTCAATTTTGTCATGAGTTTTTCTTATATACTGACAGTGTTTACAAGGGCTTCCTAATGAAAAATAGGACAGGAGAAGCCATTAAAAGATATTGGTATTGTCAAGCTCCATAGCAGTTAAGGAAAATGTGGAGGCCTCAATGAAATGCGAGTTTATATAAAGAGGAAAGATGGTTTATATTTTAATAAACTATTATAATTTTTGACTTTAGGATTTCTTCTTGAACTAGAAATCTGGAGTGCAGTGGCCAGGTAGTGGTAGTAAAATGTTTAAAGAAGAAAGGATGTTTTCAGTTTCAGTATCTCTTTTAAATCATGCCTCAAAATAAGGAATGGTTGTTTGAGTCTGCAGCTGGGAGGTCAAAAGGCCAAGGGAGAAGAGGTTCTTTTTTATTGTAAACATATGAATTAATCATGACTCAAAAATAGAGTCAAGAGACTATCTGCAGCTGGAATGGGAAATAAAACAAGAAAAAAATATTTATTTGTATAAACACACACATATGTATCTATGTACACACATGGTACACATATGCACTCATACCCATCATCTAGCTCCTGAAAATCTTTGACCACAAGAAGGTGTATAAGTCATGCCAGTTCAACACCCGAGAAGAAAAACCACATTCATATTTTCACCTAGGGCTTGATTTATTTATATAATTTATTTATTTATGAAATTTGGGTTTAAGCAGAAGTCTTCATAACAGATTTTAATACAAAAGGCTTTTCTCGGCCCTATTTGAATGCAAAATCTGATATATTTTAGAAAGCAAATACTAAATTAAATGCCATGTCAGTTTTCATGAGACAGCTTTTAGAACTATAAAGAGGGCAAACAGCCACAGAGGGACATCAAACCAGTAGGAGGTTAACTCTGTGGTAAACTGGGTTTTTCCTCATTGCTTTGAAGTTTTTTCTTTTTAAAATTGTATATATCTTTCATCTGTCTGCCTGTCTGTCTATCCATCTATCTACCTGATCGTCTATGTGTACCATAGTATAACATACAAAGACAGGAGAATTTCATTTCTACATACTTTACTCTTTTTATTTTTTTCTTCCAAATTAGACTTTCAGAATTTACAACCCAGAATACTTATTCTAGTCAATGTGGTCTTGGGTTAGTTCTCCCTCACAATTACTAGCTACCCCAGAGGGCTGGGGTCAGAAGCTTGATTAAATAAATTACAGCTTCAGGTTCCCTCCAATAAACCATGTCAAGCTTTAGGCAACCCAAAACAATGCTCCCTGTTTTAACCCAGAATGGGCAGTTGAGTTCAGTAAATGGCCTAATCACTGCAGCATAAATATTTATGGGAGAATTTTTCCAATTAAGGTTGAGGCTTGTTTAGATGCTATCAGTTTAGAAAGGACTTTCCAAGAAGAAAATTACTGTTAAAAGACATCAGGAAATGGTTAAACTCCAGAAGGCTAAAAGGTCAGTGAGTCTGCAATGTGCAAAGCCTGCATTCATAGTAATGCTGTCTATATGCATTAAATCCTCCCCCTACCCTTTTAAAAGGGAAATTTAAAAATAGCCCTTTGTACCTAGGGAAAATGTCTTGGTTCTTTCATATAAAAAGTATTTATGTTGAGAAATAAAAATGTGGGGCAATGGCTCAACCATACAGTGTTATCCCAACTCTCACAGCAGGCTGCACGTAGGTCTTATTTGCTGGGTCCAGAGTATGGAGGGTAGTGACGACAATGGCACTGAATGATTTCCATGGTAGTGCTGTCAGCATGGACTTCAAGGATTCCTGTTGCATGTACCCTAGAAAGAGATGTAAATATGCAATTTGTAAGTCATATTACCAAGAAAGGGCTGTAGAAAATCTGAAATGTGGAGTACAGGCAGAAAAAAATCCCAGAGGAGGAAAGTATGTGATCTCAATGGAAATTCATTAATCTACCAAACAGTGTACATGCATATCTGCCATATGGTATTTTACTCTAATGGAAAATAAAAAAAAAAAGAGAAAGTGGGAAAAAACAACCCCTGTAGAATGTGAACACAAAGTACCTTGGCCTGAAAATAAACGTACTAAGTTTACAGTAGAAGAAACACAGGAGAGTATCCTACATTGTGGATTATGGTTATTTAGCAACAACTTCAGAAGAAAGTTATGATGTAAAATATAGCATAAACCACACAAGATGGGGAAGGTTGGTCTTCTATATCAGGATAGCTCAGGATTGTTTAAGCCGGAAGTACTGACAACCCTTTCCAAGACACAGCTGTGACAAACCAAAAGGCGGTGAGGCACCTGAAAAAATACGCTGCTTCAAAAAGAGACATCTGCCATTTCATATAATTAAACTGGAAGGCAACTGACTCTGAGCCCCTACTCAACTCCCACGTCCACCCCTGTTCTCAACATGGAAATCTTAAGAATCTAGAAAAAAAAGAGTGCCTGTGATCTCAACACTCTGACAGTGATAGTTGGCATTGCCCTAACTGGTCTCTTGTCTGGGGGTTTGAGCAAACCAGTTCTTGGAACATCACAGGGAATGAAGCTTGAGGATTCTCTGAGCTTCCCTTCACCCAGGAGGAGTGCATACCTGTAAATGCACAGTGTGATTTTGAGTGAGAGCCACTCTGTGGCCACAGCAACACTGTCGCCACAGCAACACTGTCAGGGCTGGCTCAGGTTCTGCACAGGAAGCCTCTGGGGCATGGGAGAATGTGGGCTGGGTTATCTTATCAATACTTGCCCCCCACTGGGGTTGAGTTTGGTGACAATAAATTGAACATTTAAAATTTTTGAATACCTGTTATTCCTACCCCTCTTTATGGCCTTAAAATAACACGTTCTTAGATTTCTCCTCGTATTTTCTATCTTCATAATATTAGCTGTTTCAGAATTGACTTTCTCTAGAGAAGGAAGCTGAAGCACCCATCTGTGAGTGGAAGAACTCCTCTTCATTTCAGCTTGATAAACTGTAAGCCTCCATGGCTGGGAAAAGAGCCAGTTATACAAATCTAAGCAGACTCGTATTCTACTCACACTCTTACCCTATTATGTAAAAAGTTCGAGAACTTGAGTTTCTACTTAAAAGAGGTTATGTTTTATAATACAAAAGATAGAAATCACCTCTGATCCTGATCATTACCCTTTTCTCTGAAACTTTAACCTAGGTTTAGAGGCAGCTACACTTTTTATGCTGTGTTTGGTTCATGAACTACAGCAGAGAAAGAATGGCATTTCAAAGGTTCTGCTTCTAGAGTACATCACTAGTACATGTGGAGATTGGAGATTTGGACAAATTTGATCTGTTTTTCGGATTTCCCATCTAAGGATGTTCTGGAGCTCAACAAAATGATATTGATAACTGCTTAAGGAAAACGCTATATAAATATGATAAGTTGAAGATTCATTACTAATTAAGAAAAAGAAGTTAATCTTCCTTCTACATCATCCTAGGTCTGTTTAAAGAAACCACCACAGACAATTTTAAGAGCTTTGACAGGAATGCTAGATGATTATGATTATCACATTGAGGCTTTGGTAGGGGACGATTTCCTTCCTTGTCTCTAGCTAATGCATATGGCAGTCTTGACCATCTGTAATACACGGTAATGCTTCCTTTTCCTGACATAAAGTCTTCAGCATGAGTACTAATTTAGGAACTTTTCAAAGTGGGTATTTTTATGATAAAGACTTTAATCTGTCATTTAAAAATAAGCCCACAGATTATAAGAGCAGACAGAATGTTCTTTAGGTTTAGTGAATAGAATGTAGTGGCACTTCTCCATCAGACAGCTTTCCAAGTGGTTCTTTTCACATGCTTAAGAGAAGGAATGACAAAAAAGACATGCTGGATTCAACCGATTTGTCATCTGAACCCAAATGTTGAAGAGAAGTTATTCTTGCCGATAATGCTGTGATTTGAAGTGGACTGTTAGTCATGTGTTTCACTGTTTGTGCAGTGGTTGTGAATAGCCCAAACTAAATAACTAAATCTCCAAATCATAAACAAAATAACAAAACCAGGACATATATGAGATGTCATAGGAAGCCTATCAGTTGTATGTCAATAAGTGAACCTGTCTGAGACTCATACTGAGCCAAAGCAGTGCTTCCAGTCTATGGTAAACTAGAATGGCAAAATGGTTTTGAATGAATTATTTACTCCCAGCATCCAAATTAATTTTATTCTAAGGCTTTGGGCATCATTTAGTACAGTTATGAAAATAAGCAGTGTTTTGCACACCCAGGAAAATCAGGACTAGGCTAGAGAACTTAGGTTGAGAACTGACAGTAATTCAATATAATCCTTCCTTCTTTTGCTTTGTTCTTTTGTTTTTTTTTCTCATGAACTCTACCATTTATGAGGAAAGTCTGAATTTGTTTGCTCTTAGAGTAAGTTTGTGCTATGTTCATCAAGTGATATAAAAGAAAAAATAGTTTGCATATAGCTATTTGAATTGAATGCAAATTTTGAGAGTAATCTTGAATTGCTCACGGTTTTATGAATGGGTTTAACATCTTACACCACTTAACATATTGTTTTCAGTCATTTTTTTTATCCCATGAATGGATTTATATTCTTTTACTCATATTACATCATTTTATATAGAATTCAGTTATAGCCACCAATAAAAATACAGACAACACGAAAGGGCATTGTAGTGGAAAAACTCAATCCTAATTTTAATAAAATGTGACATTACTAGGATACTACTAAGATAAGTCCAAAATTTACCTGCTTTTGTTTATAGCATACTTTAAAAAATAAACCTACAATGCACAATACTAATATTATAGTTGTGCAGTACTTGCAAATTTTTTGAAATTGTTTTATATCTACGACTTAAAAACATCTTCCAGAACCAGCCTGTATGAAAAAGATCAAATGATGTTATTAATGTTTTGGAGGTAATGAACACTTGGTTCTGTCTATCAGGATTTCTGATGACTAATGGCAAAAACTGATTTTTAGAAGTCCACAAGATGGTGCGGTGAGAACAACCCAGAATTGAAGCTCTCGGTGAATGCTCAGAGAGGGTGAGTCAGGGCCGCATTTCCAGACGGATCTTTGTTGCCCACAGAATGGGGAAATTCCCAGGTATAAAAGAGACGTGGGACACCAGGCAGAGGTTTTGGCTGGTGCAGCCGGCAGCTGGTGCTATAGCGCAGCGGTGCTACACAGCGCTCCGCACAAAGCGCACTGGTCTGGGTGCCCTGTTGAACTGGCAATCTGAGACTTGAGAGGGCTGAACTTGAGACTGAACGGGACTTGGACAGTGAGCCAGGCCAGGAGATTCCAGGGAAACAGCGTTTGGGGTAGCACAGTGGGACAAACAAAACGGCGATTCCAAACGCTCCAGGTAGAGAGGTTCCCTGAGGGCACAGCTGAACCCAGGATGGTGCAGCTCCATGGGGGAGGGGCGTCCACCATTACCGAGGCAATCTGCCCCTACGGAGGTACACGCCCATTGCTGATGCAGCCTGCCATTGCCAAGGCAACCCGCTACAACAGAGTGACTCTGCCACAGGGCATAGCCCATGGCAGCAGGGTGGAGACCGCAGCAGCAGGGCAGAGCCTGCAGCAACAGGGCGAACCTCACACCAACAGGGAGGAACCTCGGCAGGCAAATAGTGACTAGACTACCTCCTAGCTGGGCAGGAGAGTGAAACAGACACTCACAAAGAAAGCCCCAACCCCCACAAGACAGAGCATCTGAGAAAAAAAGGGTTTTTTTTTAAGAGTTCTGCTGCAGCAGAATTAAACATAGCAACCTAACAGCCCTGAATGAACAACAGAGCGCACAGATCAGCACTTGAGCTCCTATAAAGTACAGACTGTCTCCTCAAGCAGCTCCCTGACCCCTCTATATCCAAAAGACTGACATTTGGCAGGCATCATTCTGGGACAAAGATAGCAGAAAAAGAAACTGGTAGCATCCCTCACTGTTCCACAGCTGCTAGAGGTGCACCACAGACAAGCAGGGCCTGGAGTGGACCTCAGCAGTCATACAGTGGAGAGGCTAGACTGGTAGAAGGAAAACCAAGTAACAGAAATACTTCATCATCAACAATCTGGGCGTCCACTCAGAGACCTAATCGAAAAGTCAGCAACTACACAGACAACAGGTGGATAAATCCACAAAGATGGGAAGAAACCAGCGCAAAAAGGAGGAAAACACCAGAAACCAGAACACCTCACCTCCTAGAAAGGACAAAAACTCCTCACCAGCAAGGGAACAAAGCTGGATGGAGAATGACGAAATGACGGAATTAGACTTCAGAAGGTGGATAATGAGAAACTTTTGTGAGCTAAAAAAACATGTTTTAAATCAATGCAAAGAAACAAAGAACCTTGAAAAAAGAGTTGAAAAAGGATTCGAGGAAATGATAACAAGAATGGATAACTTAGAGAGGAATATGAATGAATTAAAGGAGCTGAAAAACACAATACGAGAACCTCGCGAAGAATGCACAAGTTTCAACAGCTGAACTGACCAAGCAGAAGAAAGAATATCAGAAGTCGAAGATCAACTCAATGAAATAAAATGAGAAACCAAGATCAGAGAAAAAAGCACAAAAAGGAATGAACAAAGTCTCCAAGAATTGTGGGACTATGTGAAGAGACCTAACCTACGTTTGATAGGTGTACCAGAATGTGACGAAGAGAATGAATCCAAGCTGGAAAATACTCTTCAGGACATTATCCAGGAAAATTTCCCCCACCTAGCAAGACAGGCCAACAATCAAATGCAGGAAATACAGAGAACACCACAAAGATATTCCGCAAGAAGAGCAACCCCAAGGCACATAATCGTCAGATTCAACAAGGTTGAAATAAAGGACACAATACTAAGGGCAGATAGAGAGAAAGGTCGGGTCACCAACAAAGGGAAGCCCATCAGACTCACAGCAGATCTCTTGGCAGAAACTCTACAAGCCAGGAGAGAGTGGGGGCCAATATTCAGCATCCTTAAAGAAAAGAAGTTTCAACCCATAATTTCATATCCAGCCAAACTGAGCTTCATAAGTAAAGGAAAAATAAAATCCTTTGCAAAAAAGCAAGTACTCAGAGATTTTGTCACCACCAGGCCTGCTTTACAAGAGCTCCTGAAAGAGGCACTACATATAGAAAGGAACAACCAGTACCAGCCATTCCACAATCACACTGAATGCTAAAGAGCATCAATATAATGAAGAATCTACAACAAATAATGGGCAAAACAGCCAGCTAGCATAAAAATGGCAGTATCAAATTCACACATAACAATATTAACCCTAAATGTAAACGGACTAAATGCACCAATCAAAAGACACAGACTGGCAAATTAGATAAAAATCCAAAACCCATCAGTGTGCTGTATCCAGGAAACCCATCTCACATGCAAGGATACACAAAGGCTCAAAATAAAGGGATGGAGGAAGATTTACCAAGCAAATGGAGAGCAAAAAAAAGCAGGAGTTGCAATTCTCATCTCTGATAAAATAGACTTTAAAGCAACAAAGATCAAAAGAGACAAAGAAGGTCATTACATAATGGTAAAAGGATTGATGCAACAAGAAGAGCTAATGATCCTAAACATATATGGACCCAATACAGAAGCAACCAGATACATAAGGCAAGTTCTTAATGACTTACAAAGAGACTTAGACTCCCACACAATAATAGTGGGAGACTTTAACACTCCACTGTCAATATTAGACAGATCAACCAGACAGAAAATCAACAAGGATATCCAGGGCTTGAACTCAAACCTGGAGCAAGCAAACCTGATAGACATTTACAGAACTCTCCACCCCAAATCCACACAATATACATTCTTCTCAGCACCACATCACACCTACTCAAAAATTGACCACATAATTGGAAGTAAAGCACTCCTCAGCAAATGCAAAACAACAGAAATCATAACAGTCTCTCAGACCATAGTGCAATCAAGTTAGAACTCAGAATTCAGAAACCGACCCAGAACCGCACAGCTTCATGGAAACTGAACAACTGGCTCTTGAATGTTGACTGGATAAACAATGAAATGAAGTCAGAAATAAAGAAGTTCTTCAAAACCAATGAGAACGAAGACACAACATGCCAGAACATCTGGGACACATTTAAAGCAGTCTCTAGAGGAAAATATATAGCAATAAGTGCCCATATGAGGAGATCCAAAATTGACACCCTATCATCAAAATTGAAAGAGCTAGAGGAGCAAGATTAAAAAAACTCAAAACCCAGCAGAAGACAAGAAATAACTAGATCAGAGCTGAACTGGAGGAGATAGAGACATGAAAAACCCTTCAAAAATCAATAAATCCAAGAGCTTGTTTTTAGAAAAGATCAACAAAATAGACAAACCACTAGCCAGTTTGATAAAAAAGAAAAGAGAGAACAACCCAAATAGATGCAATACAAAATGATAAAGGGGAAATCACCACAGATTCCACAGAAATTCAAACCATCATCAGAGAATATTACAAACAACTCTATGCACATAAACTAGTAAACCTGGAAGAAATGGATAAATTCCTGGATTCCTGTGTCCTCCCAAGCCTAAACCAGGAGGAAGCTGAAACTATGAATAGACCAATAACAAGGTCAGAAGTCGAGGCAGGAATTAAGAGCCTACCACACAAAAAAGCCCAGGTCCAGATGGGTTCAGAGCTGAATTCTACTAGATACACAAAGAGGAGCTGGCACCATTCCTTCTGAAACTATTCCAAATAATCCCAAAAGAGGGAATCCTTCCCAAATCATTTTATGAGACCAATATCATCCTGATACCAAAACCCGGCAGAGACCCAACAAGAAAAGAAAACTTCAGGCCAATATCCATGATGAACATAGATGCAAAAATCTTCAATAAAATATTGGCAAGCCGATTGCAACAGCAAATCAAAAAATATATCCATCATGATCAAGTAGGATTTATCCCGGGGATGCAAGGCTGGTTCAACATACGCAAGTCTATACATAATTCACCACATAAACAGAACCAAAAACAAAAACCACATGATTATCTCAATTGATGCAGAGAAGGCATTTGACAAAATTCAACAGCGCTTTATGCTAAAAACCCTCAATAAACTCGGTATTGATGGAACTCATCTCAAAGTAATAAAAGCTATTTATGACAAACCAACAGCCAATATTTTACTGAATGGGCAAAAACTGGAAGCATTCCCTTTGAAATCTGGCACTAGACAGGGATGCCCTCTTTCACCACTCCTATTCAATATAGTACTGGAAGTTCTAGCCAGAGCAATCAGACAAGAAAAAGAAATAAAGCGTATTCATATAGGAAAGGTGGAAGCCAAATTGTCTCTATTTGCAGACGACATGATAGTATACCTAGGAGACCCCATCACCTCAGCCTAAAAACTCCTGAAACTGATAAGCAACTTCAGCAAAGTCTCAGGATATAAAATCAATGTGCAAAAATCACAAGCATTCGTCTACACCAATAACAGACTTAAAGAAAGCCAAATCAAGAACGAACTGCCATTCCCAATTGCTACAAAAAGAATAAAATACCTGGGAATACAACTCACAAGGAACGTAAGGGACCTCTTCAAGGAAAACTACAAACCACTGCTCAATGAAATCAGAGAGGACACAAACAGATGGAGAAACATTCCACGTTCGTGGTTAGGAAGAATTATTATCGTGAAAATGGCTATACTGCCCAAAGTAATTTACAGAATCAACGCTATCCCCATCAAGATACCATTGACTTTCTTCACAGAACTGGAAAAATCCACCATGAACTTCATATGGAACCATAAGAGAGCCTGTATAGCCAAGTCAATTCTAAGCAAAAAGAACACAGTGGGGGGCATCACACTACTGGACTTCAAACTATACTACAAGGCTACAGTAATCAAAACAGCATGGGGAGGACTCAAGATGGCGTTGTGAGAACAACCCAGGATTGGAGCTCACGTTGAATCTGCAAACAGTGAGTCACAGCTGCATTTACAGACTGATCTTTGTTGCCCACAGAACGGGGAAACCCCCAAGTATAAAAAGATCGGGATGCCAGGCAGTAGGTCTGCCTGGCGAAGCCGGCAGCCAGGGCGGCGGCGGCCGACCCTACCCAGCAATCCCCACAGGGCGTGCTTGTCCGGGTGCCGTGTTGAACTGGCAACCTGAGACTTGAGAGGGCTGGACTTGAGACTGAACGAGACTTGGACAGTATCCCAGCCCAGGGAATTGCAGGGACAGATCATTTGGGATACCCAGTGGGACGAACAAAACCGCAATTTCAAACTATCCTGAGCAGACAGTCCGAGACGCTCTGTGGGGGAGGGGCGTCCACCACTACCGAGGCAACCCGCCCCAACTGAAATACACGCACACTGCTGACGCAGCCAGCCGTTGCCGAGGCAACCCGTCCCTACTGAGATACATGCCCACTGCTGACGCAGCCTGCCGTTGCTGAGGCAACACGCTACAACGAAGAGACTCCGCCGTAGGGCGTGGCGGAGACCACAGCAGAGCCTGCAGGAACAGGGCGAATCACACAACAGCAGGGCGGAGCCTCGGCAGCCAAACATTGGCTAGTCTGCCTTCTAGCTGGGCAGGACACCTCATCGAACATCCAAAAATAAAGCCCAAACCCCTCAACACAGAGCATTTGAGAAAAAAAAAAAAAAGGTTTTCTAATGAGCTCTGTTGCAGCAGATTCAAACATAGCAGCCTAACAGCCCTGAATGAACAACAGAGCGCACAGCTCAGCAATTAAGCCCGTATAAAGTACGAACTGTCTCCTCAAGCAGCTCCCTGACCCCTCTATATCCAAAAGACGGACATTAGGCAGGCATCATCCTGGGACAAAGATAGCAGAAAAAGAAACTGGTAGCATCCCTCGCTGTGCCACAGCTGCTAGAGGTGCACCCCAGACAAGCAGGGTCTGCAGCAGACCTCAGCAGTCGTACAGCAAAGGGGCTAGACTGGTAGAAGGAAAACCAAGCAACAGAAATACTTCATCATCAAAATTCAGGGTATCCACTCAGAGACCCAATCGAAAAGTCAGCAACTACGCAAACGACCAGCGGACAAATCCACAAAGATGGGAAGAAACCACAGCAAAAAGGAGGAAAACACCCGAAACCAGAACACCTCGCCTCCTAGAAAGGACCAAAACTCCTCACCAGCAAGGGAACAAAGCTGGACGGAGAATGACTGTGACGAAATGACGGAATTAGACTTCAGAAGATGGATAATGAGAAACTTCTGTGAGCTAAAAGATCATGTATTAAATCAATGCAAAGAAACTAAGAACCTTGAAAAAAGATTTGAAAAAAGATTCGAGGAAATGATAACAAGAATGGATAACTTAGAGAGGAATATGAATGAATTAAAGGAGCTGAAAAACACAATACGAGAACTTCGCGAAGCAAACACAAGTTTCAATAGCCGAATTGACCAAGCAGAAGAAAGAATATCTGAAGTCGAAGACCAACTCAATGAAATAAAACGAGAAACCAAGATCAGAGAAAAAAGCGCAAAAAGGAATGAACAAAGTCTCCAAGAAATGTGGGACTATGTGAAAAGACCTAACCTACGTTTGATAGGTGTACCAGAAGGGGACGAAGAGAATGAATCCAAGCTGGAAAATACTCTTCAGGACATTATCCAGGAAAATTTCCCCCACCTAGCAAGACAGGCCAACACTGAATTGCAGGAAATACAGAGAACACCACAAAGATATTCCGCAAGAAGAGCAACCCCAAGGCACATAATCGTCAGATTCAACAGGGTTGAAATAAAGGAGAGAATACTAAGGGCAGCCAGAGAGAAAGGTCGGGTCACCCACAAAGGGAAGCCCATCAGACTCACAGCAGATCTCTCGGCAGAAACACTACAAGCCAGAAGAGAGTGGGGGCCAATATTCAACATTCTTAAAGAAAAGAACTTTCAACCCAGAATTTCATATCCAGCCAAACTGAGCTTCAGAAGTGAAGGAAAAATAAAATCCTTTGCGAACAAACAAGTACTCAGAGATTTTGTCACCACCAGGCCTGCTTTACAAGAGCTCCTAAAAGAGGCACTACACATAGAAAGGAACAACCAGTACCAGCCATTCCAAAATCACACTAAAAGCTAAAGAGCATCAACATAATGAAGAATCTACAACAACTAACAGGCAAAACACCCATTTAGCATCAAAATGGCAGTATCAAATTCACACATAACAATATTAACCCTAAATGTAAACGGACTAAATGCACCAATCAAAAGACACAGACTGGGAAATTGGCTAAAAATCCAAAACCCATCAGTGTGCTGTATCCAGGAAACCCATCTCACATGCAAGGATACACAAAGGCTCAAAATAAAGGGATGGAGGAAGATTTACCAAGCAAATGGAGAGCAAAAAAAAAGCAGGAGTTGCAATTCTCATCTCTGATAAAATAGACTTTAAAGCAACAAAGATCAAAAGAGACAAAGAAGGCCATTACATAATGGTAAAAGGATCAATACAACAAGAAGAGCTAATGATCGTAAACATATATGGACCCAATGCAGGAGCACCCAGATACATAAGGCAAGTTCTTAATGACTTACAAAAGGACTTAGACTCCCACACAATAATAGTGGGAGACTTTAACACTCCACTGTCAATACTAGACAGATCAACCAGACAGAAAATCAACAAGGATATCCAGGGCTTGAACTCAGACCTGGAGCAAGCAAACCTGATAGACATTTACAGAACTCTCCACCCCAAATCCACAGAATACACATTCTTCTCAGCACCACATCACACCTACTCTAAAATTGACCACATAATTGGAAGTAAAGCACTGCTCAACAAATGCAAAACAACTGAAATCATAACAAACAGCCTCTCAGACCATAGTGCAATCAAGTTAGAACTCAGAATTCAGAAACTGACCCAGAACCGCACAGCTTCATGGAAACTGAACAACTGGCTCTTGAATGTTGACTGGGTAAACAACGAAATGAAGGCAGAAATAAAGAAGTTCTTCGAAACCAATGAGAACGAAGACACAACGTGCCAGAACCTCTGGGACACATTTAAAGCAGTCTCTAGAGGAAAGTATATAGCAATAAGTGCCCATATGAGGAGAATGGAGAGATCCAAAATTGATACCCTATCGTCAAAATTGAAAGAGCTAGAGGAGCAAGATCAAAAAAACTCAAAACCCAGCAGAAAACAAGAAATAACTAAGATCAGAGCTGAGCTGAAGGAGATTCAGACACGAAAAACCCTTCAAAAAATCAATAAATCCAAGAGCTGGTTTTTTGAAAAGATCAACAAAATAGACAGACCACTAGCCAGATTGATTAAAAATAAAAGAGAGAACAACCAAATAGATGAAATAAAAAATGATAAAGGGGAAGTCACCACAGATTCCACAGAAATTCAAACCATCATCAGAGAATATTACAAACAACTATATGCGCATAAACTAGTAAACCTGGAAGAAATGGATAAATTCCTGGACTCCTGTGTCCTCCCAAGCCTAAACCAGGAGGAAGCTGAAACTATGAATAGACCAATAACAAGGTCTGAAGTTGAGGCAGCAATTAAGAGCCTACCACACAAAAAAAGCCCAGGTCCAGACGGGTTCACAGCCGAATTCTACCAGACACACAAAGAGGAGCTGGTACCATTCCTTCTAAAACTATTTCAAACAATCCAAAAAGAGGGAATCCTTCCCAAATCATTTTATGAGACCAACATCATCCTGATACCAAAAACCGGCAGAGACCCAAGGAGAAAAGAAAACTTCAGGCCAATATCCATGATGAACATAGATGCAAAAATCTTCAATAAAATATTGGCAAGCCGATTGCAACAGCAAATCAAAAAACTTATTCATCATGATCAAGTAGGATTCATCCCAGGAATGCAAGGCTGATTCAACATACACAAGTCTATCAACATAATTCACCACATAAACAGAACCCAAAACAAAAACCACATGATTATCTCAATTGACGCAGAGAAGGCATTTGACAAAATTCAACAGCCCTTTATGCTAAAAACCCTCAATAAACTCGGTATCGATGGAATGTATCTCAAAGTAATAAAAGCTATTTATGACAAACCAACAGCCAATATCATACTGAATGGGCAAAACTGGAAGAATTCCCTTTAAAATCTGGCACTAGACAAGGATGCCCTCTCTCACCACTCCTATTCAATATAGTACTGGAAGTTCTAGCCAGAGCAATCAGGCACGAAAAAGAAATAAAGCGTATTCAAATAGGAAAGGTGGAAGCCAAATTGTCTCTATTTGCAGACGACATAATAGTATACCTAAAAGACCCCATCGCCTCAGCCCCAAAACTCCTGAAACTGATAAGCAACTTCAGCAAAGTCTCAGGATATAAAATCAATGTGCAAAAATCACAAGCATTCGTCTACACCAATAACAGACTTAAAGAAAGCCAAATCAAGAGCGAACTGCCATTCGCAATTGCTACAAAAAGATTAAAATACCTTGGAATACAACTCACAAGGAATGTAAGGGACCTCTTCATAGAGAACTACAAACCACTGCTCAACGAATTCAGAGAGGACACAAACAGATGGAGAAACATTCCATGTTCATGGTTAGGAAGAATTAACATCGTGAAAATGGCTATACTTCCCAAAGTAATTTACAGAATCAATGCTATCCCCATCAAGCTACCATTGACTTTCTTCACAGAACTGGAAAAAACCACCATGAACTTCATATGGAACCAAAAGTGAGCCCGCATAGCCACGTCAATTCTAAGCAAAAAGAACACAGCGGGGGGCATCACACTACCGGATTTCAAACTATACTACAAGGCTACAGTAATCAAAACAGCATGGTACTGGTACCAAAACAGAGATATAGACCAATGGAACAAAACAGAGGCACCGGAGGCAACACAACATACATACAACTATACAATCTTTGATAAACCCGACAAAAACAAGCAATGGGGAAAGGATTCCATGTTTAACAAATGGTGTTGGGAAAACTGGCTAGCCATGTGCAGAAAGCAGAAACTGGACCCCTTCCTGACACCTTACACTAAAATTAACTCCAGATGGATTAAAGACTTAAACATAAGACCTGGCACCATAAAAACCCTAGAAGGAAATCTAGGCAAAACCATCCAGGACATAGGAGTAGGCAAGGACTTCATGACCAAAACACCAAAAGCATTGGCAACAAAAGCCAAAATAGACAAATGGGACCTAATGAAACTCCACAGTTTCTGCACGGCAAAAGAAACAGTCACTAGAGTGGATCGGCAACCAACAGAATGGGAAAAAATTTTTGCAGTCTACCCATCTGACAAAGGGCTGGTATCCAGAATTTACAAAGAACTCAAACAGATTTACAGGAAAAAAACAAACAAGCCCATTCAAAAGTGGGCAAAGGATATGAACAGATACTTTACGAAAGAAGACATATATGAGGCCAACAATCATATGAAAAAATGCTCATCGTCACTGGTCATCAGAGAGATGCAAATCAAAACCACATTGAGATACCATCTCACACCAGTTAGAATGGCGATCATTAAAAAATCTGGAGACAACAGATGCTGGAGAGGACGTGGAGAAAAAGGAACACTTTTACACTGTTGTTGGGAGTGTAAATTAGTTCAACCATTGTGGAAGACAGTGTGGCGATTCCTCAAGGCCTTAGAAATAGAAATTCCATTTGACCCAGCAATCCCATTACTGGGTATATATCCAAAAGACTATAAATCGTTCTACTATAAGGACACATGTACACGAATGTTCATTGCAGCACTGTTAACAATAGCAAAGACCTGGAATCAACCCAAATGCCCATTGATAATAGACTGGATTGGAAAAATGTGGCACATATACACCATGGAATATTATGCAGCAATCAGAAATGATGAGTTTGTGTCGTTTGTAGGGACATGGATGAATCTGGAAAACATCATCCTCAGCAAACTGACACAAGAACAGAAAATGAAACACCGCATATTCTCACTCATAGGTGGGTGATGAAAAATGAGAACACATGGACACAGAAAGGGGAGTACTAAACAGTGGGGTCTATTGGGGGGAAAAGGGGAGGGCCAGTGGGAGGGGGAGGTGGGGAGGGATAGCCTGGGGAGAAATGCCAAATGTGGGTGAAGGGGAGAAGAAAAGCAAAGCACACTGCCATGTGTGTACCTACGCAACTGTCTTGCATGCTCTGCTCATGTACCCCAAAACCTATAATCCAATAAAAAATTAAAAAAAAAAAAAAAAACAGCATGGTACTGGTACCAAAACAGAGATATAGACCAATGGAACAGAACAGAGGCATCAGAGGCAACACAACATATCTACAACCATACAATCTTTGATAAACCTGATAAAAACAAGCAATGGGGAAAGGATTTCCTGTTTAATAAATGGTGTTGGGAAAACTGGCTAGCCATGTGCAGAAAGCAGAAACTGGACCCCTTCCTGACACTTTACACTAAAATTAGCTCCAGATGGATTAAAGACTTAGACATAAGACCTGGCACCATGAAAACCCTAGAAGGAAATCTAGGCAAAACCATTCAGGGCATAGGAGTAGGCAAGGACTTCATGAACAAAACACCAAAAGCATTGGCAACAAAAGCCAAAATAGACAAATGGGACCTAATCAAACTCCACAGCTTCTGCATGGCAAAAGAAACAGTCACTGGAGTGAATCAGCAACCCGCAGAATGGGAAAATATTTTTGCAGTTTACCCATCTGACAAAGGGCTGATATCCAGAATTTACAAAGAACTCAAACAGATTTACAGGAAAAAAACAAACAAGCCCATTCAAAATTGGGCAAAGGATATGAACAGACACTTTACAATAGAAGACATATATGAGGCCAACAATCATATGAAAAAATGCTCATTGTCACTGGTCATCAGAGAGATGCAAATCAAAACCACATTGAGATATCATCTCATGCCAGTTAGAATGGCGATCATTAAAGAATCTGGAGACAACAGATGCTGGAGAGGATGTGGAGAAAAAGGAACTCTTTAACACTGTTGGTGGGAGTGTAAATTAGTTCAACCATTGTGGAAGACAATGTGGCGATTCCTCAAGGCCTTAGAAATAGAAATTCCATTTGACCCAGCAATCCCATTACTGGGTATATATCCAAAAGATTATAAAATCGTTCTATTATAAGGACACATGCACAGGAATGTTCATTGCAGCACTGTTTACAATAGCAAAGACCTGGAATCAACCCAAATGCCCATTGATGATAGACTGAACTGGGAAAATGTGGCACATATACACCATGGAATATTATGCAGCAATCAGAAATGATGAGTTTGTGTTATTTGTAGGGACATGGATGAATCTGGAGAACATCATTCTCAGCAAACTGACACAAGAACAGAAAATGAAATACCGCATATTCTCACTCATAGGCGGGTGATGAAAAATGAGAACACATGGACACAAGGAGGGGAGTACTAAACACTGGGGTCTACTGGGGGGAAAAGGGGAAGGCCAGCGGGCAGGGGGAGCTGGGGAGGGATAGTCTGGGGAAAAATGCCAAATGTGGGTGAAGGGGAGAAAGGAATCAAAACACACTGCCATGTGTGTACCTATGCAACTGTCTTGCATGTTCTGCACATGTACTCCAAAACCTAAAATGCAATAAAAAATTAAAAAAAAAAAGAAAACTGATTTTTATTTAGATTACTTGAATATTGTAGCAACTTGGTTGGAATTATATTTTTGGTTGGTGCCATGTTAAAGCAAAGCTTCTAAATCACCAAAATTTCTCTCTCTAAAAAAGGAAAACCTACGTATTTTTTCCCTAAGTACAAAAATGATATACATGATGTCTGAAACTCCAGATGATCTGCTGATTTTTAAGACGGACAGCATGATGCCAAGTAGTGGATTTGAATGATGTTCAGAAAGTAGGGGTTGGAGAACTCAGTTTGAAGTTTCTGAGGCACAAGTTTATAATCCAAAAGTTGGCACTTTGGATGATTGTGGCACAGACGACATTGCTATAATTCAAATACTTCACAACTAAGGAATGTGTGCTGGAAGTTTCCTTCTGAACTGAATTGTTCCTGATGCTGATAAATGCAGTGCTGAGAGTTCTCCTCTGCCCCATAATTTCCCTTGCTCCATGGCTAGTCAGACTGTGTATGAGAAGTCATGTATTCAGACAGCTGGAGCCTCCCTTCCTAAGCCCTTTCAAAAGCATCCATCTTTCACTTCTTTGTACACCTGCTGACAGTTTCTTAAATGGATCAACGGTTTCCTTACTACTCTACAGAACTGATGACAGTTTTCAAGGGAGTATGAAAAATATCCCAGCCCTGAAGTTGTTTATACCAATATTCACAGTTGATAAATTGGGCTGTCATTATGATCCTACCATAGAGGGCAGAAAGGGGATTTAGTAGTGGTGTTGATCACAGCAATACAAGGCACATACTGATCCTACATCCATTACTAGAGATCTGCATTTGCCGCCATCTGTTGTTCTCCATCTCTGCCGAAAGTAGGAACAAAAGGCCTAACCTGCAACAGAAAGGATGCAGGTTATAATATAGAGGAAAGGCTCTCAGGAAAATCAAGGCCGTTAAATCATGAACTACACACCTGAGGGGGTTTATGGGCCCTCCTTATGCTGTTCAGTTTTAAATATAAATTGGAAACTCTACTGTCTGGGGACTAGTTTATTAAACATTTTTGCTGGAAGACAGGTGAAGACACAAAACGGCCTCTCAGTGATTGTTTCATAATTTGGATTCTTCATTGCCCTCACTTTCAAACAACTGAAATGTGTGGATAGGCAGGCTAGGTTACAGAGTTTAGAATAGATGATGCAACTCAAGAGGTTTTGCACAGCAAAAGAAACTATCAGTAGAGTGAATCTACGGATATCCTACAGAACAGGAGAAACATTTTCAAACTATGCATCTGACAAAGGTCTAATATTCAGCTCCACAAGGAACTTAAATTTACAAGAAAAAAAGCATTAAAAAGTGGACAAAGGATATGAATAGATACTTTAAAAAAAGAAATATATACAGCCAGCATTCCCATGAAGAAAAGCTCAGTATCACTGATCATTAGAGAAATTCAAAGCAAAACCACAGTGAGATACCATCTCACACCAGTCAGAATGGCAATTATTATTATAATAAGTAAAAAAATAAAAACCAGGCTGGTGAGATTGTAGAGAAAAAGAAATGCTTATACACCATTGGTGGGAGTGTAAATCGGTTCAACCATTGTGGAAAACAGTGTGACAATTCCTTAAAGACCTAAAAACAGAAATACCTTTTGACCCAGCAATCCCATTACTGGTTATATACCCAAAGGAATATAAATCATTCTGTCATAAAAACATGCATGCATATGTTTATTTTAGCACTATTCACAATAGCAAAGACATGGAATCAACCTAAATGTCCATTAATGGTTGACTGGATAAAGAAAAGGTGGTACATATACACCATGGAATACTATGCAGCCATAAAAATGCAACATCATGTCTTTTGCAGGAACATGAATGGAGCTGGAGACCATTATCCTTAGCAAACTGACTCAGGAACAGAAAACCAAATATCTCATGTTCTCACTTGTAAGTGGGAAATGAATGATGAGAACCCATGAACACAAAGAGGGAAACAACACACACTGGGGCCTACTTGAGTGTAGAGGGTGAGAGGAGGGAGAGGATCAGGAAAAATAACTAATACATACTAGGCTTAATACCTGGGTGACAAAATAATCTCTACAACAAACCCCCGTGACACAAGTTTACCTACATAACCTGCACATGTACCCCTGAACTTTAAAAGTTAAAAAAAAAGAATATATATTGCTATATTTAGGAAATAATTTCTGTTTTATTTATTAAATCTCACTATACCTGATTCCCAGCTGGTGGTTCATGTCAGAATTATCTGAACAAATTTTGCAAACTGTTCAAGCCTGGCTCTCAAAACTTCAGTGCTGCCAAACCAGAGACTTGAGACTGGGCTGGGTAAGTGCTGGGGCAGCAGGGTCTGGGCGTGTCATTAGCAGCTGTCCTGCTGGTCAGGAATCAGTGGTTTGCGTAGGTCAATGTTGCCTAAAATCTCAGCTCACCAAGATTGCAGAGTGCTATGTTAGGAGTGAGTGGTGGTTGGTACTTGAGGTGGAGGAGTTGCAGGAAGAAACTGAAAGATATAAAAGGAAACGGAGGGCTGGAAATCACTGTGGGGTCTGATAAAGGTTGAGGAGAATAGATGTTTATGTGGAAAAGGGGCAGGTCCTTTTCCTAGTTTTCTGAGAATGACAATCTATTAACTGAGTTAACATTAAAATATAAAATTTTCATTTTAGAAAGAATAGGTACACAAATATGAATTCCTTGGTTCCACATATCTCCTTTGGAACTTAAAACTGGCAGAAATGGAGCCTAGCTTTTGTTAAAACAAGTCATTTATATCAGAAGTGGCCCACTAATAGCAAAACTGGGGTTATAGGAGCAGTTGCAGCTTTTGCAGAAATTGGATAGGCGGTAACTGAAACGAGTTTTCCAAATAGCAAGGATCAAACCATTTGGAAGCTATGGAGGCAGTAACAGAAGGTCCTAAAATCTTGCTCTAGGAGCCTCAGTCTAAGTCCCTTGACAGAGATCAGTGGTGACAGGAGACAGAAGCAGTAGGGCCTGCGTTATTTTCTTTCTGACAAACAGCCCTAATTTGGGTTCCTCACTCCTACCCCTTCCCTTATTCTCCAAATTATTTATGGCTGTTTCTTTGCTTTTTAATACTGCCCACTTTCAAATGTACGATCCTCAAGGAATAAGGACTGTTTCATTTGAATGTTGTCATATATGTTTCCCAAGACAGTGGAAACTGAGTAAATACTAACAAACTCAAAAGTTTACATTCACCACCCTAAACTTGTGCTTTAAAACACATTCCATTTTATTATTTCTTCGAAGAGAATCTACCAGGTTTCAGAGAAACTTCTGAGACATTTTTGCATAAAAATGAAAAAAAAAAAAAAGAAACTTGCTAAACAATCTGGGCTTCCTTGTAGGGCGCATTTATGCAGAGTTGATATGCAAAATGATCAATATCATGCTAAGAAAGCCAGTTTGAAACCAATTTAATAGAACTTAAATTCTCCCACAGAAAATGTGTTTTGGCTAAAGGCATGAATCTAAATCTCATGGATTTTTATTCATTACAAGAATGCTATTCAACTTGGTTAACAAGTATTTGAGAAAATATATGAAAAACTGACTAAGTTTTCAAGGCACTAGAACGTTATAGAGAGATCTAGTAATTTTCTACAGTTCTGTTACCCCCTGACCTGAGCGATAAAGCATTTACTTCTGGAACGTAGGCTAAACTGATAGCCTACAACCCAGTGGCCTAATGAATAAAGGCATCTGAGCGATAAATAAATGTCAGAAAGAACTGAACAATCATGACTTACAAGCAATAATCTGATTTAGAAAAATATTAAATTAGGATCTAAATGGAAAGCGGTGTTTAAACATTTCCATTTGAGGGATGCAGATTGTACTCTGCTAAGTGGTGTTGGTGGGCAAAGGGCATTTGTTTCTGCCCTGGCAGGAGTGTGATTGATGCAGCTGCTTCTGCAAGCCTAGTAACCAACTTATTATTACAGCAGCTCTGAGGTTTGTCGCTGGGCTGTGCAAACAAATGATCAACATCATGTGGGAATGGCAGTAAGTGGAAGGGCCTCGGTGGAAAACACCGTTTGTGAAATAAGCTTTTCAGTCCAGAATTTCGCTACGGAGAGTGTAAAAACAAAGGTCTTTGCAAGAGAGACAGTGAGCAAAGCATGATGGATAATCTCGGCCATGCACATAATTGCTTCCAGGTGTCTGGCCACTTTATTACTCTTGGGGTTATGCTACCACCCTGACAATGTTTTCTTTCTCAAACACGATAACTCCTCAGAAGGCTGGTGCCAGCAGTTACTGTTACCTACATCACTCTAGGTTGATTCAGTTAGGGCCCAGTCTCCAGACAAACTGCCACATTAGGGAGTTTTAATAAGGTGTGCTTATAAAATGGAGTTTAAGGAAACCCCATGAAAAGGCAGTTGAGAAGTTTGTTTTCTCCATGTGGGTTAAGTTGTATACTGCTAGGGCTATTGCTACTCTTTTGAAAGGCAGTTTTTTCTCCTATACGTGACATTTTTAAACAAAATACAAGGCTTTCTTTTTTGTTTAACTGATTGGATTTCTAATGCCATTTTTAAATATTTTTGTTATCCTCAATTTAGTGTTTAATAATTTAATTCCCATGCAAACAGAGTGAAAATATAAGGTGTTCTTGCCTGGATGACAACACCTACAAATAAGAAATCTGAAGCAGTTTCCTTAACCACCTGCTCTTCTAGGCTAGAGAAAATAATCACAAAAGCTTAAAAATAACATACCGTATTTCATTACTAAAAGGCTTGTTCCAAGAATGGTCAGTATAAATTCTTATGTCTTTTAAATTCTTCGATATAGACAGATTTAGGCGTTGTTGAAAATTCAGTATCTGGTTTGCTATGAAGAGAACAAAATCTTGTAAATGAGAATAAATACTATGGATATTTTCTATCTATTTACAGTTTTTCTCCCCATAGTATCTCTAGAATCCATGGAGAGAGAGAGGGATTTTTTTTTTAAATTGGAAGTAAAGAATAAGAAGATTTGATTAAAATATTGCATACAGGATAACTATGTACAATAACTCATCTAATCTATTTTACCTTTAGATAGTAGTTGACTGAAAACATCCTCAAGAAACACGTAAAAATTTATTTAAATATATGTATATATTTATACATTATTTTATACTTTGATAAAAATATTTTTATACTTTTAAAATTATCACAAGAAGTCATCAAACAATAGAAATAATTTTATGTTTATTAAATTTTTATTACTCTTATTATTTTAAACAAATTTATCATTGGTCTTTAGAAAAGTCTGTTCCTGCTATACGCTGGTTGGCATGTACAACATGAAGGTTCTGCCCTGGGGGCACAGGAAGACAATTAGATTTCAGAGCGCTGCAGCTTGGACCATCAATCATTCATTTTTTTCACAAGTATTTGGGTTTCTCTTCTCTTTTTTGACCTTATTTAGTATATTTGCAATTCTGGAATGTGCTCAAAGGTTGGCTTTTATATGTAAAAATTCAAATGCATTTTTACTCACATGGCTCATACAAATTTTACACTAAAAATGAATTGTGTTTGAATATAGATCTAATTCCCAAGGAGGCACTGAAGCATCACTGCTGACCTGGGTGAGGCCCAGATGTGTCTGCACACCAACAGGGGCACATGGCGGAAAGCAAGATTGTTATTAAAAAATATAATGGCATGAGAATTGCAATGCATTTTAATAAACTCATCTTTCTACAGTTTAAGTTCATTTCTTCTACAAGAATACATGTATATGTATAAAATGGTCCTCCTTCTTATTAAAAAGATAATAACAATAACCTTTCACTGTGTAAGTGTGCCAAGCAAAAGCCTTTTATTTTTTACAAAGCAATTTAAATAGGGACCCAGAGAAGACCATTTCACATGGTATTTACAATTTTAATGATTTGTCTACATTTATTTTACATTCTCTATGACTGAGAGATGAGTCTAGAATAATGCATGAATTTTGCCCCCATTTACCAGGCCATTCTTGCTGAGAATGTCTCTTTTCCTCTGTAGCCATTTAAAGGTTTCATTCTGGTTTTCCTGAACCCATTGTTTCTTGACCATCTCTTCCCATTTTTCTTAGTAATAGGAAAACAAAATCATCCTGGTAACAGCTTCTGGTTCCTTCCCAGGAGAGTTCTACAACCTCCCTGAAAATAGAGCTGACACCCTCGGGCCCCTCCATGTGCTTGAATTTGTAGCGTGAACCCAGCATAGGGCTTTTCTCTGAGAACTTTACCTGAAAAAGTGTAGCGAAAAGTTCAGAAGGAGCAGTCAGTAGCTCTGGAGGGAGATGGCCCAGGACAAAAAGTCTCCTCTTCATCTAGGGCCCTGGAAAGGTTTTCAGAAAAGAAAAAATATAGGATTATTATTTTTCTTTCAAAAGTGTCAAAACTTCTAGAAGAAGACCACCAGAAAATAGTTGGGAAAAACAAAAGCTTTATTGCTCACAGTAGGAAGGTTGGTAGGGGAGCGAGACTGACCCTACCTTTTGGTTGTTAGAGGTTATAGATGTGACGCATTTGGGTCTCAAGAAAAGGGGCACAAGAAATGGCAATATAAGAGGGGGTGGAGGCAGGGATAACCTAATAGTTCTGCTTTCAGAAACAGGTTCCTAAGGCTGAGCCAGTCAGGGAAAAGAACGTTCTGTGATCATTTTCATCAAGAATATGGCTAGGCCGGGTGTGGTGGCTCACGCCTGTAATCCCAGTACTTTGGGAGCCTGAGGCAGATGGATCACTTTAGGTCAGGAGTTCAAAACCAGCCTGGCCAACATGGTGAAACCTTGTCTCTACTAAAAATACAAAAAAAATTCCTGTAATCCCAACTACTGGGGAAGCTGAGGCAGGAGAATCACTTGAACCCAGGAGGTGGAAGTTGCAGTGAGCTGAGACAGTGCCATTGCACACCAGGCTGGGTGAGAAAGTGAGACTGCATCACAAAAAAACGAACAAATAAAACAGCAGGCAATTTGGGCTTGAGTCTTACGGTTCTTTTAACTTACAGGTTGTGAGAAGATCTGAAGCTGTTACCATGACACTGAGTCCCGTTATGCCAAAGGATGAGTGCTCTCCCACAGGTAGTGCTCTGTCCTGCTGTTTCCTACCTCTGAGACTTGAATCTTGCATTTTCTCTGTTCCTAAAGCCCTCCCTTGGCTTCACCTACCCACACCTTAACCATTCTCTGTGGCTTAGTTCAGACGTCATTTCCTGAAGTTTTCTCTGATTACGGCAAGGACTGCTATCTCCTTTTGAAGTCTACATGGGTTGACTGTAATGCTATTATTGTATTTCCCTCCTATTGCCTTCTATTGAGGTTATTTGTGTATTTATCCAAATCCTTTATTAGATTTATAATCACTTGGAAGAGAGAAAATTCACGTGCCAGGCAGTGGGTTACATATTGTATCTAATCTCCTTTAATCTTGGTGAAATCTTTCTAATCTAGGCATTACTGCCTTCATTTTTAAAGTGAATAAACTGAGGCTCAGAGAGTTTGAGGGACTTGCCCAGGTCCCATGTTGGTAAGGTGTGGAATGGTGATTTGCACTTAGGTGTGTATGGCTGCAAAACCCAGGCTCCTTCCTACCTCCTTATGCTGATACTGTTAGGGCAAGGGTTGGAAGTAATTTTTATTCTCTGTAGGAACTGTTAAATATGTGTTGATTTAATTACTGATCTTAACCAGTCACGTGGAATTTAGCTTTGTAGGCATTATATTCTGAAGGGGTTGATGATGGCATTAAAGAAAGAGGAGTGAATCTTGAATTCGACATTGGTGTTCATTGATTCCATGTCATTTTTGTATTATAGGTTCCAGGGGTAGAGTAAAATGACGAGGAAATGATTACTTAAACCAAAATTCTTAAATGTATCCGTACCATTTTATTGCACTTTTAAAATGAATGAGTTAAAGAATTTTGGGAACAATTAGTTGATTTAAAATACCAATAGCAAGAAAGGGACCTGGTCTTCTGATTTGTCTTGATTTCATCACAGATTAAGTAGATATTTAACTCTGGGTCATCCTGAGAGCAGAGAGTGCGCATACATTTTGTCTGGAGTCGCTGTTTCTAGGGAAGAGGTAGTTTCAAGTTCTGTTTAGTATAATGACCCTAGAATTGTCAGTGGTCCATTTCAGGGGAACCTGTTAAGGTTAATGTAAAAAACTGCAACACGAAAGGTGCCTCAAGGTGCTCTGTCTGCTAACCAAGTGAGTGGGCTCAGTGCAAGGGAGGCAGCAGGCAGCTGAAGAGACCACTAGGGTAACACAGAGGAGTCACGTGGCTTTGGCAACCAGGGAAGAGGGTAACAAGAACTTGTCAAGACAACAAGTTTGACAGGGATAGAGGCTGTCTCTCTTGCTTACTCTGTTAATTCCTAGTACCCAGCAATGTGCTTTAGAAAACATGTTGAAAATCTAGTTGTTGGCCGGGCGTGGTGGCTCACACCTATAATCCCAGCACTTTGGGAGGCCGAGGCGGTTGGATCCTGGTCAACATGGTGAAACCCTGTCTCTACTAAAAATACAAAAAATTAGCTGGGCATGGTGGCGAGTGCCTGTAATTCTAGCTACTCAGGAGGCTGAGGCAGGAGAATTGCCTGAACCCAGGAGGCGGAGGTTGCGATGAGCCAAGATCTCACCATTGCACTCCAGCCTGGGTAACAAGAGCGAAACTCCGTCTCAAAGAAAAAAGAAAAAAAAAAAAGAGAGAAAGAAAGAAAATCTAGTTGATGAATGAAGAGTAAATGAAGAGTAATTAGAGGCTACCATGAAACTGTTTTTGCCAAAATATCAATTATGCTATATAAGATGTGAATAACATGCTGTATTATAGGGGACCAAGAGACCCCTTATTTGTGAATATTTGTGAGACATTCTTAGGATTATCCTGAATTAGGGAAGGGATTTGGGGGCGAGGAGCAGTGGTTTTCCACAGTAGGACTAAACTGGAGATTAATGTTTCTTTTCCTCTGATCCCATTATTGCCCCAGGTACTTAGCCTAAGAAAATGTAATATACTTATGTATTTATGCTGAGCTTTATGCCACAGGATAACAAGATGAGTGCTCTTGGGAACTGCGTTGTTATTTTCAGAGACCATTTAGTAAATCATTATGATGATTTTCAAATCTAGCAAGAAGGAGTTAATGTAACTTCCAAAAATCCTTTACATAGTCCCAGGGACTAAGATAGTCCTAGGTTAAGCTATTTCCAAATTTAGTTTATAAACGCAGAACAATATACGTGGTAAAAGGTTTGGAGACACTATAAAATTATTTAATCCAGCTATGATTTTAGCTCCAGTTTGATTTACCTTCCACAGCCCAGTATAATACTCCTAAGGTTGCTGACTTTGAGTTCCATTTTGAGCTTGCAAGTTTTGAAAAAAAAAAACTCATTTCCTTAAAAGGAATGAGAAGCCCTGTTTTGTCCCTCACAGAGGAATGTGTGCAGGAAACAAGGAGGTAATGGGGTTAGTTATTTGAGGCAGATTCCTTCTGTGTGCAGCATCGTTCACTAAATTGCATCTGAGGCTATGAAGACAGTTTGCTTAAAATAGGTATAAGAGCTTTCTGTTGATCCTAGAGAGCAAATGAAATCAAGGGCACACCATACATCTTCTGCATTTTGGATTTCCTAGAAGATGCTTCTGCTTTTTCTTATTGGGATGTGATGTAGAATTTATGGTGAAAGGCAGATGTTCTTAATTAGCACCTTGAAATATGGCAGATAGCGTATAAGTCTATACATTTGGTAGTAAGTCCCTAAATGAACTTGAGAAGCAAAGACATATTTTGAGGGAGGAGGAATGGAAGGCCTGAGAAAACGAAATTTGGTTGGACTGAAGAATGATCCTAATTCTTAGTTGATGAATACAGTTCTTGTTTCCAGAGGAATGACATTTATCCGCAGGAAAGAAGCGAGTAGAGCAAACCTCAAACTGGAGACGTGGTTTCCTTGGCCCCTGAGGCCAAAGGCAGCAGCTGGAAGCCAGCACTTGGTGTGTCCTGTGCAGTTGGCTTTTCAACGGTTGTCACCACGTTGCATTCAGAAATGGAAGTTTGGGGAGTTTTTTGTTTTTGTGTTTTTTCAACACTGTCACTTAAGTCAATATGAGTGTCCAGGGTTTCTGACCAGATGGCTGCAGAATTGTCCTCCATATGGCTTTGGTAGACTAGAGTCATCCATTTATCTGTTGTTTAAAAACAAAACAAAGGCACACTTGTAAAATGGTTAGGACTTGTATCAAGTCCAGATAGACAGCCTAAGAGTTATGAGGAAACAAGGTCAAGGCTTGAAGGACAAAGGCCGGACTTCAGTATAATGCCAGATTCCATGTAGCAAGAGGCAGAGTGAGAATAAGGTAAAACATGGACAAATCAAGGTTGGAGTTGGTGGTGGAGAAAGGCAGGAGAGAGAATCCCAGGGCTGGAGGCCAGAGAAGTGACACCAAAGCCTTTCTTCTCTACTTCCTGAAGAAAGCTGACTTACGCCTTCTCTGATAGGGTAATACTTGGGATTTGCATAGAAAAGAACACCCATTCCATAAAATATTGACAATTAGAATAACTAAATACTGTCTCAAAAATTTTTATGCATAAACATTTCTCTTAAATTTACAATATAAACCTTATAAAAACAAGGACTGTGTTTTATTCACCATTGCATTTGCAATGCATAAGACACTATCCAGTAAATGCCTATTAAATGAAAAAAACAAAAATGAAAGTCTCATGCACCAGGCATTGTGTCAGATGCTATGGACACATATACCTCTGGCCTTGAAGGATTTGTAGGGAATGTAAGGCATATCCACAAATAACATACACAAGGTGGAAAGTGGTTTCAGAGGAGACCATATTTAATAAGTTTATGGTGAGGATGGAGTGTCCCTGTGGGGATAGAAAAGGGAAGACCATGTATGGTCACTCATATTCAGTGTTAACTTTGCAGGTGGATGTGGGGCTTAGAACTGGCAGATATGGACAAAAAGGTGTTGCAGGCCAAAGAAAATCCATAAGCAAGGAGATTCTAGAAAGTGTAGGGGACTCTGTGTAGCTCATGTTAGCTAAAGAGAAGGATACTTGATGGTGATCATGAGAAGTGAGGTTAACCGTGTGAATCAAGATAAATAGATGGAGGCTGTGGAATGCCACAGAAAAGAAAATAGGGGCATTCTTTCATAGGAATCATGGAGAGGCATTGAAAGTTTTGGAAAAAGAGAAATATGGCCAGGGTTGAACTTTTGGGAAGTGCATTTGGCAGCAGGATAGGTGATAAATTAGATGAGCCTGATGCTGGAGGTGAATGTGAGAGATGCCCCAGAGGGAGGGGCCCTTGGTGCAAGTGTTTGATGCAGAGCTGGAGATTTGAAGCTGTGGCTCGAGAGAGAAATCCGGCTCTGAGAAAGATTTGAAATCCATTTGAACAGATCTGTGAGTTGAAGCTGTAAAAATTGAACCAGGCATCAAATGAGTGAGAGTAGAATAAACAGAGAAGGAAAGATTTTTTAGGAACACCTGAATTTATGGAGATAAATAAGAATGCAGATAAGGGATTGTCAGAGACATGAGAGAATGAGTAGTATGCATTGAGGAAACCATAGGGAAAGGATTTCAAGAAGTCCTATAGCCTCTAGTGTGGTGAAGAATGTAAACTGAGGAAAAGGCTCTGTCAACAAAATGTTCACCAGAGACACTTAAGAGAGGGTACATGAGAGAGATGGACTGAAGGTGATATTGCATTACTGACAGTGAGAAAATCTGGCAGCAATACAATCTACTAATTCAGGAAGTTTTGGAGATTAAGAGCAAAGAAATAGAGTAGGATCTTGATGGGGTGCTGAAAAATTGGGGAAGAAAATTCAGAATAGGACAGCCTTGTGCTACTTGTTCAATAAATGTAAGGAGAGGAGAGAGGAGGGAGGAGAAAGGGGGAAAGTGGGAGAAAAGGAGAGAGAAAGACAGGAAGGGAGAGAGAGGAGGTGGGTATTGTGGGGTTGGGGAAGAGAGAGAATATTTGATGCTGTAAGGTAACAGGAAGAATAAATGTCTTTAGATTGTTAAAATTAAAAATATTCTGAAATCTCCTAACAGTGTGTTTACAATGTAGAACAAAAATGAGATTAAAGGGACTTTACTACTTCAGTTTGTGTGTGTGTGTGTATGTGTGTGTGTGTGTGAGAGAGAGAGAGAGAGAGAGAGAGAGAGAACTGGAGGGAGTACTTGGGAATATCCTGAAATCATTAGACATTTTTCTTTTTGATTCTTTCCAGTAGGGCATAGAAACATACATCTGATTGTCTATTGTGTATGGAATGTTTACCTGAATTCTGCTTTTTCCTAAGGTCTAAATTATGGTTTTGCAGAAGATCTTTTTCCTTGTTGTTTTCTTTTGTTGAGTGGAGTACCCCTGAGTGCTTCTAGTTGCCAGTTTGGAAACACAGACCTAGACTTTTTTTTTGAGATGGAGTCTTGCTCTGTCACCCAGGCTGGAGTGTAGTGGTGCGATCTTGGCCCACTGCAACCTCTGCCTCCTGGGTTTCAAGAGATTCTCCTGCTTCAGCCTCTCAAGTAGCTGGGATTACAGGTACCTGCAACCACACCAAGGTATCTATCTATTTATCTATCATCTATCTATCTATCTATCTATCTATCTATCTATCTATCTATCATCTATCTATAATTGTACTTTAGGTTCTGGGGTACATGTGTAGATCATGCAGGATTGTTGCATAGGTACATACATGGCGATGTGGTTTGCTGCCTCTATTCCACCATCATCCGTATCTGGCATTTCTCCCCATGTTATCCCTCCCAACCTCCCTACCCTCTGCTGTCCCTCCCTTGTTCCCTGCAACAGATTCCAATATATGATGCTCCCCTCCCTGTGTCCATATGTTCTCCTTGTTCAACACCCACCTATGAGTGAGAACATGTGGTGTTTGATTTTCTGTCAGTTTGCTGAGAATGACGTTTTCCAGGTTAATCCATGTCCCTACAAAGGGCACCAACACATTGTTTTTTATGGCTGCATAGTATTCCATGGTGTATATGTGCCACATTTTCCCTGTCCAGTCTATCATCGGTGGGCATTTGGGTTGGTTCTAAGTCTTTGCTATTGTAAACAGTGCCGCAATGAACATACGTGTGCATGTATCTTTATAGAATGATTTATAATCCTTTGGATATATACCCAGTAATGGGATTGCTGGGTCAAATGGAATTTCTATTTCTAGGTCCTTGAGGAATCACCACACTGTCTTCCACAATGGTTGAACTAGTTTACATTCCAACCAACAGTGTCAAAGTGTTCCTATTTCTCCACATCCTCTCCAGCATCTGTTGTCCAGCATTTTTTAATGATCGCCATTCCATCTGATATGAGATGTTATCTCAATGTTCCAGGCTAAGTTTTGTATCTTTGGTAGAGATGGGGTTTTGCCATGTTAGCCAGGCTGCTTTAGGAACTCCTGACCTCGGGTTATCCACCCTCAGCCTCCCAAAATGCTGGGATTACAGATGTTAGACTTTCAGTTCCAAAGTACAGAAACTTAATGTTGAAGCTGTGGTCATGATCTAGTTTTTCATGTGAGTGGCCCAGATTACAATGGGTTGATCTAGTCATTTTGTACCCTTCAAGGGCAATTTCTGCTTCTTTCTGGGCATGGATTTAGGCTGCTGCTGAAAATGGAAGTCAGCTCCAAAATTACACGCATATCCATAAACTATAAACAAACACACAATTATATACACACAATATGATACACCCACTATAATAATAAAACTGAAACCAAAGGCACCAAACAAAATACTTTTTTGCTTTGCTGGCAGAGTTTGTGGAAGACTTTTTATAATATAGGGCTCAATTTTCAGAGTTTATTACAAGTCCACAATTAACGATAGTACATACAAAAGAATTAGTCTCAGATGTACTATGGCAGTACTGTTTGTAACTCAAAGATGCACTATCGGAGACTTTGTTTGAGGTTCACATTATAGTACTTACAAAAGATCTGGTTGAATTTTCAACATGTTCTTGGAAATGTTCTTTTATTTGCTTTTTAGCATACATGAATCTTTGAGATATGTTCTCCTATTTGAACTGTATAAACCGTATCAAGATGCTTTTTCTTTTCATTCAAACAAACAATGACTTTGTAACTAAGAAGAAAATTAGTAACAGGTGAAAGTTTTTTTTAATGATGTTGATATCACATTACTGTTTAACTTACAGAACAAACTTCCCCATGTTTCTTTAATGTTTCAAAATTATTTACAAATTAAATTTCTACAACCTGTAAACATGCTCAGAGCATAAAAATGGCAGCCTACTTATCCTGTATTACTAACAGAATACAAAGGATATTACTTTGTTCTTATTTTTTCTTTGCAATTTATTTTTAAAACATCTCACATTATAAAAATTTATATAAAGCCATCTTAGAGATGTTTCATTTTGTACTTGTATGTAAATCAAAGTTCTGTGCTTGGAATTATGTTTATTTTTAAATCCATACTAATGTTTGTTTTTATTAGGTGCAGTTTTGTATTGTACACTGTATATATTTGTTCCTGTACTGTTTTATTCTTTTAACATACATGATTTTGTCCTTTGTTAAGTATTCCCTTTCATTGCTGTAAATCTACAGAGCATTTTTTTTTTTGAGACAGTCTCACTCTGTTACCCAGGCTGGAGTGCAGTGGTGCAATCCCAGCTCACTGCAACCTCTTCCTCCTGGGTTCAAGTGATTCTCCTGCCTTAGCCTCCTGAATAGCTGGGATTACAGGCACGCACCACCACACCCAGCTAATTTTTGTATTTTTAGTAGAGATGGGGTTTCATGATGTTGGCCAGGCTGGTCTTGAACTCCTGACCTCAGGTGATCCACCTGCCTCAGCCTCCCAAAGTGTTGGGATTACAGGCATGAGCCACTGCAACTTCTAATAACCAATGTAAGAAGAATATTTATTAAGTGTTAAATCCTGCCTACCCCTTCCTCTTTCTTTAAAAAAATCATAGTGTCTAGCACATATTGAACTGAATATATCTAGTTTTATTCACTATGTCCCTAAATCTGTTATAACTGTGTATTGGAATAGTCATATTTTGAATGATTCCATTAATGACAGCTTTATAAAACATTTAGAACAGAAGAAAATCTATTTCAGCTCAATACAAAAAATGTTTGAAGAGTTAAGAGCTCTTTGGAGATGGGAATGGTGGCCTTGGAAGGTAGAAAGATCTTCATAACTGGATTGATGTTCCCCTGGGAGAGAAGTGTTCTTCTTAAATAAGACATTGAGGGAAATTGCCATGCCTAGTTGTTCTTGTTACATGGGATGCTAAGAATCATACAGCCTATGAGAATTACAGACTTGAGAATGATTCCACGATGGATCTAACTGAAACAATGCAGGTTTTGAAACCAAAGTGTGAAAGTTTATTTGTGAATAGGTTTGAGGAAGGGAAAGTAGGTTTTTACAGCCTTGAAAATGACTTTGGTGACAAGTTAGTATTTTATTTTTTTTTGCTCCAGTAGATTTTCTGTTTTTTTGAAGCCTTTTACTTGTAAAAGCTTTTTATGATACCTGTGAATGTCTCCAAACTAAATATTTTTAACAGTCTCATCTTTTCTCAAGTATAAAAAATGTGTCATTCTTGTGTCATATTCTATAAATTCTTGTGAATAGTAAATTCAATTCTACTTAATAAATAATTTATTAGCTATGAGTTAGGTACAGTAATCATGTTAGCACAAGACCCGGTCCTATAATTAAGGATTTTGCGCCCAGAGAGATAAAAAGTAGGTATGAAGAACTAGATGGCTTACGTTTTTTCCCCTTCTATCTCTCCCTCAAATTCCCTTTCCTCTTCCCCCTTCCCCTGTGCTCCTTCTTACACTGGTGAACTGAATGAATGGTGCCAAGGCTGGTTTGGGAGCAGTTTAGCTTTGCAAATATGTCATGGAGGCTTCAGTGACTTAGAGGAGAACCAGGCCCTAGGGAATCCTGCAGAATTCCTTTAGGCCAGGGAATGGGTCCAATGCATTCACCTACTGTCAGTACCTGGCAAGTACCCAGCGCCAGCCCTAATGATTTAGGCATGAGTGGGCAGAACAAATCTTACTATCACTCTCCCACCCACTTTTCAAGAACCTTTGTCTCCTTTCTTTGGCATAACCCCCAGTATCATGCTTCTCAGGTAGTCTATGTTCTCTGATGGCCTTAAGCTAACCCAAGGCCCTCCCACACATAAGCTCGATCTCCAAAATGTACTACCTTCTACTCTAAGGAGGTTATTTGGTTTATTTCTGCTCTGTAATGAAGGAGTCCCAGGTTCCTAGGAGGTGTTTGCATTTTAAAGAAAAACGCGTTGATCTAGTGATTACCTAGCTAGAGTGATGTGTTGGATGACACCAGTGGAGAGCATAGTTGTGGCATTGGCAGTCCTTGCCCGATCTTCTCCCACATTTGCTCTGCCTTACTTTGTCAAAGGACTAAAATGTGTGGAATTAGAGCTATGGTTGCAGATCGCGGACTGTGACTTCCTCCTACTTTTGCAGAGACACTGCAGGGGCTGAAGAAAGAGCTGCTACTTAGAGAGTGTGTCGACAGACTGTCAATATCACACGTGTTTGAAATCTAGGCTCCCAAATGTGGGGGGGGCTCTTAATTTTCTGGCAGCACAGTTCTAAGAATATTATTGGCATTGCTCCAGTTACCTATTGTTACATAAAAACCACTGAAATTTAGAGGTATAAAACATCTCCCATCTCACCATGCTCAGGATTCTGTGGGTGAGGATTCACATACAGCATTGAAGTGCGATGTCTGGGGCCTCAGCTGGGAAGACTCAGATGATTGGGGGTAACTCAGGTGACTGAGACTGGAAGCACCTGAAGGCTTCTCCACTCACATGTCAGCATCTGGGCTGGAATACTCTAAGGCTGGGCTCCGTTGGGATTGTTTCCTGGGACACCTCCATGTCTCTTCACCATGTGGTTTGAGTTCCTTATAACATGGTAGCTGGGTCCCCAGAAGGACTGTCAGGGAAGCAAATGTACCAGGAGAATCAGGGGAAGCTGCATGATTTCTCTCCCCTCCTCTGTAAAGTCATAAAGCATCATTTTTGCTGCATCCTTTTGGTAACAAGGGAACTGCTTGTCCAGCCCAGATTAAAGAGGAAAGGAAGGAGATACCACACCTTGTTGGTGATGGGACTTGTCTGTGGAAACATGTGTGGGATGAGAGTTAATGGTGTGGTCATGTTCAGAAAGGGCCACAGCACTTCACAGTCTTTTCCCTTGTTAGTGTAGCCCACCCTTGATTCAGAGTCTTTAATCCTCTCCACCACCCTGTAAAGTAAGCATTATCCTCATTTCTGAGCTAAAGAAACTAAGGTGCAACAGAGCCTAGAAACTTGCCTCAGGCCACACAGCCCCTGAACGAGAGAGACAGGATTGTACCCAGGTCAGTGTTACTTCAGAGTTCACACTCCTTTCATTATGTTTTTACATGCAATTATATGGGGAAAAGGGAAAATTGTATTTAATAGAACTAATTTTAACTTGCTCTGGTAATTAGCAAATTATAAGGGATTATTTAAAATGAAACAAATATATGTTCATATTTGGGGAATGAGAAAGCCCCCAAACAATACAAGTCATTTTCCTTTCTTCCTGATTTTTGTCGTTGTTGTTCTACTCTGGCATGAGTTAAAAATATGATGTAAAATGAATGTGGGCTTTCCGAATTTTGGTTTATGTCCTGCTTAGGCATTATTGGTATAGTCAAATGTTTTGTGAGGGAAACAACAATATCTGTAACTTGTTTTTATAGTCATTGAACAATAGAGTCTCTGAAAATGTTAACAATATGTGGCAGACACATTGTAACAAAAAAAAAATCAAGATTCTTTTAACTACATTCCATTTTCCAAAATTTTCCAATACATCCCTCTATAGCTTCTCTGACATTAATTAAAAACAACTTATTGAGGCATTTGTGATGTATTAGATAGAATTTTAAGATATTTTGTTTTC
Source organism: Callithrix jacchus (assembly GCF_049354715.1). Lineage (NCBI taxonomy): Eukaryota > Metazoa > Chordata > Mammalia > Primates > Cebidae > Callithrix > Callithrix jacchus. Next base: position 32,653,366 of record NC_133510.1, on the reverse strand, counting down.
AAAGGAAAAGCATGACCAGGCAGAAGCCTGTGTTTGTATCTGTAAGCATTTGTACATTGCTGTGACCCAGAGTTAGCTGAAAGGGTAGAAGATAATGTTTTACAAAATGTGTACAAATGCTAAATGAGTGGTTCTAGGTTCTTTGTGCCTCTATGTGTATGTGTGTGTGTGTGTGTGTGTGTGTGCACGCATGTGCATGTGTATATGTGGGAGGGGGTATGAAGTGGATTAAGTTACTGGAAGAAGCATGTTGCTTTTCCATGGGGAAAAATACTGGTTTCAAAGTAGGTTTGATTTATGTAACTTGCATATATTTACTTTAGAGAACAAAGAGTAAATTATTAGGTCTCTGAATGACCGGTAAGATCCATGGACAGAGATTCCTCATAATAGTGTGCTGTTATGCTTTCTAGATAAATGTGTTAATAACTTATAATTCCCAGGCAGTTGGAGTAGTAATCCTGAGATGCTTTCAGAGAAGGGAACCTTGACTCTGATATATGTCATTATTGCTAGTTGAGCATTCGTGTCATTATTCACAGTTTGATTTTAGCACTTCCTCTCTAGAGCTTCCATGGAGCTACAAGCAGCTGACATATAGGATGGTCCATAGAAAGAATTACAATTTCAGAATCTGGAAGGAAGTGGTGTTTTTCTAGAGTGGAAAGCTCAGAATCCAAGAAAGGGCAAGGCTCTGCTCCCTCCTTTAGACTGTTATTTTGTAAGGGCTGCTATAATAAAGTGCCACAAAATGGGTGGCTTAAACCATGAAAAATTCATCATCTCATGGTTCTGAGGCTAGAAGTCAGGAATCAAGGAGCCAGCCATTGGTTCCTCTGAGGACTGGGAGGGAAACATCTGTCCCAGGCCTCTCTCCTGGGCCATAGATGGCTGTTTTTACCCTGTGTCTTTTCACATTGTCTTCCATTCATGCCTGTCTCCAAATTTCTCCTTTTAGTAAAGACATGAGTCATATTTGATTAGAGCCCACTGTAATGACCTCACATTAATGTGGTAACTTCTACAAAGGTCTAATCTCCAAATAAGGCCCCGTTCTGGGGTACTGGGTGGTTAGGACTCCAACATATGGATTTGGGGGGTACAATTTTACCCACAACAGGCTCCATCCTGAGCTTTGACTCAAGCATCAGCTCAGAAAAATCACAGTTATGGATTTGGAAAGGGACATGAAGCCCTCCAGATGCTTGAGGATCTGGCCACTCAAAAATATGCCCAGGAGAAAGAACACTGAAATTTCTAGTGCAGGAGTGACTGCATGATTTGTTTTCCAAATGGGACACTTGAGAGCTACAGAGAGCACTAGCTAGAACACATGCTGGGCCACAGGTACATTCCAGGCTGGTCACCCTACTCTAAACAGATGTATGTCATTTTGAGGACCCTCCATGCAGAATGCCTGCATTCCCACCATTGTGCAGCCACTTCCAAGTACCTGAGAGCCCTTGTGCAGTGCAGAGCATGATGACAACTCCAGTCGTTGTTTCTGAATATTGAGTGTGTGCAGTCCCTCTCTGGATGTTGTCTCATTTAATCTTCGTAATATTCTGCAAGATTGAGTCTTCTTTCCATTTCACAGATGAGTAAGCCAAGAACCAGAGAGGGTCAACAGTTCAGCGGAGGTCACACACCCATTAAAAAAAAGCCTGGATTTCCATCCAGGTTACCCAGTTTTCAAGCCTCTCTCTTCCTCACTCTTCTGTTTTCCTCTCACAAGCATTGCACACCAGCCACCTTAGAACGCAGTAAATCAGTGTGGAGGGACTTATTTGAGTCTGAATTTGCAACTACTGCAAATAAAAGGTGAATGCAATAAACATACCTTGTGAAAGGGCTGTTGCTCTTGTGTTGGTTCTATAACTACAGTTGCCCAAAGCGTCCTCAGTATAGAGAAATGCTGTCCCCAGTCCTATTACTGAGTATATACCTGGAGGAATATAAATCATTCTACCATAAAACACATGCACACGAAGGTTCATTGCAGCACTATTCACAATAGCAAAGACGTGGAATCAGTCTAAATGCCCACCAGTGACAGATAGGATAAAGAAAATGTGGTACATGCAACCATGGAATACTATGCAGTTATAAAAAGAACAAGATCATGTCTTTTGCAGAAACACAGATAGAGTAGGAGGCCATTACCCTTAGCAAGCTAACGCAGGAACAGAAAACCAAATACCACATATTCTCACTGATAAGTGGGAGGTAAATCATGAGAACTTAGAAACACAATGAAGGAAACAATAGATACGGGGTCTACTTGTGGGGGGTGGGAGAAGGGAGAGGAGCGGAAAAGATAACTATTGGGTACTGGGCTTAATACCTGGGTGATGAAATAATCTGTACAACAAACCCTGGTGACGTGTGTTTACCTATGTAAGAAACATTTGCCTGTACCCCCAAACCTCAAAGAAAAGTTTAAAAGAAAAATACTGTCCTGAAACATTTTGCTAAGCTAACTTACATAGTGACAAAGAGAATTAAAAAAAAAAAACAAAAAACCTGGATGCACACATGCCTGGTAAAGTAACACAGCCTTGGTGGGCCTATACCTCCCATACGCCACCTGAAGCCTTTGCCACTGGTTATATACTTGGGGTCTTGCCACCTTTTTCTCACAACTCATCATTTTAGAACTACTTATAAAGTATAATATGCTATCTATGTGATCATGTTCTGGTACATGAGCACACATATAGCACTCAGCAGGGGAGATAATTATGCCCTTTGACCCAGAAGAAGGATTAAATGATTCAATTCGTATTTAATCATTTTTATTTCATTCTTGATGCAGAAATCCATTTCCTTCAGAATGAAATAAATGAGTCAATCTACCTCCAGGGAAGAGTTAAGGTAAATGCAATTGCCACATAAAACCCAAATGGCTCAAGGTAATATTACATATTTCTAAAAGTAGGCAGTTGACGATGGAAATGAAACTTAACAATAATATTACAAGCATGCACTGGGATTTTATTATAAGTTTATTAGGGTTATAAATATGAAATTTACATGCTATATATATATATTTCAATATTATATTTTGTTAAATTAGTTCAGCATTTAGTCATTAGCTTGTTGGTGGTATGTTACTTATAATCCCTTTATATTACATACCCAACTTTTGAGACCCACAAAATGAATTAAAAATCAGTTCTTTACCTTCACAATACATTCTGAAGCTGAGTTTATGTATCTTCTCAGTGTTTTAACCACTTAGGAGGTTTTTTGGCTGTAGCACCTGTAAAAAATTAAATCTATTCTGTCATCTGTGTGCTTGTGGGGGTGTGTATGTGTTTAAAATTGAGGTTTTGACATGGAAATTAAACTATAAATGACTTAATGACCCACCCCATGATCTACAAAGAAGTCAAATGACTTCCTTCTCTAAATTCCTAGATGATGCTTCCAGGGCAGTCTTTTGTGTTCATTCACCAGGGAATCCTACATCATCTATTATCTGAGCTGTCATTTCCAAACACAGGCTTGAGCAACTCTCATGCCTAGAACTCAGGAAGGCTGCCCCCCTGGTGCACTGTGCGGAGTGGATCCTGGAGTGAGCTTCCCCTCCCACCCTTCTTCTTTTTTGTTTCTGTATTTCATCTTCCTCTACATTTCCACATTTCTACCACACAACACACACACACACACACACACACACACACACACACACACACACACACAGGAGCAGGGTGGCTACCAGTTTTTTTAAAATTTCCCTTTTCCAAAGCCAAGTCAAATAGGTTAGGACAGTGTATTTTCGCTTGCTTTGGACCAACCTGAGCCTTCCTATGAATTAACATGCATTTCAATGAGTGTCTTTAGAAAGAGACATACTTTTTGTAGATTCGGGTTCTGTTGACTTCATTAATTCCTAGAGAGAGTCCTATCTATGTTAAGTTTCACTTAATGTGAGCTTTTTACACATGGTTTTAGGGGAAAAAAGTATCAAAAGGATTAATTTGCAGTATTTTTAAAAACATGTAATGTTCTGAAGCCTCATTGTAACATCATTTAAGGGTTCAAATCACACAAGTACACAAACACAAAGTTTTCCAGTACTTTTTGTACTAAATTTACTTTGATGAAATTCAAGACAGATTAGTTACATAGTCACAAATTGAATTGTTATACCCACAAATGGAAGCTATGTCTACACCCATGCAACATACTAGTGAAAGAATGCAGGCAGGCAATAGTGACCACAGAATTTTTCACAGCAAGGTTTGAGGTGGAAAGCTGGTATGTGGTAGAGGGAAATGGTATTTGTGTGGCAAGCCCATTTTTTATGTAGAATGTATGTTACAAATTAATTAAAGTAACAGCTTTCTACTTCCAGACACTTTCCTTCACACCTTCTTAACATGGAGAAATGTCAAGGGTCTGTATTGGAATATACTATTTCATTTTACTTGGGGTCATTGGGGAACTGATAGATAACATTTGTATTTCGTATTCAAGTTCCCTCCCCACATTCCAGCAACCCCTTAATGCCAGGACTGGTGAAAGTTAAAGCAATTTGAGAAAACATCAGCCAAAAATAAAATGTTGACCATGTGAACTGGTTGGTTCACTCAGTCTCTGATTTCCCATCCCAGCTCTCATAGCCTGACAAATATCTAGGAGATGATTCCACTGCAGGCATAACATAATTATGGAAAGAAGAAAAATGTGTTAAGCTTTGGAAAGAGAAACAAATCATAAAGGTGCATTTAGAAGATTATACCAGCAATGTTAATATAGAAGTTCCTCCAGAAATCCAAGGAAGATTCTAAATGTAGTGATTGTTTTCTCCTACTCCCCAATGCCACTGAACCTGGCGCTACAATCGGTGTCTTTCTTGCTCTCATTACAACTTCCAACTCACTGTTTCTACTTCTTGCCTGCAAGGCCCAGAGTTGCTACTCATGTCTGCAGTCTATACCACCTTCACCTCCTTTGTGTTGATCACACAGCCTTGGCCACTTTTATTACTTAAGGTTTTTAACTTTAGTTTACTGGCTCTCCATTCTCTCCATTCAAAATTCAGGGGTATTTCACTATCCACATAGATGATCTTTCTGATAACCTGTCCTTAATTTCCTCTCTCGTAATTTTTTTCTTCTCCGCTCCACTTTAGTCAACAACTCCTATGGACACACATACAGTAAGCTTTTACATTACCAATAACGGTATCCCCCGTGGTAATAAACATAACTGATCCTACTACCCTCTCATTGTTTTTCATCTCCTTTTTATCCTTGTTTCTCTGTTTACTCAACATAGATTCCAATGTCTTTCATCATTACTATCATCATCATCACAATCATTATCTCCACTGCCAGATTATCATTTCGTTGCATGCACCTAGAAAATCCTAACTGCTGAGTTAAACCCAGTATCCACGTAGTTAAATGTGGCTGGAGGAAATAAAACTAAAACACAACCCATCCCAAAGCCTGGTCTCACTTTAAATTCATGACTGCCATCCTCAACTGCATTCTCAAAGTTGCCAGACAATCTTACCCCATATCCCTAGTCAATTTACTCCGTCATTCTTCTAGATAATTATTTTATTCCTTCTCTTTTTCCTTAAAACTCAAAACCCCCCTCCCCCATTTTCACTCTCAGTTGATAACCTTACTTCCTATATTACTGAAAATCGTGTCCTATATTCCCGTCACTACATTTACCAACCCACTAGCAGCTGTATCCACAGGCTTTGGTGTCCACCTACTACTGTGGAAGAAATATTCGTGCTTGTATCTGTTTAATTCTTCTGATTGACACCTACGTCTTTTTCCTTTCCTTTCTCAAGGTTACCACCTCAGTAAATGTGTCCTTTCTTTTCCTGGAATCTACTTATTTTCCCCTCTATGGGAAACACAATCCCATAAATATATAAACATACCATAATGTCCCCAGCTAAAGCTGGGTGTGGTGGCTCAATCCTATGATTCTAACACTTTGGGAGGCTGAGGCAGCAGATCACCTGAAGTCAGGAGTTTGACACCAGCCTGGCCAACATGGTGAACCCCATCTCTACTAAACATATAAAAATTAGCCACGCATGGTGGTACATGCCTGTAGTCCCAGGCACCCAAGAGGCTGAGGGGGGAGAATCGCTTGAAAGGTGGCAGTGAGCCGGAATCGCACCACTGCATTCCAGCCTGGGTGAGAATGAGACTCCATCTCAAATCAAAAACAAAAACAAGAAACAACTAAAATGCCTTCTTGAATCTGCTTTCTCCTCCATATACTGCTTTATTATTTTTTTTCTTTACTGAAAAAATTCCTTCAAAGAGATTAACGTTAATGTTTACTAGTTTTCCTACTGAACATGTGTTAGTGACTAAGGATTCCTAATCAATATATACATTTAAACATGCACCAGTGTAAAGGGGAAAAGGCAGGAGGAGAAGCAGGTATTTCTGAGTCTTATCCAGTCAGACTTGATCAAAGTTGCTGTCCTTCTCATCTCTCTCTCCATATATCATAACCATTAATACTCTTATCCATGAAGAAGCTCAAGCTTAAAAGGAACTCAAAGACTGGAACTTTGTTTTTATTTTGACAATACTTTTTGGTGAGATATGTATTTGATTCCCAAACACTGAAACTTTTGGTAAACTTTAATCAGCTTTCTGTTTTATGTAAGCCATTCAGGGAATTTAATGGAGGAAGAGATGTCGGTGCAGAAAGCACTCTGCATTTATCATAGTCTTTTTTGTTAGAAGTTTTTCTATAGTTTTCATATAGACTGGATTCATTCATTTGAGCAGCTCTTAGATGACTGTAAGTCGTTTGAAGAATATTTACTCACTTTGCTTACAGCTTTAAGATTGGCAGCTAAAATGAAATCCTACTTCCACACCTGTGTGTGTGCATGTGTGTGTGTGTTTGGAAAGAATATTTTAAAACTGAATGCCACCCACACTGATGTACACAAGACTCAAACAGAAAAAAAGGTCAGAGCAGAATTTTATGAATAAATGAAATAAATTGCAAAGTCAAAGAAAACCCCCTAGCTAAAAAACAAAACAAGATACCAGCCTGGCCAACATTCTTAGAGAATTGAATATTCTGGGGTAGCAGGCAATAAATTAGTCATCCTTGAGAAACATGCACTATTGAACTGGTCAGGACTTCATTTTATATTCTTCATGAGAAAATATTAAATAAAAATGGTTTTATGCTTTTGAGGCATTTCGCCTCTATAGTTATTTCACAATGTAACTAAACACCTGGCTAATTCAAGAGTCCAGAAATTAGCATACTCAGTAGTCAGGAGATGGAAAACTGCTGTTGAAATAGAATCTTTCTTGGAAAAACTATTGGGGACATAGGTTTTTGAAAAACACTTGAGGGTCCCATTCATTTGTATTTTTGCATTTTGTGTATATATGACTTCTGTATTTACTTATTCATGTATTTCCAGAAAAATTCAGCATCAAAGTCATTCCTTAAGGCCATATATAAAAATGTGAAAACCAAGCTAAAGAAGAATAAACAAAAGCCATGTGTTGTGAGTAAGCTGTGTGACACTTGATTAGGAGATGCTGTCTTTAAAAGTCCTTAGAGCTAAAAAGTGATCCAGATACCATTTCTAAAAACTAGAATTATTTTATCATAAAAATGTGATGCTCCAACTGTTCCTGAGAGCCCATCTTTTCCTCTTGTTCTCTTTTCTTTAAGAGTACTTCATGGAAAGAAGGAACAACGGTTACTTTGATTTTTTATTTTTTTGGCTAGTGCCACTACCCACCTCTTTTCTTTGGCACTTCTTGAGTCAGCAAAAGCTTTTCAAAGCCCTCTCTGAGCTGGGGCCTTACAGCCAGCAGAGGCCAGAGTTCTGGCCGGAATCCAGTTCTTATCATTCAAAGTCACTGTTGTTTCTTCTCTGTAGGGGATAGGAAAGAGAAGACAATTTTATGCGTTGCTTGCTGCCAAAGTAAGTCTTTATTTTGTATCTGCCTGAATAAGATATTTTCCAAAATTCTTTATCTATAAAACTTTATGTAAATCTTGAAAAATCCTTTCTGCAAGAACCAGGTTTCCTGGCAGCTGCTTTGTATAATTCATTGACTGGCTGTGCAGAAACCTTTTATCTAACATAAAATGTCTTTTATTAAAATCTTCATACCCAAGATAAAATAGAGAAAAACCTATATATAAAAGTCCCATGCTAAATCTGTTTTTACTATCTTATTTTGATAAAATGTTTCAGTCATACAAAATTCTGGAAAGTAATATAACACAGGACTATGTTTCTAACACTCCCTTAAGAAATAAAACATTGTAAATGCACTGGAAGCCTCCTTGTACCCTTGCCAGCTGCATTTCTTTTCATTTTGCACCTAACGCAGGGTTAACTATTGTCCAAAATTCAGTGCTGATCATTCCTGCTGTGACTTTATATTTTTCATATGCTAAATCCTCAAAACAAATTTAATGACCAAAGTCAAAGCACATGAAACAATAGAAGAGAATACATAGAGACTATGTGTATATGGCTGCAAAATAGAGAGCCTTACAGCTGCTTCCCACTCTAAAATTCTGTGACTCTGTGAAATGTGGAAAATGCAGTAATTCAGCTAATTTGTTTTTATGAAATCCAATAACAATTTTAAAATCCAACCCAACCATCCTCACTTCCTCATTGATTTGCATTTATTTATTCCTATTCTTTATATTTTTATGTTGATTGAGTAAATTACTCTTGGAAGTTTTAAAAATGAAAAAAATTATTATATTTCTAGGGATGTAACTCCTTGACTTCTTCTCATTAATTTGTTTACTGATATATACTTATAGAACACAGCTCTTATACTAAAAGCAAATAACAAAAGCACATTGGGCATCAGAGACCCTGTGAGGTTGTAAATTCAATTTGTCTTGTAATTCAGCCACCTAGAGGATTAGACTTTGGGGTTGGTTTTTAGATCTGAGGCTTCAGACAGTGGCTGTGCAGAGGCAACAGTTTTGTTTGGCCTTTTCTACTGACTCCCCATTGTGGTCTCACGCTGGTAGCCTGGACTTTCCTAGAGCCCTTGAACCTGAAGGTTCCAACTTGTCCACCTGCATCAGTGCTTCAGGAGGGTTGGTTAGTGACTTTCCTCTGCATTAATTCCTGCCTTTTAGAAAACATAGTTACAACTTAACCAAGCTGATATAGACCTAAAAGCTTTCTAATTCTTGACCCAGACCTGGAGTTGGAAACGTAATGATTTTCTTTATCCACGTTCAGCAGTGCACTCAGAAGCAACAAATGAACCTAATGTATTATTTATTTCCACCAAAATATTATTTGACAGCAACTTCTTGTTTGTTCAAAGCCTTATATTCTATAAGAATTTGATGATAAGTGATGACAGATAGTGATTAAAGTAACTGTTTTGCCATAGCATTCCATGGACAACTAGTGTCTCCTAAGCCACTGGGCACAAAGTCACTAATGCCTTTAAATCTAATTTTATCAGAGTAAGATGGCCGGATTCCCATCCTGTTGGTTCTGTTCCCTAGAGCCAATTCTGGTAGCTATAACTATTATTCAGGATTCACCTGAGGAAGCAGGAGAACTACGAATATTATGGAGTAAGAGGTTTTCATAGGAATTTGGCCTACATGATTATAGGAGGAGCTGGGGACACAAGGTCCCAAAATAAGAATATTCTTTGATGATCAAAGAATGCTCACTAAGTAACCCTCCTAAAGCCAGGCATATCCAGCTGCTGGTTGTGAGCATATAGGAGAGCAGCGGACATGAATAGGGAAGGCCAGAATCTCTGCATCTGCAGGTGAGCCTGCAGTCACCATTGATCATCAGGCCAGCTGACAGGCAGAAGAGCTGGATATGGAATGGGGGAGAGGAAGAACAAGCTGAACGCTACTGCCTCTGTCTCTACCACTTCTAACTACTATGACTCCCACAGAGAAATGGCTGTTGTCATGTCTGCCATCTAAATCTTGTGTTAGTTTTCCTTTTGGCCAATTGAAGCCTAGAACCACATAGGAAAGAAGATTCTGGGAAGTAGAGTTCCAGCTTAGCAGAATCAATAGAAAAAAAACCACCACACTGTATTTTCAGTTCCTGGCTCAATTGCTGACTCAGAATCTGTTCTGTAGATGCAGATTTTCTCAATCACTCTTGGGACCTGTCTACTCTTATTTATATTGTATTGTTACTGCCATGTATCTGAAATGAGTCTACTATTTGTTTATATATCTGACTTAGATTGTCCTTATTTCTGGCTTCACCTCCAAATACCCAGGCTTTCCATTCTATCTATATTCTCCCCAGTGTTTAATTTTAGCCCTTTGGTGATATTTGTTACACTTGTGGCTGCAACCATATTTTGAATACATTTTCCACATTATGAGATTTCCATTCCAAAATATAAGCAACAACTCACCTCTCAGCCTTCTCATCCTAAGATTGAGATCATGTGTGATTCCTGAATGCAGAATCTCCAAGATGATTCCTGGACCTCCTGAAGGTTCTATGAGCTACCTAATAGCCTTTGGTAGAGCGCTTCTTAAACTTCAATGTACAACAGATGAACTAGGTCTATAATTGGGGCCTGGTATTCTGCATTTAGAGCAAGCTCCTAGTAATGGGAAAGCCTCTGGTCTAATTGATACAGGCCTCCACCTGTTTTCAACATTTCTGCTTTTATGACATAAGTGCTGAGGCCAGAGTAGTTGGTGATAAACAAGAATCCTAATTCATAAAGTCTGGTACAGGTGGTGGTAGTTCCAGTTGGTGCTCTGAGGAGACTTAATGTTTCTGGGGTTGTACTGAGGTGAAATTTATGCTGCAAAAAGGTCAAGGGTGACTTATTTTCTCTCTACCTTGAGAGAAGAAGAATTTCTTATGTAATTTTGTTATTTTGTAATTTTTTTTTTTGAGACAGAGTCTTGCTCCATCGCCAGGTGCCAGGCTGGAGTGCAGTGGCACAATCTTGGTTTACTGCAACCTCCGCCTCCCGGGTTCAAGCAATTCTCCTGCCTCAGCCTCCCGAGTAGCTGGGACTACAGGTGCCTGCCACCACAACCAGCTAATTTTTGTGTTTTTAGTAGAGACGGGGTTTCACCATGTTGGCCAGGATAGTCTTGATCTCTGGACCTCGTGATCCGCCCGTCTCGGACTTCCAAAGTGCTGGGAATACAGGTGTGAGCCATTGTGCCTGGCCTATTTCACAATCTTATAATTATGATTGGCAGTGTAAGATTATCTCCTAGCTTCAAGCCCCACCTATACATTGTTAATTTCCACATGTACCTATGCATCCCAGAACTCATCCTAGATCTCCAGATTTGTATATCAAATTGCCAATTCAACATCTCTACTTGGAAGTCTCATTGCTATTTTAGGTTTAACACAAACCAAACTGTCATGCTATTTTCCCCAAGCCTGGTCTGCCTATAATCTTTCTCCTCCTAGTTAGTGACAACTTCATCATTTAAGCTGCTCACATCCAAATCTTGGAGGCATTTGGAATCCTTCTGCAAGGTACATTCAATTTATCAGCAGATTCTCTTCAAAATCGGATTCTTAGGACCTTTACTGCTCCCACTCGGGTCTATACCATCATCATCTCTGGATTATAAACCTTCCAAAACTTCTATCCTTGTCCTTGTCGTCTTTCTGCAGCACAGCAACTGAAGCTTTGCTGATAAAACATATTGTTTAGGTCACTCTTCTGCTCAAAATATATCAGTGATTCTCCTTTTCTCTTGGAGTAAAAGCTGAAGTCTGCATAATGGCCTGCAAGGGTGTACACAATTTAGGCCTTTTTCAGTGTTTAGCTTTATTTTATGCTACTTTATTTTATACATCTACACTTTCAGCTATAGCCAGACTGGCCTTGCTCTTTCTCAAACATACTAGTCATGGACTTACCTCAGGGCCTTTGCACTGGCTATTTCCTATGTACAGTGTGATCCCCCCAACCCCAGATATTAACATAAGTTGCTTCTGCAGAGCCCTTGTGGAGAACCTCTACTAGGGCAGTGTGGAGGGGAAATGTGAGACTGAATGCTCCACACAGAGTCCCCACTGGGGTACTACCTAGTGGAGCTGTGAGAAGAGGGCTATTGTCCTTCAGACCTCAGAATAACATAACCACCAACAGCTTCCTCTGTGTGCCTGGAAAAGCCAGCCACAGGCATTCAATGAAAGGAGCCATGAGGACTGTACACTGCAGATACACAGGGGCAGAGCTGTCCAAGGCCTTGGAGGCCCATTTCTTGCTTCAATGTTGTCTGGAGGTGAAACATGGAGTCAAGGGAGATTCCTTCAGAGCTTTAAGATTTAATTACTACCCTGCTGGATTTCAGACTTGCGTGGGGCCTATATCCCCTTTGTTTTGGCCAATTTCTCCCTTTCGAAATGGGAATATTTAGCCAATGTCTATATCTTCATTGTATCCTGGAAATAGCTAACTGGTTTTAATTTTACAGGTTCATAGGCAGAGGGACTTGCCTTCTCTCAGAAGAGACATTGGACTGCAGACTTTTGAGTTAATGCTGGAATGAGATAGGGGTTTGGTGGACCGTTGGAAAGGCATGATTGTATTTTGAAATGTGAGAAGGATATGAGATTTGGGAGGGGCAAGATCTCATGAGATCTGGTTGTTTAAAATGTGTGGTAATTCTCCCTCCTTTCTCTTCTTCCTGCTCCAGTTAAGTAGGACATCTCTGTAACCCCTTTGCTTTCTGCCATGATTGTAAGTTTCCTGAGGCTTCTCCAGCCATGGCCACTTGTAGCCTGTGGAACTGTAAGCCAATTACTCAGTCTCATTAGTTATGCATAGCAATGCAAGAACAGACTAATACAAATACTGTCTACTTTCCTATAATTTCCTTAGGATGGATTCCATAAAATTATACTCTTAAGTAGAGGTATGAAAATGTTCAAAGGAAAAAATACATACTCCTATATAGTACACATCTTCTAAAACAGGTTGTACTAATTTACTCAGTAAGTGAGTAAGTAGAGATGAACATTTTTACCAGCTACATAATTAGAAAAGTGTACTCTTCCCACTTTATAATACAGGCATTCTTAATTTTATGTTGCCTATTGACTTTATTAGTGTCCAACATCCTTGGCATCAAGCAACAATTTTACTGTTGTCAGGAAGAACTTGGAGGTAATATACTGGATACTTGGGAGTACATTTCTGCTTCATTCACCAGGTTTATATTTAGCACCAGAAGAATTTCTCTTTCATGACCTAGTGTATGTATTAAAAATGTTTTCTCTGATTCAATGCTATGTTCTTCTGTTAAACCATTTGAGAGCGACACTATGGTAGGAAAGCATTGCACCTCCAGGGCTGCCCCTGGGTGCAAGGAAACTTGGGAAGCCTCATAATGCCAAAATAAACTACCAAATAATGAAAAAGTCTTCTTATCTTCAGGAGCATTTGCTGAAACTAATTCATTAACTTTCATGTCATCACTGTGAGGCAAGTATAGCTAGTTAGGAAAATCTAACTAACAATTATAAGGTCCCTTTAAAATAAAAATGTTATTTAAAAGTTGAATGCCAAATCATAAAAAGCAGATAAATATTATTATCTCAGTTTTATGGACTGAGGAACTCAGTCATAGATATTAAGCAATAAGTAAATTATCCACCAGGGACAATTTAGCTAAGGGTATAAAGGAATTCATAATTAGAACTCAGGCATCCTCTGTTCTGAGTGTCTGTGTTCAGAGACTTGGACCAGGTCTTTTGGTAATGGTAGTCAGGCAATGAAAACTATTAGAAATTGAAAACTACTGAAAAACATCTACTTGAAAGCAAAAAATTCATAGTTTCTACTGAAATACACTTTATGTTTGGCAATATAAAAGTGAGTTGCAGTTGAATTCATAATAAGGCCATGGTAGAATTCCCTCCTCTGTGCTTTCATTACACATGAAATATATTTTTATGATAGTACCTCTTTCCTATGATAGTTAGTTCTGAAGTTTGTGTTCTTCCCTAAAGACATCCCTGGGACCATCAATTTCCTCTTATTTTTTGTCTCTTTGATGTCCAGCTTAGTTCTTGGTATACTGTAGGTGGTAAATGATATTTCATTGAAGGTACAAAAAGATAAAGAAATAATTAGAAATGTGGTAGCTGTATCATACTACCTGATTTTCAAAATATATTATAAAGATATAGTAGTCAAAACAGCATGATATTGGCATAAAAACAGACACCTTGACTAATGGAACAGAAATCAACTCATGCATTTACAGTCAATTTATTTTCAATAGATGCCAAGAACATACAATGGAAATAACAAGCTCTTTAAAATGTTGGGAAAACTAAATATGCAGAATAATGAAATTGAGGGGCACGTGTTCTCAGGAACTCCTGAGGCTATGTCATAGAAAAAAGAAAAAAGAAGAACGAAATTGGACCTCTATCTTATACTACATACAACAATAATTTCAAGAGAGATTAAGATTTAATTATAAAACTTCAAACCACAGAACTATGGGAAGAAAATTTTTTAGATGTGATCCCAAAAGCACAGTCAGTAAAACCATGAATAGACTAATTGAATTGCATCAAATAAAAAGCTTTTACACAGCAAAGGAAATAACAGAGTGAAGAGACAACACACAGACTTGGAGAAAATATTTGCAAACCATGAATCTGACAAGGAGTTAAAATCTAAAACATATAAGAAACTCAAACAACTCAATAGAAAAAAAAAATAACCCAAATAAAAAAAACGGACAAAGGACCCAAATAGATATTTCTCAAAGACGACATACAAATGGCTAACAGACGTGAAAAGATCCTCAATTTCACTCCTCATCAGGGAAATGCATATTAAAGTAAGAATGAGGTATCACTTTATACTAGTCAGAATTTCTGTTATAAAAAGACAAAATATGATCGGAGCTCTCGTTGAATCCGCAAAGAGGTGAGTCTGAGCTGCATTTCCAGACTGATCTTTGTTGCCCACAGAACGGGGAAACTCCCAAGCATAAAAAAGACACGGGACGCAAGGCAGTGGGTCTGCCTGGCGAAGCCGGCAGCTGGGGCAGCGGTGGCCGGCCCTACCCAGCAATCCCCACAGGGCGCACTTATCCGGGTGCCCTGTTGAACCAGCAACCTGAGACTTGAGAGGGCTGGACTAGAGACTGAATGAGACTTGGACAGTAGGCCAGCCCAGGGGATTGCAGGGACAGATCGTTTGGGGTACCCAGTGGGACGAACAAAACCGCGATTTCAAACTATCCCGAGCAGATGGTCCGAGATGCTTGGTGGGGGAGGGGCGTCCACCACTACCGAGGCAACCCGCCCCAACTGAGATACATGCCCACTGCTGATGTAGTCTGCCATTGCCGAGGCAACCCATCCCTACTGAGATACATGCCCACTGCTGACGCAGCCTGCCGTTGCCGAGGCAACACGCTACAATGAAGAGACTCCGCCGCAGGGCATGGCGGAGACCACAGCAGAGCCTGCAGGAACAGGGTGAATCACAACAGCAGGGCGGAGCCTCGGCAGCCAAACAGTGGCTAGTCTGCCTTCTAGCTGGGCAGGACACCTCAACGGACATAGAAAAATAAAGCCCGAACCCCCCAACACAGAGCATTTGAGGAAAAAAAGGGTTCGTTTAATGAGCTATGTTGCAGCAGAATCAAACATAGCAGCCTAACAGCCCTGAATGAACAACAGAGCTCACAGCTCAGCAATTGAGCTCCAAAAAAGTACAGACTGTCTCCTCAAGCAGCTCCCTGACCCCTCTATATCCAAAAGACTGACATTTGGCAGGCATCATCCTGGGATAAAGATAGCAGAAAAAGAAACTGGTAGCATCCCTCACTGTGCCACAGCTGCTAGAGGTGCACCCCAGACAAGCAGGGCCTGGAGTAGACCTCAGCAGTTGCACAGCGAAGGGGCTAGACTGGTAGAAGGAAAACCAAGTAACGAAATACTTCATCATTAACAATCTGGGTGTCCACTCAGAGACCCAATAGAAAAGTCAGCAACTACGCAGACGACAAGCAGATAAACCCACAAAGATGGGAAGAAACCAGCGAAAAAAGGTGGAAAACACCCGAAACCAGAACAGCTCGCCTCCTAGAAAGGACCAAAACTCCTCACCAGCAAGGGAGCAAAGCTGGACGGAGAATGACTGTGACGAAATGACGGAATTAGACTTCAGAAGGTGGATAATGAGAAACTTTTGTGAGCTAAAAGAACATGTATTAAATCAATGCAAAGAAACTAAGGAACTTAAAAAAAGATATGAGGAAATGATAACAAGAATGGATAACTTAGAGAGGAATATGAATGAATTAAAGGAGCTGAAAAACACAATACGAGAACTTCGCGAAGCATGCACAAGTTTCAATAGCCGAATTGACCAAGCAGAAGAAAGAATATCTGAAGTTGAAGACCAACTCAATGAAATTAAATGAGAAACCAAGATTAGAGAAAAAAGCTCAAAAAGGAATGAACAAAGTCTCCAAGAAATGTGGGACTATGTGAAAAGACCTAACCTACGTTTGATAGGTGTACCAGAAGGGGATGAAGAGAATGAATCCAAGCTGGAAAATACTCTTCAGGACATCATCCAGGAAAACTTCCCCCACCTAGCAAGACAGGCCAACACTCAAATGCAGGAAATACAGAGAACACCACAAAGATATTCTGCAAGAAGAGCAACCCCAAGGCACATAATCGTCAGATTCAACAAGGTTGAAATAAAGGAGAAAATACTAAGGGCAGTCAGAGAGAAAGGTCGAGTTACCCACAAAGGGAAGCCCATCAGACTCACAGCAGATCTCTCGGCAGAAACACTACAAGCCAGAAGAGAGTGGGGGCCAATATTCAACATTCTTAAAGAAAAGAACTTTCAACCCAGAATTTCATATCCAGCCAAACTGAGCTTCAGAAGTGAAGGAAAAATAAAATCCTTTGCGAACAAACAAGTACTCAGAGATTTTGTCACCACCAGGCCTGCTTTACAAGAGCTCCTAAAAGAGGCACTACACATAGAAAGGAACAACCAGTACCAGCCATTCCAAAATCACACTAAAAGCTAAAGAGCATCAACATAATGAAGAATCTACAACAACTAACAGGCAAAACACCCATTTAGCATCAAAATGGCAGTATCAAATTCACACATAACAATATTAACCCTAAATGTAAACGGACTAAATGCACCAATCAAAAGACACAGACTGGCAAATTGGATAAAAATCCAAAACCCATCAGTGTGCTGTATCCAGGAAACCCATCTCACATGCAAGGATACACAAAGGCTCAAAATAAAGGGATGGAGGAAGATTTACCAAGCAAATGGAGAGCAAAAAAAAAAAGCAGGAGTTGCAATTCTCATCTCTGATTAAATAGACTTTAAAGCAACAAAGATCAAAAGAGACAAAGAAGGCCATTACATAATGGTAAAAGGATCAATAAAACAAGAAGAGCTAACAATCCTAAACATATATGGACCCAATGCAGGAGCACCCAGATACATAAGGCAAGTTCTTAATGACTTACAAAGAGACTTAGACTCCCACACAATCATAGTGGGAGACTTTAACACTCCACTGTCAATACTAGACAGATCAACCAGACAGAAAATCAACAAGAATATCCAGGGCTTGAACTCAGACCTGGAGCAAGCAAACCTGATAGACATTTACAGAACTCTCCACCCCAAATCCACAGAACATACATTCTTCTCAGCACCACATCACACCTACTCAGAAATTGACCACATAATTGGAAGTAAAGCACTGCTCAACAAATGCAAAACAACTGAAATCATCACAAACAGTCTCTCAGACCATAGTGCAATCAAGTTAGAACTCAGAATACAGAAACCAACCCAGAACCGCACAGCTTCATGGAAACTGAACAACTGGCTCTTTAATGTTGACTGGGTAAACAATGAAATGAAGTCAGAAATAAAGAAGTTCTTCGAAACCAATGAGAACGAAGACACAACATGCCAGAACCTCTGGGACACATTTAAAGCAGTCTCTAGAGGAAAGTATATAGCAATAAGTGCCCATATGAGGAGAATGGAGAGATCCAAAATTGACACCCTATTGTCAAAATTGAAAGAGCTAGAGGAGCAAGATCAAGAAAACTCAAAACCCAGCAGAAGACAAGAAATAACTAAGATCAGAGCTGAACTGAAGGAGATTGAGACACGAAAAACCCTTCAAAAAATTAATAAATCCAAGAGTTGGTTTTTTGAAAAGATCAACAAAATAGACAGACCACTAGCCAGATTGATTAAAAATAAAAGAGAGAACAACCAAATAGATGGAATAAAAAATGATAAAGTGGAAATCACCACAGATTCCACAGAAATTCAAACCATCATCAGAGAATATTACAAACAACTCTATGCACATAAACTAGTAAACCTGGAAGAAATGGATAAATTCCTGGACTCCTGTGTCCTCCCAAGCCTAAACCAGGAGGAAGCTGAAACTATAAATAGACCAATAACAAGGTCTGAAGTTGAGGCAGCAATTAAGAGCCTACCACACAAAAAAAGCCCAGGTCCAGACGGGTTCACAGCCGAATTCTACCAGACACACAAAGAGGAGCTGGTACCATTCCTTCTAAAACTATTTCAAACAATCCAAAAAGAGGGAATACTTCCCAAATCATTTTACGAGACCAACATCATTCTGATACCAAAACCCGGCAGAGACCCAACAAGAAAAGAAAACTTCAGGCCAATATCCATGATGAACATACATGCAAAAATCTTCAATAAAATATTGGCAAGCCGATTGCAACAGCAAATCAAAAAACTTATTCATCATGATCAAGTAGGATTCATCCCAGAGATGCAAGGCTGGTTCAACATATGCAAGTCTATAAATGTAATTCACCACATAAACAGAACCAAAACCAAAAACCACATGATTATCTCAATTGATGCAGAGAAGGCATTTGACAAAATTCAACAGCCCTTTATGCTAAAAACCCTCAATAAACTCGGTATCGAGGGAACGTATCTCAAAGTAATAAAAGCTATTTATGACAAACCAACAGCCAATATCATACTGAATGGGCAAAAACTGGAAGCATTCCCTTTGAAATCTGGCACTAGACAAGGATGCCCTCTTTCACCACTCCTATTCAATATAGTTCTGGAAGTTCTAGCCAGAGAAATCAGGCAAGAAAAAGAAATAAAGGGTATTCAAATAGGAAAGGTGGAAGCCAAATTGTCTCTATTTGCAGACGACATGATAGTATACCTTGAAGACCCCATCACCTCAGCCCAAAAACTCCTGAAACTGATAAGCAACTTCAACAAAGTCTCAGGATATAAAATCAATGTGCAAAAATCACAAGCATTCATCTACACCAATAACAGACTTAAGGAAAGCCAAATCAAGAATGAACTGCCATTCACAATTGCTACAAAAAGAATAAAACACCTTGGAATACAACTCACAAGGAACGTAAGGGATCTCTTCAAGGAGAACTACAAACCACTGCTCAACGAAATCAGAGAGGACACAAACAGATGGAGAAACATTCCATGTTCATGGTTAGGAAGAATTAATATCGTGAAAATGGCTATACTGCCCAAAGTAATTTACAGAATCAATGCTATCCCCATCAAGCTACCATTGACTTTCTTCACAGAACTGGAAAAAACCACCATGAACTTCATATGGAAGAAAAAGAGAGCCCGCATAGCCAAGTCAATTCTAAGAAAAAAGAACACAGTGGGGGGCATAACACTACCGGATTTCAAACTATACTACAAGGCTATAGTAATCAAAACAGCATGGTACTGGTACCAAAACAGAGATATAGACCAATGGAACAAAACAGAGGCACCGGAGGCAACACAACATATCTACAACTATACAATCTTTGATAAACCTGACAAAAACAAGCAATGGGGAAAGGATTCCCTCTTTAACAAATGGTGTTGGGAAAACTGGCTAGCCATGTGCAGAAAGCAGAACCTGGACCCCTTCCTGACACCTTACACTAAAATTAACTCCAGATGGATTAAAGACTTAAACATAAGACCTGGCACCATAAAAACCCTAGAAGGAAATCTAGGCAAAACTATCCAGGACATAGGAGTAGGCAAGGACTTTATGAACAAAACACCAAAAGCATTGGCAACAAAAGCCAAAATAGACAAATGGGACCTAATGAAACTCCACAGCTTCTGCACGGCAAAAGAAACAGTCACTAGAGTGGATCGGCAACCAACAGAATGGGAAAAAATTTTTGCAGTTTACCCATCTGATAAAGGGCTGATATCCAGAATTTACAAAGAACTCAAACGGATTTACAGGAAAAAAACAAACAAGCCCATTCAAAAATGGGCAAAGGATATGAACAGACACTGTACGAAAGAATACATATATGAGGCCAACAATCATATGAAAAAATGCTCATCATCACTGGTCATCAGAGAGATGCAAATCAAAACCACATTGAGATACCATCTCACGCCAGTTAGAATGGCGATCATTAAAAAATCTGGAGACAAGAGATGCTGGAGAGGATGTGGAGAAAAAGGAACACTTTTACACTGTTGGTGGGAGTATAAATTAGTTCAACCATTGTGGAAGACAGTGTGGCGATTCTTCAAGGCCTTAGAAATAGAAATTCCATTTGACCCAGCAATCCCATTACTGGGTATATATCCAAAAGACTATAAATCGTTCTACTATAAGGACACATGTACATGAATGTTCATTGCAGCACTGTTTACAATAGCAAAGACCTGGAGTCAACACAAATGCCCATTGATAATAGACTGGATTGGAAAAATGTGGCACATATACACCATGGAATATTATGCAGCAATCAGAAATGATGAGTTTGTGTTGTTTGTAGGGACATGGATGAATCTGGAGAACGTCATCCTCAGCAAACTGACACAAGAACAGAAAATGAAACACTGCATATTCTCACTCATAGGCGGGTGATGAAAAATGAGAACACATGGACACGGAAAGGGGAGTACGAAACACTGGGGTCTATTGGGGGGAAAAGGGGAGGGCCAGTGGGAGGGAGCGGTGGGGAGGGATAGCCTGGGGAGAAATGCCAAATGTGGGTGAAGGGGAGAAGGAAAGAAAAGCACACTGCCATATGTGTTCCTATGCAACTGTCTTGCATGCTCTGCTCATGTACCCCAAAACCTAAAATCCAATAAAATATTTAATAAAAAGACTAAATATAACATTTGTTGGTAAAAATTAGTAGAGTTGGTGAAAACTCTACTAATTTGTATTCCCATCAACAGTGTATAAGAAAAGGAAATCCTTATACACTATTGATGGGAATACAAATTAGTAGAGACATTATGAGAAAAGGTATGAAGGTTCCTCAAAAAAATAAAAATTACTATATGATTCAGCAATCCCACTACCAGGTGTATATCCAAAGAATTGAAATCAGTATGTTGACAAGATATCTGCACTCCCATGTTCATTCAGCATTATTTACTCCCATGTTCATTCAGCATTATTGGCCAAGATATGGGATCAATGTAAGTATTCATTAACATATGAATAGATAAAAATATGTAGTATTTTGTAGTAATATGTAGTATCTTTATACAGTCAAATCCTATTCAGCCTTAAGAAAGAAAAGATTTCTGTCATTTGTAACAACATGGATGAACATGCAGGGCATTATGGTAAGTGAAATAAGCCAGGCACAGAAAAACAAATACTGCATGATCTCACTTTTATGTGGGATTTAATTTTTTTATTTTTTTTCTTCCTTTTTTATTATTATACTTCAAATTTTGGGGTACATATGCAAAACATGTAGGTTTGTTATATAGGAATACACATGCCATAATGGTTTGCTGCATCCATCACCCCCATCATCTACATTAGATATTTCTCCTAATGCTATCTCTCCCCTAGGCCCCCACCCACAGCTATCTCTTCCTTAGCCCCCCATCCCCCCAACAGGAGCTGGTATGAGATGTTTCCCTCCCTGTGTCCATGTGTTCTCATTGTACAGCACCCATGTATAAGTGAGAACATGTAGTGTTTTGGTTTTCTGTTCCTGTGTCAGTTTGCTGAGAATGATGGTTTCCAGTTCAACCACGTCCCTACAAAGGACATAAACTCATCCTTTTAAATTTTTACGACTGCATAGTATTCCATGGTGTATATGTGCCACATTTTCTTTATCCAATCTATCATTGATGGTCATTTGGGTTGGTTCCAAGTCTTTTTTTTTTTTTGTTCATAAAAGATTTTATTTTTCCTTCAGTTGTGAAGCTTAGTTTGGCTGGATATGAAATTCTGGGCTGCCAAGTCTTTGCTAATGTGACCAGTGCTACAATAAATATACATGTGCATGTGTCTTCACAATACAATGATTTATAATCCTTTGGGTATATATTCAGTAATGGGATTGCTGAGTCAAATGGTATTTCTAGTTCTAGATCCTTGAGGAATGGCCCCCTGTCTTACATGATGGTTGAACTATTTTATACTCTCACCAACAGTGTAAAAGCATTCCTATTTCTCCACATCCTCTTCAGCATCTGTTGTCTCCTGATATTTTTTTTGTTGTTGTTAATCAATGAGAGCTTGTTATGTTGCTCAGGTTGGCCTTGAACTCATAGCGTCACCTTCTCAAGCTCCAGAACAACTGGTCAGAGCCACCGCGGCTCCCTGTCTCCTGATTTTTTAATGATCGCCATTCTAACTGGCATGAGATGGTATCTCAGTGTGGTTTTGATTTGCATTTCTTTAATGACCAGTGATGATGAACTTTTTTCATATGTTTGTTGGCTGCATAAATGTCTTGTTTTGAGAAGTATCTGTTCATATCCTTCACCACTTTTTGATGGAGTTGTTTCTTTTTTTCTTGTAAATTTGTTTAGGTTTCTTATAGATTCTGGATGTTAGTCCTTCATCAAATGGGTAGATTGCAAAAATGTTTTCCCATTCTGTTGGTTGCTGGGTCACTCTAATGATAGTTTCTTTTGCTGTGCAGAATCTCTTTAGTTTAATTAGATCCCATTTGTCTATTTTGGCTTTTGGTGTTTTGGTAATGAAGTCTTTGCCCATGCCTGTGTCCTGAATGGTACTGGCTAGGTTTTCTTCTAAGGTTTTTATGTTGTTAGGTCTTATGTTTAAATGGTTAATCCATCCGGAGTTAATTTTTGTATAAAGTGTATGGAAGGGATTCAGTTACAGCTTTCTGCATATGGCTAGCTAGTTTTCCCAACACCGTTTATTAAATAGGGAATCCTTTCCCCATTGCTTGTTTTTGTCAGGTTTGTCAAGGATCAGATGGTTGTAGATATGTGGTGTTATTTCTGAGGCCTCTGTTCTGTTCCATTGGCCTGTATCTCTGTTTTGGTATCAATACCATGCTCTTTTGGTTACTGTCGCCTTGTAGTATAGTTTAAAGTCAGGTAGCATGATGCCTCCAGCTTTGTTCTTTTTGCTCAGGATTGTCTTGGCTATTTGGGCTCTTTTTTTGTTCCATATGAAATTTAAGGTGGCTTTTTTCCAATTCTGTGAAGAAAGTCAATGGTAGCTTGATGGGGATAGCATTGAGTATATAAATTACTTTGTGAAATATAGCTTCACGATATTGTGGAATTTAAAAAGTTGAATTAAGAGAAGCAGAGAGTAGAAGGATGATTACTAGAAGCAAGGGTGGGAAATTGGAATGAAGAGATGTTGGTCAAATATACAAAGTTTCAGTTAAAAAGGAGGAATAACGTTGTGAGATCTATTATAGAGCATAGTGACCCTAGTTAATAATAATGTCATACATTTCAAAATTGCTAAGAGAGTAGATATTAAACATTCTTACTACAAAAAATGATGAGTATCCAAGGTGATGGAAATGCTAATTAGCTTGAATATAATCATTCCCCACTGTATGCATATATTAAAAGATCACATTGCATTCTGTAAATACATACAATTCTTGTCAATTAAAAATAAAAGTTTTAATAAAAAGAGAAACATAGCAGCATCATAATTTTATACAACAAACATCCCACCTGAGAAGGAGTTTTTAAAGGCTCTCAACAGAAAGTTCATATCAAAACCAACCTTGGAACTTTAAAGAAAATGTATCTAGCTACAACCCAGATCTTCTAATTTAGAATCTCTGGGATACCTTTTGATAGAGCTCTACTGTTCCCAGTGCTCACTCCTGCTAGAGAACATGCAGTCTGCTTCCTTTGAAAATCCTTCAGTGTCCTATTGTCACCCCACTGTTAAATCATATAGACAGACATTTCTTTATAATATATATTTAAATTAATATGAGAGATGTTAATGGAAAAGGATGAAAAGTCACATTGATTGAGCATCTGCTGTGTGCCAGGCACTGCCCTAGTTGCTTAGACAGATGATTGTATTGTCTTCACACTGACCCTGCAGAGCAGGTGCTCTGCTATTAGGTTTCTTTTTTTAAAGATGGGAAAATTGAACCTTCATATTTCAAGTTAAATATTAATTACTATCATTATTCCATTGATTTCAACTTCTCCATGAAATTGTGTACAAATATAACTGGCTTTTACTTTTGATATCTTTTGAAGATTCTTAATCTGCTACATGGTTGTTCTTCAGTAAATAGTTGATTTATTTCTATTATGTTTCATGTGCTATGCTAGGGTCTATCTTTCCCACTTGTGTTACTGGAAAGGGGTCCTGATCCAGACCCCAAGAGACGGTTTTTGGATCTCATGCGAGAGAGAATTCAGGATGAGTCAGTAAAGTGAAAACAAGTTTATTAAGAAAGTAGAGTGATACAAGAATGGCTACTCCATAGAGCAGCCCCAAGGGGGGCTGCTTATAATTAAAAACAACATAAACATGTAATTAAAAAAACATTTTTATGGTGATTTTCTTGATTATATGCTAAACAAGGGGAGGATTATTCATGCCTACCCGTTTTAGACCATATAGGGTAATGTCCTGACTTTGCCATGGCATTTGTAAGCTGCCATGGCACTGATGGGAATGTAGCAGTAAGGACAACCAGAGGTCACTCTCATTATCATCTTGGTTTTGGTGGGTTTTGGCAGGCTTCTTTATTGCAACCTGCTTTATCAGCAAGGTCCTTATGACCTATATCTTGTGCCAACCTCCTATCTCCTCTTGTGACTTAGGAATGCAGCTTAGTAGGTCTCAGCCCCATTTTATCCAGTCCCTATTCAAGATGGAGTTGCTCTGGTTTGAACACCTCTGACAATTGGATTAAAAGCTCCCCAAAGGCAGAGCTTATCTCTCTTTTTCACTCTCTTGTTTGTTCTCTCTCTTTTTTCTCCTCATTTTGTTTCTCTTTTTTCTTCTCTCCTTCTCCTGAAACCTCACCTTCTTCCTCTTTTTCTTCCCCTCTTCTTTCTCCTTTTCATCTGCTTTCTTCTTCTCCTATTTTCTCTCTCTCTCTCTCTCATAAATGTGGATTTTATTATTATTTACATATGGTGAGGTCAATGGATCAGGAAGCAACTCACACTTCCTAAAAGGAGGGGGCACGCTGCGCCATACAAGGGAACATGGGGAAACACCAGGCTCGATGTGGAGTCAGGAGCAAAGGAGAAGAAAGCATGGGCAAAAACCTTTATTGTGGGTTTCTTTAGGAAGGAACAGGATGAGAAAGGTAAACAGGCTTAGGTAGGATTGACTAGTTTGAATCTCAGTGGGCTTTGGGCTATAGGAGTGGTCTCTAGTTGTTTAGTACCTTGGCCCTCAGGTGATTTAGGGCAGGGGTGTTCTGTGACTGATAAAAGGAGGCGGGTGTGGGACGGTATGAACTCAGGATTGGTGGTTTGCATATCAAAATCTTACTCTAGTCAAACTTTTTGCTATCTCTAAAAAGTAGCTATCCTTAGGAAAGAACAGTCTCTCCCAGCTCCTCAGGCCCCAACATGTCAGAACATAAGAAAATATAGAAAATAAAACCATGACTAATATACCCTCTCTTTGTTTCTCTTCATATTCACACACTCAAGTTATAATCAGAGTGGAATAGAACTCAATACATTGCTCATTTAGAACCTATAGCAAAAAAAGAGAAATAAATCAGTGAAAATGCACTCTAGAATATGCATAGCAAATTTCAAAATAAACACCCTTCCAGAACTACTTTTCTTTCAAAGAAATTTTTAATTGAAAAATCAATGATTAAGTTCCAACAGATTCACATTTGTGTTTTACGGTAGTAAAAGATATGAAAGCCAAGGCCCAGAACCTATCACCTCTGTTCTTAAGGATAAAGGAGAGTTCCACTTTGGTATTTGTGCTCAGAAAGAGATTTTTTAAATTAATTTTTTATTAATTTATTTTTGTTAATGAGAACAGGCATGCTGATCTGAGTACCCAGGAGCAATAACTATAGTGCAGCCATTTTACCTTAACCACCCCCCGAACTCACTCCACCAACAATGGTCTCAGGACAATTTATGGTTCAGCAACACATTTTGATGCATTTTGGGGCAACAACCTAAGCATGTAATTAAACAAAGAAGGAAGTCTAGGCTTCAGTCGGTTGAAAAACCTAGAATAATTTTCAGCCAATATGAGGCAGAATATATTTAAACGTCAGCTTTATACTTACACAAAAATAATAATGAGTAAGATGGAGAAGTTGAATCTATTGAGAAAATAAAAATTATTCCATATCTCCCTAGCAGAGTAAATGATAAATATGATATACTGGTTGGACTTTTTCTCCTTAATGCACATTTTCATTCCAGGTCAAAAAGAATTCAAGAGGCAATATCCATGATTGGAATACCAGCTGCTTATAAAAGGGGATTAGAAATAAGAACCATACAATATATAAAATGAAGGATTATTGGAGATTAGGGTGGCTAACTTTACAAAACACTTCACATAGTCCCTTCTCTGAAATCATTAGGAAACAAACCATAGGCATTTAAGCTTCTGCTTCTATCAAGATATACCTTCCCCATCATACTGAATATTGCTTCTGGAAGGGTGAAAAGGTGCTGTAACTAAAATGGTATAAACTGACATTCCTATGACCTTCTACACCTATATCACCTCATTTAATGCTGAGAACATTGTGAAATTCAGGTTATTGTTTTTATTTTACTGATGATGAAAGAAAGGTTCAAAGGTTTATGTGACAATCCAAGTTTAAGTAGCTTGTAATTGGGTAAACTAAAATTCAAGTTCAGGTCTTGTTGATTACAGGTTTCATGCCCCTTCAACTGCAGCATCCTGCCTCCTTGCCCGCTGGAAGTACCAGATGTATGTTGAAATATACCAAGTTGGATTTCAAATTCTGAAGGAATTCTAAGATTGCACAGAGATTTATTTTCTTTAGCATCCTTTTCTTTTTGAAATTTAAAATAGGCATATGAACAAAAAGTGGACTTGATCAGCAAAACACTGGGAATTTTTGATGGCTATAGGAGTAGAGAACTAAGACCAGGAGGATTCAGCTTTCCTCAGTTCCTTAAAAAAATTTCCATCCTCTACTTGCAGGTGTACTGCCTGCCTACAGTTGATTTGTGGGATATATCACAGTCACCTGTTTCTTTTTCCTTTTTCTACCAGACAGAACCTAACCCTAGTCTAGGTATCAGTGGAATGACTAGAAAGTAATAGAAAGAAAGGATCAGACCTGGTTATCTGTCTTTTATAACCAGGACATAGGCCATTTTTCACTACTATTGGACTAGAAAATATGCTCAGCAGTGATAGCCACTGATAGTTACTTCTCTATCCTCATCTGTCTCCTAGGGCAGCTCCCCAGATGATGTGAGACCTACTGATGATTCCATTGGTTTCTGCCAGGTGGTACACACCCCATTCCCAGTCTGCCAGTCATCATTATGCAATGGCTGTTTCCTTTTGGCTAGTTGGTCCCCTTCTAAGAAGTGAGTATTATGGATGAAGGAAATATATGATGAAGTATCAGAGAGATCTTGAAGCTGAAACACCAACAGAAATTTTGTTTGCTTAGAAAATATCTCTGGACTCAAGATGGCGCTGTGAGAACAACCCAGGATTGGAGCCCGCGTTGAATTCGCAAACGGTGAGTCAGTGCTGCATTTCCAGACTGATCTTTGTTGCCCACAGAACGGGGAAACTCCCAAGTATAAAAAGACACGGGACGCCAGGCAGTAGGTCTGCCTGGCGAAGCCGGCAGCCGGGGCGGCGGCGGCCGGCCCTACCCAGCAATCCCCACAGGGCGCGCTTGTCCGGGTGCCTTGTTGAACCAGCAACCTGAGACTTGAGAGGGCTGGACTTGAGACTGAACGAGACTTGCACAGTAGCCCAGCCCAGGGGATTGCAGGGACAGATCGTTTGGGATACCCAGTGGGACGAACAAAACCGCGATTTCAAACTATCCCGGGCAGACGGTCCGAGACGCTCTGTGGGGGAGGGGCGTCCACCACTACGGAGGCAACCTGCCCCAACTGATATACACGCCCACTGCTGAGGCAGCCAGCCGTTGCCGAGGCAACCCGCCCCAACTGAGATACACGCCCACTGCTGACGCAGCCAGCCGTTGCCGAGGCAACCCGTCCCAACTGAGATACACGCCCACTGCTGACGCAGCCTGCCATTGCTCAGGCAACACGCTACAACGAAGAGACTCCGCCGCAGGGTGTGGCAGAGACCACAGCAGAGCCGGCAGAAACAGCACGAATCACACAACAGTAGGGCGGAGCCTCGGCAGCCAAACAGTTGCTAGTCTGCCTTTGAGCTGGGCAGGACACCTGATCGGACATCCAAAAATAAAGCACAAACCCCTCAACACAGAGCATTTGAGAAAAAAAAAAGGGTTGTTTAATGAGCTGTGTTGCAGCAGAATCAAACATAGCAGCCTAACAGCCCTGAATGAACAACAGAGTGCACAGCTCAGCAATTACACCCCTATAAAGTACAAACTGTCTCCTCAAGCAGCTCCCTGACCCCTCTATATCCAAAAGACTGTCATTAGGCAGGCATCATCCTGGGACAAAGAGAGCAGAAAAAGAAACTGGTAGCATCCCTCGCTGTGCCACGGCTACTAGAGGTGCACCCCAGACAAGCAGGGTCTGGAGCGGACCTCAACAGTCATACAGTGAAGGGGCTAGACTGGTAGAAGGAAAACCAAGCAACAGAAATACTTCATCATCAACATTCTGGGTGTCCACTCAGAGACCCAAACGAAAAGTCAGCAACTACGCAGACGACCAGCAGACAAATCCACAAAGATGGGAAGAAACCAGCGCAAAAAGGAGGAAAACACCCGAAACCAGAACACATCGCCTCCTAGAAAGGACCAAAACTCCTCACCAGCAAGGGAACAAAGCTGGACGGAGAATGACTGTGACGAAATGACGGAATTAGACTTCAGAAGATGAATAATGAGAAACTTTTGTGAGCTAAAAGATCATGTATTAAATCAATGCAAAGAAACTAAGAACCTTGAAAAAAGATTTGAAAAAAGATTCGAGGAAATGATAACAAGAATGGATACCTTAGAGAGGAATATGAATGAATTAAAGGAGCTGAAAAACACAATACGAGAACTTCGCGAAGCAAACACAAGTTTCAATAGCCGAATTGACCAAGCAGAAGAAAGAATATCTGAAGTCGAAGACCAACTCAATGAAATAAAACGAGAAACCAAGATCAGAGAAAAAAGCGCAAAAAGGAATGAACAAAGTCTCCAAGAAATGTGGGACTATGTGAAAAGACCTAACCTACGTTTGATAGGTGTACCAGAAGGGGATGAAGAGAATGAATCCCAGCTGGAAAATACTCTTCAGGACATCATCCAGGAAAATTTCCCCCACCTAGCAAGACAAGCCAACACTCAATTGCAGGAAATACAGAGAACACCACAAAGATATTCCGCAAGAAGAGCAACCCCAAGGCACATAATCGTCAGATTCAACAGGGTTGAAATAAAGGAGAGAATACTAAGGGCAGCCAGAGAGAAAAGTCGGGTCACCCACAAAGGGAAGCCCATCAGACTCACAGCAGATCTCTCGGCAGAAACACTACAAGCCAGAAGAGAGTGGGGGCCAATATTCAACATTCTTAAAGAAAAGAACTTTCAACCCAGAATTTCATATCCAGCCAAACTGAGCTTCAGAAGTGAAGGAAGAATAAAATCCTTTGTGAACAAGCAAGTACTCAGAGATTTTGTCACCACCAGGCCTGCTTTACAAGAGCTCCTAAAAGAGG
The DNA here is from genome assembly GCF_049354715.1 of Callithrix jacchus. Classification (NCBI taxonomy): domain Eukaryota; kingdom Metazoa; phylum Chordata; class Mammalia; order Primates; family Cebidae; genus Callithrix; species Callithrix jacchus. The sequence goes on along the minus strand of NC_133510.1, from coordinate 32,623,183 downwards.
CACTACACATAAAAAGGATCAATCAGTACCAGCCATTCCAAAATCACACTGAATGCTAAAGAGCTTCAACATAATGAAGAATCTACAACAACTAACAGGCAAAACAGCCACTTAGAATCAAAATGGCAGTATCAAATTCACACATAACAATATTAACCCTAAATGTAAATGGACTAAATGTACCAATCAAAAGACACAGACTGGCAAATTGGATAAAAATCCAAAACCCATCAGTGTGCTGTATCCAGGAAACCCATCTCACATGCAAGGATACACAAAGGCTCAAAATAAAGGGATGGAGGAAGATTTACCAAGCTAATGGACAGCGAAAAAAAGCAGGAGTTGCAATTCTCATCTCTGATAAAATAGACTTTAAAGCAACAAAGATCAAAAGAGACAAAGAAGGCCATTACATAATGGTAAAAGGATCGATACAACAAGAAGAGCTAACGATCCTAAACATATATGGACCCAACACAGGAGCACCCAGATACATAAGGCAAGTTCTTAATGACTTACAGAAGGACTTAGACTCCCACACAATAATATTGGGAGACTTTAACACTCCACTGTCAATACTAGACAGATCAACCAGACAGAAAATCAACAAGGATACCCAGGGCTTGAACTCAGACCTGGAACAAGCAAACCTGGTGGACATTTACAGAACTCTCCACCCCAAATCCACAGAATACACATTCTTCTCAGCACCACATCACACCTACTCTAAAATTGACCACATAATTGGAAGTAAAGCACTGCTCAACAAATGCAAAACAACTGAAATCATCACAAACAGCCTCTCAGACCATAGTGCAATCAAGTTAGAACTCAGAATTCAGAAACTGACCCAGAACCGCACAGCTTCATGGAAACTGAACAACTGGCTCTTGAATGTTGACTGGGTAAACAACGAAATGAAGGCAGAAATAAAGAAGTTCTTCAAAACCAATGAGAATGAAGACACAATGTGCCAGAACCTCTGGGACACATTTAAAGCAGTCTCTAGAGGAAAGTATATAGCAATAAGTGCCCATATGAGGAGAATGGAGAGATCCAAAATTGACACCCTATTGTCAAAATTGAAAGAGCTAGGGGAGCAAGATCAAAAAAACTCAAAACCCAGCAGAAGACAAGAAATTACTAAGATGAGAGCTGAGCTGAAGGAGATTGAGACACAAAAAACCCTTCAAAAAATCAATAAATCCAAGAGCTGGTTTTTTGAAAAGATCAACAAAATAGACAGACCACTAGCCAGATTGATTAAAAATAAAAGAGAGAACAACCAAATACATGCAATAAAAAATGATAAAGGGGAAATCACCACAGATTCCACAGAAATTCAAACCATCATCAGAGAATATTACAAACAACTCTATGCACATAAACTAGTAAACCTGGAAGAAATGGATAAATTCCTGGACTCCTGTGTCCTCCCAAGCCTAAACCAGGAGGAAGCTGAAACTATGAATAGACCAATAACAAGGTCTGAAGTTGAGGCAGCAATTAAGAGCCTACCTCACAAAAAAAGCCCAGGTCCAGATGGGTTCACAGCCGAATTCTACCAGACACACAAGGAGGAGCTGGTACCATTCCTTCTAAAACTATTTCAAACAATCCAAAAAGAGGGAATCCTTCCCAAATCATTTTATGAGACCAACATCATCCTGATACCAAAACCCGGCAGAGACCCAACGAGAAAAGAAAACTTCAGGCCAATATCCATGATGAACATAGATGCAAAAATCTTCAATAAAATATTGGCAAGCCGATTGCAACAGCAAATCAAAAAACTTATTCATCATGATCAAGTAGGATTCATCCCAGGGATGCAAGGCTGGTTCAACATACGCAAGTCTATCAACGTAATTCACCACATAAACAGAACCAAAAACAAAAACCACATGATTATCTCAATTGACGCAGAGAAGGCATTTGACAAAATTCAACAGCCCTTTATGCTAAAAACCCTCAATAAACTCGGTATCGATGGAACGTATCTCAAAGTAATAAAAGCTATTTATGACAAACCAACAGCCAATATCATACTGAATGGGCAAAAACTGGAAGCATTCCTTTTGAAATCTGGTACTAGACAAGGATGCCCTCTCTCACCACTCCTATTCAATATAGTACTGGAAGTTCTAGCCAGAGCAATCAGGCAAGAAAAAGAAATAAAGCGTATTCAAATAGGAAAGGTGGAAGCCAAATTGTCTCTATTTGCAGACGACATGATAGTATACCTAGAAGACCCCATCGCCTCAGCCCAAAAACTCCTGAAACTGATAAACAACTTCAGCAAAGTCTCAGGATATAAAATCAATGTGCAAAAATCACAAGCATTCGTCTACACCAATAACAGTCTTAAAGAAAGCCAAATCAAGAGCGAACTGCCATTCGCAATTGCTACAAAAAGAATAAAATACCTTGGAATACAACTCACAAGGAACGTAAGAGACCTCTTCAAGGAGAACTACAAACCACTGCTCAACGAAATCAGAGAGGACACAAACAGATGGAGAAACATTCCATGTTCATGGTTAGGAAGAATTAATATCGTGAAAATGGCTATACTGCCCAAAGTAATTTACAGAATCAACGCTATCCCCATCAAGCTACCATTGACTTTCTTCACAGAACTGGAAAAAACCACCATGAACTTCATATGGAACCAAAAGAGAGCCCGCATAGCAAAGTCAATTCTAAGCAAAAAGAACCCAGTGGGGGTCATCACACTACCGGATTTCAAACTATACTACAAGGCTACAGTAATCAAAACAGCATGGTACTGGTACCAAAACAGAGATATAGACCAATGGAACAAAACAGAGGCACTGGAGGCAACACAACATACATACAACTATACAATCTTTGATAAACCCGACAAAAACAAGCAATGGGGAAAGGATTCCATGTTTAACAAATGGTGTTGGGAAAACTGGCTAGCCATGTGCAGAAAGCAGAAACTGGACCCCTTCCTGACACCTTACACTAAAATTAACTCCAGATGGATTAAAGACTTAAACATAAGACCTGGCACCATAAAAACCCTAGAAGGAAATCTAGGCAAAACTATCCAGGACGTAGGAGTAGGCAAGGACTTCATGAACAAAACACCAAGAGCATTGGCAACAAAAGCCAAAATAGACAAATGGGACCTAATGAAACTCCACAGCTTCTGCACGGCAAAAGAAACAGTCAGTAGAGTGGATCGGCAACCAACAGAATGGGAAAAAATTTTCGCAGTCTACCCATCTGACAAAGGGCTGATATCCAGAATTTTCAAACAACTCAAGCAGATTTACAGGAAAAAAACAAACAAGCCCATTCAAAAGTGGGCAAAGGATATGAACAGATACTTTACGAAAGAAGACATATATGAGGCCAACAATCATATGAAAAAATGCTCATCGTCACTGGTCATCAGAGAGATGCAAATCAAAACCACATTGAGATACCATCTCACGCCAGTTAGAATGGCGATCATTAAAAAATCTGGAGACAACAGATGCTGGAGAGGATGTGGAGAAAAAGGAACACTTTTACACTGTTGGTGGGAGTGTAAATTAGTTCAACCATTGTGGAAGACAGTGTGGCGATTCCTCAAGGCCTTAGAAATAGAAATTCCATTTGACCCAGCAATCCCATTACTGGGTATATATCCAAAAGACTATAAATCGTTCTACTATAAGGACACATGTACACGAATGTTCATTGCAGCACTGTTTACAATAGCAAAGACCTGGAATCAACCCAAATGCCCATTGATAATAGACTGGATTGGAAAAATGTGGCACATATACACCATGGAATATTATGCAGCAATCAGAAATGATGAGTTTGTGTCATTTGTAGGGACATGGATGAATCTGGAGAACATCATCCTCAGCAAACTGACACAAGAACAGAAAATGAAACACCGCATATTCTCACTCATAGGTGGGTGATGAAAAATGAGAACACATGGACACAGAAAGGGGAGTACTAAACACTTGGGTCTATTGGGGGGAAAAGGGGAGGGCCAGTGGGAGGGGGAGGTGGGGAGGGATAGCCTGGGGAGAAATGCCAAATGTGGGTGAAGGGGAGAAGAAAAGCAAAGCACACTGCCATGTGTGTACCTACGCAAATGTCTTGCATGCTCTGCTCATTTACCCCAAAACCTATAATCCAATAAAAAATTAAAAAAAAAGAAAAGAAAAGAAAATATCTCTTAGGCACAATTTATTTTTTTGTCAGATTTCCATCCTTCTACTATTGTCTTTGGTAGAAACAAATGGACCACAGAAAACAGTGGCTTGGCCGGGCGCGGTGGCTCATGCCTTTAATCCCAGCACTTTGGGAGGCCGCGGAGGGTGGATCACGAGGTCAAGAGATCAAGACCATCCTGGTCAACATGGTGAAACCCCGTCTCTACTAAAAATCAAAAAATTAGCTGGGCATGGTGGCACGTGCCTGTAATCCCAGCTACTCAGGAGGCTGAAGTGGGAGAATTGCTTAAACCCAGGAGGCGGAGGTTGCGGTGAGCCGAGATCGCGCCATTGCACTCCAGCCTGGGTAACAAGAGCGAAACTCCGTCTCAAAAAAAAAAAAAAAAAAAAGAGAGAAAGAAAGAAAAAAGAAGAAGAAAGCAGTGGCTTGTATTATTTTCTCTCTGAGCCCCAAAAACCGCTCATATATTTCTTGCCAACCATTTCTGTGATGGCCAAATTTTGTTGACTTTCTTGTATAAATCAGTGACTTGAGGCAACAACTGTAAGCCAGCCAGGCTCTCTTGGTTCTGGAATATTCAAAATGTGAATAATGCTAATATTTTCCTTGTGACCAGTTGCAAACTGTTATACATAGCTATTAGATTCCTTGATCTCTTCTTTGAGGAGGGCCAGGAAAGGGGTACAGTGGGAGGTGGCAAATTAGAGGACCGATTCTTGTTATGTTTCGTTACCAATAATCAACTTTTGCATTTTCTCCTTCATGGAGATTTATTTATTTATTTGTTTTTCATTTATTCAAAGAGGAACAGATACTCTCAACATTCCTTCTGGCCCTTAAATTTTGTAATTCTGTGACTCAAATATCAGTCTTCTGTCAAAATCTTAGTTGTACAGCTGGGCTAAATGAACCTATCTTTGATTATGTATGAACTCCCATCCATCTTGAATTAGGGGAAAAAAATGCTTCTCTAACATGCTTCAGAGAGTCTTTAATAAACCTAATGGCAAATCACCTCTCCCATAGGTCAAGGGCAGCAGCTTAATGCAAAGCTTGAGCACTACTGGGATTTAATTGTGACAAAATTCCACTAATGCTGCTTTGGCAAAACCTTATTTATAAAGCACTGAAATGGATGGCCTCTGGGTTTTATGCCCTGGGGATGGGATACAGCTTGCTAATTTTTTTAAAAAAAATTAGTAAATTTTTACTGATTGGGCCAAAGGGACATGGAACTACTCATAGAAAACTAAAATAAAAGCTAAATCTATTTTGATGATATCTATGGCAGGAGAGGAGACTGATTGCAGGAAAGGAGAGAAGTTTCATTTAACGTTTGCTTCCGTGAGCAGTAAAAACTAGGTCAAGTGGTAAAAACAGCTCTGTACATCTAATGTGCTATTAGACCATACCAAGCAGTTTTACAAGACGTAAAACTTATAGGAGTAACTGTAATATATGAATTCCAAATTTTGGATTCATGGCCTATGATGCATGCATAATTTCTCACCTGATATCACTTTCAGTGTTGGCTGTTTTTCATATTGCCGCTGGTACATATAATTTGAAACCTATTCCTTTAATTATACCAATTGTATAACTTCAGTTTTAAGACTAGCACAGTAAAATATCCTAGTTTAATCAACTAGAATTGTTGATGGTTAAATATGTATCAAACTTTATCATAAAACATTTGGAACAAGAAAGTTAGATAGGAGTTGGATGAGTGGGAGTGATATGATAAAATATGGTCACATTTGATTAGTTACAAAGAAGCAATACATTGTCAATATGCTGAGCTGATAGTCCATTTGGAGTAAGGCCTATTTGTTTGGAAGATTAACCTGTAAGTATAGCATCTTGGGAGAAATGAGGTTGCTGAAGATAATATGTCAAACTTGTTTAAAGCCCCAAGGAAATTCATAAAGCTAGATATCACATTTCTAATCTGTCATTGACATGTCAACAGATAGATTTAAAAATCTGACATGTATCATATGTCAGTTAAGAATGAGATTGACAGCAGAAGTTTGAAAAAACAATAGGAAATAGTTTGTGCAACTGGCTTCCACGTGTGGCCACTGGCCATCAGTCTGGACAAATTTGCAGGGCAAGAACACAAAGTACATGTGGACATTCAAATGAGTATGTTGAAATAAAAATGTCATTATGCATATGGTATTCTTTACCTCACTCAGAGCTTGACACATTTTGCCTATTAATATCATTAGGTGGGAGGATGGGCTTTCTAGGAACCGTGCTCAAAGCCACCCCTGTCATTTCCAGCATAGCGATGATTTGTATAAGTCATATAAGCTGAGAATAAGGACACTGGACTTTTTGATGCTCTTGGCTTTCAGGCTAAATATCCATATTTCCTTAGATTTGCATCTTAAGATGAAAAATGATGAACAATAGCTTCAATAAGCAAAGAGTCATGGCATACAAAACAGGCTACAGTTAGTTAGAAAGGTGAGGCGTAGAATACTTTCTAAACATCCTAAAATTCCCAGTGATTATAGCTCTTTATGTCAAAATATTCAAGGCTGAAATTATTGAAACCCACCAGAGCAGGTGTTCTAAATGATAATCTAAGATATAATTAGAGTTTCTGAAGAACACTATGAGGTAGAGTTAACTGAAAGAGAGTATATGCTTAATTATGGAATGATTTATTAAAAAATAGACTGACATATTATTAAAAAAAACCCTATTTTTCAAATCTCTATTTTGACTAACCATAAAGCTGAAATATGTTACTACTTTGATTTAAAATGTAAACAATTTATATCTTCAAAATGCTATGTAATTATCTCAGTTTTTATATTACACCTCATTATTTACATAATATATAGGTTGTTTCCAAGGTTCACAGAAACCACACTGAGCAGACAGATTACAGGGATAAGTGGTAGGACAGTGCTTTAAATTCCACTTGGATTAAAGGATTCACAAATGTAGAATGAAATAGAGAGGTAGCCCTCTCCCCTTGATATTATAACCACTTTGTATACTCATCTTTAAACCACTGTAACCTTATGTGTCTGTCAATAACTTCTTAGTCACCTCTTTGATTTTTTTCTATTCCCCCAAAAAACTGATCTAAAACACTATAATTATTATGAAAAGAATTTTAGTGGATGATGGTGGGTGCTGGTGTGACAAGTTAGAACAAGAATTCTGCAGAGGTAGGACTTCATTTGAATAGTGGTATATGGAGTAAGATTGCACATTGGTAAGGAGGAGATCAAACGTGGGGAGCTGGAAAGAGTACTGAGGCATCACATTGTCCCCCTTTATTATGCAAATAATAAAAGTAAGTTCCAATGAGATTAAGCATTTGCTATGGTTTGAAATGTGTCCTCCAAAATTCATGTGCTGAAAGTTAATGGCTAATGTGAAGGTGTTAGGAGGTAGGGCCTTTGGAAGGTGATTAAGTCATAAAGGTGGAGCGCTCATGAATGAAATTAGGGACCTTATACCAATGGCTTGACGAAGTGTGTTCACTGTCTTATACTATGTGTTGACATATTAGTTCAAAGGACGGTCTTGAAGCAGAGAGCAGCCTTCACCAGACACTGAAACTGCCAATGCCTTCATCTGGGCTCTAGCCCCTAGACCTGTGAAAAATGTATTTCTGTTGCTATAAACTACCCAGTCTCAGGTATCTTGTTAGAGCAACACAAATGGACTAAGATAGCAACTTTCTCAAAGTTCCAATAGAAAGCACTAAATTCATGGGGGAAAATATTAACAACTTGATCAGAGAACAGTAGCTTGGCATAATCTGTCAAAGAGTTACATTAAACATACTTTGGGATTCAAGAGAAAGAAGACATCACATTCAGTAGCAGGAATTAATTACAGGCATCACAAAGAGAGTGACATTCTATATGGCCTTTAAAAATGAAAATTTAGAATTTTCCAGCTGAAGATGAGGGTAGAGAAGTAACAAAGGGGAAGTATTCTATTGTGAATGGCCTTCTAGTAGAAAAGACGGGACCCATTAGAACAAGGTTTCTCAACCTCAGCACTGTTGACCTTTGGGAGCAGATAATTCCTTTCTGTGGGGTTTGTTCTGTGCATTGTAGAATGTTTAGCAGTATCCCTAAATTCTATCTACTATATGTCAGTCGTATACCTTTCTCTCCACCATCCTGGATTTGTGAAAGCCAAAAGTATCTCCAGATATTGTCAAATGTCCCCAAGGGGACAAAGGGGAAAAATTGCTCCCCCATGTCCTTGACAACCACTGCATCAGTCCATCAGAGAACCTTCAAGGAAGGGTCTTGGTCACTGTGAGGATATTAGTCACTCCTAAATGCTTAAGAATTGAGAAGGAAGGAAAGGATGGGAAAAATGAAGGAAGAAAGAAAATAAAAGGATAAGATGCATTCTTTTTTTTTCCTGAAAACTGTTACTATGTTCAAAGCCAATGAATTTTTTAAAATTAATTTTAAGGGGAAAACTGTGATGCAGACTGAGATATATATCTGTAATATTAACAGAAAAATTTAAATTTGACTCTATTGTTTTACTTTAGGACATAAAATTCAGCATAAGGAAGGTGTTTTTGTATTTAATAAAGTGGGAAGAGAGGTGTGATAGTAGGCGCATTGGTGGTGGGAACGAGGAAGACCATTCCTTAGAATGTGGTAAAGAGTTGGATGATCTACTTGCAGCATGCAACCTCTCTGTGACACATTTAAAAATAAAGTAATCATACAGAAAAAGATCTTCAGGGAAAATAAAGGTTAAAAATGAGTGTTTCACGACATATGGAAATAGCACAATGAGCACAAGAGAATGAAGAGGTGGTAAAGTTGCTGGCTTTTCATCCCATTCACAAAACAAAATGCTTTGAGTTCATCCAAATATGGTACATATTCTAATGTGCTCTGTCCAATATCTCAAACCAGAAGGTGTTGCCTCAAGAGTATTGGTGAGAGTACCTTTCCCTTAAGAGCAACTGATATGTTACTTTGCAGAATGCATTTTTGGAGGGGAGGGGAGGGTGGTTCAAATATTATTAAACTGAGAACAGTCATAGATATTTGCAAAAGCCTTTATGATATAAAATTGTCAACTGAACAAGCACTATGTGATGCAAGTTTGTATATGGAAGAGCTGATGGGAGACAAAGCTGTGAAGGCAGAGTGGGGACATACAAATTTCACAAGTGTTACAGTCAAGCGTATGGGACATAAAGAAAAAATACAGTCTGTTTTCAGAGGAACTAATAATCAGAGGGCAATGAAGATTATCATCGAGGAGGGGACAAACAGAGATTTATATAGAGGAGGTCCTATCTGGCCAGGAAAAAAAAGGGGGGAGGGGTCTTGACCAGTTCAATTTCAGGTGCTGTGGGCAGAGGAAGAAGTTGGGAGAGGCAGGACAGCCAGGGGTGAAGGTTCTTGAGATTGAGTGACTCAGGGATCTCCTGCAGGAGTCTAAGAGGGTAGAAGGAGCTCGATCAGAGTAACTCCTTCTCTGTAGTTTCTTTATACAGACAGAGAGCCAGAGTTTATAATTTCTTAGCTGGAGGCCCACAGAAGGGCCACAGGAAACAGGTAAGTAGAGAGCCAGTGTGACCCTACACCAGTACAGGTGCAGAAAGGGCCATGCTGACCCCACAGCAGAAGAGGCTGGCAGTGGACGGCTTAAGCCAGTGACAATGGAAGGAACTGGAAGCATTTGAGGGGGAACAAAGCAGCAGGGAAGATGACTGGGCCGGAGTGAGAAGCACAGACTTTAGCAGCAGATGCAACCAAAATTCCCAGAGATGAGGCCAGTGACCACCCAATGTCACCAGTTAAGGAGGCAGAGCAGGGAGAAGTGAAGATACACTGTTCTGTCCAAGGATGTCATCCAGTTCTGCCATCATGAGAAGGTGTCACCATCTGAGGGTAAAGCAGGGAAAGATGGATATCTGAGAGATTCAACATTTTCATTCCAAGAGACTGCACGTTACCTAACGAAATCATTCAAATTGTCCATTAACTAGATTGGACTAATCTTTAGTTGTTTTTTTTTTTCTACTACCCTCCTAAGTAGAACTCATAAGTAAAAGTCAGCAGTATTAAAAGAAAAATACTCCATTTTCTTTGCAAAATCAGAATGCAGCGTGAGTAAATGTGACCCCATTTTATAAATCTACAGTTTGGTGTGGAATAGGCATTTAAACATGGTTGCTATTATTATAGGACTTGATAACTGATTGGATTTGCGAGCCTGAGAGAGGGCAGAATCACAGAATATACCAAGATGTTGACCTGAATAATATGGGAGAATGAGGGCACATTTATTAAAAACATAGACATCAGCAAGATGAGATTGTTTGGAGTAAAGATATGGTGTTATGAAAACAAGAGAGTTGATGAGTTCTGGAATGTGGACTAGTTAAGAGTAATGAGTACATAAATATAAAGTGCTGCATATTTATAATGTTAAGTAGCAGGGGGTCATTAGGATCAGGAAACAGATTATTTATAGTAACTGGATCCTTGTGGTTGAAGGAAGACTAATGAAAGTCTTGAGAATGAGTCACAGGTTTTATTCTTTCCTTGTAATTGTTGGCTCCAAAAAGTGGCCTATAGGTGAACTGACATTGGAATTTTTGTAAGTGACCTAAATGCAGCAAATCGTTTATAGTCATAGTTTGTGACTGACACATAGTAAATGCTCAAATAAAATTTAGGTTATCGTTATTTTTAATTGTAGAAACAAATTAGTCTTCTCATCCTTTTTTGATTGTTCTGCTTCAGTGAGGACCATTTTCGGGGAGGGAACAGGAAAACTGAGGTGGAGAGCACGGTCTTTTCTCATTCTTTCTCTCCTCTCCCAGCTTCACTATTTCTTAGCAAAATCCTGGTAGAAGAAAATAGTTTTCTGGAAGTTCTGTGCTCCATTGTAAGAGGTCCAAAAAGTTGAGTTCCAATGATCCTGACCTTTACAAATGTTAAACTTTCATTATTTTGGTTTGATAGGCATTTGCTCATATGGGCCTAGATAAGGGTACTAAAAAGTATTAAAGAGAAAAGTTCCAACAGAATGTGGGAGGAAATAAACAAATTGTATCTACATTTTTAGCTGGATTGATTTATCCGGAAGTATGAGTCAGTCTCGCTCAAGCGCTCTCTCCCCGCCCCCCTTCTCTCCCTCTACCTCCCTCTCTCCACACCTCTGTGTGTGTGTGTATGTGTGTGTATGTGTGTAACTGTGTGTGTGTGTGTGTGTGTGTGTGTGTGTGTGACTCAAGAAGAATCTTTGTCACTGAGCTTCCCTGGCAAAAAATGGTCTAGTCTTTTTTTTTTTTTTTTAATTTTTTATTGGATTATAGGTTTTGGGGTACATGAGCAGAGCATGCAAGACAGTTGCGTAGGTACACACATGGCAGTGTGCTTTGCTTTTCTTCTCCCCTTCACCCACATTTGGCATTTCCCCAGGCTATCCCTCCCCACCTCCCCCTCCCACTGGCCCTCCCCTTTTCCCCCCAATAGACCCCAGTGTTTAGTACTCCCCTTTCTGTGTCCATGTGTTCTCATTTTTCATCACCCTTTTTTTTTTTTAAATTGCATTTTAGGTTTGGGGGTACATGTGCAGAACATGCAAGATAGTTGCATAGGTACACACATGGCAGTGTGTTTTGCTGCCTTCCTCCCCTTCACCCACATTTGGCATTTCTCCCCAGGCTATCCCTCCCCAGCTCCCCCCTCCACTGTCTTTCCCCTATTCCCCCCAATAGACACCAGTGTGTAGTACCCCCTTCCCTGTATCCATGTGTTCTCATTTTTCCTCACCAGCCTATGAGTGAGAACATGCGGTATTTCATTTTCTGTTCTTGTGTCAGTTTGCTGAGAATGATGTTCTCCAGATTCATCCACGTCCCTACAAGGACACGAACTCATCATTTTTGATTGCTGCATAATATTCCATGGTGTATATGTGCCACATTTTCCCAGTCCAGTCCATCATGGATTGGCATTTGGGTTGGTTCCTGGTCTTTGCTATTGTAAACAGTGCTGCAATGAACATTCCTGTGCATGTGTCCTTATAGTAGACCGATTTATAGTCCTTTGGATATATACCCAGTAATGGGATTGCTGGGTCAAATGGAATTTCTATTTCTAAGGCCTTGAGGAATCACTACACTGTCTTCCACAATGGTTGAACTAATCTATACTCCCACCAACAGTTTTCTCCACATCCTCTCCAGCATCTGTTGTCTCCAGATTTTTTAATGATCACCATTCTAACTGGCATGAGATGGTATCTCAATGTGGTTTTGATTTGCATCTCTCTAATGACCAGTGATAATGAGCATTTTTTCATATGTTTATTGGCCTTATGTATGTCTTCTTTTGTAAGGTGTCTGTTCATATTCTTTGCCCATTTTTGAATGGGCTTGTTTGTTTTTTTCCTGTAAATCTGTTTGAGTTCTTTGTAAATTCTGGATATCAGCCCTTTGTCAGATGGGTAAGCTGCAAAAATTTTTTCATTCTGTTGGTTGCCGATTCACTCTAGTAACTGTTTCTTTTGCCATGCAGAAGCTGTGGAGTTTCATTTGGTCCCATTTTTCTATTTTGGCTTTTGTTGCCAATGCTTTTGGTGTTTTGGTCATGAAGTCCTTGCCTATTCCTATGTCATGAATGGTTTTGCCTAGATTTTCTTCTAGGGTTTTTATGGTGCCAGCTCTTCGGTTTAAGTCTTTAATCCATCTGGAGTTAATTTTAGTGTAAGGTGTCAGTAAGGGGTCCAGTTTCTGCTTTCTGCACATGGCTAGCCAGTTTTCCCAACACCATTTATTAAACAGGAAATCCTTTCCCCATTGCTTGTTTTTGTCAGGTTTAATCAAAGATTGTATGGTTGTAGATATGTTGTGTTGCCTCCGATGCCTCTGTTCTGTTCCATTGGTCTATATCTCTGTTTTGATACCAGTACCATGCTGTTTTGATTACTGAAGCCTTGTAGTATAGTTTGAAGTCCGGTAGTGTGATGCCTCCCACTGTGTTCTTTTTGCTTAGAATTGACTTGGCTATGCGGGCTCTCTTTTGGTTCCATATGAAGTTCATGGTGGTTTTTTCCAGGTCTGTGAAGGTCATTGGTAGCTTGATGGGGATAGCGTTGATTCTGTAAGTTACTTTGGGCAGTATAGCCATTTTCACAATATTGATTCTTCCTAACCATGAACATGGAATGTTTCTCCATCTGTTTGTGTTCTCTCTTATTTCGTTGAGCAGTGGTTTGTAGTTTTCCTTGAAGAGGTCCCTTACATTCCTTGTAAGTTGTATTCCTAGGTATTTTATTCTCTTTGTAGCAATTGTGATTGGCAGTTTGTTCTTGATTTGGCTCTCTTTAAGTCCGTTATTGGTGTATAGGAATGCTTGTGAATTTTGCACATTGATTTTATATCCTGAGACTTTGCTGAAGTTGCTTATCAGTTTCAGGAGTTTTTGGGCTGAGGCAATGGGGTCTTGTAGGTATACTATCATGTCATCTGCAAACAGGAACAATTTGGCTTCCTCCTTTCCTATTTGAATACCCTTTATTTCTTTTTCTTGCCTGATTGGTCTGGCTAGAACTTCCAGTACTATATTGAATAGGAGTGGTGAAAGAGGGCATCCTTGTCTAGTGCTGGATTTCAAAGGGAATGCTTCCAGTTTTTGCCCATTCAGTATGATATTGGCTGTTGGTTTGTTGTAAATAGCTTTTATTACTTTTAGATACGTTCCATCGATACAGAGTTTATTGAGGGTTTTTAGCAAAAAGGACTGTTGAATTTTGTCAAATGCCTTCTCTGCGTCAATTGAGATAATCATGTGGTTTTTGTTTTTGGTTCTGTTTATGTGGTGAATTACGTGTATAGACTTGCATATGTTGAACCAACCTTGCATCCCTGGGATGAATCCTACTTGATCATGATGGATAAATTTTTTGATGTGCTGTTGCAATCGGTTTGCCAGTATTTTATTGAAGATTTTCGCATCTATATTCATCATGGATATTGGCCTGAGTTTTCTTTTCTTGTGGAATCTCTGCTCGGTTTTGGTATCAGGATGATGTTGGTCTCATAAAATGATTTGGGAAGGATTCCCTCTTTTTGGATTATTTGGAATAGTTTCAGAAGGAATGGTACCAGCTCCTCTTTGTGTGTCTGGTAGAATTCGGCTGTGAACCCATCTGGACCTGGGCTTTTTTATGTGGTAGGCTCTTAATTGCTGCCTTGACTTCAGACATTGTTATTGGTCTATTCATAGTTTCGGCTTCTTCCTGGGTTAGGCTTGGGAGGACACAGGTGTCCAGGAATTTATCCATTTCTTCCAGGTTTACTAGTTTATGTGCATAGAGTTGTTTGTAGTATTCTCTGATGATGGTTTGAATTTCTGTGGAATCTGTGGTGATTTCCCCTTTATCGTTTTTTATTGCATTTATTTGGTTGTTCTCTATTTTCTTTTTTATCAGTCTGGCTAGTGGTCTGTCTATTTTGTTGATCTTTTCAAAAAACCAGCTCTTGGATTTATTGATTTTTTGAAGGGTCCTTCGTGTCTCTATCTCCTTCAGCTCTGTTCTGATCTTAGTTATTTCTTGTCTTCTGCTAGGTTTTGAGTTTTTTTGATCTTGCTCCTTTAGCTCTTTTAATTTTGATGATAGGGTGTCAGTTTTGGATCTCCACTCTTCTCATGTGGGCACTTATTGCTATATATTTTCCTCTGGAGACTGCTTTAAATGTGTCCCAGAGATTCTGGTATGTTGTGTCTTCATTCTCATTGGTTTTGAAGGACTTCTTTATTTCTGCCTTCATTTCATTGTTTATCCAATCAACATTCAAGAGCCAGTTGTTCAGTTTCCATGAAGCTGTGTGGTATTGAGTTAGTTTCTGAATTCTGAGTTCTAACTTGATTTCACTATGGTCTGAGAGACTGTTTGTTATGATTTCAGTTGTTTTGCATTTGCTGAGGAGTGCTTTACTTCCAATTATGTGGTCAATTTTAGAGTAGGTGTGATGTGGTGCTGAGAAGAATGTATATTTTGTGGATTTGGGTGGAGAGTTCTGTAAACGTCTATCAGGTTTGCTTGTTCCAGGTCTGAGTTCAAGTCCTGGATATCCTTGTTAATTTTCTGTCTGGTTCATCTGTCTAATATTGACAGTGGAGTGTCGAAGTCTCCCACTATTATTGTGTGGGAGTCTAAGTCTCTTTGTAAGTCATTAAGAACTTGCCTTATATATCTGAATGCTTCTGTATTGCGTCCATATATATTTAGGATCGTTAGCTCTTCTTGTTGTATCGATCCTTTTACCATTATGTAATGTCCTTCTTTGTCTCTTTTGATCTTTGTTGCTTTAAAGTCTATTTTATCAGAGATGAGAATTGCAACTCCTGCTTTTTTTTTGCTCTCCATTTGCTTGGTAGATCTTCCTCCATCCCTTTATTTTGACCCTTTGTGTATCCTTGCATGTGAGATGCATTTCCTGGATACAGTACACCGATGGGTTTTGGTTTTTTATCCAATTTGGCAGTCTGTGTCTTTTGATTGGTGCATTTAGCCCATTTACATTTAGGGTTAATATTGTTATATGTGAATTTGATTCTACCATTTTGATCCTAGCTGACTGTTTTGCCCATTAGTTGATGCAGATTCTTTATTTTGTTAATACTCTCTAGCATTTGGTATGTTTTTAGAATGGCTGGTACTGGTTGTTCCTTTCTATGTGTAGTGCCTCTTTCAGGAGCTCTTGTAAAGCAGGCCTGGTGGTGACAAAGTCTCTGAGTACTTGCTTGTTCACTAAGGATTTTATTTTTCCTTCACTTATGAAGCTCAGTTTGGCTGGATATGAAATTCTGGGTTGAAAGTTCTTTTCTTTAAGGATGCTGAATATTGGCCCCCACTCTCTTCTGGCTTGTAGGGTTTCTGCCAACAGATCTGCTATGAGTCTGATGGGCTTCCCTTTGTGGGTGACCTGACCTTTCTCTCTGGCTGCCCTTAGTAATTTCTCCTTCATTTCAACCCTGTTGAATATGATGATTATGTGCCTTGGGGTTGCTCTTCCTGTGGAATATCTTTGTGGTGTTCTCTGTATTTCCTGAACTTGAATATTGGCCTGACTTGCTAGGTTGGGGAAATTTTCCTGGATAATATGCTGGAGAGTATTTTCCAGCTTGAATTTATTCTCTTCGTCACAGTCTGATACACATAGCAAACGTTGGTTAGGTCCCTTCACATAATCCCACATTTCTTGAAGACTTTGTTCATTCCTTTTTGTGCTTTTTTCTCTAATCT
Organism: Callithrix jacchus; assembly: GCF_049354715.1. Classification (NCBI taxonomy): domain Eukaryota; kingdom Metazoa; phylum Chordata; class Mammalia; order Primates; family Cebidae; genus Callithrix; species Callithrix jacchus. The sequence continues at coordinate 32,606,695 of NC_133510.1, read as the reverse complement.
TGGTTTCTCTTTTTATTTTATTGAGTTGATCTTCGACTTCTGATATTCTTTCTTCTGCTTGGTCAATTCGGCTGTTGAAACTTGTGCATGCTTCTCCAAGTTCTCATGTTGTGTTTTTCAGCTCCTTCAATTCATTTGTATTCCTCTCTAAGTTATCCATTCTTGTTATCATTTCCTCGAATCTTTTTTCAAGGTTCTTGGTTTCTTTGAATTGATTTAGAACATGTTCTTTTAGCTCACAGAAATTTCTCATTATCCACCTTCTGAAATCTGATTCCATCATTTCGTCACACTCGTTCTCCATCCAGCTTTGTTCCCTTGCTGGTGAGGAGTTCTGGTCCTTTGTAGGAGTCGTGGTGTTTTGGTTTCGGGTGTTTTCCTCCTTTTTGAGCTGGTTTCTTCCCATCTTTGTGGATTTATTCACCTGTTGTTTGAATAGTTGCTGACTTTTCAATTGGGTCTCTGAGTGGACGCCCAGATTGTTGATGATGAAGTATTTCTGTTACTTAGTTTTCCTTCTAACAGTCTAGCCCCTCTCCTGTATGACTGCTGAGGTCCACTCCAGGCCCTGCTTGTCTGGGGTATACCTGTAGCAGGTGCGGAACAGTGAGGGATGCTACCAGTTTCTTCTTCTGCTATCTTTGTCCCAGAGTAATGCCCACCAAAAGTCAGTCTAATCAGTCTTTTTTGAGTTGACTCTTTGGATATACAGAGGTCAGGGAGCTGCTTGAGGAGGCAGTCTTTACTTTATAGGAGCTCAAGTGCTGAGCTGTGAGCTCCATTGTTCATTCAGAGCTGTTAGGCAGGTGTGTTTAAGTCTGCTGCGGCAGAACTTATAAAACCCCTTTTTTTCCTCAGATGCTCTGTCTTGGGGAGTTAGGGCTTTCTTTATGAGTATCTGTTGTACTGTCCTGCCCAGCTAGGAGGCAGTCTAGTCACTATTTGCCTGCCGAGGCTCTGCCCTGCTACCATGGGGTCCGCCCTGTTTTCCTGTGCTTTGCCCTGATGCTTTGGGCTCCGCCCTGTTTCCCGTGGGCTCCGCCCTGCTGTCGTGGGCTCCGCCCTGTTCGCGGAGTCTCTCTGTTATGGCGGGTTGCCTCGGCAATGGCAGGCTGCGTCAGTGTTGGGAGTGTACCTCAGTGGGGCGGGATGCCTCGGTAATGGCAGACGCCCCTCCCCCACTGAGCTGCACCATCCTGGATTCAGCTATGCTCGCAGTGAAACTCTCAACCCCGTGCATTTCGAATCGCCATTTTGTTTGTCCCTGTGGCGGTGGGACCCACCGAGCCTGATCACCTGGCTTCCTGCCTCAGAGCCCTTTCTCTCTCTCTCTCTTTTTTTTTAAGTTCAACGGTTGACTCTCTCCTAGGTGTTTCAGTTGCCTGCTGATAGGGCACTGGGATCTGTGTGATTTCCCGTGCAGTGACCCACTGCACTGGCTCAAATGTCACTTCCCGGAAATCTCCTGGTCTGGCTCCCTGTCCAAGTCCTGTTTAATCAGATGGATATGTTAATCTGTCCTCCCAAATCTCAGATTGCTGGTTTAACAGGCACCCAGACTGGTGCGTTTTGTGTGGGGTGCCACTGCACTGTGGTGCCGGCCAATATGGCCGCTCCAGCCGAAAGGGCTGTGCTGGAGACCCCTGTCTCTCCTACACCTGGGAATTTTCCCGTTCTGTGGGCAACAAAGATCCATCTGGAAATGTGGCTCGGACTCACCCTCTGCATCTTCACTGAGAGCTGCAATCCTGAGTTGTTCCTACCGTGCCATCTTGCGCTTAATCTTTTTTTTTTTTTTTTGCATAAAACATGTTACTAATAAACTCATTTCTACTCTGTGACTTTAAAGGTGTATGGAACGTGTGAGTGATTCTTCCATATGTGCTAAGCAGTGAGAGAAAAGGAAAAGGAAAATATTGAAAGTTGGAGAGGGATCCAGAAGAACCTCAAGTGTAACAGAAGATCTAGTGGTTGACAGTAGAATTAAGTCAATGGAAGGGATCAAATGAGAGGGACTGAAGTGGGGTTGGAAGGATTAATGCAGTTTAGAAAACAGATGGAGAAGTTAAGATGGACACAATGTAGGTTTTTAAAATGTGAATATTTTATTTGAAATTACTTGCTATAGTAATGTATGATGCACAGTACACAGGCATACTTTGGAGATATGGGTGATTGAGTTTCAGACCAATGCAATGAAGTGAAAATGAATAAGAAAGTGTGTCAAATTTTCTGGTTTCCCAGTGCACATTAAAGTTATACACTATACTATACACTATAGTATAGTATACTATACTATACTACACTATACTATGCTGTAATCTAGTAAGTGTTCATAGCATTATGTCTATAAAAATAATGTGCATACTTTAATTTAAAAATACTGTATTGCTTAAAAAAAACCTGCTAATGATCACCTGAACTTTCAACAAGTTATAATCTTTTTCCTGGTGAATGGTCTTGCCTTGATATTAATGCCTGCTCACTAATCAGGTGAAAGATGAGGTGGCTGTGAGAATTTCTTAAAATAAGACAACAATGAAGTCTGCCTCATCAATTGGCTCTTCCTTCCATGAAAGATTTATCCATAGTATGTGGTGTTTGATGGCATTTTACCCACAATAGAACTTCTTTCAATATTAGAGTCAAGCCTTTTAAACTATGTTACTGCTTTATCAACTAAGTTTATGTAATATTCTTTATTGTTATTTTAACAGTGTTCACAGAATCGTCATCAGAAGTAGACTCCATCCCAACAAACCACTTTCTTTGCTCATTCATAAGAAGCAACTACTCATCCATTGAAGTTTTATCATGAGATTGCAACAATTCGGTCACCTCTCCAGGCTCCACTTCTAACTCTAGTTCTCTTGCTTTTTTCATCACATCTGCGGTTACCTCCTCCGCTGAAGCCTTAAAGCCCCCCAAGTCATTCATGAGGGTTAGGATCATTTCTTACACACTCCTATTACTTTTTCTTTTGACCTTCTTTTTTGAATTATAAGCTATAGATTTACCAAATATGTTTCTTAAGTAATAAGATTTGAAAGATAAAATTAATCCTTGATTTATGGGCTGCAGAATGGATGGTGCGTTAGCGGGCATAAAAGCAATATTAATTTCTATCAGAGATCTTGGGTTACTAGGTGCATTGTCAATGAGCAATAATATTTTGAAAGTATTTTTCTTTCCTGAGCAGTAGGTCTCAACAGTTGGCTTAAAATAGTCAATAAACCATGCTGTAAACAGATGTGTCATCAAGGCATTGTTGTTCCATTAATAGACACAGGCAAAGTAGATTTAGCATCATTCTTAAGGGCTCTGGGATTTTCAGAATGTTCAATAAGCATTGGGTTCATCTTATAGTCATCAGGTGCCTCAGCCCCTAACAAGAGAGTCAACCTGTTCTTTGAAGCTTTGAAGCCAGGCATTGACTTCTCTGTAGCTATGAAAGTCCTAGATGCTATATTCCTCCAATTTAAGACTGTTTTATCTATATTTAGTGTAGATAAGACTGTTTTATCCAATTTAAGAATGTTTTATCTACACTAAATCTGTTGTTTAGTGCAGCCACCTTCATCCATTACCTTACCTACCTGGATACCTTGCTGCAGCGTCTCCATCAACACTTGCTTCTCCATCAATACCTGTGCTTTCATATTATGGAGTTGGTTTCTTCCTTAAACCTCATAACCTATCTCTGCTAGCTTCAACCTTTTCATCTGTAGCTTCCTGACCTCTCTCACCCTTCAGGAACTGATGAGAATTAGAGGCTTGCTCTGGTTTAGGCTTTGGCTTAAGAAAATGTTATGGCTGGTTTGATCTTTTATCCAGAACCACTAAAACTGTCTCCATATTGGCGATAAGGCTGTTGCATTTTCCTATCATTCATGTGTTCACTGGTGTAGTACTTTCAGTTACCCTCAAGAACTTTTCCTTTGCAGTCATAGCTTGGCTACTATTTGTTGTCAGAGGCCTAGTTTTCAGCCTGTGTCAGTGTTTGACATGCTTTCCTCACTAAGCTTAATCATTTCTACTTTTGTTTTAAGAGAGAGATGTGCAACTTTTCTTTTCATTTGAAAACTGAGAGGCCACTGTAGGGTTATTAATTTGTCTAATTTCAATATTGTTGCATCTCAGGAAATGGAGAGGCCCAAGGAGAAGGAGAGAGATGGGGAACTGCTGGTTGGTGGAGCAGTTAGAACACATGTAACATATTGCTTGTTTGTCACCTTATACGAGCATGGTTTGTAACACCCAAAAATGATTATAATAGTAACATCAAAGATTACTGATCACACATGACCATAACAGATATAATAATGATACAAACATTTGGAATATTGCAAGGATTATCAAAATGTGACTGACAAAGAGACACAAATTGAGCACTTTCTGTTGGAAGAATGGCACCAACAGACTTGCTTGATACAGAGTTGCCACAAGCCTTCAGTTTGTAAAAAAATACGGTATCTATAAAGTGCAAAAAAGTGAACCACAAGAAAATGATGTATGCCTGTATTAATAATTAAAATTATGTCCCCAAAGACCTTTTACTGGGAGATTGTAAGTTAATATAATGTTTATTAAGTTACTATGATAAAAACAAAATAATTCAGGATGGCAAGCCTGTTTCTTCATTCTAAGAGGCCTTTTCTATCTTTCTTTCATTGGCCATGCTGAAGTGAAAGACCTTAAAACATAATATTTAACAAACCATAAATTGTTTCACTAGACTGAATTTGTATCAGATAAAAGTCTGCTCTTCAAATGCAGTGAAATATTTCATCTTACTGGTGAACATTTTATGTTCCAGGGGGAAACTTACCCCCAAGTCTTAAATGGAAAGTCATACTAATACTTTTAGATCACTTGCCAGCATCTTTGTTTGTGGTTCACCTTTTGCCTATGGGTTGAATAATTTTTTTTCTCTTTCTTACTTTTCTTTCCTCTCCTCTCTCTTTTTTCTCTCTCTTTCTGTCTCCAAGAAACCTACGGCATAACCAAGCAGTTGGGAGTTATTAGTTATTTTTCCATCCTGTTAGATGATGAACATACATAGGCTCACAAAATAGTGAATTTTTGTTGAACAACATCCTTCCTACACTCTCCTCAACCCCCTTCAATCCAACTTCCACCCCCGTCATTCCTGAAATGGCTCCTGCTAAGGTCACCAATCATCCTTAAGGCCCCAAACTAAAAGGATACTGTTCAGCTTTCATATTACTTAATTTCTCAGCATATTTTACAACAGCCATCATTCTGTCCTTAAAACAATCTTTTCCCTTGTCTTCTGGAACCGAGCCGTTCTCCTAGGTTTTCTCCTCTCCTCCCCTTTGAGAGTCCTTTTGTGGGCTCATTTAACTCCACCTGGTCTCTTAAGTATTGGAGCTGCTAAGGCTGGCTTCTGGACTCCTTTCTCCTTTCCTCTTCTCTGCCTCACTGTTGTAATTGTCTTCAATATGTCAATGACTCTCAAATGTATTCACGTGAATGAGCCCCTTCAGAGTCTCACACCTGTATATCTGACACTTGATGTTTTTTCCTGGAGGTCTCACAAATAACCCAAATACAATATATCCAGAACCTAACTTACGATATCATCTGTAACCTCTTTTAGTTCTCCTTACCACAGTAAGTGATATCATATTGTTCACAGACAACTCTATCACATCCATCTCCTGGTCAAAACCCTTGAATGCATTCCGTTCTTTTCTCACATAACATCTTTGTGTATATTTATCTCTACCTGGAGTGCTTCCAGCCTCTGTATTTCACTTAATAAGTTGCTACTCACCATCAGATTTCATCTCTACTGCCATGGTCTCACAGAAACCTCCATGTTTGCCTCGCATCATTAACTTTCATAAATCCCATTTTAAAAAATATTTTTTTCAACTTTGTAGAACTTACCAGAGTTTATAACTTTCTAATTATAGAGTTACTTGCTTATTGTTTGTCTACAAGCTCTGTCAGTGTAGAAACCACCTCTATTCTGCTGATTTTGGCATACTTAGTGCTAATAGTCGTGGCTGGCACATATTTGGCACCCAATATTTACTTATTTGATCAATGGAAAGGCTATTTTCTACTTTGGTTTCTGATTCATGCAGAAGAAAAAGTCAATTTTATTATACCACAAATCTTTATATGCATAGCAATCTGTCAAACATGAGCCTGTTAGGGAATGCACTAAAATAGCTTTACCCAATGAAGTGAAAAGGCATTAAACCTAGATAGCATCCAACCTAGACATTCCTCTGAGATACAAGTACATTTTTTCAAGAGTCTGTGGGAAACTGACTGGTGCTTTTATTATCGCTTCTTGTCTGTGATCTACAAGATCAACATACGATGGAGAAGGGCAGTGGGGGTAGTGTGAGCCAAGAAGAACTTGGGTGGAGTGGGCAGTGTTCAGCTCCCAGCCCCACCACCCATCACAGGAAGGTAGTAGTAGTAAAGGTCCCCAGGTGCTGGCTGTGAGGCACACCTGTACAGAGCTTCCTGCAGTAGGTATCGAAAAGGAAATATACTGGTGCACCCAGCCAGTGGGGAGCTGAGTTGCCACTAGGGGAAATAGAGCAGATGGCTATGTAAAAGGCACTTTACAATTTTCCCTTCCTCCAATCTGAAATGAAACAGTGTCCAAACTCTAGTCTGTGGATCATATTGCTAGAAGAGTCAAGGACTAGAAGGCAAAATCTACAGGTGTTTCCTTTCAGATTTTTGCCTTCAGGAAGAAATGAAAGGTAAATAAAAATTATGGTTATTCCACTGGCACCAGTGTGACATGTATGCATTTTTAGATTGCTGCATTTTAGTTAAAGCTATACAGGATGAGAGTAGAAATGAAAATATGGTATAAGAGAACTATCTTTTCTGCATTTCCTGCTTATTTTAATAGCTATCTGCAATGTGGGTTTAATATTCAGAATTTTAATTCTTGTAATTAAACCTCAATGAAGAGAGAATGGACTCCAGTATTTCAAATACCTCTGGTATTGAAAGTTTCATCTGTTTTCTTTTTCAAGGTAAGGGATCTGTTTTTGTTCTGTTTATTTTATTTTAGTCATGCCATGAGGAAATGAGGTATATAAGTTAATTATTTTAATCCCAATAAAATGATAACAAATTTTAACTACATGATACCCTCTCCAACTGGCGAATTTATTTAAACACTAAATAAGGTAGATTTTTTTTCCCCTTTGGCAAGTTGTAAACAAAAGGCCTAAATTGTTCCTCATGGAAATGGATTATTTTTAAATCATGCTATCCTAGAGAAAATCTGAAATTGAATAAGGTACAAAATCTCAGTCTCTTCTATCCCACAAGCCTTGTCTACATTTGTATAATTTCAAAAGAGTTAAAACAGTTGTTGAAAGCCACAAGAAATGATGCTAAGTTACTACAGCATTACCAATTATGGGGACCATTTCTTTCATGAATCTCAGATTTGGTATAACATCTCATTAGATTTTGGGAGAACTTCCTATCAAATAATTGCTATCTCTAGGAAACGTAGGTTTTTCAAATTGGCGTTATGTATGTATCACAAAGGACCCAGTGATTTAATTTTCCAGGTGTAACATTATTAAATAAAATAAGCAAGCACTGAAACAAACAAAAATCACTTTGTCTACATATTTCTGTATTGGGTTGAATAGTGCCAAAATCCATATGTACCAGAATCTCAGAATGTGACCTCATTTGGAAAAAAGGTCTTTGCAGATGTTAGGTTAAAATGAAGTCATACTGGATCAGGGCAGGCCCTAAGCCTGGTGACAGGTGTGTTTATAAGAGAAAGATGAGGAATAGGAAGACACAGAGACACACACACACACACACACAAGGGAAGAAGGTCCTATGAAGGAGGAGGCAGAGACTGTGTGGTTCAGCTACAAACCAAGGAACACCAAGGACTGCCAGGAGGCCCTAGAAGCTAAGAGAAGGCAAGGAAGGAGTCTTCCCTAGAATCTCAGCAGGATGCTGGCCTTGCCAACATCTTAATTTCAGACTTCTAGCACTCCAGAACTGGGATGCAATGAATGTTTTAAGCCGTCTACTTTGTGGTAATTTACTATGTCAGTTCTAGGAAATAAATACAATTTCTCAATCTCTTTCCCTGTCATCTCCAAATCACAGTTGAATTTTGTTAAAGGAATTGTGGAATTGTCCCCATTTGCTGTTTCTTGTTTATCACATGACATTCACTCCTCAGCCACTGTGATCTGAGTTCTGTCCTCATCATGCCACATGAATTCTTTGGCCAAGTTTACCAATAACTCCTCATGGCTGATTCCAGTGGACACCTCTTGGCCTTTGTGTTATTTTATGTTCCATGGCATTGGGCACCCTTTACTACTTCCTCCCTCACCTCTGTGATTTTGCAGCCATAAAATTTTATTTCTACCCTTATGGCCACTCTGTCTTAGGGATTGTTCAAGCTCCTCTTCTTGTATTCCACCTTCAGTATTGGGATTTGTCAGAATTCTGCCATGACTCATTTCTCCCTCTGAGTACTCTTTCTGGATGGTTTCATTCACACGCAGCTATTTACCAATGTTTTCTAAAACTGTCCTAAGACCAGCTCTCCCTCTGGATCTTCAGCCTTCTCATCAACTCCAAGGTTAAATTTGGGGAGAAGGGGAAGATGTCACAAGTTAAATGCCTCACAGTCCCTCAAAATCAATGTGTTCAAAACTGGAATCAACATTTTCTCTCCCAGGTCTGCTCCTCCTTTCTTGTCTGTGTCCCAGACTGTAGCACCAACCTCCTCCCAGTTAGTAAGATCAGGAACCTGGGTGACATCCTTACTTCTCTCTTCTGCTGGTAACCCGAATTCTGTCTCTGTTTTCAACCTTGCACACAAATCTATGGGCCCGTGTGCTGCTCTCTCTCTCCTGTCTATCTGCAAGAGTGTAGTGTGTAGCCTCCTCTCTCATGTTCTTTCTTCATATATCCGGGAGTGATCTTTGAGAAATGTACATTTGCTTGTGTGACCCTTGTGCTTGAAATCTGCAATATCTTCCCATACGTTGTAGGATAAAGTCCAGAGTGTCCGAAAAGGCTTAGCATGACATGCCTCTTTTTGTCAAGCCAAATGGAAAGCCCTCCCTTTGTCTTTCAAGCAGGTCATGTGTTCTCTGATCTTGGATGAGATGTCACTACTGTGAAGCATCTATATCCCCAACCCTCCTGTATCCCCTTCTATGGCACTCATCCCACTGTCTTTAGTTCTCTGCTTTCCCACAAGCTTGTCTGTCTTACTTACCATTAATCTCTGGTGCCGAGTACAGTGCCTGGAGTAGAGAGGCTCAATTAATTACTGAATCCCCATAAACAGGAAAACCAAGCCTTGTAATATTTAAGCCATTTGGCTAAGCAAACACAACCCAGGGTCAGATTTTTCTAGTGGCTTTTTCCTTCTTATATATTTCTTTTCAGAAAATTGCATTATGTAAAATTAAAGCATAATTGTTGGAAAACATTACCTCTACCTGACAATACTCAATATTTAGAACAAATGATGAAACTAAGAGAGGCTTAGTTATAAATGATATACTTCATTACCAATTTGAAATGAGCACTTCTAATCACTTCCTTATTTCCTTGGCTTTTTCATGCATGAACACAACCACTTAATACAGCTTTTAACTTTCTCCTGCAGCTTATATTCAGCTGCTGGTTAGTCTGCAGGTGTAAAATGCTGCATTCTTCTTTATACTCACTCAGAGCATGAGTGGTGCCCTCAAGATGCCTCCTGCTCATTTTTAGCTTAATCCACCCATTTGTAAGCTCTGACTTGCCTCTGAACTCTCACTCACCTTGCCAGCCTCTGAGCTGCCTTTGAAGGGGAATGCATGTCATGGTTCTGAATCTGCTCCAGCTGTTCCTAATTCTTCCTTCCCAGCCCACCCCTGTCTCAAAGCTGTGCTTGCCTCTCAGAAGACAGGCTACGTTGGGGAGAAGGGAGGTGCCTGAGCCCCACTCTCTCCAGAAGACCTTCTTCCCCTTCCAGGGCTCAGAAAACTGCTGACCTAGTAGCTGATGCAAATTAGTCATCTTTGTTTAGTGTTTTTGTTGCTGTTTCATCAAAAATAAAAATTATTCATATTCACTAAAGAAAAATTTGACAATAGAGAAAATTAGGAAAAACTCCATAGCACATAGAGTTTTGTCAACCAATCACCACTGCTATTAGGATTTTGATATATTTCCTTTTAGTTCTTTTATTCATGTGAAACTTTAATTTGAACACTTATTCTATTACACACATAATTTACATCTTTTCATTTAACAATATTATAGCCTATTTTGCATAATATGTCATTGAGTGTGTATACCAGAAAAGAATTAATCTTCTTGGATTACACTTCTAAGTTCTTTCCATTGTCAGTATGAAAAATTTAAAAATGAATCTGGTTTGCATATAGGAAAACAAACCAACCAATCAATAAGAGCCTGAGAAAAACTCTTTGTGCCTAATACCTTGTCTCTACTTAGCATGCTTTCCTTAAGATTTATATCTAGAAGTGAAATTACCAGGCAAAAGGGAATAACATTTCCTCAAATTTCTTTCCAAACATATATAAATTTATTCTGCAGCAGGCTATGTGTGAGGGTCTCTATTTCATCCATCCTTGCCAGGCTCTGCTTATACATTTCTTTTTCTCCCTAATTTCACAGGTCAATTATCAAATCATTTTCCTTGATTCCTAGAGAAGCTGAATATATTCATAAATGGCAGCATATTAATTGTATTTTTTCTGTGAATTTCTTATCATGTCCTTTGATCATTCATGTATTTGATACTTTTTACTTCTCTTATCTGTTTTATAGCTCTTTATTTACTAAGAAATTTAACTCTCATATTTTCTGTAAATATGTTTCTGTTTTGGATATTTATTTTCAATGTTTTACCCATAGATTTTAATTTTTTTTATGTAATTGAAACTATTTTTAGTTTTCTTTGTAATTTATTAAGTTTTAGCTTAAAATTACTTACTTCTCATTACCTGTCTGCCCTTCCCTCAACACTCCCCTAAAACATTTAATAAGATGAACTTCTATTTTATTTTTTAAGATTTTATGTTTAGTATTTTTTTACATATAACTCTTTAACATGTATGAGGTTTATGCTGGTATATGAAGTAAGAATCTGTATTTTTTCCCCAAAATTTCTACTCAAATGAACCCAAACCATTTCTAGAACATTCTTTCTCTTATCTATTGATTTTTAATTTTTCATTAATCATCTTTTCAATTATCAAATATGTTGGGATTTATTTTTGGGCAATCTATTATGTTCCATTATGTGTAGCCTTTTTTGTACCAATAGTATTTAATACATTTAAACTTTATAATATGTTTAGGACTTCTGATAAAGTTTATACTTATTTTACAGAGTTTTCATAAAGCTCCCTATAATTTTGAACTGGACTAAATCTGTGTATTTATGGGAGATGGGAGAGTTGCCATACTTAAAAATTTTGTCTTTTCTTCCAGAACACAAAAAGTCTTCTGGGTTATATGTCTGTTAATATTGTTCCTGAATTTTTGCTATTTATTTTTTGTGTATACTATTAATATAGTTTCTTTTTCCATTCTATGTTAAATCTTTACTTCAGTTCTATAAAAATACTATAAAATTTATGTATTTATTTTGAATTGACCACTGAGTTAAAAAAAAATACCAGTTTTTTTCTATTCTCTCATTCAACAACAATCAACACAGAAGACTCTGTGACTAATATGTGAGAGTTTCACCCCACCACCAAGGAAAACATCAGTTCTGCAGTGGACACCAGCTCAGTGTTGTCTAATTCAATTCTGACACTATCTACCTGCAGATAGTATGAGATTCCATGGGTCGAGGGCTCAATCCCCCAAGATTTCCCTCTACTTCTAGAACCAGTTACAGGCCCCAGGTTGTTTTACCTGTGCTTCTGACTGACCTGCTATAAACTGGGGTTTCCACAACCTTCTCCTTGGGTTTGGTGATTTATTAGAGTGCAGCTTACAGAACTAAGGGAAAGACTTATTTATGGTTACTGGTTGATTACAATAGTATACAGATGAAAAGATGCATAGGGTGAGGTATGGAAGTATCCTGAGTGCAAGAGCTGCCCCCATGAAGATGGAGTGCACCACCCTCCAGGAACCTCCACACACTCTGTCCAGAAGCTCCCTAAACCCATTGTTTTTGATCTTTAATGGAAGCCTTATTACAGAGACATGATTGATTAAATCATTGCCCATTCATAATCAATCCAAATTTACAGATCCTCTTTCTTCCTTGGAGGTTGGGGGTGTGACTGGAAGTTTAGCACCCATCCTGAAGCTACTTAGATTCTGCTGTCTTCCAGGCAAACCATTAGCATACAAAAAGACACATCACTTTAAGGATTCCAAATAGGAGTTGGATGCCTGGAGACTGAACAAAGACCAAATATATATTTCATAATATCACAACCCCACTTCACAAATTTAATTTTAAAAGTTGCTTCTAATGATTCCTCTTTCTGATATGTGATCTTATCATGTAATAATAATTTTGTCTCTCTATACCAATATTTTTTATTTTTTTGGCATCTAATAGCATTTTTCAAAACTTTTATGTTAGAAACAATAGTAGTCAGCATTACTTTGTGATTTAAATAAAATGACTATATTAGTTTGTTTTAATGCTGTGGGAAATTTACAAAGGAAAGAGGTTTAATGGAGAATTCACAGTTCCACGTGGCTGGAACACAAGCAGGGTGGAAGGCAGGGAGCAGCAAGTCACATCTTAAGTGGATGGTGGCAGGCAAAGAAAGAGCTTGTGCAGGCAAACTCCCATTTTTAAAGTCATCAGATGTTGTGAGACTTATTCACTCTGAGAACAGCACAGGAAAGACCTGCCCCCTTAATTTAGTCATCTCCCTCTGGGTTCCTCCCACAACAGGTGGGAATTATAGGAGCTACAAGATGTGATTTGGGTGGTGACAGAGTCAAACCATATCAATGGCTCTAAATGTTTGCTATTAATATTTTATTGATTACTGGTTTGATTTAAAAATTGCCTATTACTTGAGACAATGTTAATCTATTTTAATTTCTTTAAACATTTTGAATTATAGATAGATTTGGAGATATTTATTAAAATAGTTTTTCTGAATACCAAATCTTTTTCATAAATCTTTTGAAATGAACTTATTTAAAAAATTCAGCCTACTCATATAGAGTATTTTGTCATATACCCTAATTTTCAACCTCTTGAATGTCTAAAATATTTCTTAGTCATGACAGATTATACTTTTAACATTTTACTTAGTTTTTCCATGTTTACTTATTTCAGTGTAGTCATATCTATTTTACACATTTATTTCTATCTGTTTTCCTTAGGATTGTTGATTCTAACAGCTTGAGTTAATGCTTATTTTGTCTTTCTCTCTTTTGAGATAAAAGATTGCATTTGTATTTTAATTGTTGTTTAAGTAGAATACTATTTTATTTTTACTTCTTACTTGAATCAATAATTGTCTTTTCTGTAGTTGTGATAAACATTTTTATTATTGGTTCGAATTTTTATTTATAATTTCCATTATTTCTTGTGGTTAGAAACTACGTTAGTTACACTAATTAAAAAAAAGAAAGTATCAAAATAAACACAATCATAAATGACAAAGGGGAAATTATCACCAACCTCACAGAAATACGAAAAAGCCCACAGAGGCTATTATGAGCACCTCTATGCATGCAAACTAGAACACCTAGCAGAAATGGATACACTGGATAAACTCCTAGAAATATACAACCTCCCTAGATTGAACCAGGAAGAAATGGAAACCCTGAACTAACCAATAACGAGTCCCCAAATTGAATCAGTAATAAAGAACCTATCAATCAACCAGAAAAAGTACTGAACTGGATAGATTTACAGCCAAATTAAACCACATGTTAAAGAAGAGCTGATGCCAATAGGAAATACTATTCTGAACATAGATCCTGGCAAAGACTTCGTGATGAGGACTGTAAAAGCAGTTTCAACAACACGAAATATTGAGAAGTGAGATCTAATTAAAATAAAGAACTTCTGCACAGCAAAAGAAACTATCAACAGGATGAACCAACAACTTACAGAATGGAAGAATATATTTGCAAACTATGCAACCAACAAAGGTTTAATATTCAGAATTTATAAGAAACTTAAATTAACAGGCAAAAATCAAACAACCCTATTAAAAATGGGCAAAGAACATGAACAAATACTTTTCAAAAGGAGATATATGCAACCCACAAGCATATAAAATAATTCCCAACATTACTAATCACTAGAGAAATGCAAACTGAAACCACAATGAGATATTATCTCACACCAGTCAGAATGGCTATTATTAAAAAGTCAAAAAAAATAGATGCTGGTGAGGTTGCAGAGAAGAATCCTTCTTCTGTCTTAGATGGGGTGTCCTCTGATTTTTCAATGAGAGTATAACAGGCAATCTATTTTCAGTTTCTTTATTCCTACGTAAACCTATTTGCTCCCCTGAACTTGTGCCACATAATTTATTCATCTGCGTCGTGTCAACAATTTCTGTTTATCACTAAGTAATTAGAAGAATTAGGCTGTGCAGATGGCTCATGTTCTCTTATTGTCCATGAGATTGCTAGTGGGAATGAAAAACTTTCAACATTTTTATCAGCCATTTTATATTGTTTGTGTTGATTATTCTAAATCTGTTCAGCATTTTTTATCTCTATGGTTATTATTCATTATTGCTTATCTGGAGCTCTTTATATATTAAGAGGGAAAAATTATCTTTTCAAAATATTGTCATTAAATGTGATTAAATTATTTCTACTGTTCAGAATCCCTTCTCAATTTGCAATTTTGCATTTAGATGTCTACCATCACCAAAAAAACTGTTCTAAGAACAGACAGCTTATTTGGGACAGTGGCATTTCATTTTGTTCTGGTAATATGAGGGCTGTATTTTTCTTTTACTTTTTTTCTAAAAATGCCTGGGTATATGCAAATGTAATCAGAAGGGCTGAGTACTAAAACCATCAGCATAGTTTTCTTATTACTTGATTCTGCACACCATTATAATTTTTTTTAAAGAAACACATTGAGCTCCAAAATGAAATTTTAAGCTGTGGAATTCTTCCCAATAGCTTTGTTATTTAGAATAGCAATGCTTAGAAAATAACATGCAATGAATAATCATAAAAATTATATTCTAGTTTTTATACTGTTTCTACTTTTCTTTTAAAATTGTCTCTTGCTGATTGCATATATCCACTTATTAGAATGATAACCAAGAAAATAATCCTATAAAATGAACTGGTGAAATCAAGATAATGTAGAATACACTAATATTCTCTCTCATTCTTTTTTTTAGGAATGTGTGATGAGCAGAAATAACGTAGACTGTGACTTGGGCTCCTTTTATCTCTAAATTTTTTTCAAAGAGGTAATCTTATCAACTGATTTATAGAACTCATTTTTTTCCAAAGTGTTTAATTTTTTGTACAGATATTAAGTGTATGCCAATACATTAAATATCTAAATAATGGTAGTAATAAATAAAGTGCTGGGATTACAGGCCTGAGCCATTGCACCCAGCCAAGGAACATTTGATTTTTAAATGACTATATATGTATTTGACAATGACTATATATATATATATATGTGTGTGTGTGTGTGTGTGTATGTGTGTGTATTGTATATATATATATACACACATGTGTGTGTGTTTGTGTGTATATATACACACACATATTAGCGACTTTGAACTTGTTGTGAAATCTCAATATGAACAGGATAGAATAAGTCATGGAAAGCTGAAAGGTCTAGTTAAAAGAAGCCAAAGGACAAAGATACATGAATCTAGGCTTCAGGTACAAATTTGCATTAACTGTCCCTTAAAAAGGAACATGTATACACTCTGTTGCCAATTTCCTATCTGTAGACTTGGTTGCTATCTCACAGGTTGACTCCAGGTAAAATGTGTGAACTTCTAGAAAATATTAAAACCAGTCAAAAGTTAACTTTATTTCATACTTTCATTATATAAATATTTAGTTTATAGGTATACATCTGAAATCTGTACAAAAAAATTAAATACTTTGTGAAAAAAGTGAGCTCTATAAATCTAAGGCACAGCTGTCCGCTAATCATCCTATTTCCCAGGAAGGGATGCGATGTGGGATTTTTGTGCTTTGGATTAGGCCCAAAGTTTCTTTCTGGCTGTTTCTGGAAAGTCTGGGGCGGGGCATCACTTAACCTTCTTTAGCAGGTCACTTTTTCCTTTGTATCCTTCCTTCCCAATCATACAAAGTCCTATGAATGCAAGAAGAATATACAAGCAATACGTAGTTGCATAATTGTAGTTTGTTTTGATATTTTGTGCCCTTCTCGAAGGGAATGGAGAAATGACCAGGGACACACGTTCTCTGTTAGGCTAAGAGAGCACTCCTAGAACACGCTGACTGCTCCACAAATTGCTCACTGGTGAAGCTAAATTCTCTGATATGTGTAAAAACCTCCCTGGTTACTTAGTTGAAGGTAGACTGTTTAGCAGGATTTTGTTATAGTGATAAATTAACTTTTGCAATTTGATAAGTGAGAAGATACAAAAAAGATAATCTCTCCTAGTTAGTCTTTACCATAGTTGGAGGTCAAAATCTTAGGTCCAAATTTTATCTTTTATAAATGTTAGTGCAGACATAAGGAAAACAAACAGCAATCACAACTTGAGATGCATTTTGCTTAAAATAAGAAACCCAAATTGCATGGGATGGGCAGCGTTAGGTTTAGATATAGATGGTCAGATGGTAATAACTTCAATGTTTGTAATAAAAAAGAATGTAATGATTAATAATTAATTAGCATTCTGTATTTTAACTGATAAAAGTGATTTTCTCTGTGTTTGTTTTACCCTTTTCTAAAATATTGTAATTATTTTTCTGGAAGCATATGCAAAGGAAAAGCTGTTTGAAAGAGAAAGGAATTTTCCAAGGAATATTTGATTTTTTTTTTTTTTTGCTGTTTTCTTGGGTTTTGAGACACAGGCTCACTCTGTTGCCAAGACTGGAATTCAGTGGCACAGTCTCGGGTCACTACAACCTCAACCTCCAATGTTCAAACTGTGCCCTGTGGCATAGGTTTTACAAACATACTTATCTTCATATTTGGTTGTGAAACCACTTGAGGGCCAGAGATGGAAGGGGTAGTGGGACATGGAGTAGTGAACATAAACTAGCCTGGACCCCTGAGACCCAGCATCACTAGCTGTTTGACCTTGGGCAGGGCAATTATCCTCTCTGGTCTTATTTCCTTCTTTGTGTCCAAAAACGAAGCTAATGATTCCTGTGAGGTATACCTCCCGGGGAGGGGGGGAGGTTTTAAAAAGATCAAAATGAATAATAAATGGGCCTTAAAAATCATTGAAATGGCAGAGATTTAGCTTTTAGCCAGTGGAAATGGTGTGAAATAAGAGCATCGGTTTGTGGAAATGGTGGGGATAATCGATAATAATGTTTGAACTGGATTTATGAGAGAATGGGTGGCACTGAGTAATTTTTTTACAAGTCCCAAGTAAATTCAGTCATAAAAGCACTCACTTAAAATGCTATACAAGTTTCTAAATGCTCTTATTTTTTTATTGCATATATTTAAGGTGAGAAACATAATGTTTTGATATTCATAGTGAAATAGCCACTGAGTATTTTTGAAATAGCTTCTTGTTCATGCAATGTGACTCAGTTTGCCGGGGTTCAAACCTCAGTTTGGCAGTTTATAAATTGTTTGCTCCCAGGCTTTACCTAACCCTCAGTTTTTCAACAATAAAATGAATATAATAAAAGTTACTATTTCCAAGAGTTGTGAGGATTTCAAAGAGTAAAGTGTGCATGCCTGGAACATAGCACCTAAAATTAATAATTCATAGTAATAGAAATGACATGATTGGAGGTGTGCTTTAGGAAGGTTGTGATGGTGTGGACTGAAAACTGGGGGCTGGTGAGGATGCCTAAAAGAGGGCAGTCAAGTGGGAGTTCAAAGAGATTTGGAGCCTTAGCCAGGAAGGGTCCAAGTGAGAGGTTAACTTGGGTACCAGCAGTGGGAATGTCAGGTGTCAGATACTTTAAAACCTTTTATAGGTGAGAAAAAAAGTGTGAAATAGGTGATTTTTAACTGTCCAAAAATTAAAGCTTGTCTTTTTTTTAAGGGTTTAGTTTAAAAAAGTTTGATGACGAAATTTGTAATGGTTTGTTTCAGACCAAAAATGCTATAAATACGCCAGATAATTCTAGCCTTCGCACCTGTTCAAACAGCAACAAAGATAAAGTGAACCAGAGGAAAGACCAACCCCTTCCTTTCCTTAATGAGGCCTCATTGATTTTTGCAAACAAATGAAAGACAATAAACTTCCCCAAATGCCTCTTTTTTCAAAGCCAGGCTGTGTTACTGACCTGAGTATTCCCAGAAGACTCAAGGCGTAAGGCCCCACAGCTGGATCATAAAATGTTTTTGCAGCTCTGAAGATATTCCTTAAGTCCCTTTGTTACCCCCAGAGCTTTGGGAGTTTGGGAATATATCCCATGGGCCCCAAGACTAACTTTTTTGTTTGTTGACTTCACAGGTCAATGACCAAAACCTCTAAAAATTCACAAAGAAGCTCATGAGGAGGTCAGAGGCTGCCCAAAAGGCATTTGGTCTCTGGTCCAGGAGCTCAGGACAGACCTAAGATTTAAGTGAGGTCTGGGCTGGAGTAACTCTTAGCAACCTGTCATTACCTACAGAGCACCGAGTTGGCTTCCTTCCCATGGCTTCTGTTTTGTATGTTCATCTCTGCCCAGAACTCTGTCATCTAGTGTTGCACTGTTCAGGGTGGGACCCACAAGCCAAAGTGACTGTTGAGTACTTGAAATGGGACTAACATTGAGATGTGCTGTAGATGTAAAATACATACCAGATTTTGAAGACTTAGTATTGAAAAAAAATCTGATTAATATTTGTTATGTTGATTATATTTTGAAATGATATTTTTGATATAGTAGGTTAAAATATTATTAAAATTAATTTTACTGTTTTTACTTTTTTGCTTGTGGCTACTAAAGAACTTAAAGCTACACATGGCTCACATCGTATTTCTGTTGGAAGGGCCATTTTAGTAGCTATGCCCTTAGTTTCCCAGATTCTCCCAGCAAATTCAAAGCAGTAATTCAGGAACATTGTGTTGAACACCCTGTGATTGAATATATAACCCTGTTGTTCACAGGATCTGATTGTATCATTTCTATTTACATTTGTCCTACAATTTGTGATTGTCTTGTAAATCTAATGCTAGTGCATTAGATTTGTTGAGTTCCATTTTATTTTAATAAAAGCTGAGGCCGGGCGCGGTGGCTCACACCTGTAATCCCAGCACTTTGGGAGGCCGAGGCGGGTGGATCACGAGGTCAAGAGGTCGAGACCATCCTGGTCAACATGGTGAAACCCCGTCTCTACTAAAAATACAAAAAATTAGCTGGGCACGGTGGCGCATGCCTGTAATCCCAGCTACTCAGGAGGCTGAGGCAGGAGAATTGCCTGAACCCAGGAGGTGGAGGTTGCAGTGAGCTGAGATCGTGCCATTGCACTCCAGCCTGGGTAACAAGAGCAAAACTCCGTCTCAAAAAAAAAAAATAAATAAAATGAAAAATAAAAATAAAAATAAAAGCTGATCAGACCAATTTAGGAATAGAATGGAAAAATAAATGCAGATGGGGAAAGGAAGGAAAATACACTGTGTTGGGAAATTTCTGTCCAAAACATCTCTTCAGGGTGTATATTATTTTCTCAGTTTTTGCAGAGAGAGAAACAATGGCTCAGAGAGGTTAAGTATGTGTTTAAAAGTATGTCAGAGGATTGAAAAGGTCTAGCAAACTCCAAAGCAGAAACTCATTTTTAGTATCTCAATGCCTCTCTATTACTGACAAATTTGAGATAATGAAGCTGCAGCAATCAATTTTGGAGATAGTTTTTTTTTGTTTGTTTTTAATATATCCTTTAATAAATGTAAAGTATATAAACAAGTAAACCTGTATGGAGAAGCTGACAAAAATTCATAAATTAGGATTTACAGTGCTCTAATGTAAAAAAAAATGAATTTTCTATATTTTTTTGCAGAGTATTAATGTGTTTTAATGTACAATTTCTTATATGTCATTTGGAAGTCTCTTATTATAAAGATAATTCTTTTGTCTTATGACAAACAGCAGTCCACGTTGGATAAATTTGATTTCTTTTTGAGATATTCTTCTGAGGTAGTATTTTTCTTTTCTTTTCTTTCTTTTTTTTTTTTTTCAGAGACGGAGTTTCGCTCTTGTTGCCCAGGCTGGAGTGCAATGGCGCGATCTCGGCTCACTGTAGCCTCCGCCTCCTGGGTTCAGGCAATTCTCCTGCCTCAGCCTCCTGAGTAGCAGGGATAACAGGCACGTGCCACTGTGCACAGCTAATTTTTTTTTCTATTTTAGTAGAGAAGGGGGTTTCACCATGTTGACCAGGATGGTCTCGACCTCTTGACCTCATGATCCACCCGCCTCGGCCTCCCAAAGTGCTGGGATTACAGGTGTGAGCCACCGCGCCTGGCCTCTGAGGTAGTGTTTTTCTTATCACTGTAGTGTTTGGCAGACCCTGATGTATAAGCAAAGCAGGTGATTTGCTTTTCTTAGAATCTGTTAAATTGAAGAGAAGTGAGATAATAGTCCTCCTGATCTCAAAGCTTCTGATGCATTGGGTTTAGACTGGTGTCTCTCTGTCTGGGAACTTTATTAATGGAGTATGTGACTTCAGTGCCTGAACCATCCTGCTGGCAGTTGCCGTTTTGCTACTCATCGTGATGCCTGAGAAGCTGGCGATGCTTCTATTAATGTCCGTATTTAAGATTTATGCTTGTAATGGTGTTTGTCAGATTACATGAACATTGATTAAAGTATATAGAATGAAGTTTATTCATGAGACATTTTATTTATAGAGACCATAATAGGTTTTTTTCTTGGATATCAATACATATTCCATGCACCCTCTTCTTTCTCTTTTGGTTGTGTGACCTTAAATAGACACTTCTGCAATGTGAAGTTAAAGATACTTATCTCATAGGGCTATCGGCCTAAGAGAAGGCTGCATGGGAGAAAGTGCTTTGCAAAACATAAACCTGCCAGAATTCTCCCTCCCCACATCCTCCTCCCATCCCTAGAATGAGCTTAAGACAATGATTTCACTTTGCTCTGCCATACATTTATATTGTATTTCCAAGCATTTGGGACCATATTCCCTCTCTGTGAATAAGATACAATATGAAAGAGCCAGAAATTATAAGGACCTTTTGGATCACAGAGTTCATTGCTGTCTGAACACAGACCACTGTTTGGAAACTGCAGAATAGTTTTATTAAGTTTCCCTTTAATAATCCATTCCAGCCTCTTTGATGTTTTTACTTAGCAAGTTTTTGCCTAAGCTAACCTAAAATTTTCCCATTAATAACTCTCGATGAGAATGGGAGAGATATTGAAAGACTATTTTCATCTCATAGCTTTCTTTTCTCTACACTGAGTAATCCTTTGACCTTTACTCTCTTTTCTTCATATTCACTGCTCTCACCTGAAACTCATTTACATGAATTTTTCACTTAACTGGTTCTTGGTAATTAAGTATGTACAGATTATGATTA